>NW_024543059.1:87195000-88395000 GCF_018167655.1 Microtus oregoni
TGACCTGCTGTGTTGATGTTGACTTCTTGTGATGCTGTTGGCTTCTTGTGATGGTGTTGAACTTCTTGTGTTTTTCAAGGGACTAAAGACAACTAACCTGTTCTGTCAAAAATCATCTATGTAATGACAGTCTGCCCCTGAACTTGTTTCTTTCTTTTAGGCACTGTTCACCCAGTCCAGGGCTAACCTCTGAGAGTGTGTGCTTGAGTACTGCAGGCTCAGGTTTCTGTAATGACATTCAGGATGTGCCTGTCTATGAAGAGAAGATTCTTTACATTTTTATTTATTTTGAACTAATTAAGAAGCTCTTAGGGATCACTAGGAGTGGGAAAACAAGCCAGGTAGTGTTCACTTTTAAGCATTTTTCTCCTCTGTTAAAGGTTAAAGTGTTAGAGGTGCTGTTTAGTTTTGTCTTACTGGAGAGTTTTAATTTATTCTTATTTCTCCCCTCAATTTCCTCAAGTTCTTTTAAAGTTGGCCTTAAGGGATTTATAGACTCACAACAGAACAAAAATAAAAAAATAAAACACTGCTGATAGTGAGATTTGAATTTGAAGCCATTTTTTGTTGTAGCTCTTTAAAAGGCTTAGCTTTTAGTCTTTTAAAGTCATAAATGCTGAACCCCAGAATTTTAATGTAGAGTTGACCTTGGGTCTGGTTTGTTATTGGCTGCCACTTACACAATGACAGCTAAAATAGAGCCCAAGGAGATGAGAGGACTAAATGATGAAATAAACATTTGATCAACAAGAAAATGGTGAAGAAGGAGATGAGATGTGGGGAAACATTTTAAAAAGAAAAATATATATTTGTTTTCTTCCACTGTGAATGATTAAGCCACGGACATTGGACCAGAGCGGAAAGGGAGCACAGTGGGAGCTGCCTAGATGAGTTGGTCCCCTGCTCTGCCTTTTGATGAGGCTTGGGAAATGTCAAAAGGAAATTGTTCTTCAGCTATCTGTGGATCTTGCTCTTGCTTCAGAGCAGCCCTTTCTCATCTATAAACTGCCACTTCGCACGTTCGCCCATTCTTCAAGAGACAATTCAACAGCCCTTCCGGAAAGCATTTCAGGTGTTCTTCCTCTGCAATCTTGTGGTTCAGCCCCAACCTGGGGATGAAGGGTCCCACATACCTTTTAAAATCAGAAAAATTATATGGAAAGCCTTATTGGTGATGTGAATATTTTAATTATTTCTACTTCAAAAAGGCTTTGTGGGAAAACATAATTCCAGAAATGAAAACAAGATAAGAAACATGATGGATACAACAATCACTACTCATGCATTCATATGTGATAATTTAATCACATACTCAATTTCTGATGAAATTCGAATATATATCACATATACAGTTGCATCTGAACAATGAAAAATCTATTATTTTCACTGGAATAAATACACAATTTTTCTTTTATTTAAAAATTTATTTATTTATTTAGTATGTATACAATATTCTGACTGTGTGTATGTCTGCAGTCCAGAAGAGGGCACCAGACCTCATTCCAGATGGTTGTGAGCCATCATGTGGTTGCCAGGAATTGAACTCAGGACCTTTGGAAGAGCAGGCAACGCTCTTAACCACTGAGCCATCTCTTCAGCCCCCAATACACAATTTTTCTACTTTCTTTACTAAAAATCTCTTACTACCTTTAGCAGTTTTACTGAGGCATAATTGATACATAAGATGTTTATAATATATAAAATATTATAGGCATATATAGTGAAAGAACTATTTCACTATATATTTCACTAAGAAAGTTAATTAGTAGTTTCATCATCCAACATAATTATGTTTTTAACATTTAAAACCTACTTCAACAAATACTGATTGTATCATGAAAAATAATATTAGCTGTGGTCATCACGCTGGAGTTTCCAGGATTAGATGATCATTTTGCCTCTTTAAGATTCTGTGCCCTTTGGTTAGTGTATTCCTATTTCTGTAATTTCCTAATCCCCAAATACCTGCTATTCTACTCCTCAATTTTCTAAATTCCACTTTTAAAGATTCTGTGTGCAAGTGAGATTATGCAGCATTAGTCTTATTGTGTCTGGCTGTTTCATTATGACAGTCAGTGTTCATCCACATTATTGGATTATATGGACTTCCTCTTAAGACTGAAAAAAATCCATATATATATATATATGTCAAGTTTTCTTTGTCATTGTTATTGACTTAGTCATTGAATAATGTAGCAATGAATATGGAAATGCACATATGCCATATTGCATTTTCTTTGGCTAAGTGGCCAGAAATGGAATGGCATATGACAACTGTGTTTTTAGTCTTTTGAAAAATCTGCAGACTGTTTTATTTGACGACTGCAACAATTACATTCCATTGTATCATCTTCAAGGATTCCCTTTTCCCATTCTTTCCATTCTCTTACTTCTTTCCCTTTCCCTTTTGGGGACAGCAGTCTACAGACATTCTAACAGTGCACTTAGTCTGATTCAGTATCTTTTTTCCCTGGTGGTTGGTGAGGCACAGAGTTCTGCTTGTTTGTTTGTTGTTAAATACTGATTGGGTGATGTATATTAGTCTTGAGAAGAGTCTAGTCAACTTCATTTCTGACCTTTTAACTAAGTTACTTTTTTCACTTTGCCATTGAGTTCATTATTTCTTACTGCATTTTTATTATACAATTCCTTCAGCTATATGGTTTACAAACATCCCCCCCCCATTTGTTCAGTTGCTTCCTCACTCTATCATTTTATATTCTATATGGAAGCATTTTGGTTGGATGAAATCCAATTTGCTTTTATTTTCTGTGTTTTGAAACCAAATATAAATATCATTACCCAGACTGATTTCAACAACCTTTGCTTTTTCTTTTATTTACATCTGCTTTGACTGCTTGTATAATAACATATGGCTTTAAACATACTTTGAGATAAGTTTCCCCATGCTATGAAGTAAGGGTCCAGTTTTGCTTATATACATCACTCTGAAAATTATTTATTCAAGAGACATGTGTCTCCCTTGCGTGTTCTTGGCATTGTTGTTGAAGATTAATTGATGATGGATGCATGAATTGATTCCTGAAATGTGTTCTCAATTGCCCATGGTCTGTTTCATTCTTGTACTAATTTGTTTAGATTAGTACACTTTCATAATGTTGTGTAGTTTGTGATCAGGTATTTTACTGACTCCAGCTTTGTTTTTGTTATTCAAACTGTTTTGTCTAGTTCAGTCCTTTTGCGGGTCCATATACATTTTATGTTTTTCTTTATCTCTATATCTGTGAAAATATCCCCGGACTTCTGATAAGGATCAAGTTAAGCTGTAAGATCCTTTCATAGCATGCAGTATTTAAGATTATTAATTCTTCCAATTTCTAACCCTTAAATGTATTTCCATGTTCCTTAATTTCCTTCTTTAGTTTCTTAGTTTTTAGTGTACAAATATTTTACATGTTTAGCTTACTTTTTTCCCTATGCATTGTACATTTGATTTTCTATAGCTCCTTGAGCTGTAACATTTGACTTGATACTAGGTTTATTCTAGAACCTAAGACCAACTTGTATAAATAGCTGATGGAGGAAGGTCATTGGTTAAATAAAGAAACTGCCTTGGCCCTCATAGGAAAAAATTAGGTAAGTGGAGTAAACAGAACAGAATGCTGGGAGGAAGAGGAAGTGAGCTCAAACACCATGCTTCCCTCTCCTGAGCAGATGCGATGACGCTCTGACCCAGGATGGATGTAGGCTAGAATCTTCCCGGTAAGCACACCATTAAGAGAAATGGGCCAGGTAGTGTTTAAATGAATACAGTTTGTGTGTTGTTATTTCGGGTAACGCTAGCTGGTGGCGGGAGCTGGGTGGCGGAATGCAGCCCACAGCTCCCACTACAAATAGCCACTGGATTAAGCTTGCTTTTGACTCCATAGCAAAGTTATGCTCTCATTTTCTTCTCTTTGTCTGACTTGGAGCTTGAAAAAAGTGTGGTGATGGCAATATGAACTCTTATACTCCTGGAATAAATTTTTGAATATATTATTATTATTTTGAAACAATTTCTTTGTATAGCTTTTTGAGCCTGTCGTTCTGGAAGGTGCTCTGTAGACCAGACTGACCTTAAACTCCCAGAGATCCACCTGCTTCTGCTTCCCAAGTGCTGAGATTAAAGTTGTGCACCACTATTGCCTGGCTGGAAACACCTACGGAGGAAAGTTGCTACATTGGAAATTATGTGGTTCTTCTTTTGTTTGGAACAGAAAAAGAATATGTACGATGTACGTAGAAAATACTGAATATTGTTATAGACAGGTAAATGATTTGAATCTCCTCGTCTCTTGGGAACATCTGTATTTGTCACCATTTCCATTGCTGTGATAAATATCTAAAAAGAACAACTGGAACATGAAAGATTTATCTGAAGCCATATTGCCTGATTCTGTCCCTTTTATGGCTATGACAAAGCAAAAACATGGAAGAAAAACATGGCAGAGAGAAACTATTTGTCCACAATAGCTAAGAGATTGATAGAAATATTTAGGAAGGGATCAGAAGTTAGGTATTATTCAAAAGCATGTGTCTAGATCACACTAGATCACACCTTTTATTTCCTACCACCTCTCAGTGGCCCATCACACTGAATCTAGAATGCCCAACATCCTCATCCCTTCAAATCCTATCTATTGGCAAACTTACAGGGTATAATTCAGATTACAGTCATAGCAACGTCTCAGCTTATAGCTGCGATTTGGATATAATTATTGATAATAATTTTTTGTTTTTAATTAGCTATACTTTTCCTCCATTCCCCTTCCACCCTCCCCCTGCCATGCTACCCATTTTTCTCAGGAGATCATGTCTTTTACTCCTTCTTAGTGAGTCAGTTTTAATTTCATTAGTATCTCTGTTTGGGTAATATATTCTTTGATCTTTGCTTCCATGGGCCTTGAGAGATGACTCTGGACCTATGCCCATGCTCTTCTATAATCAAGTTTTTTTACTCTCACCTTGTTACTATCATGCAAGAAATTCTTACTGAGGACATCAAAATTTAAAGAAAATTTATTGTTTTCTTATCTTCTCCAGAAAACAGTCTATGCAATGCCAAATTAGTTAACTTCTCAACTCATGACTTCTCATCACTGTTTAGTTCTCAAGATAATTTGAACTTGCCTAACTTCTCTTGTTACAATAGTAGACAATACACAATCATTCTTAACAAGCCCAGCTGTAAGGATTGGTATTGTCAACTTGAAAAAAATCTAAAATCACTTAGGAAACAAACCTCTTGTCATGCCTGTGAGAGATTTTCTAGATTAAATTAATTGTAATGGGGAGAGCCACAATAGCTTGTAGGGCAGGTAGAGTTGGGCTGATATCTTGGATGAGATGGAAAGGAGTTCAGCCAAGCACCAGTGTTTACTGTTTTCTGCTGCCTGACTAGGATGCAGTGTGACCAGCTCTTTGGAGCTCCTGCTGTCATGCCATCCCTATCTCATTCTTGAGCCCAAGCACACCCCTTCTCCCTTAAGTTACTCTTGTCTGGGGACTTTGTCACAGATACAGGAAAAGTAGCCAATACTTCAACCAAGGGCATGAATTGAAAATCCCCCATAAGTCAATATTGAGAACCTTCTAAGTTACTGATTTTGTTTTACCTACTTTGAGAACAGCTAAGGTGTTCTGGTCATACTTTTGTCGCAATAATACTAAACTCAGTATTGCCTTATTAAAAACCACGTTGATACTCTTTTTTTGGAAAGTTAGCAATTGGGCAACATCTCACGTTTTCTCTACTTTTTCTTACCTATATCTGAAGATCAATCAGAGGTCAAGAGGTTTACTGGGCTCAGAGCTTTCTATGGGTTAACATATTGCTAATGTTATGCTGAGCTCTCCTCTTGATCCCAGAACAAATGCTTTAACATCTCTGAAACTGAAGGTGCCTCTGATCAATGTTTAAATTCTGTAAAATGTTCTATCAGATGGTACTTAAAATTTGATGAGGGTCTATAACAGAAGGGATTTTACTTAACTGCTCCTGGAACTGGGGTTACAGGCAGCTGTCAATGCCTGATGTGGGTGCTAGGAATCAAACCCTAAGCCTCTGCAAGAGCAATACATGCTCTTACCTGCTGAACCCTCCATCCAGCACTGTCTCCCCTCAAGGCTCAGTTTATAGAAGAATCACAATGACATTTTTTTGAAAGGAATCCATGAAGTATGGTATAGCTTGAATAGAGAAAGATTTGAAGTCTAATTTAGGCCAATTCTGGTCACAACTCTCTTTTCTTTTATGGGGAAAAAAGTCAAAATAACCAGAAATAAACTTATTTTATAAAGTAACAGTGTGAAAACTTATTGTTCCCTTTACTGTATTTTTTTATTGTGCTTTGGGACTTGGTTTACTCAGCTATAAAATTTTTAATAGAATATTTCTTGCCTTTGCTTTGGAAGCTAACAAGAATATGACACTTTAGGGGTTATTTGATGGAAAGTAGAAAGAAGTCTTTAAAATTTGCTGAAGCAAGCTGCAGCTAGTGTACTTCAAATCTAAATATAGTTTCTCTTTACTTTGATTTTTCTATAAGCCAAATAGGAATCCCTCTCCGTATCAGCAAAAATTTAATTAAAGACAGCTTCAGAATCTTCTCACTGTACTAATCTTGAATGCTAATCATACTTGGAATTTGTCTAGTACTTTTTCTCCAGGGGTTGTCAAATATATTTTGTTGATGGTTTAATTGCTCCATGTGAAGCGTTTTGTTCTTTTTTAACCCACTGCGGCCTGTGGAAGCGATGGTGAAGTTTGAATTCCCCAGAAAGTGCTATAAATTTCCTAGGATTTCAGTTCACTGTCCTTATCAGTTCAGTCAACCATGCACGGAGGGGCTAAGGAGATGACTCAGTTGGTCAAGTGCTTGTTTTTTTTTAATTTATTTATTTATTAAGGATTTCTGCCTCGTCCCCACAACCGCTTCCCATTTCCCTCCCCCTCCCCCGATCAAGTCCCCCTCCCTCATTTGCTCGAAGAGCAATCAGGGTTCCCTGGCCTGTGGGAAGCCCAAGGACTGCCCACCTCTATCCAGGTCTCATAAGGTTAAATAAGCATCAGGTACCTGTGTTTCGATCTCAGCTAAAAACCTGGGTCAAAAGTGCATGCCTATGAGTCCTGTACTGGGAAGGCAGGTTGAGGAGAAATCTTGAGGGTTGCTGGCCAGCCAGGCTACCGAATTGGTAAACTTCAGGTTCAGTGAAAGTTGTGTCTCAAAAAAAAAAATATAGAAAAGATACTCAGTACTGATCTGTGGCCATGCAAATGTGTACATATGCAAGAATAAACAGACACAAAGCTGTGGGAAGTCAAAGCTTCATATAGAGTACATTGATATGGCTTTATTTTCATTTAAAATAGGAATGGTTTTTGAACTAATAATTTATGGTAAAGTAAGCTTGTAGAAACAAAGAGCAAACTGTTTACTATGCTTTTTAGTATCTTTTTGGCAGAGTACACAAATATTCTGTGCACAGTGTCACAGATATTTCTTTTTATCAGAGGACATCCGTAGCTGGAGTTCTGTGGTTAAAGTAAAACTGGAGGCCATGAAAATACTTGAGTCAAGGAAGACTTCTGATGCTGATGGGAATTGGAGTCTAGATTTGCATGAAAGATTCTGTATTATCTTTTCTGTTGTATGTTTTTCACATTTTCACATCTGGGTGATAAGAAATAATGTTCAGTTAACCAAGTTTTATTGATATGCTTCAGACTGAAACTCAAGACAATTTGCATTTGTACTTTATTGACTGCTCTGTAATACTCAGGATCTTTAAAACAAATAGCCTCCGGCACTCCATTTTCATCACTCTGCTGAAGCTCTGGTTGTGATTGCTTGGAAAATAGACCATGGCTTTCTATAATGACCGCCTCAGATGCTCCAGGAGCAATTGATTACTGAGGCCCTTTCACTCTTCATGTTTTAAGAAGTTTGTTGCTCGTCTTACAATTAACTTCTCACGATAGTTTAAGCTCTATACTTAACCTCATTTCTTGGTGGCATCGCTCTGCTCAGCAGGAGACATAAACTAGCGGGATGAAACTGACTCATCATAACGGTTTATGTGGTGCTAGAGGGGTTTGTGTTAAGGTTTTATACTGTTGAAAATATCAAAAACAAATCTCATCTCCTGTAGAGAAATATACAAGCAGAGATGACGAGAAGAAGTAGAGTTCAGAGTATTGGAGTTCATTAATAATAATAAATATTTATCGAGCTACCACTATGTTCTTAGAACTTTGATGAACAGTATAGAAAGACCAGAGGAGTTTAGGTCACAATAGGATTTGAGTGGCCAATTAACTTTCCAGTGATTTCTTGTATGTCAATTAACAATAGAGTTGGTTTGAATTTCTACTTGCCTACTTTTCACTACCTACTTCTCTGGAGTTTTCCTATTTTCCGTGAGTCTGAATCACTTTTGACACCCAACAAGGAGATTTTATTTTCAATACGGTTTTGAACAAGATTCACTGGGCTGCAAATAACAACTAGACTTTCACACCAACAGAAGACATTTTACCAAGAAATGGGGAGAATTTTCATAACCCAATACAAGTTTCTCACATTCCAAAACTGGTAGAATCAAGGATCAGAAAGCCAGAAAGGGAATTTACTCTTATAATCTCTGCGAAGCCATATTAGGTTATCATTATCTGATAAATCCTTCTGAAACTGTAATTCAAAATCTCCCAAGAAAGTATGATGAGGTAATTACAGCTATTAACTGGGCCTTTGTTCAACCCTAGTATAGCCAAATTTTGCTGGTCAGTTGATATGATACAGCATGACTAATTAGTTCTTCTACATCCAAGGGAGTTTCCGAAGGAGTTTCTGAAGGAGTTTCTGGTACTAGGTCATTAAATGGTTCAATGTAAGTCAGACTAGGTTAACGTTTTTACCCAATTTGTATAGATATGACTTCTGAAGGCTAGTCAAGAATAAGAATTAAACTATTCCAAGACTTCTTTACTTCTAGATATGCACCCTTTTGTTTTTTCAATAAATCTTATTTTTTTTTTTGAGGTACTAGTGTTGATCTTGGTAGCCCAGTGGTAAAATAAAGAGAAGGAATGTATGATAGATAGAAGTTGATGATATTTAATAAACTAACACATAAAATAATGAACATGGCAAGTTTTCTCTGACTTCCTCATGAGGGATATGGCAAGCATACACCCTCCACTTTCCCATCAAAAAATTCAATCAGAAAGAAAGTTAAAAAGTTTCTAGAATCAAATAAAAACATGAACACAACATATTAGAGCCAATGAGATGCAAGGAGAGCAGTTTTAAGAGGAAACTTTATAGCTATAAAGAGCTATATTAAAAATCAAAGTCTTCTGATTTAAATAAATTTATATGACCCCCAGGATCATACAAAAACAAGAAAAATATGAACCACAAATAAATAGATGGAAAGAAACAATAAAGGTCAGGACAGAAATCAATGAAGTGGAAATGAAAAGAAGAATCAATGGAAGCAAGAGATGATTCTTTGAAAACATTGGTTTGAAAATACTTATCCAGACTAACAAAAAATTGAAATGAAAAATGAAAATGGATCGATATTTCTCCCTCTATACAAAAACCCAGGGCTAATAAACTCATGTACATGTTCAATTACCTTTCAGGGAGTTGTATGTTAAAACAGTGTTAAGATTCTACTTCATCCACTCAGAATGACTTATCTTAAGGAAATAAAGAATAATACCTCCAGGCAATCACACAGAGAAAGGAGACCCTTATTATACACTGTTGGCGGGAACATAAATCAGTCTTTCTTGCATGGAAATTAATATGAAGGCCACCTAAAAGAGTTGAAAGTAAAACTACAATATAGCACACTTCTGGGCATGTACCCAAAGGTCTTCAAGCCAGACTTCCACAGGGATGCCTACAAAATGTAACTGAAGATCAGCATATGAATCAAAACAAGTACAATTCAGAAAGACATGCATCATTTTTCCTCTCATATTGGAATCCTAGATTTTATAAAGATACATCAAACCATTTACATATACATATGACATTAAAGATGATAAATTATGAAGGCTATTTGGAGACTGGAAGATGGGAAGAGGGGAGAGTAAGGAGTCAATGTGGCCCAAACTATAACATTTATATGAAAATGTAATTAAAATTATAGTTTTAATGTTGTTTTTTTCCAATTTTTAATGCAATATATTATAAATGTGTTATATCTGTATTAAAAAACTTTATTTCGCTTTTGGCAAATGCAAGCCCTTCATATGATGACGAGAAAGAAAAGTATGCATCCACTGTTGATTGATTTGGTTGCTTATAATTTTTCACCACTTTAAGCAGCATTCTGACAAAGTTTTAGTAAGTATGTTCATGTAATTTGGGGTGTGTATTTATCTTGATATTGTATGAGATAGTCACTTTATACCTGAAATTCAACATTTACAGCCTCTCCATATGGTAGAGTGACATCATAATTTTGTTTCATCTTTGGTAAGGAGCATTCCATATTCAAAACTCATGATGAACATAAAATGTCAAACACATTGAGCCAAAGGTTATGCAGTTTTATAGGATTGTCTTTGTCTGAATATTTGCCATGTCTTTGTTATAGCAGATTAATTGCAGGTTCTAGAAAACCACCAATGATTAACATAGCTGAAAGGACTGAGGAATGATTGATGGCTTTTGTTTTTCTTCTAGGATTGTTGCCTCCATTTTCAAAGTTAGTATATTGCAGGACCATGAGTGTGCAAAGCAGACATGATTTCTGAACTTCCCCTGTCTTTTATCTTTGGTAGTTTGAAAAAGCTGTCATAATAAGGTCACAGAACAGGCTTAGCCTTATGTTAACAACTTTCCAGAGTTGGAATAGAATTCCCCTGAGAAGGCTGCACAGCAGTGCTTGGCATGTGAACAAAAAAATATCAAAAGAAGGAACAGTGCAGTTTTCCTGTGATGGGTGTACACTGCGATCAAGACTCTAGAATATTAATTATAAGGGAGAGGTTGGCTGAGTCTGAAAAGATCCACAAAACACAAATGCAGATTCCTAGTGCAGCTGAAATAGATTAATTTTTCCTCTGGTTCTATTTCTTTTATGAGGCCAAGTTCTGCCTGCCTTAAGAAAGATTTCTTTCCTACGTAATTCTTTGGGCAGATTTCAAGTGAGAGAATGCAGAACAGATTGGCAAACTCAGTGAATTTTATGCCCTCTGCTAAAATAGAATGGTAGGAAGGCACTGTGGTAGGAAGAATTAGCTTAAGTTGTTACCATTGTGGTGCAGGGTAGAAGTTACAAGAACAGCAAAGTATATGGCAATACCGGAGCTGACAAATGGGGAGATGGAGGAGATGGAGGTGGTGAATAAATTAGAAGAGAAACAAGGTTTCTCTCTAACTTTAGAGCCTGTCCTGGAACTAGCTCATGTAGACTAGGCTGGCCTTGAACTCATGGAAATCTGCCTGCCTCTGCCTCCTGAGTGCTGGGATTAAAAGTGGTGCCACCAGCTCTCACCTCATTATAGATCCAAAAAAGCCATGTGATGAATGGGAGAGGGTCTATACATCTCAATATTATAAGATCCATCCACAACTATTGTGTAGTTCAGGTTTATATTTACTATATACTATTAAATGGCAATATAATCAAGATGTGCTTTTTAATTACTGACTAAAAAATAATGCTTATCTTCCAAGTGTTGAGTTTTTAGAAATATATGGTAAAAATGTATCACTGGAACAAAGAAAGTAACAAATAGAAGTAAATGTACAACAAACACTATGTGAAACACAGGAATAAAAATTACAAGAGACAGGGCTATCAATTGTATAAAAACATTTTTAAAAAACAAAAGTATTCCAAACATATGTGATTTTTGTCTATGGGAGAAAATTGGAAGGATTCTGAAGAACAGAGAATCAAAAAGAAAAATTATAGAGAAGATTTTAAAAAATACTGTAAGACTAAGAAATCATTGTACTCTTTAGGGAACAGAAAAAAGATGCAGTTTTACCAGAATGCTATCTTCTGTCTCTGCATTTCTTTTATTTCTCTTATTGTAATCCTTCTTCATGCTCTCCCATCCTACTGGCTCGTAACATTGTCCCTCTCCAATTTCTCTTAAAATAAGATTCCTTTGGTGAAGGAATCTGATATAACCACAATAATCAGAATTTATCAAGCTGTGGTAGAAACAAGATTCAGGGAAATATACCATTAGTACTTTCACCATTAGACTAGTCCAGAAATCCCAAGAGAGAGTACTGGCATAGAGTCTTTCATAATTATTGACTCAATACAATTTTTCAAAGGAGTAAATATAATCATAATCAAAATAAGTAGAATAAAACAACCAAGCAGGAAAATATGATGAAAAGCTGGATACAATTCAAGGTAGGGATTATGGGCAATGTGTCTCGATTATGAGAGAAGGGTCAGATTTTAGAAGACATTGAACATGATTCTGTGTGTCCCAGGACCTAATCTGGTTTTGAATTCTAACATCTGGAGTGCTAATGCACACTATGTGACTCACATGCAAAGTGTTTTCCCATGTAGATTAGATCTATGTAAGTCACTCTTAGTGTCCTCATTGTTATCTAAATTCTCTGGGGTTGTGGATTGTAGTATGGCTTTCTTTGCTTGGTGTTTAAAAACCACCTATGAGTAACTACATGTGATAAATGCCATTCTGTGTCTGGGTTACCTCACTCAAAATAATGCTTTCTAGCTCCATCCATTTTCCTGAAAATTATTTCCTGTCATTATTTTTTTTTCTGTTGTGTAGTACTCATTCTTCTGTGGAGGGGCATTTAGGTTGTTTCCAGGTTCTGGCTATGACAAACACTGCTGCTATGAACATAGTTGAGCACATGTCCTTGTGGCATGATTGAGCATCCTTTGGATATATACCCAAAAGTGGTATTACTGGGCCTTGAGGAAGGTTGTTTCCTAATTTTCTGAGAAATCACATACTGACATCCAAAGGGGCTGTACCAGTTTGCACTCCTACCAGCAATGCAGAAGTGTTCCCTTTTCTCCACAACCTCTCCAGCATAAGTTGTCATCAGTGTTTTTGATTTTGGCCATTCTTTCAGGTGTAAGTTGGAATCTCAGAGTTGTTTTGATTTGCATTTCTCTGATAACTAAGGATGTTGAACATTTCCTTAAGTGTCTTTCAGACATTTTAGATTCCTATGTCCTATGTTGAGAGTTCTCTATTTAGGTCTGTACTCCATTTTTTAAATTGGATTATATGTTCTTTTGTTGTCAATTTCTTGAGTTCTTTATATATTTTGGAGATCAGACCTCTGTCTGATGTGAAGTTAATGAAGATCTTTTCCCATTCTGTAGGCTGTCATTTTGTCTTGTTGACCACGTCCTTTGCTTTACAGAAGCTTTTCAGTTTCAGGAGGTCCCGTTTATTAATTGTTTCTCTTAGTGTCTGTGCTGCTGGGGTTATATTTAGGAAGTGCTTCCCCATACCAATGTGTTCAAGTGTACTTCCCACTTTCTCTTCTATAAGGTTCAGTGTGGCTGACTTTATGTTGAGGTCTTTGATCCATTTGGACTTGAGTTTTGTGCATGGTGATAGATATCGGTCTATTTTCATGCTTCTACATGTTGCTATCCAGTTATGCCAGCACAACTTGTTAAATATGCTTTCTTTTTTCCATTTGATATTTTTTGCTTTCTTGTCAAAGATCAGGTATTTGAAGATGTGTGGATTGATATCCAGGTCTTCTGTTTGGTTCCATTGGTCCTCCTGTCTGTTCTTATGCCAATACTAGGCTGTTTTCAGATCTGTATCTCTGTGGTAGAGTTTGAAGTCAGGGATTGTGAGGCCTCCAGAAGTTCTTTTATTGTACAGGATTGTTTTGGCTATCCTGGTTTTTTTTTTTTTTTGCTTTTCCATATGAAGTTGAGTACCGTTCTTTTCAGGCCTTTGAAGAATTTTGCTGGGATTTTGACGATCATTGCATTGAATCTGTAGATTGCTTTTGGAAAGATTGCCATTTTTACAATGTTAATTCTACCTAAACAAAAACATCAAATATCTTTTCATTTCTTGGTATCTTCTTTAAGAATTCAAAGTTCCTGTCATACAGGTCTTTTATTTGTATGGTTAATGTTACCCAAAGATATTTTCTGTTATTTGTGGCTATTGTGAAGTGTGATATTTCTCTGATTTATTTCTCAACCCATTTATTATCTGTATATAAGGGAGCTACTTATTTTTACTTTTGAGTTAAACTTGCTGATTGTGGTGGTTTTGTGTTTTTATAGGATTCCTGTGGTGTTGCAGGGGATGGAGCCGCTTGTTCATCCTGGCAATCCAGCTAGCTTAGCTCCAAAATAATCACATAAAAACTGTATTAATTAAATCACTGCTTGGCCCATTAGCTCTAGTTTCTTATTGGCTAATTCTTACATTTTAATTTAACCCATTTCTATTAATCTGTGTATTGCCACCTGGCAATGGCTTACAGGGTAAAATTCTCAGCATCAGTAGCTGGAGGATCCTTGGCTTCTCTCTCTGCCTTCCTTCTCCCAGCACTCAGTGCAATCTTCCCCATCTACCTAAGTTCTTCCCTATCAACAGGACAAAGCAGTTTCTTTATTCATTAACCAAGGAAAGCAGAACATAGACAAAAGGACCTCCCACACCACTGTGAGTGTGAAGTTGTTTGTTGCTGCATTCATAAATGTTTATTTGCTTTTTCTTTGATTCCTTTCCTTCTATTTGTTTGTTTTCTTCTTTTTCATTGGTTTGTTTTTGCTGTATCTTTATTTTATTACTATCCCTTAAATGTCTGTCCCTTTCTCCTATGGAGATACAGAAAGGGGATGATTCCAGAGGAAGGGGGGTAGAGAGAAACTAGGAGGAGTCAGGAGGAGAGGGGAAAACATAGTTAAGAATATATGATATATATATATGTATATATATGTATATATATACATATATATATATATATTTCTTTTTAATCAAACTAAAAATAAAAGTCATAAAAATGTAAGCAACATAGGTATGAACAGTAGGATCCCACAATAAATCATTTAAACCCAGCCCTCCTTCTTCTACTCCAGGTTAACTGATGGGGCCAAAGAAAAAAAATCATAAAATGATATACTTCTCTTAGGAAGGTTCACAGATGTCATCATCTGATAAAAGAAAACCTTATATGCTTTTTTCCTTGAAATTACCAGTAACTTGCAATTATTTTATGACAGTTTATTCAATTTAACAATAGTTATAATTGTTGAGAAATTTTTCTTTATATTGAAATCAAATCTGCCTCTAAAATAATTATCCTCATTGTTCTTTTTACTTCTCCTTGGGACATTAGGGAAAAATCCAATTTCTTTTCCACATAGTATATGGGGTTGATTACAGTACCCCACTGGACCCTCCCCTATGATTTTTGGACTTCATCACAATTTGTATGCCATTGCATTAAATCTTCTTACCCTCTTGGGTATTCGTCTCACCAATTATTCTTATAGCTCAACTCTCATTCATTCTGATACCTACAGTGTTCCAATTATTTCAGGGTGAAATAGTATAATCTTTGTTCTGATTCTTTATAAGTGAGTCAGATAAGGTCGAACCCCAGCATGTTGAATATAAAATTAGCTCCATTTTCTACATCAATAATGAGCTTCTTTCTTGGGTGTGTTAAAGAACAAGTAGATTGTTAAATCTTTAAGTATTCAATTTAGAAAAGGCTATGTCTAGGATGCTGTAATTTCAGACTTTTTCTTTAACTTTTTGATTATGCATGTAAGATTTTACTTAGATGCACAACACAATTGAAGTTTCATAAAATCCATTTTTGTTTCTAAATTCACCTTCCAGGATAGTAGTTTTTTTTCTCTAGTTTCATGTTCCTCAAATTTAGTTTCTCTGCTAATCAGAGTTGTTCTGTATTTTAAATTTAATCCATACATGTTTAAAATTGTATGTTTCCAGAAAAGCATTTTGATATATCTGATAGTTAGTGTAAATTATCAGCTTGACAAATTTTAGAATAATCTAGGAAGAATGTTTCAATGAGAACTTTCTAGATTAGGTTGGCCCATGGACATGTTTGTTGGGGGTTACCTAGAGTTGGGAATACCTGTCAACTCTTGGTGACACTATTCCTTAAACAGGGGATCTTGAATTGCATCATGAGGTGAACAACCCCTTTCTTCTCTAAGTTGAGTTCATCAGTATAGTTTATCAGGAAAGGAAATAAAAACAATAGAAAAAATATTTTGGGCTTGATAAAGAAATTAATGATGATGCCACATGAACAAAAAGATAGGTTTGGAGATGAACTTTTAGTTTTATGCATTTCATGCCAGAAACACACACACACAACACACACACACAAACACACACACACCTCCTGCAATCTAATATAGCCCAGAAAGAAAGTGTTAAGTTATATAAAGACAGTAATACTCAAAGATGTTACATATTCATCTTAAGGTTTTATAAAGAATACGTTGAGTTTGATTTTGAGTCTATATTCTGAGCATTTTTCCTACCCATGAGTCTGAGAAACCCAGTAAACATCACAGAGAGACTGCTTCTCATTACAGTGCTGTACAAAAGATAATCATTATGTTTAACAAAAATATTTCTTATTTAGAGCCAGAAAAGGAAAAGACTCCAGAGAGTTAAGACAAGTACAGTTTTTAGCTGGTTCTTACCGAATAACTAACAAGCTAGAGTTACAAAAATTAACTAAGAGGCAATCTTTAATTTTGTACTTAATTGGTGGGAAATGTTTTGCTTAAAAGGAGAGTGGTAGCTTAGGGGAGACAAAATGAGATTTGCCTCTCAATCCCCAACAAAATATTAGTAGCAGCTTTATTTTAGAGCAAGAGATTTAACTGAGCCAAGGGACCTGAGCATGCAGCCAGTAGTGAAGTGCCTGGCATCTCTCAAATCAGGTGAGAATAGCAGAATCAGATAGTGGGAAGAAACACTTCTGGCAATTCCAAGAGTCCCTCTAAGGCAATGTTAGAAGTAAAGAAAATCCATCAGGAACAGATGACCTCCTTGAATCACACACAGGAATACTGGGCTGTTATTGTTAGCTCAGCTCCAAAAGAAATTATTAAGAAAGCATGTATTAGACATCTTTAGGGTGTCTTTATCAGTTCACTACTGTCTCAGAAAATATCAGTGAGATGCAAGAGAAAGCTTTAAGTCTTTTTTTAAATTGTGCATTAATATCAGCTTTATTCATTTCATGTCTTCTTCTTTTTTTTTTTTTTTTGTAGTGCTGGGGATGAGCTGGTCCATGGTTTGTGCATCCTAAGTAAGCTGTATATCAAATGAATTATATCCTTAATCATCCAATTCTTGTTTATTGAATCACCTTTATATATAATTATTAATTTTATCAGTTCTCAACTACAGTGATGGTGTAATTATCAGATCACAGTTTGCTGTAGTGATTAAATTTGAGATTATATGTAAAGAAGGTAATATTAAATATACTATAATCTAGATATGAAACAAATTATAATTTCAATTTATTAATCAATAACTAATATACCCTCATAAAGCATTCACACTTTGTGTTGAAGATTGGAGGAATTACAGTTTAAGTAAATTTTTAATTTTAGTTCAAAAAACACACTGAAACAAGATAAGGAAGATCCATAGCTCAATGACTGCAATAGTGTAGGATTAGAGGAAAACCTTTGATGGCTTTTGGTTGTCAGTTTGACACAATCAGGGCAAAGAGGGAGTGTCAATTGAGGGAGTGTCCAGACCAGATAGACCTGTGGATATATCTGTAGGGAATTTTCTTTGTTAATGACTAATGAGGAAGGGTCCAGTACACTATGGGTCATGCTACCCCTGAGCAGATGGTTGTAGATTGTATAAGAAAGCAAGCCTAGCAGACAATAAAAAGCAAGCTAGTAAGCAGTGTTCTTCCTGAGTCCCTTCAATTCTCGTCTCCATGTTCTTGTGGATCTCAGCATCTGCTTCCATCAGTTACTGGATGAAGGCTCTCTGATGACAATTAGGGCAGTCACCAATCTGATTAGTGGCTACATTTTCTTGCACCATTCATGCATTTGTGTTTATCCATTGTTTCCCAAGTCAATGACGCATAAACACAGCTAATTTTGAGGTATTACTAGACCAGTCTGCTTTTGGGGGAAAATATTCCCTCGTAGTTGTAGTAGACTTATAATTATGACTTCCTACAAGGTCACATGTCTAGTGTGCTACTTGTCCTCAAAATTTTAACTTAAACAGCACATATATGTCTGTGCATCTCCCTAGTTTCCTCACAAAGCATAATTGTTAAATATAAAAGATCAGTCTCAAAAACTAGAGGAATTTGTACTAAGAGTGTAAGAAAAGGTTAATATTTGAAAACTAATAATCAAATCTCACCATATTAGCATAATTAAGGATAAATATTTTGTTATTCATTCAAGAGTTAAATATAAAAAACTCACAAGCTTCAATATTCATAATAAAATCCTCAGTTGTCCTTGTTTGACCTCAACTTTACACAAAGAACTATATTAGTAAGGAATGCTAAGAGCTCACTGATTGGTTATCCAATACCAATTAGACAGCCCTAAAAACGTGCATTCAAGTAACATATGCAGACTGAGAAGCTGATATTTATGTATCTATAAAAATAAATATATGTATATATGTATATACATATACATAATTATATATACATCCATATGTAACAGTAGCTAATGAAAAAGAAAGCAGGAATTTAAAAAAGGTCAAGGAGTGGTATATGGTAAATATTGGAAGGAGGAAAGGGAAGTGCAAAATGATATATTTATAATCTCAAAAAATATATGAAATAATATTTTGTAAAATAAAAGTGTGTTTGAAAATATTTCTTATGAAACACCTAGTTTTCAAACAAAAGCAGAGCCATTAATATGGCACTACCCTTCCCCCTCAAAATGTCTTTCTGAGTAACCAAAAAGATGTTAGGTCAGATGCAGAGCTGGACAGAGAGTAACTGTTGTCTAAAAACACCCCAAGAAAGTTTGGCTCTAGATCTGTAGCATTCTAATTCTCCATCATTGGGAAAATCTTCCAGATTTGGAGGATCTTCAACACAAGGATGGTTTTTGCTTTTCTTGCAAGGGACTTCCCTTTGCACTGCAGAACTCTTGGAGCCCCCAAGAGAAAGTCTGCACTTCTTGTACACAGCAGTGAAATGAAGTATAGCGCTATGAGAGCCAGTTAGTTTGGGTTAATCCTTGGCTCCCCATTCATCAGCTGGTTTACTTTGGCCTGTTGCTAACCTTTTGTATGGCATAGTCCTTGATGGTATTGATGCCGTGATGACAATAATGACAGTAACAATGTGATCCACTCAATAGAGTTCTTTGGAGAACACAATGAGGTAATATATGTAACACGTCCACAATGGTGCCCAGTTTAGGAAAGTACTCAATGAACATTTGTCTATAAACACAAAAACACAGAAATTTTTGTAATTTATATTCACTGTCATTATCTGCAATGTCAAGAATAATGTCTGGCATGAATGCATTTCATAAAAATACATTGGATGCAAGAATATAACATTTGAATTTAGAACTTATGAGTTGTGTGTGTTATTGGTAACAATTTGTCATACATCTAGCAATTTAAAGTATTGGCCCTTGCTGAGAAAAATAAAAAACTGAACTGGACAGATGGTCATGGTAGGTGCCAGTGCAGACATTTTCTAACCCTCATTCTCATGTTTTGATTCACTGTGATTGTGTGTGGTGCAACCATGTGATTTTTAATACGTATCAAATCCTTTTGAAAATGCAAGCATTTTCCTGATGCCAGGCAAGTGGATGCAAGCTTAGACAAACCAGAACATATGGGCATCTTTATTTAGTACTCTCAGTTCAATGACTGGATTAAAGTTTGGTGGCATTCCCCAAAGCTGTTGTCCATTACATGGATAGCAGCTTTTGATGCGGTTCTAAGTCCATTTTCTGGGAATTGTCTAAAATAATAACATTTCCTTACCAGAGCATTTTAAATGCAAAGTAGCCCGAGAGTCAAATGGCAGTAAGAGAAGGTGAATAAGGTCAAACGAATAGCCACGTCACCTAATAGCACCATGCTGGAGAGGATAGAGAGGGACAACTAGACCTCTGTAGTTGTGACTGCATCTGGAAAGTCGTCCAGAAAGCTCACCTGTTTCTCATTTCTCATTCCAGATACATTCCATGGCTTTTGCTCTCTGGTGACTGGGATTCAATATCATAACTGTTCTGTGCTTAAAAGGAACTGGTTATCACTTTGTTCCTTGCAACCTGAAAAAAAAAAAACCTAAATCACAAATTGTTTCTGTTATTTGTATTTCCCCCAGTATAATCTGCACCAGCCCATTGGATGTGATCTATAACTGTGTTCAGCCCACAATGCTGAGGCATTTTTAAACAGTTTTCCTACCACGCAATCCGTGTAGGTTAGTGGGTTCATTGGAAAATAAGTCATTATTATTATCTGTGATATAGCCAACTGTGGATTTAAAGGAGCTCTGAGCCTTGCCTAGGAGTCTAAGCAACATATAAGAAATTGATTTTTGTGAAGAAAACAAAAAGCTTTTCAAATTCTTGTCAGGCATTCCAAAGTATTGTTTTAGAATCTAAAACCCAGGTGTGGCGGCTTGAATCAAAATGACCCCCACAGGCCCTTATAGAGTGACACTATTAAAAGGTGTTGCCTTCTTGGAATAGGTGTGGCGTTGTTGGAAGAAGTATGTCACCGGAGGCAGGCTTTGAGGCCTCAGATGCTTAAGCCTGACAAGTCTCTTCCTACTGCCTAAAAATCCAGATGTAGAACTCTCCGCTCCTTCTCCAGCGTCATGTCTGCCTGTGCACAACCACACTTCCCGCCATGATGGTAATGGACTGATCCTCTGCAGCTGTAAGCAAGCCTTAATTAAATGTTTTCCTTTATGAGAGTCGCTGTGGTCATGGTATGGTTTTCACAGCAATAGACACCCCAACTCAGATACCAAGACAGACAGTTTGATTAGTGGGGATGGATTTACAAGCACAGTAGGGCAGGATGTTTGAAATGGAATTCTTCCACAAGAATAAAGTTCAATAGGGACCATAAACACCAGAGGCATGAGGCCAAGTTCCAAGACATTATAATAGAGGTATTAGGGTAGAACAAATAATTGAAGACGCATTATGCCAAATGTACCAGAAAGAAAATCTGCGTTGACTGGTGATAAGGTGAAAGACAGTAAGACTGGGATCTACTCTGTGAGGAATTTAATAGAATTCTGTGGTGTGTGGATCAGAGGAGCAGGGAGAGTGCTGAAGCTTAGGATGCCTGTCAACAGCATTTCATGCGACTTAATGACTCTCCCTTTTTAACCTCAGCTGCTCATCACATCGGAGGAGTACTTCAGAAGACTCAATAATCCACTTATTCCAGTCTTTGTTTGTGCTGCCTACACCTCTTTTGTAAGAACAAATAAACAGAATAAATGAAGTCAGAAATAGAATGTCCCCTGCTCTGAGGTCATCGAAGAGATGACTACAACCCTATCTATTCGTCCTGGAGCTATTTTAGCGAATCTGCTGCTTCTGTGAGCTTATTTAGGGAGAGAAAAGGTCATTGACTCTTTGAAAATTTGGTTTGGATCTATTTTAGTGAGACTCGTGCCTACTCTGCTGAATCACTTAAATAGATGCGAAACTGTTAAAATATTTAAAATGCTCATTTTTCTGAATAGCCTTTAAAAATAGTTCAGAGTCCAATGGAGGTCAAATGCAGCAGGATGTGCAATTTTGAAGTTAGAGGGCAGCAATTAGAAAAATTACACCCATTACAGCAAGGAAGAGCTGAGAGTATTATATTTATGTGAGTTCACTTGTCATTTGAAGAGAGCATTGCATAATGTCCTCATGCCCTCTTTTTGATTCCTTCATTGCTTCCTAACTCCCCCCCCCCTTTGTTAAATATACTCACAGGGAAAAAAAAGAATCAAACTTTTCTCTTTGTTAAGATTAATGCTTTAAGATTCTAAGTCTTTAAGCAATTTAACTTTCCTGAAAATTTGCACATTATTTTATGTACATATATGATATAAAGTGTGTACTCTATATAGCAAGAACTTTTTAAAATATTACTTTATTTGTGTGTATGTGCATTGGTGCTCACATGCAGTGGTGCTGAATGCAGACATCAGGGGACAGTTCATGAAAATCAGTTCTCTTCCCCAATTGTGTGCATCCCTGGGACTGAACTCAGGAAATATACTTCTAAATCTATTCTATGTTGTGTATATAATGGTAAGTATCCTCTGAAATTCTGTTTTCCACATATAGAAAAAAACATGTGAATAATGAGTTGGTTTATTTTCATTTCTAAAACTACTAATAAAGCACATTGGGGTAAAATGTGGCTTGACAGCAGGCACCTTCATCTACTGAGCCTTCTTGCTGGCTTGGAATGTTTTTGACATGATGTCTCACTATGTGGCCCCAAGAAGCTTTGGATATTAGATCGTTGTGTCTCCAGAGTGTTAGGGGATGTACTTGGGCACCAATAGCCTAGCTAGAATAATAATTTTTGAAAATAATATTTAATTTCCTATTAGAACCTAATATAAACATAAATTCATTTTTTGTTTAATGAAATTTTAAGGGAAAGAGTTCTTCTGATATGCCTTAATATTTATGCTCATTTATAAATATATGAAGTTATTTTCCCAACCTGGCAATCTTGTTTTCATCAAAATAAACTCCTTCTTGACATATATTATTATTCAGTTTTCACATACCTTTTATTTTCATGTATAAAGCTCAATGTAGCACATGTTTCACAAACACTATTTCTTATGCTTTTACACATAAAAGATAATACATAATACAAATGCAGTTAAGGATGTAAATTCAAGTGGACTGTATGTTTTAAAAAATCTTGGTCCCTTCCTTTTCTGCTTCCTTGACGTGTGCACGCGCCTTCTCTCTCTTTCCTTTTATCTCTTCTCTCTCTCTCTCTGTCTCTCTGTCTCCCTCACTCCTTGTAATAACTATTTTATCTTTATGCCAAAAAAAACCTGCAGCAATGATGGCTTTACTTTAAGTACTTTCAGATTTTAGTTATTTATGTACTTATGTTGTGTGTGTGTGTGAGTGTGCTGTATGTATTTGTAACACATGTTCTCACATGTAAATGGGTATGTCTGTGTACACACTCACAGAGGCTGGAGAATTCCCGGTGTCCTTCTTTATTGCTCTTTCTCTACTCCCTTTAACGAGGGCCTCTCAATAGACCTGAAGCTGGGCAGCTGGCCAGCAATCCATGGTGATTCTACTGTGTCTGCTTTCTGTGGTGGAGAGGCTACAGATTGGTACGTTCATACCTGGCTTATTTTTGTAGGTACCAGGTTCTAATGCTAACAGTGAGTGCTCTTGTCCACAACCTATCTTTTCAGAATCTACTGAAAGTATTATTTATAGACAATTATTATAAATAGAAATATTGATAATTGTTGTCACTGTATTGGCTAGCTTTTATGTAAACTTGCCACAGGTTAGAGTCATCTAACCCTCAATTGAGAAAATGCCTCCTTACGTTTAGGCTGTGGGAAAATCTGATGAACATTTTTTTTTTTAAATTAGTGATTGGTGTGGGCAGGCCAAACTCATTGTAGGTGATACTGTGCCGATGTTGCTGGTTCTAGGTTCTGAGCAAGCCACAAGGAGCACACTAATAAGTAGCTCTTCTCCATGACCTCTACATGACCTGTCTCCAGGTTCCTTCTTTGCTTGAGTTCCTACCCTGATTTCCCTCTCGGATGGAGTATGAATGGAGAACTATAAGATAAAACAATCCTTTCATCCCTAAGTAGCTTTGGTCATGATGTCTGATCATAGCAATAGAAATTCTAAGACAATAATAAAATAAAAGTTCCCATGTATCAATTACTCAATATTGTTCTTCACTAGTTGAGCTCATAAACAGAAATCCTTAGTGAATGCAAGTTGTGGTATACACACTTGTAATTCTAGCACACTTTAGAGATTGAGGCAGGAAGATCAGATGAGGTAAGCCTGCTCTTATGTAGTAACACTGTCTTAAAAACAAAATACAAACTTAAAACAGATGAAGAAATCTTTGATGATTAGCCAAATTATAACATTTTAAAACTTTGAAGAATGAAATGCCATGTAGTCAAAATTATTAAATGTATAGTTATAATTGTACCACATTTGAGTTTTGGCCAAAGATGATTCAAAACCAATTCTAGGCTGAGCATAGACATAGATACCTGTAATCCCAACACTTGGGAGGAGGAGGCAAGAAGAACAGCAATTCAAGGTCATCCTCAACTGCACACTAAGTTTGAGACCATCTTGAACTACATGAAAGCCTGTCTCTAAAAATCTTCAAACCAATAATCCTTATTGAACTGTTTTTTAAATATAATAATTTTTAAAGTTTTACTAATAAAATGTTTACTAGATCTAATTAAAAGTTTGGCAATAAGATCCACGGGTTCTAACTTTTTAACACAAATACTTTTAACTGAGCAAAATCAGCAGTGGGATTAGATCTGTTTGATCTATTTTGGCTAGAATGCTTGTAGATTGTTATCGCCAAGCTCTGGACTTTCTTTTAGTAACTGACTGCAGTAAAAGAATCATCCCTCTTTAACATCTGACTCTCTGGTGTGATCACTTCTATGGTTCCTTTCCTGATAGTGATACACAGATATACACAGCAGATTCTTGCATTGTAAGAAGAACAGTTTTGAATTTATAGATACAAGCTTATCTAAATATTTTCATTAGAATGTATTTGTAAGCACTTTCTATTTTGTGTTCTTTCTAGAGAAAAATCTGTCCTTGCATGTCAGAACTGGAAATGAAACATTTGTTTTAGTAAAATCTTGTTTGAATTTTGATGTGCTCTTATCTTTTGCTGTGTGCAGTCTTACAACCTTCAGGTAGAACAATGTTTTTAGTAGCAGTTACCACTGAAGGGATTGTAATTTCAGGGATAACCTAATTCCACTATACAACTAACTCTATCTACAAACAACTACGGAATATTTCGTAAGATTTACTATGTTGATGTTTTTATTATTCCTGACACATGGTATTGAGGCTTTATTTTATTCTAGTGGATTTTTAAATTTTTTAAGTGTTTGAAATAATAATATATTTATACTATTTTCCCTTCCTTTCAATTTCATGACCTTTTCCTTTAACTGTTGTTATATACATGTACACACACACACACACACACACACACACACACACACACACATTAGTAAATACCACCCTTCTCAGTCTGTATTATGTTACTTGTATATATGTTTTCAGGGCAACCATTCGGTATTGGATAACAAATTAGTGTAAAAGTAGATTTTAATATGTTATGATTATATCTTGATCTGATTTGAATAGAAATTCCAAAGTTTTAAATAAGTATTAATTTTTGGCTTTATCTCAAAAAGGATCATAAAAGTGACCCAGCATTTTACTACGGGCAGCTATCTGTTTTATGCAATACTGCAATTAATATCTAAAAAAAATATGAACACAAAATGTTTCTGTTATTCTTGTTTCTGCCTTTCTTGTCTGCAGGGTTAGAGAGTGGAGACATTATGTGAGACACATGGCGGTACGGGGTTAGGAAGGAGGCACGAACATGCGGCGGTCCCACGTGGGTGCACTTTAATGGGGGAGGGGTAACAACAAATAAGGTACAGGTGTGCAGAGACAAAAGGAGAGGGGGGGAAGAGAGAGGGGGCTCGTGGCAACCCCAGCTTTTAACAAGGAATGCAAGGGCGTCTGGGAGAAATGCCCTGTGCCTTTGCGGCTTCCAGTCCAGGGGGATGCTGGGAGCTGTAGTTTGCAAAAGGAACAACAGTTTCTTTATGTAATTTCTGACTCACCCATAGCTTCTGTCACACTACGAATGACAATGTATTTAAATTTTGCTGATAATTTCCCATTCATGAATGAATATTCAGTCAGAATTTCTGTTATTTGTTTTAGAAGGAGTTTTAAAATGTTTCCCAAGAGTCCTCCTTCCTCATGTACATACTGAAGATCGAGTCCCCAAGATTTTAATAATTGTAATTGCTGTAATTGTTGTGCTGAGCACATGACAGATGGTTTACCTCGCATGCCCACCCAAGGCTCTGGAGTCAAACTATAGCCCTGTGAATAAAAAAGCTTACAAACAAATGAGATGCAATAGTGATGACTTATTCAAATAACATTTGCTCTTCACTCATTGTGTACTAGTGATATACAGATCACTATTCTAAACTGTGGAATTTCAACTATTTAATGGAAATGTTAAAATGTTTAAGATGGTTGAAAGCTTTCCAAATTTGTTATTTTGGTAGGTTTCCTCTTCTAACTTAATAATTCTTTCTTTCTTCCATAATAAATATTTTGATTTTGTTTCATTTTTCTGTTAATGCAAATAATTTGGATTCTTTGAAAGATTTAGGAGTAACACAGTTCTTACCTCTCTTTTCATGAATAATATATTTTTATTGTTTGGTCTAAAAGGACAGTGCATTAAGCCAAGATGCATCATCATTTGTATGACTAGACACCATGGAAAACAGCCCTGTATATTCAAATGCTTTTTTTTTTTTTTTTGGTTTTTCGAGACAGGGTTTCTCTGTAGTTTTGGAGCCTGTCCTGGAACTAGCTCTTGTAGACCAGGCTGGTCTCGAACTCACAGAGATCCGCCTGCCTCTGCCTCCCGAGTGCTGGGATTAAAGGCGTGCGCCACCACCGCCCGGCCTATTCAAATGCTTTTTAAAAACTGAGTATTTAACTCGAATACAGTTGTATCATTTCCCACCTTTTTCTTTCTCCCTACAACCATTGGCATGTCCCCTAGCCCCCCAGTTTCTCTCTCACTCCCTCTCAACAGTAATTCCTGGATAATTATGTTGTTACTCCTCTTACTTCCAATATGACCAGCTTTGGAGTTCAGTTTGTTATGTATTCCTGCTCCTATGTCTGAATATCCTCACATATCCAACCTTATATTGACTCATATGAGTAACACTTTGGCTTGAAATTTATTAATGATAATCATGGAGAAAAGTCTCCCTACATTTCTATACAGAAATATAAGAAAATGAAAGCAAAGTAAAATGAATTATTATGAGGTTGGAGAGTTGGCTCTGAAGTTCCTGAGGACCTAAATCTGGTTCCCAGCACCCCTTTTGCCCAGAACTGTCTAAATCTACAGCTTTAGGGAATATAACCTCTTCTTTGGGCACTTTCATCCACATGCAGATACCCACATAGAAACATACTCACATACACCTACCAAAGTAATAGAATAAATCTTTTTTAAAAATTCAAAAATTAAAGAAATTAGTTTAGAGTGATCATCTTTTCTGTAGCTTTTCATTCTGAGGCACACCAAAGTTTCACACTGTTACTGCAATGAAAACACTGAAATCATTGGACATAAACGTGGCAGAGTCACCACGAATAGGTGGTAAGTAAAGAACACGTAGCTAGAGTGGAAAATTTCCCTGTTTATCACCATCTCATGAAGGAAAAACAGTTCTTGTATCTATAAATCCTTGTAACCTTCCTTTTCTGTGAATCTTATAGAGATGGAAGCAGGGAGCAGGACTGGAGCAGACAAAGAGAAGAAGATTAGATTAACAGCAAATGTTGCAAGTTGGGTAGAAAATTCAAGGCATAAAGTTGAGTAACTTTTTCTCGTACAAGGTGCAAGAAGGCCTAGGGGTGTATAAAACTATCATTCAGCTCCAGAAAAGACTACTAAGTAGGAGAGGCACTCCTTGGGGCTGCTTGCCTATATACTCTCAGTTCTTTCTATGCCTGGAGTCTCAGAATCCGTCATCTCCAACATCTTTGAGTTTGTAAATCACTTTAAGAACACCAATTGGGGGATACACTGAGTAAAATATAGCTAGTGTTGGAGCAGCTTCAGGGTAAAATGTAGCATAAAATGCTTTAAAAAATTGCAGTCTTCTATAGTTCTTTGTGGTTTACAGATGTGTATTTCTCTCTTCCTTTTCCTCCTGTTTTTCCTCCTCCTTGCCTGCTTCCATGTTTTGTAGGAGGCTGCTTGTTGGTTCCTGACTGCCCAGACTCCTGAAATAACCACATAACTGTATTAATTAAAGCACTGTTTGGCTCATTATCCCTGGCTTCTTATTGAATGACCCGTACATATTAATAATTTTGTTCACTGACAATTTTGTACATGTATAAAGTATATTTTGATTATAGTATTATTATTCTTTCTTCCCAGCTTCTCTCCTAATCCATCTTTTCCTATCAGCCCTCATCTTTCTACTGGTGTGGGATAATTGTCTGCATTCAGTCAATCATGTTTTAAATAAACGCTGATTGGCCAGGCAGGAAGTATAGGCAGGTCAACTAGACAGGAAGTAGTGGAGGGGTGATGAGAAGATGAGTGTTCTGGGAAGAAGGAAGCTTCTTTTGGGAGTCCTGCCCAGATCACCGAAGAAGCAGAGTGTGACCTGCCCTGATGAAAAATGGCAATTCTGATTCCAGGAGTCCTCAGAATGAGACTGTGTCTGAGACCTGTCTCCTCTCTAGTGCTGGGATTAAAGGCATGCACCATTACTGCCTGGTTTCGATGGCAAACTAGTGTGGCTACTGGAATTAAATGTGTGCATCACTGCTGCCTGGTCTATAAGGCTAATCACTGTCACTGTTTTACACTCTGAACTTCAGGCAAACTTTATTTATTAAAATACAAATAAAATATTACTACAGAAATGGGCTGTCACGCCAGTGGAGGAATCAACTTGCTAGCAAGTGTGAGAACAAGCAGGCAAAAGAACAAGCTTCCTTCTCCCATTTCTTTTATATAGGCTTCCAGCAAAAGGTATAGATCAGATTAAGGGTGAGTCTTCTAGCCTCAAAAGATCTGGATTAAAGTGTATCTTCCCACCTCAAAAATACAGATTTGGAGTGGGTCTTACTTCAAATGATTTAATTAAGAAAAAAAAGGTATTCCCAGCTGCTTAGGTTTTAGTTAATTCTAAATATAGCCAAGTTGACAAGCAAGAATCACCATCACAAACAAGAAATAGTTTGGCAGTGAAAGACAGGGAGTGCTGAGGCTCTTTTCCATCCATGCCTGACAGTTGATGGATGAGGTTTTGTGCAGATCTAGTGCAGGCATACAGGGCTACTTTGTCATTAAAATCTTAGAAGATGGCATTGTGGAGTCTTCTCCATCTTCAGATTCTTACATCCTTTTAATTCCTTTCTCACAATGTCTTTGAGCCTTAGAAGGGATCCTATAGAATTCATGTTTAGGCTGAGCATTCATCAGTCACCTTATTTCAGTCATTTGTACATCCATGAATTTCTGCCTTTTCCACCATTCCCTGGAAGGAAAGCATTTGCTCATTAATCCTGGAAACATAACTACTAGAAGACAGTTTGATTCTATTCTAACCTAGCTAGACTATAGGTTCAGCTTTTCAGTAGGATCTCTAGTTTCCCATTACATGGAGTTTTGACCAGGTTCATAGCACAAAAAGTCCATGTGAATAAGGAAAATAACATCAGGGGTCAATAAATTTATTCAATTAGTCTATTTCCCCTGATATTTAAAAATAAACATTTCAAGGAATCTACAAATTCTAAAAAGAAAACCAGAAAAAAAGCGTTATTGTATTTATTCAAGTATTGCCCATGTATCTCATTATTATTGCTTATGGAGAATGGAAAATTGAATCACACAATTCAAGACATTTATAAGGAAAAAGCCATTTATTTTGGGAAATAAGTTAGTAATTAGTATTCAAAGGAACACTGGAGAATAGAATAACTTTCTCTACATACCCTGGAAATAGATGTGACTCTACATTTTGGGAATTTGTTCTTCCTTTTTATTAATGTCTACACAACTCAGTCATATGTTTGGAGACAAGCACACTGGCACAGTAATCTTAACTGGTCTGTCTGGAACAGGAAATACAGCAAGACATTTGTTCAGCATAGCTCAAAATGCTTTGATCCATAATCAATACATCATTAATAGTAGGTGGCATGTTTGACAAGTTAAACCTTCTTGAGTGTTCAAGGAAGTCAAACCTGTCCCTGAAAATGAACATTTTGAAATTCTTTTAACAATTTTAAAATACAATTGAAGAACAGAAATTCAGTTCCTTGGATTAAATGGATCAAGAGAAAACAAAGATAAGAAACTACAAATAGAACTTCAAGATTAATGGTTATGAGAAAATGAATGAAAAATTAGATGCCGAGAATCTAATATGTTGCTGGGAACTTTGCGTTTTATTAAATGCAAAAGCTGTGAAGAAGATGTCTGCAAGTATCTTCAACTTTAGAACAGATATAAACATACATGCAGTTCTATTTGACAATTTAAAGCATGATTCCCTCACCTTAGCAGTTAAAGGAAAAAGAAAACTCATGACAATTTATTCTTGTGTTTCCCTAATCATGTATTTTTTCATGTTGTTTTGCTCTAAGTGTGCTTTTTATCCTAGACGATGCTCAGTGATCAACTGAGTATACATATTTGCTAATACTACATGAAGCACTACATGTCATCTATAACTGACCCAGAATTTTTCTTGGGATTTTCTCGAATGACTCCCAAAATTTCACTATTTATGAACAGACTTCAAACACTTTTAAGGTCAGCCTTATCTTTTACTCTTACCATAGCATCTCTCTTAACTGAACTTTCTACTGCCCCCGATGTCCTTAACCTCTAAATCTAAAGATGTTCTTCTCTAATCAGCGACTGGAGTTTCTCTAAACACGTGTCAAATCATATCGCTCCTTTTATAAATCCCGATAGCTCAATTTTTTTTTCTCGATGCTCAAATGTACAGACCAAGATTTTAGACTTACTTTTGAACTTGCAGCTTTTCATGCCTGGAACACTTTCTCTGATGTGTGAGACTGTCTCACCATTTAGATCTCAAGTCGCAGGCTCCTCAGAGACTCCTCTTTGACAACCCTAATTAAAGTATCAGCAGCTTTTAACATTTTCCTGTGACTGTATTTGTTTCCCCCTGCAGTTAGATCCTTTGTGTATAGATGGTGTCGTCTGTTTTATCCTTCTAGAATGTAGACCTGATTAATGCAGAGAATTTATCCTGCCCAGGTCTGTTGAAAGCTAAGAATAGAACTTTGTCTCAATTAGATAATGTGGAATGAGTACATGAGTAAGAAAGGGGCTTTGTTATGCAGCTATTTTTGGATTAGGATGTATGTCACAGGTCACAGAGGCAAAAGCATCACAATAATAATTTTTATAGGTTTCTTGTAGCTAAACAAAACTAATTCAAAGTGGTCTAAGTAGGGCTTTAGTATGCACAATGTGGATAGTAAGCTGAACATAGATATATGCAGTTAGTTCATGGGTTTGAAATCAGGTTTTTGAGACAGGGTTTCTTTGGTCTCCTCAATTGGCAGTATGCACTGGTGCCCTCATAGCAGAATTGACAGCTAGTTATTACCTGTGTGATCATGAGAGTGAAGAAGAACTATGTAGTACATTGTGCTAAGCTGTGATATCTGGCACATCAAATGCTTTTCTGACTTATGATCCTTTAACTTACTGTGAGTTCATTTAAACGTAGCTCTATTGTGAGTCAATGAATATCTATACGTCTTTCCATTCATGATATTGTCTGGTTATAGAAAATAATAGTAAAAATGAAAGTTAAACAATGGTTACCATTGGTTCATATAAAGAGTTGAGGCCAATCTCTCTCAGGTACATTTTAACAAGGACTGTACACTTATCAAGTGTGTAGTTGGCTCCCAGTGTCCTTGTTGGTAAACTTTCCTTTGCATTCTCTGATAAAGGAGACTTTTGAGTTATGGAATATGTGATTTCTTAAGTTGATTTATCTAGACCCAATATTTTTAAACCAGTCAGGAAAGCCATCCAGCTCATTCCATCCTCACTTCGAAACAAAGTCCTGGTTGTTGAAGAGAAAATAAGTATTCCCTAATTCAAGACATAGTTTATTTTGAATAAGGCAGTTGCCAGCAATGTGACATTTTCCTAAGGGTAAAAATGTGAATGAGTGAGAACAGTAGTAGTAAATGCTCATTAGTTCTAACCTTAGTCCTTAACAGAGCTAACAGTTTATTTTTATACAAAAGATTAAAATATAGTAGTTTCTAAGATGTACTATTTTACAAATAAGTTATCTAGAATGGTTATTAGTTAGCCTAAGATGTGATTTGAGATGGGTCTTACACTGCGGCTCAGGATGTCTTACTAACCTGAGTGCTATGTTTATAGCTGTGAGCTACCACTTCCGGTCCACATGAAGCTTTAAAACAGGTGATAGCTCTTGATGGTTGAAGAGAAGTTTTATGGTGAGACACCAGATGCATTATATAGTCTTCCTGCCTGGGAACTGTGGAAAAAGTCTACCAAAATAATTCAAGAAGACAATCTGTGGGGAGGAAAGCACACGGACAAAACTGTGAAGTCACTGAAGTGTTTCCTTGATACTTTTGGGCTCTTTTTACTGTCCTATTTTACCCTTCATTTTATCTTTGGTTACATCTTCATTATAAATATCTTTTTGTGTCTACTCAGGGCCTCCAAGACTGTCATCATCTCTTTTTATTTTTGTACTGATATTGCAGCTGTATATCCCTTCCATTTTCTCTTTCCAATTTAATCCTTATACTCTATTCTGTGCACCAGAGATTGGTTTATTCAAAATTAAACTTTAATCTTGTGATTCTCTATTAAATTTTTAAATAAAATCTGAATATATTAATATTTAAAAGTCTTGAGGTCCTGAATGCTCTTGTTTAATCTGTGCCCTTCCATCATCTCTAGAATTATCTAGCAAATCTTTCTTTTACCAATCTCACAGTTATTCAAGTTTCCTTTCTCAGGACCATTGATGCGATGTTCCTACTATACAGAATTGCCTCTTCTTCTCCTCTGTAATTTCCTGATCTTTGCTCCTACATCACATCTTTTTGTTAAATGTAATATCCGATGGCATTTTTCTGACCTTTAGGACGTATCTAGCTTGCTGTCATTAGAATTTCATGTATATACTGACTTATGTTTATCTCTATTTTGCCAGTTATGAAACTGATGACTGACAAATACACATGTGAAGTCACTTGTGACAGGTTACAAAGTAGGGATTCAGTTGGAACATGGAGTCTGGGGATAGCACTAAGGCATGGGTGCAATCAAGGAAATAAAATGATTTTTTTCACTTCAGTCAGGGAAGTCAGTATTGTGTGCTGTTACAGTTTAACATGGTTGTACTAAATAATTCATCTTCTTAGCATGTAATCTCTATGGTACCAGAGACACTGACTACGTTGTTGGCTGTTATATCTTTAAGGACTTCATATTCTGTCTTGACAAGGTCATCCATAACCCTCTGTTACACAGATGTACTGTGGGCTTTCCTAGAAGGAGGATGCATAGCTTTGCTTCCTGGCAGAGTGCCAGCCTATGAAAAATGATCAGGACTTGCACATTTGAATAAGTATTAGCTAGTTATGATAAATGATCATTAAAATTTAATTCCAACTTGTATCGTCTATCTTAAAAGAAGTAGAAGCATACTTATTGTGATAAAAAGAATGATGAGTGCATGAGGGGGTGGAGTATTTGTAAAGGGTCAAGAAAAGGAATTATCTGACCTATTTATTTTGTCTTTTGCAAACAAACTCCATATTTTAATCTTTTGTAATGTACTACGTATGAAAGTCCCGGGGAACATATCCCAAAGATTTGCTATGTTTCTGTTTCTCTTTATCACTCCTTACTTTCTTTCCTCTCTTCCTTACTCTTTCCTTCCCTTCTTGTTGTCAGCAATATTCATTTATTTCATGCTCTTTGTTTCCTGGCTTCCCTTTTCATTGTACTCAGTATATTCCATTTTTATGAAATGTAAACATTATGAAGACTGTGCTTTCCTTGGAATCATTTTCATTTATTATCTCTGTAAAGTTTCCCACTCTTCTGAGACAAGGGCTTTTCTTTGCATGAGTACAAAGATTAAAAGGAGAGCAGTGAGACTATCGGGTTAATATTTTCCTCCTTTTCCTCTTGCCACTAATCTACTCCCTGCCCAGAGACAATTAAGATGTGGCCCAGAAGCCTTGTTCATAGATTACTCTCATTGCAGTAGGGAATGGGAAATGACCAAGAATAGCAAGAACGTGTTCACAACTCTGCACTTAATGAGTGTTTGCAGGAAATATTTAATATTTAAAGAGCTTTTATGGGAGTTTTTGATAGAAAAACCCAGACTCTTCTTTTAACAAGTATGCATATAAAAACAGTATATATAAAGAACAGTATATAGAAAGAAGTAGAGCTGTACTGCTCAAGAAGATTTCTTATCATTTATATGCTATTAAAACTATCCTTGAAAGTTAGAAACTCCATGGCGAATACCATTATTGTTTTATATATCAGAGAGCAATTATTTCCTTTGTTTAGGATTGACTGTAGTTAGTGATAAGATTTGGTGATTAATTTCTACAGTTGTATAGTCTTAGGAATATTACTGAGAAAGTAATCATTTTTACGCCAAAGATAGTATATTTGAAAGTATTGTGCTATCTGTGTGTTCATACATACATGAGATAGGAAATGCATTGCATGTCTTCCCTGCATTCATGTACATTTTTTCATGTTCACATGAGTTTCTCTTTCTTGTGTAATAGATGGTTTTGAAAGGGACAAGATGGATGTAGTGTGGTGAATCACCGTGTTCCTCACGGTCAGTGAATTGAGGAACCACCATGACATTTGGAAGGTGCACCCACAGGATGGTTCAGAAGGGTGCTTCCAGAGAGTTTCAGGGTCTAGCTTCCTCTAAGTGTGTTTAGGATTATCTGATAGTCTGGCTCCTGAATGGTAAAAATGGAAAGAGAGAACAGGCTCACAAATGCAAAGATTCTTTTTTTATTTTATTTTATTTTATTGAGAAAAGGAAAAAAAATTTTCCCCCTCCTCCCAGCCTCCCATTTCCCTCCCCCTCCTCCCACCCTTCTCCCCCTCCCCCCACTCCTCTCCCCCTCCCTTTCCAGTCCAAAGAGCAGTCAGGGTTCCCTGCCCTGTGGAAAGTCCAAGGTCCTCCCCCCTCCGTCCATGTCTAGGAAGGTGAACATCCAAACTGGTTAGGCTCCCACAAAGCCAGAACATGAAGTAGGATCAAAACCCCGTGCCATTGTCCTTGGCTTCTCATCAGCCCTCATTATTCGCCATGTTCAGAGAGTCCGGTTTTATCCCATGCTTTTTCAGTCATAGTCCAGCTGGCCTTGGTGAGCTCCCAATAGATCAGCCCCACTGTCTCAGTGGGTGGGTGCACCCCAATTGGTTTCTAGCCATAAATAAGGGTCACGGAGTCTAAAATTGGTGAACCTAACGAAGCTAAATAAGAAGGTGAACCCAAGTAAAAACATATAGTTATCCTCTTGCCTATGGGAAGTAGACAAAATTGCCGGAGAGAAAAGTGGGATCTTGGGGGTGGGGTGGGTTGGGGGTAAGGGGAGATGGGGAGAGAAAAGTGAGAAGGGGAGGATGGGAGGAACTTGGGAAAACAGGATGATTGGGATAAAGGAAGGTTGGATAGCGGAGCACGGAAGCACAATTCTTAGTTAAGGTAGCCACCTTAGGGCTGGCAAGAGACTTGAACCTAGAGTGGCTCCCAGGAGCCCAAGGCGATGTCCCCAGTTAGTTCCTTGGGCAGATGAGGATAGGGAACCTGAAATGACCCTATCCTATAGCAATACTGACGAATATCTTGCATATCACCATAGAACCTTCATCGAGTGATGGATGGAGATAGAGACAGAGACCCACACTGGAGCACTGGACTGAGTTTCCAAGGTCCCAATGAGGAGCGGAAGGAGGGAGAAGATGAGCAAGGAAGCAAAGATTCTTTTCTTGCTTTCTGTTCACCATGCTGTGAGCTATTCTACACTGTCACATCTTCCTGTCATGGTAAGTTAAAAGCCCTGAAACCATGAGCCAAAAATAAAAGTTTTTTTAAGTTGTTTTTTCCATATATTCATTGTTTTAACAGTGTGATTATGGACACAATCAGAATTCTAAGAGTTAAATCAATACATATACAACTGGGAAATTTTTTGCTTGATAAAAAGCTTATTATTAGATGAATATTTTACTTCATTTGAGAATTTCTTAGATATCGAGTTTTTAAAGAATGTGTATTGATTCTTCAAAAGTTAGGATTTTTAACAATTATGTTTCTTCTACTTAGCTACTTAATTATATTCTAGTGTCCACCTCAGCTTTTGAAAGCCTTTTAGTTGTTTTAATAAGAAGAATGACTGTTAAAACTGTCAGGACTCTTTAAAACTGAAGCTAGTTTTTTTTTTTTTATCATACGATGTCATTAAATATGCTTCCTAGTTTCAGGCTTTTTTTCCCCCAGTTTGACACATTGTATTATTTGGAGTGCTAAAATCTTTGCTATGATATCTGATGAAGCTTTTCCACAATCACACATGATTACATACATCCTCCATAATTTAATCTTTATAAAAACTCTCAGTGATATGTACTAGCATTATTAACAACTTCCTTATGAGAAAATTGAAGTACAAAAAAAGTTACTTCTCCTAAAACACCCAGTTAGGGAGTTTTGGAACTCTTTCCAGATTCCATTTCCTTAATATATGTTTCATCTTGTTTATATATAAAAGCATGTATTTGCTAATTGTTTTCCTCTTCTGTGGCTAGTGTTAATTGCCAGCACGACAGGATATTGTTTTACTGACGAATGGTACTCTGTGCATGTCTTTAGGGATTGTCTTAATTAGGTTAAGACAAGATGGATGACCTGCCCACTGTGGGTGGTACCCTTTCCTGGCTGGTCTTCTGAACTGTAGACCAGGATATGAAGAACACTAGCAAACTCTCAGTGCTCTGTTTCCTGATTGTGGATGTGATATGACCAGATGAGTCAAGTTTCTGCTTACAACTTACCCACGGTGATGGACTGTGCATTGGAACTATGAGTGAAATGATCCTTTTCTCCCAGTTTTCAGAGATTTTATCACAATGCAAGGACAGGAACCCTAGACATCCTCAAGTCACCTCCTTTTACATTTCTTATAGTGCACAAAGATGAATTGTCTCTACTCAAGATTGAAGCTATGGCTATATCTAAAACCACTTTTGTCTTGTCTTTGTGTCTGGTAAAGTGTTTCCTCTGATCACAGAGTACTAGGTTGACAGCCCTTCCTTTCTTTAATACTGCTAACTCTTTGATTCACTGTTGGTAGAGGCTGCTCATTCATTCCCAACTTCTCAAACCAGAAATAATCACACAAAAACTATATCATTGTTTGGCTAATAGCTTAAGCATATTTATAGCTAGCTTTTATATCCTTAATTAGCCCATATCCATTAATCTGTGCATCACTATTAGGTCATGGCCTACTGGCAAAGTTTCATCGGACTCCTGCAGAGGCATCTGTCTCTGGTGGCAGCTACATGACTTCTCCCTGACTCCACCCAGTCTCTCTCTCTCTCTTTCTCTCTCTCTCTCTCTCTCTCTATATATATATATATATATATACACACACACACACACATATATATATATATATATATATATATATATATATATATATGTATATATAATCTTCCAGCCTAGCTATATTCAGTTAAGCCATTGGCCAAAAGCAGCTTCTTTATTAACAAATAAAAGCAACACATATACAGAAGAATGTCCTATACCACTTCACTGTTTTCTCATTTGCATTCTGTAATGACAAATCTGATGTCATTAGATGTGTTTCTTACTACTTAATGTCATTCTCTCTGACTGCTTTCTGATGTGGAATTCCCTCTGTATGCTGTGAATGTGTTTGGTTAAAGAATAAAGAAGTTGTTTGGGTCTATCAGAGGACAGAATAGAGTAAGGCAGGAATGACAAGCAGAGAAAGAGGTGAAAGTAGGTAGAGTTAGTGAGAAGCCATGTAGCCACTACAGGAGACAGAACCTTACTGGTAGGCCACAAACACATAGCAATACACAGATGAGTAGAAATGGGTTAATTATGATAAAAGAGCTAGCTAATAAGAAGCATTAGCTAATAGGCCAAGCAACACTCTAATAATACAGTTTCTGTGTGGTTATTTGTGGTCTGGGCAGCCTGGAAATGAATCAACAGTCTCTGTCAACAAACAGCTTTCAAGAATTTTGTGTCAACGCTAGATGGAGAGATGTCTCAGCAGTTAAGAGCACTGCCTGCTTTTCTTAAGGACCTGAGTTCCATTCCCAGCAACCACAGGATGGCTCACAATCATTCTCAATGAGATCTAGTTCCCTCTTGAAGAAGAGACCTGGCCAGTCATCCTCATCAACGTAGACCATGCAACTGAGTATGGACAAGTTTAATACAACCGCCATATTTGTTTCAGCATTGCTGGTGCATATATTTCATTAACGTTTCATTTTGCTGGCTTATATACTTTGAAATGACATTCATTGGTATAATTTTCTTCATGTTATTGCACTTAAGGATCATTACAGAATTTATATGGTTTAATATCGTTTTGTAATTTTGTAAAAAGTCAAGTCATTATTTATTTGATTATTGCTTCTTTTTGCTCTGTTTTATGAAAGCTCCGACCAAAGTTGTACTATAGCAACAATGACAATAACATCAACCTCAAGTTGCACTGCTGTTCTATGATATTCCCTTAAAAATGTCTTTCCTTCTCTTGCATATGTTATTCTTCAACAGTATCTATTTCTATGCATCACTGATCTTTTTCTCTATAATTTCTTGTTAACCACTGATTCTGTGAGTTTAAATTCTGACATATTTTATAACTGAGAAATTTAACTTGTGTCATTTTTGGCTTCTTACTTTAACTCAACTCTTTAGTATATAGAATAGATTTACATTTAAAGTTTTAATGTCTTTGGCTTCTACTCCCTATGTCAATTCTGAGTGAATGAAATTAATTTATTATTTTTCTTTATTATTGGTTGTACTTCCTAGCCTTCTATTTCTGGTAAACTCTGGTGAGAGCCCAAGTGTTTTTAATTTTGTTTCTCTTTGTTTTGGGTAATTTTGTGTTTGATAAATATTAGCTGTAAACCTTTATTTCTCTAGGATATGAAAATATTTTTCTAGAGGAAGCTATTGTTCTCATACAAGTGCTGATTTGGGCCTCTGAATGCTTATTTTGTAGGGTAGAGTTGGAACAAGGTCCTCTGAAGTGGACAGGGTCTTCTCTGGGCATCTCCATCCTTACTGATATTTGGGTTGCCTCAGTTTCCTCCAAATCTTAGTTCTATCTCTTTAGCTTAAGTAAGTTTCATTTCTTGTTTCATCTCAACCTAAAAACCCTATCATGGCAGTGAGAAAAGATTCATTAGCATTTTCCTGGTTTTGTTTTTACATCTTCAGCTGTTTCAGAAAGGGAAATAAAGAGTTAATTTCATTATTTGTTGCTTTGGCTGGAAGTAAATGCCCTGGCACTTCCCCCATACCTGCACCAACCCTAACACACCTCCACACATTCACCCTCATCAGTCCCGACATATACAGCCACATACCTACAGACCAACTCCCATACATTTTACTTACACTCTACATGCCCACACCTCCATGCTCATCCCCTCATATATCTGTTTGTATATAAGTTTATATGTATGTAATATATGTATATTTGTGCATGTATATATATATACATACTTATGCAAGCAAACATTTACGTTTATATCTTTATCTTATGCATATTTATTTGAAATATATTCCTTCTCAGTACTTTGCTTAAACTTTGATGTCTGTGGACTCATTTGATTTATTTAATTCATTTCAATTTTTGTGCAAATACAATGCTAATACTATTTATTTCCTCAAGAACTTGGCAGGCTTTTAAACCAATTGCCATTAATGCATCTCATAAATTAAATGCACAAATCCTTGATGCTTTAATATGTAAAATGTGAATAATAATGAGTTGATTATGAGAATGTCATGTGACATTCAAATGGAGCAGGACATATATAGTTGACACTTAATATTTCTTAATTTACTCCTACCTGGTTTTCTCTTCTTTGTCATATTAGTCTTATCATTTTGCCCTATTGGTTTCTTAAAGCCAGATAATTGATTTACTAAAGCAGGCAGGAGGGTTATTAAATATCAAGCTATGTTCACATTATGAGCTAAGGCCTTGAACAACTGAGCAATTTTGTCAGTTGTGCAATATGAGTTGTTTCCACTAACATTTTTGTTTTTAATCATCTGGCCTTCTAGTAGCAGGAAACAAGAAGACCCAAGGGAAGGACCACAAATAGCACTTCAAAGCATCTGAGTCCTTCAGAGAGGTAGAAAGGCAAGGCACTAAATCACGTTGCCCAGATGAGCAGTGACTTCCTGGCACTGTAGCTGCCTAATTTGCTCCTACAGGAGCTAATTCATTTCAAAGTTTGGGAACTAAAGCTCTGTGGATAAACACCATACTTTTCATGACCTTTTTTTCTTTCTTTTCTGTTCACTAGACTTCATTTAAAATATTTTAAACCAGATCAAAGAGAGAATGAACCTGTGCTCTCTAATCTTCGGAGCTAGTTTCCCAGCCATCTGTGTTCATGCCTTGTGCCCATTCCCATTTTGCTACCAGCCTCATCTTCCTTAAGTGAACCTCACTGTCATGGATGCTTCCTTGGGGTCTTCTAAATTCAATACAAAAGTATCCCTGGCTTTCAAGGTTCTCCACGGGGTATCTAGAAAATGTCATCTATCTTAGTGTCCCCATGGTGTTCTTCCTATGCCCTGCATTTCAGCTACAAAGAACTGTTCCCTCAAGACTCCTTGACATGGTTGTTCAGTCCCTGTGCCACACAGAAGCAACTGGATGACAGTGCCAAACTTCATCCTGTACACTTGCTCATGTGCTCACTTTTAGAGTTGCGGCTGCTTTGCACAAAGCTGATGTGAGTCTCAGATGGGCCAGTTAAGTCAAGTTTTCACTAAAAACCACTCCATCTCCTACTTCAATGACTTTTTGCTCCCATTATCGTACATATATTTCTTTCCTGTTTATCCCAATTATTTTTATCCTGATGTTTTTGATGCTTGCCAATGAGCTTGTTCTAGTCCAGGTGTATTTAACATCTTTGATAAAATTTATTTCTTAATAGTTCTCCATAAACCTCTCTTGGTTTATGTGTTATATCTCTTTATTTGACTTCCAAATATTTTACTGGATACTTTTAGGCTTTTTCTAGATCCCTCCACCCCACCTCATGACCTTTTTCTATACATTTATAACATTCCACATCTTGAGTCTTTGCCTTCTGTGGATGTCTTTTTCTAGCCTGTCTCTTAATCTCCAAAAGTCTTGACTCTCACATCTAAAGAACAATATTTAATTTCTTTCTGGACTCCAGATATGTGTGTCCCACTGTCTCCTTACTTTTCTTCCCACAAACTTCTCAGTTCTCTAAAGAAGGTCTAAAACAAGATTAAAATCGACCTTCAAACAATCTTATCTTTTCATGGTCCCCTCACTGTATGGCAGCAACATGTACTTTCCTTAATTACTAATAGTAAGTTTATTATTTTGCCATTTATGCTTTGGGGTATATCTTATCATCTTCAGCATTTTTGTCTCCAGTGCTTTTGCCTTAGTTATGACATTCATCTTATGATTAAACTACTGGGAGACACTCCTAACCACACTCCTTTCCTTGTGGGTACTGATAGTTTTAACTAACTCTCCACAGTGCTTCACTAGATATCTTTCTGGAACACTAATTTATCATAACTCTATCTCCTTGCATTTGACCCAGGAAACAAAACTCATGTTTTTGAAGAGTTATGATCCTAGCATAGAGCTGTCCAATATGTTTGGTGTTTGATATAAAACACAGAGTAACCCTCATGTGTGGAAAACATTATGCTGTAGACTAAGAAATGAATGCTTGGAGGGGTGTCAAAATTTTTTATACCAGAATCTCCTGTCATTACAAAACCTTCTATCTTTCCTGCAAATCTTATGCCCTATGAGAACTGATACTGAATTCTAATATGTCAGGTAATAAAGTGCCTGTCGCATAATAATAACAATAATAATGACAATATAAACTTCAAGATGTTTTCCCTTAAGGAAAAATAAAACATATGTGAGGTGCTTTCTTCTCTAAGTGCCACACAGATGTAAGTCATTACTGTGCACCCCTCTGGGTCTGATGATTTCTATTACTGGAAGCTTTTGATTTGATGACTTGAATTGATTTCTACATCTTCAGTGTATTTATTTTGCTTGGTGTGTATCTGAGTTTATCACAACTACTTTTTTAAAGTTTTCATCTATCAAACAATGAGTGCTTTGAGGGCAAAGGATTTATGATTATTACTGCTGTATAGCCAGTAGCCATTGAAGTACCTGACCAAGAAGATCAAAGGTTATCTTACCCCCCCCCAAAAAAAACCCAAAAACTCTAAGTTAAAACAATGCATCAATATGAAAGCTATTTAAACCCAGAAACATAGCTTGCTCACTTTCAAAGCCAATGAGGGTATACAGAGAACATACTGAGACCCATAGAGAATAATGAGAAAAAAAATCAACTATAAAAACTTTGGGCTTACAATTTAAATATAGTTTGTTTGTTTGTTTATTTATTTATTTTGAAGATTGTCTTAGTACTGCTTTTGAGTTTTCAACTCAGTTCAACTATTGACTACAAAGAAGGAACCTATTCTCCTCTATACTAAAAGTAATGCAATATTGTTTTCCAGTCATTTAAGGACACATTAATATGGACTTAAACATTTGAGCATTTCCAAAATCGTTTAACAGGTTTAACTCCTCTGAGTTAGATATGTTTGGCTAAGAAGATGTACTTTCTTTGCTTTGAAATGTTGAAAATGGTAAGTAAATGACTGATAATTGTTGGATTAAGTTAGCCTATGAGATAGTGTAGTGAGAACTAACAGATAGTTGTTATGATGAGTCGAACATCATATGAGATCATCCTCCAATACACATGTTAAGTCATAGTAGAGGTTCGTCACTGTTAGAACTAAAGAGGTATTTATTGGTTGAAAGTGGGACTTAGCTCTCCTCCCCCTTCTTCATGATGCAATTTTGTTTGGTTTGAACTTTCAGATCTATGCATGCCATCACAAGTAGTATAATTAGAAATCCAGACATGGCTTATTTCAGGTTATAAAACATTTGTCTAAATATTTTCATAGGCAACTATGTCTTTATAATAACTTCCATGTGAGATAGTTAGATGAGATATCTTTGTCTTTGGGAATGGCTATTGATAAGGTACCCAAACCCCAGTGGATGGGTCTCCACCCATGTGTGTATGAATAACACTAATCACACTCAGTGAATTATAATAAAAGTAGGAAAATATTAAGTTGGAGGTATATGTATTAAATGGGCTTGGAAAAGTTATAGGTAGGGAGTTTGGTAAAGCTCATTTTTTTTCTGTGGGAATAGGGGTATAGTTGTTCTCCAAACTGTTTCCTGCTGTTTATTGGGCAAAGTAATTTTTGGGGTGTTCACAGCAACCTTTTGTGGGGTCTTGTTCCATCAAACCACATTAGGCTGGAATAAACTCAACGTTCCCATCTTCTGTGGAAACAAAAGAAGAATGTGTTTTCCAAAGCAACATATCCTTAGATCCATATTTTGAAATCAAGATACCTTTAAAGTATTGTTGGCTTAGTTTAGCAGTCCCCAGAATCAAATGTCTCTCTGCAGTCAAAAAATTCAAAGAAAACACAATAATATATATAATCTAGACTCTGTGAATTTTCCATTTTTATGTTCCTTGTTTTTTACTCTATTACTTTTTAATATTTATTTTATTATCTTTACATCTTTATTCTATGACTATCTGTGCTCTGTCTCTTTTTTGGTTTTTCAAGACAGGGTTTCACTGTAGCTGTAGAGCCTCTCCTGGAACTAGCTCTTATAGACCAGGTTGGCTTCAAACTCACAGAGATCTGCCTGCCTCTGCCTCCCAAGTGCTGGGATTAAAGGTGTGCACTACCACCACCCAGCTCTGTGCTCTGGCTTTTTAAAGACTTTGTTTTATATATTTTAAAACCATTTACTTCTTTTTCAACTCTCTATACTTTTTATCTTCTCTCTTCCAAGCCTACATACATTTATCCAATACTGTGGATAATTTAGAGGTTTTCTCCTTCTGAATCTGTCTTATTGTGTATCTGTAATTCTTTACTGTTCAGGAGTGCTTCTTAAAATGCTACGCACTTATTAAAAACTTAAACTGTTTGTCTGCTATGTTCAGCGAGTCCGGTTTTATCCCAGGCTTTTTCAGACTCAGGCCAGCTGGCCTTGATGAGTTCCCGATAGATCATCCCGAATGTCTCAGTTGTGGGTGCACCCCTCGCTGTCCTGAGTTCTTTGCTCGTGCTCTCTCTCCTTCTGCTCCTGATTTGGACCTTGAGATTCCTGTCCGGTGTTCCAATGTGGGTCTCTGTCTCTGGACTACTGAGAACTCAAGATCAATGGCAATGGGTTTTTGATCCTACTGCTCGTAATGGCTTTGTGGGAGCCTAGGCAGTTTGGATGCTCACCTTACTAGACCTGGATGGAGGTGGGTGGTCCTTGGACTTCCCACAGGTCAGGGAACCCTGATTGCTCTTTGGGATGATGAGGGAGGGGGACTTGATTAGGGGGGGGGAATGGGAGGCGGTGGCGGGGAAGAGACAGAAATCTTTAATAAATAAATAATTTTAAATAAAAAAATAAAAATTTAAACTGCACCATTACTAGGGTATATACGGCCTGCCTGCTTGTTCTTCCCAGTCCGACATGGCAGAGGAGGTCTGTTCACTGCCTCTGAGCCACACATACTGCCCTAGTTCTATGTATGCAGTGGGTATATGTCAAGCCATTAAGCAGTTGGTAACATGTTGCTTATAAACCCCATTTAAATGCTCAGCCTCCTGAAAGAGCCAGAGGTCACACTGACAGCACAGCTCAGAAAGTTGGCATTTCAAAATGGTACAGTATTTTTCCTGCTACTGCTGAATCAGAAAAAAAAAAACCAAAAAACAAAAAACAACTCTCTTAAAGGAGCCATGCCTCTGCTTGCTTCTAGCAAACAGAGCCCACCCAAGAAAATGCCACTACCAAACCTTGATTAACTCTGTTCTTTTGTGTCTAGGCTTCCTTTCTACGCTTTCACAGGTTCTACATGGATTTAGTCCACCACATTGGTGCGCCAATTTGTAGGAGAAGATATGTTGGGTGCCAATTTGTAGTAAGGGGCCATTAGTTAAAAACTGGCCACTTAACCCCAAAATAATCACATAGAAAATGTATTATTTAAATCACTGTTTGGCCCATTAGCTCTAGCTTCTTAATGGCTAACTCTTACATCTTAAATTAACCCATCTTCATTAATCTGTGTATCACCAGCCAAGTTTCAGCACATATCTCCAGCAGTGGCTCCATGGCTTCTCCTTGACTCTGCCCTCTTCCTTCTCCCAGCATTCAGCCTAGTTTTCCCTGCCTAGTTGTGTTCTGCCCTGCCATAGGCTCAAAGCAGTCCTTGATTAACCAATGATATTCATAGCATACAGAGGGGGATCCCATATCATAAACTCATACTATTTAGTTAATGAACTAGGTATGCTACATTTAAAATGCCCTTGAATGGTAATGAAGTGAATATACATGAAGGTGAATGTGGTGTGTCGTGGGAGGGACTCTTGATTTCTGGGACATGTCTTGTCAGTTCTCTATTTACTTGGCTGAAGACTGATAACCAATAGAGTTTTCCAGATCTATCAACAATGAAAGCTTGTTGATTACAAAATAGTTTAAAATTTTACTTCCAAGTGATAAAGCAATATAATTAAATTTAACATAGCAGCAAGAAAAGGAAATTGCTGTCTTTATGTTCAATAAAATGAGACTGCAATGGCCTGACTCAGAAGCAGTTTATATAAAATACTATGAGGTTTTCCACTGACTACAAATTCAGTACAAAAAAACAGGGAAATTAATAGAGAATGTAAAGAAAATACCAGTTTATGTTTTAAATTAAACAGAAATTGAGATCAGAATGTTTTCATTTAATAAGGATGAAATAAATTACATCAAAATATTCAGTTATAAAGCATTCATTTTTAAAAGAAATATTTTCATGTGAAAGTGATTTTGGTTAATTTATAAAGGTTCTTGAATGTTGTTATTTTGGAAACATTTGAGAGAACTATTACATTCTAGAGATACAAGTAAGAAAGGAAGACTGGACCCAACTCCACATTCTGGTTCTTAAGCTTGAACCAGAACACCAAATGTAGTCTTCCCTCCCCCTGACTGATAACTAATAGAGCTTGCCAGACCTATTAATAATGAAAGCTTGTTGATTACAAAATAGTCTTCCCTCCCCCTGACATGACTTCTGCAGATCGTACATACCATCTTGTACTAACTTCACTTCTCTCCCTTTTCAATGTGTCCCAGACTCCAGTTCCAGTAGGTACCCTGAGCTGACCCAAGGGCCATGCCTTCTGTGGCAGCAAGTAGGCAACAGAATATATACTATGTATAATCCTGAGGCTATTGGCATATATATATATATATATATATATATATATATATATATATATATATACATATAATTGGCATAGAATTTTATGGGATTCCTTACTGTGAGTACAAGAGGGTTTCTAATTCTTGTGCCTGTTCTTAGAATTCTTTTTCTCCTGTTGGGTTGCTATGTCCAACTTTGATATGATAATTTTTCCTTCATTTTATTATAATTTAGTTTGCCATATTTCGTTGTTGGTTGGGAGTTATGCAGCCTAGTCTTGGAACATATGACTACTTGTACAACAGGTTTTCATGGGTCAAGGCACCTATGAAAATGTACTCTTACTTGGCAAGTACCATGGGACAGCATAGAAATTTGCAAAATTCTTGATGCTCCTGCCTCTGCCTCTTTCAGCAAATCCTACCAGCATGCACCACCACAAGCCATTGATAAAGGCACTGGAGCTTGTTTCTACCGCATGTACTGGCTTTTTGGGACCCTAGTCTATTTGGCCTCTAAGCTTCCTAGGCCTGGATATAGGGGGGAGGTCCTTGGACTTCCCACAGGGCAGGTTCCCTGCCCTCTCTTAAGGAGGGAGGGGGAGGGAGGAGGAGGGGATGCAGTATAAATTTTTGAATGGAAAAAGAAATTAAAAAAAGAAATTTGCAAAATTCAAGCAGTTTGCAGGGTCTTTTCTCTCATATTGGTGATTCTTTGGGATACTATTTAGTTTTACTTTGTCAGTTATATATCAACAGCTGTAACTTTCCCTGAAAATTATGCTCCTTTTCAAATATTTTCCCCCAAGATTCAACTGGGGCTAACATTTCTCAAATCTCTTATCTAGAATTCCTAACTACAACTCCAAATACTGGGAGATTTACTGAATCAATATAGATATGTACATATGAGAAAACAACACATGGAACATTAACCATGTCTCACAGTTATGGAAAGGAGAATAGGGAAAAAGGCCTCAGGATTATACATAGTGTCAACTATTGAGACTCACTTCCCTGGACTTCAGTCATATAGAATCAATGATAATCTCTAGTATATTCCAATGGGGAAATGAGATGTAAAGTATTGTTTGGATAGATCCACCATACATAGAGCTTTTATTGGTGGAAGGAGTATGGTATAGTGAGATAGAAAGAATACTTTGTAATATTCTGCATTTTACAGAGAGATTGAGGCATGGGACCCTTTTGTAGAAAAAGGAAGTGTATAAAAATACATCTTGCATACATGAAAGAATTGTCTGTGTTTAAATATTGTTGTCCTTAAAGCATTGCAAACATGTGTATTACTTTTTAACTTTGTAACTTCAAGTGGATACCAGCTGACATAAATACTGCAAGAACAGCATGTGTCTGGCTTGATATTTAGTTTAGCATGCAAAAATGCTGAACTCTATGTATAAGATTATACAAGGACTGAGAATGTATATTTGGAGAAATATAAAGCGAAACAATGGGGACCTTCACAATGGTCACAATGTGTTCCTTATGTTGTGATGTTTTTCTTAGAGTAACATATATATATTTGTGCTTTCTTTGATTTTTAAGTTATGAATGAGCTAAGTACAAAGAGACATTTCATTGTACAGGCTGTATATAAATCTACATATATATTTTAAAGGTATCTTGACTTAAAAATTTGATTGTCCCTCAGCACTGTGTGATTATTTTGGGTCTAGGTGGCCAGGAAATGAATGAGCACCCTCAAACTACATCTGTCATTATGGAATCTGTATCACTCTGGAGCCTTCAGTTGAAACAAACCCTTTCCTCTTGAAATTGCATTCGTTAATGGTATTTTGTCAGAGTAACAAAAATATAACTGTTACAATTCACAAAAATTGTAAATTTTTTGAAAGAAAACTTTCTCCATAAAGTTTTTCAAAGTTGGTGCTGTTTCATGAAGTACTGAGGAATTTGTCATGGAAAACATAGCAGCAAAAACTAAATAGCCAATAGGAGAATAGTGGTAGCTATCTTTCATCTTTTAGTAAATGAGGCTGTATAAAGTTCAAGGTAGCAAATCTCAGATTTCCCATGTTATGGCACAAAGGACAATGATATTTGTGTCACATGTTTGTTGAACTGTGATAGAGTTTCAAGGCATTACCACCCACCCTTGTTCTGAGGGAAATTCTGTGTTCATTCTCTTGTATCCTGTTCAATATGTTGTATATGGCAAGGGAATGGGAGGAGCATTGTTCAGATACCATATTAAACTACAATATTGAATGTTTCTCTGAAAGATGTTAGGAAAACATGGTGGGGGAGAGAGAGAAAGAGAGAGAGAGAAAGAGAGAGAGAGAGAGAGCGAGAGAGCGAGAGAGCGAGAGCGAGAGAGAGAGAGAGAGAGAGAGAGAGAGAGAGCATGGGGTATTTTCTTTCCCCAGCACAATGACTTCCAAATTAGAAAATAAAGGACAGGAAATGGAACAAATTCAGATTCAAAATTTTTCCATTTTCTTTCTTTTATTTATGCCACTCCACTGTGATCCACAAATCGGGCACTGGACAAAGTATTTAGCATTCTGATCATTCTAGAAACTCATTTCCAAAATCAAGCTTCAATTCCAGATTAAGCCAATTGATTTTTAAACTAGTACAAGGAAGCAATGAGAAGCAAATCAATGCTTTGTTGGCAGCAACACAGCCAGGACTCCTTCAGATGGAAACATGCTTCACACAAGGACAGAATAACAAATGATAGCATCGTTTCCAGAGGGAGCAAATAAAGCCTCGTGCCTAGCCTCTGTCCATATTTACTTCTTCTACCTTAGCTCTGAATTTTGAGGTGTTTAGATAGAAGTGTTATTTCACCTGCAAGAATTAGAGCTATTTATATCATGAAAGACATTGAATTATAGGTCTGTTCCTACATTTCAAAGGGAATAATATTAGACATTTAACCACAAGTTGAAATTTCAATCTATTAAGGATATCTTGTCTTGCTGGAAGATTTTCATCTTATCCACAAGTATGGCTTTTTGGGTCTCCACTTCCCTTGTGAAATATCTTTAAGGCAGGAAGAACAATAAAGGATCTGGTTAGAAAGAGAAAACTTTCTTTTATATATAATAAATTTTGTTTTCTTGGATTCTTATCATTTAAATCATTTTATAAATATTGTGCCAATTAGCAAGCGTTTTCTAATGATGTCATGATTTCTTATTATCCCCTTCCCCTTTGTGTATGACAGCTGCTGTAGTTTGGGAAACTGAATTAAATTCACTGTTTCATCAAATATTTGAAGAAATCCAGCATTTATTCCATGTTAAACACAGAACAAGATACTGGGAGGGTCTGGTGAGAAAAAAATCCTTTCCCAGAAAAAAAAAATATGATGCAGGTAGAGATGATTGGAGGGCCAGTCTCAATAGTTGTCATTAGGCTGAGTCTAGAACTCTTTCTGATAAACTGAATTTTACACATTGGACTACTAGTTGTGCACCAGATTTTGATCATAGCAGGGCAAGACTGGCTTCTGTTCTTAGTGTCACTCTCTGTCACCTTCCTCCTTCCCCAGTGGATCTGCCAATTAATTACACCTTATTTTGCCTCAACCCTGCTGCCTCCCTTTCAGTATTTCCCCCCAATCACTTCTAATTATAGATAATCTAACAAATGTCACCACAATGCCTACACATATTGTTAAACTTATGTACTACAAATGCAATCATGAAAATTATGCATAGTTAAAAATATAATCAAAAGTTTTGGGAGTCCACAATGATAAAAAACCTTATATAGTCAAACACTCTTGGAGAAGGAGAATAAAGCAGAAATTATTACAATTCTTGACTTCAAAGAAACTCATTAATGCTAGAGTAATCAAACATCTACCCATCCGTCTATCTATCTATCTATCTATCTATCTATCTATCTATCTATCTTTCTTTCTATCTATCTATCATCTATCTATCTATCATCTATCTATCTCTATCTATCATCTATATAGTCGTAAAATAGATACACAAATCAGTAAAATAGAATGGAGACCCTAATAGCTATAGTCAATGATATTTAGTAAAGAACATAAGAACCTTTGTGCTAATGCCTATTATTCTAGACACCAAGGCATGGAGATTGCTGAAAGTGTGAGGCTAGCCAGGACAATAGTGAAAAGGTGCCTCAAAAATCTTTCTCCCTAAACTAACTATCTCAAAAGGCTTCCTTTTTATAAGTAGGCTTTATCTAAGGTTTTAACTCTAACTTGAGTTTCATATTCTGCTCTGCTCTCAGGACTCTGTCTTGCAGAGATTGGAAACTGTTTTTCTAATGTCAAGACATGAGCTGTCTGTGTAGTCTCCATCATGGAGGACCAATATCTGCCATAACATGGTGAACCTCTGGTGTTCAATGTTTTAAAAGAAGAAATGTTTCCTTATAAAGTCCAATGACTGCTGTGGACTTTATGCTAGTATTTTATGATTCTTATTTCTAACAGCAGTTTCCACCCTGGATTTGTTTGTTTCATATTCCTTTGTTTCTTTTACACATGTCACTTTGTTTGCCAGAGATTCATTCATCAATAAGCTGGTAACTCTGGTGATCATCCTTTCCTCTACCGTGTATCAGAGGTGAGTCTGTGTAGCTTCTCCTTCTCTGAGATGATGGTGTGATTTTCACTTAGAGTGGCCTTGTGACATCATCTCAAAATGAACAATCTTTCTTTGACATAGGATTTCACTTTCATCAACTTCCATGAGAAGAAAGCTTTGTGCTGTATAAGAAATGACTTAGGAAGGAAAAGACAGTTTTTGAAAACATTTTGGCCATATTGTTTTCTTTACATATGCTTTTTCTACACTTTTTTTTAATCTTTAGGTATTTTTTCATGCTTACTTCCTGTTTATTTTAGTAATTTTTTTAATTATGTAGTTTTACATTTCTTTAAAAATCCTCATTTGGCCTTTTACTATTTGACTGGTATAGTACCCACCTGATGATGTGTGGTGACTTTTTTGCTCTCTTAATTTCTTAGTGGGCTTTAATTATACACTATGGTTCAAATCTTCTGTCACATTTTTAAAGTAGAATAGATATTTTGTGTCCCTGTCCTCAAAGCAAAATATTCCCTTTTGTTATATATAAGCCTTGCTTTCTTGAACATCTTCCAAATTTTTTCTTTTATCTTTTAGCAACATCTATTTTCAGTACTTAGTCTTCTCTTCTTAGCCTTGAGTTTAAATATGTTTTCATAAATCTCGTGACCTTTGCTCCATTTTCTCATGCTCAAATAAAACTTGTCATTTTCCATCAGGTTGATAGGTGATGGATGTTGGGTCCTTGCCCTCTTTCGCTGTCTTTTGCATCCTGGCACCTAGCTCTAAAAGCCACTTTCTTATTTTCAACCTTTAGCTTTCCTTGTCATGCATCATGACCATTCATACAATGAGGCCTCTTGGAGGAATCATCTTGGCTTCAGTTGTTGGTAACCTTGATTTCGTATGTGAGTCATAGTACATTGTCAAATCTGCATAAGTGGGATATAGCAGGCTATATCTCACAGTAATAGTTCCAGAGCTTCTGTTTCTACTTCTAATGCTATTAACTCTTCTGTATACACTATGTACAATGACATAAATCCAATTGTGCTGCATTGTATATTGAAACTTTTGCCCTCTATAGAGATTTGGAAAAAAAAGATCTGGTAGGTTATCTGAGGAGAAGAAAAAGTTCTGGGTGAATGTCTCAGAGGATCAGATGAGCCCAGTCTTTATCTTTTGAATATTATTTAAAATCATTTTAACTTATGTGTATGAGTGGCTTGTGTGTATGCATATATGTGCCCAATGGCCATAAAAGTAAGAGGAGAATAATAGATCCCCAGAAATTGGAGTTACAGATGGATATGAAGCAGTATGCAGATGCTATGAAATGAACCTAGGTCCTCTGTAAGAACAGCAAATACTTTTAATTTCTGAGCCATATTTCCAGTCTGAGACTAGTTTTCTCCAATGGTTAGTATGAATCTGGCATCCAAGAAGTAGGAGATTTTTCAACTAGGGCAAAAAATATGTCCCCATAACTAATGCTTGGAATAAATAATGTGACTCCATAATAACATAAAAAAAGAATATAGAACGTGGATCTAAGAGTCAGATATCAGTTTCATGATATCTTCTGGTCATCATATGTTGTTAAATTTAAGAACTCACTGTATCTTTAGTTAGCTCCCACAAAAGATGAGGCTGATTAGCATTCATCATAAGTGGAAGAAAGACCCATCAGGTCCTAACCATACCTGAAGAGGTATTGGCTGGCAGGTAATAGTTTCTGGTACAGGACAGTTGTTTTATTCAGTGGGACAGCTACTGTTAAACTGTCATGCTTTGGTAAATTAATTAAGCAAACTTCATTAAACTCAGTAGAACACACACACACAATACACAGAGGGGGAGAGCAAACTAAACAAAATCATAAAAATAGGAGACAAATATAAAATTTGATGGGGCGAAAAAGGGGTTCAGCAGGCATTAGAGGGATGAAAGAGGGCATGGGAGAGTGAAAATATATCCATGTGAGAAATGTTTAAGGGATATTAAATATAATTTTAAAAAATATCACTTTTAGGCAGTTCTATGTTATGATGAGGTTTGTAGAATGTAATCAAGGTCATTGACTCCTAATCCATGGCTACAAATAATACTACAATAGTAAAATTCAAGTAAAAGTCCGACATTCCTATAACTTTTCCCTGTCATTGAAAGTGTCTTGTCTTTCTCTTTGTGGATTGTTCATCTCATGCTTTAGTTCTATTCTGAAAACCTAGTAATCTGGGATAGTTGTCAGTTTGTGTGTTTACTGACTCTACATATGTTTATATTATCCTTTTCCCATGAAGGATATGACATTCAAACAATGAGAGCTGTGCTTGAAGAAAGGTTAGAACTTATGAAGCAAACAAACACTATTTTTGGTATGGTGTGGCAGGTCCTTTTAGTTCATGTGTCGCTTCTATTGGTTAATGAATAAAGAACCACTTTGAGCCTGTGATAAGATAGAACACACCTAGGTGGTGAAAACGAAACTGAATTCTGGGAGGAAGAAGGCAGAGTGAGAGAGACACCATGGACACTCCACCTGAGACAAATGCTGGGAACATTACCTGGTAAGCCACTGCCATGTGGTAGTACACAGATTAATAGAAATGGGTTAAATTAATTTGTAAGAATTAGTCAATAAGAAGCTAGAGCTAATAGACCAAGTAGCATTTTAATTAGTACAGCTATTGTCTGATTATTTCAGTCTAAGCTAGCCAGGCGGGCAGAAACCAACAAGAGGTGCCCCTCCAACATTGGTAAAGTTACCTAAGTATCTAATTTAAGAGCTTTCAGTGGTGTAAATGTGGAGGAAGAACATGGAGTAGAGACGATCATCATCATGCCACATTCTCCCATGTTACAAGATTCATGAGATATCTGGTCTTTCTTACTTTAATTATGAAAAATGAGGTAATCATAGCTGAATTTGCCATGGCAGAGGAAACCAGGTTTCCTAAACTCATGTTTGGAATCTAGGTGCTGGCTGATTAATATTTTAGAGAGTAAGTGACTTCAGTAGCCATTCTCAAATGGCAAGTGAAGGGATCCACATCTTAGGAACTAAATATGGCAATTTAGGTGACAATTTCTGAGAATTCACAGAAAATTGCATTGGCATGGAGGTCATAAAAAGTGAGGTTTGAAAATTGTTTAGTTGATAGAGCAAAGGGGCATGGCTTTGATGGGTGAACTGTTTTGAAGTGAAGATGATTGAGAGCTGTATTGAGGGTTGCATCCTCCTGAATATTAACCTTCATCAGGCGATGAAAGGAGACAGAGACAGAGACCCACATTGGAGCACAGGACTGAAATCTCAAGGTCCAAATCAGGAGCAGAAGGAGAGAGAGCATGAGCAAGGAACTCAGGACCGCAAGGGGTGCACCCACACACTGAGACAATGGGGTTGTTCTATTGGGAACTCACCAAGGCCAGCTGGCCTGAGGCTGAAAAAGCCTGGGATAAAACCGGACTTGCTTAACATAGCGGACAATGAGGACTATTGAGAACTCAACAATGGCAATGGGTTTTTGATCCTACTGCACGTACTGGCTTTAGGGGAGCCTAGGCAGTTTGGATGCTCACCTTACTAGACTTGGATGGAGGTGGGTGGTCCTTGGACTTCCCACAGGTCAGGGAACCCTGATTGCTCTTCGAGCTGATGAGGGAGGGGGACTTGATCGGGGGAGGGGGAGGGAAATGGAAGGCGGTGGCGGGGAGGAGGCATAAATCTTTAATAAATAAATAAATTTTAAAAAAAGAAAAGAAAAAAAAAAGATTGTGCTTATCAGCTCAATTGGGCAGGAAGCATCAATCCCTGGATGTGGATTTTGAACTACAAAGGGAGAAAGCTAACTGAACAACAGATTACCTCTTTCTGCTTCCTGGCTATGGGTGGAAAGCTATCCACTGCTTTGAGTTCTTGTCGCTATAACTTCCTCACAACAGACTGGTCATTCCAGTCTAAATCAACCCTTTCTTGAGTTGCTTTTATTGGGGTATTTTATCAGAGCAGCAGGAAAAGGAACTAAATTCTTAATCCTAGGTTAGTATCTAATATCGTTATTATTTATATATTATTACCAATATCTAATACCATTATTTATTATTATTGTTATGATTGTCCCATACTATAGGCATTTCCACCCTAGAGGTTGGGATATAGACAGATATAAAGGCCAGGAAGAAAGGCCAGTGATAAATGATTAAGTAGGTCGTGAATAGAATTATTGAACTAGAATGACATTATTTTGCTTTTTTTTTATATCTTCAAAGTTGTTTTCAATATATGAACAGTTTTCTGGAAGAAGACTTTGTTTTGTAAGATGAATCTTTTATTTATAACATAACAAGACTCTTTTCAAAGTTTATGCCTCAGAAACCTTTCTCTGAGTTTTTCTTTTAATATGTTAAGATCCCTTTTCTTGTCTCTGATAAATTAAGTTTATCTGGGTTTTCTAGAAATGCTTTTGGGATTTTGGCATTTTTTCAAATGTAAGTGTAAATCACAAAACAATCTTTTGCAGAGTAATATAATAACAGATCCACACAAATCCTGATGGATTCAAACCCTAATTTTTGGGCAGTTTTCAGAATAAAAGTGTGATAAAGAGTGCAAGAGGGAAATATATATAAAATCAGAAGCTTTCAAAATCTTATTGTGTGAGATTTAAAATGAGTAACCTTAATTATCCCCCAAATTCTAATCTGCCCAGGCTATTATGGTGGCAATCCCAAAGAGACCTTATGTGGATGTTTGTCCCTGTTGGTTTTTCATAAATCTCATTAATTCCTTTTAAGTTTCAAGAAATGCTTTAAAGACTCAGATACAATGCTTACTATGGATTACTTTTATGAACTAGTTCAATACGACAGTAACCAACTGTTATTTGGGAAAGGTAGATATTTTTAAAGTACGGTAGAGATGAAGTAGCTAACCAGCACTGTTGGGACACCCTTTCAGAAGTGAGACTTAGCAGATTCTTTTAAGTTGTGTAAGCTTATCAGATGGAAGGGAGGAATAAAGAAAATGGCCTAAGAAGCTGGGCCCCAAAGTAAGTCAAGTCATGAAGGAGAAATAGATCTCACGTGTTGGTTAGTGTTCTCATTGTTGTAACCAAATAAGAAATAAGAAGAAATATAAGTGAATGGGAAAATGATTTATTTTGACGTAGAGTTTGAGTGGATATAATCTATTATGTCATCAGAAGGCAGGAGACAGAATTAGGGGGTTCGTCAGCTAGGAGCTGCCATCAGGTAGTGGAGAGCAGCTTCTCACCTTGGGCTAACAAACTGGTTTTTTGTTTGTCTGTTTGTTTGTATTTTTATCTGACAGTAACTACCCCGCTGTACCTTCTTGTGAGTTCAAGGCTAGCCCGGTCAATGAAGCAAGTTCTAGGACAGGGTCCAAAATACACAGATAAACCCTGTCTCAAAAAACCAGAAATAACAAAAACAAAATCACAACACCAAAACCAAAACAAACAAAACCTTTTCCCAATGAGTATCCAAATACACCAGAGAAAGTAACAAAAATAATGATATCTATTTATCTTTTATCTCATACTTTATGGTGACATATGTAGGGTAATGTATAGCATATCTATGTTTAAATTTGAGAATGTATGTGTAGGAGGATAAAAGTAGTAATCACACATTTAATTCTATAACTTGGTAACCACCTTCACTCCAGAAAGTACCTTATATAAAGAAAATAACATTGCTTTCATGGACCAGAGTTTTCTTTAGGGAAATGTATTTATATTAGAACAACCAAGTAATGTTTTTGCATATGGTTTTTCTATAAAACAAACAACAAACAGACCCTGATTAGTTGATATTTTAAAAAAAATTCAAGATATATTTTAAGATTAATAATGGCAGAGGTATTTATTTTAGGCCCCCACTCACCAGCTCACAAACTGGCATGCTCATGTGCATAACTCAAAAGACAATAAGATATAGCTCCTGGTCTGAGAACACCCGACTAGTCTAAAGTGGACATGTTTGCTCTGAGAGGAATGGCAAGCTTGCTTCTCTCCAGTTCTCTAAATCTACAAACAAGATGGTTAATCTGAGCTGCACCAAGAAACAACTGTATTGCCGAGTCTGGGTGCCTAGTTACATGGTCAGAACACTTAGTGTAGAGGCAATATTTCAATATATTTAGTCAGCTTCTTTTTTTGGAAATTAATAGATGTATGTAGTAAAGGAGAGAATTTAGAAGCTGATTCTTAACTTTATTTTCTATTGACCTGAATGTACATTTTTAATACCTTATTTCCTCAGAGAACCAAGCCCCCATATTCTATTAAGGAAAAGAGATTGAGACTGCAAATTGAAAGATCTCTGGAAATAAATTGAGTCATGGTGAGTTCAACTTGGTTATGTATTTCCATTTTAGAATGAATTCAATTCTTAATCTTAACAGAAACATAAATGAACATAATTGTTTGAAGCAGTATTTGCTTGTCATATGTAAGAATTGATTTAAGTGATCAAAGTTATAAATAACAAACCAACCAACCAACAAGAAAATATGCCGGTAATTGAAAAAAAATAAACTAATGTGAACAATAGCCATAAAACAGAGACATCCTCAGCCATGGTTTTCAGCAAAGTGGTCCATGAAAGCCCGGAGCCCTGCCTGCAGAATTCTTTTGTATGCTGCTGAAAGAAAGATTGTGGCTAATACAGATACAAAAGGGAAACAGCGATTCTTAAATGCCGTCTATTTTCTGGACCTGAGCTGTGTAAGGATTCAGACTTGATTCATTCAATCACGGCTCCCAGCAGTGTTCTTGCCAGAATATTGCTTTTTGACTGCTCAGGAAAACCGAAATAAGATTGGTTTGTTTGCAAGAAAGACCTCAAAGAATGAAAAAACAGGTGATTGGCTTTGAAGCCCACAGACAGTCCCTTCTACACTTCATGTTGTTTGAATGAATTGTGACTTTTTTTAACTTCAAAAAGCAGTCATAAAATTGACATTACAACCAAAACATGAGTCTAAAAGTTATATTTTGTGGAGATCCCAAAATAACAGTCTAGTTCTCTGGTGAAATTAGGTATTCTATTTCATAAGCTATCAAAAAAAAAGCCGAAGTTAAGGCTAGCAGAATTAGATAAATACATTTTTTTAATAATTTTTTTACTATCATTTTACATTCCAACCACAGTTCTCCCTTCCACCCCTACTTCCACCTTTCCTTGCCTCCCCCCCACAACTCACCCCCTATCGACTCCTCCCAGTGGACAAAGGCTCCCATGGAAAGTCAACGAAGTTTGGAACACTGAGTTGTGGCAGAAACAAGCCCCTCACCCTTCCATTAAGGCTGAGCATAGCATCTCACCATAGGGAATAGAATTCAAAAAGCTAGCTCATTCACCAGGGATAGATCCTGGTCCTACTGCCAGGGTCCCCTCAGATAGTCCAAGCTTTACCGTTGTCTCCCACATAATAGAGGGCCTAGTTTTGTCCCATGGCTACTCTACAGCTTACATAAGTTTCCACAAGCTTGAGTCAGCTGTCTCTTTAGATTTCTCCATTATGATCTTAACTTGCTTTGACCATATAGTTCCTCCTCCCTCTCTTCTACTGGATTCCTGGAGCTCGGCCTGGAGCTTGGTTGTATCTCTGCAACTGGTTCCATCAGTTACTGGATGAAGGCTCTTTAATGATAGTTGGGTATTCACCACTCTGATTATAGGGCAAGGCCAGTTCAGGCACCTGCTCTATTATTGCTTGGAGTCTTAATTGGGACCATCCTTATGGATTCTTGGGAAGCTCTGTAGCACCAGATTTCTCTCTAAGCCCATAGTGACTCTTTCTATCACTATCTCTCTTTCATTGCTCTCCCACTCTGTCCTTTTCCCACTCGCCCATCCTGTTCCCTCATGATCGTATCTCTCGTCCCCTTCCCTTTACTACTCCACCCCCAGATTACCAGGAGAGCTTGTCTAATTCCCCTTCCCTGGGCAATCCATGTGTGTCTTTCTTAGGGTCTTCCTTGTTACCTAGTTTCTCTGGGGTTATGGATTATAGTCTGGTTATCCTCTGCTTTATGTTTAATATCCACTTATGAGTGTGCACATACAATGCTTGTCTGTCTGAGTCTGAGTTACCTCACTCGGTATGTTGTTTTCTAGTTCCACCCATTTGCCTGCAAATTTTAACATGTCTTTGCTTTTACTGCTAAGTGGTGCTCCATTGGGTAAATGTATCACATTTTGTTTATCCGTATTTCAGTTTGGGGGCATCTAAGTGTTTCCAGGTTCTGGCCATTACAAATAACGCTACTAGGAACATTGTTGACAATTGTCCTTGTGGTGTGATTGAGTATCCTTAGAGTATATGACCAAGAGTTGTATCACTGCGTCTTGAGATAGATTAATTCCCAGTTTTCTGATTTCCAAGGCGGCTGTACAAGCTTGCATTCACAGCAGCAGTAGAGGAGCGATCCCCTGACTTCACATTGTCTCCCACATAAGCTGTCCTCGGTATTTTTTTTTTTTTATCTTAGCCATTCTGACAGATATAAGATGCTTTCTCAGAGTCATTTTGATTTGCTTTTCCCTGATAATTAAGAATGTTGAGCAATTCCTTAAAAGTCTTTCGGTCATTTGAGATTCTTCTGAAAAGTCTCTGGCTAGTTCTGTAGCCCATTTTTTAATTGGATAGTTTTACATTTTTCCATCCCCTGTTATATACAGTTTTCTCTTTATATATGGCTGTAGTTTTAGAACTGAGAATTGAATTCAAGGCATCACTCATGCAGGACAGGCATTTTACAACTGAGCTCTGCCCTAGCCAGGCAGGTTGATTTTTGTCAACTTGAAACAATCTAGAAATAACTGGGAAGAGGGAATCTCATTTGAGGAACAGCCCCCCTCGTAATGGCCTGTACATACGTCTATGCAGGTATTTCTTGATTAATGGTTCATGTGAGTACTCTTGGGCCCCTTGAGCAGGTGGTCCTAGATGCTACCAGAAAACAGGTTGAGCAAACCAGTAAACACCTGGTTTTCTGCTCCAGTTCCTGCTTCTATGTTCCTGCCTTGAGTCCCTGCCCTGTCTTTCCTTCACAGTGGATTGCAGCCATAAATTGAAATAAACCCTTTCTTCCCCAGGTAGCTTTTGGCCCTGTTTTGTTTGTTTGTTTGTTTTAGAAGAGAAACTTAATTGGTATAAGAGTTAAGTCACATGTGTAAATGATTTTTACATTAGATTTCACATCCTAAATAATTTACTGTGTTAGAAGTACTTCCTAAAAAGGCTGGTTTGTTAATTTTTGTAATCCACATCTTGTTTATTCCTGAATAGTCTCAGTAAATGTACTACTACAATCCTCAGTGGAATCTGTTTCACACTGAGAAATGATTGGTTTAAATTGTAGCCCCCAAATTAACATGCCCAGTGTGTGTTATTTTGACTTATAATTTTCCAGTGGTCCTCAGAGTATCATACTAACTCAATTTAGCAAAACCAGAGCCACCACAGAACTCACAGTGACCCAATATTTAAAGATTGGAGGGTTGTTTTAACCTTCTCCGATCACTGATCTAAATTTTGGTGCAATATATTAGTTTTATGTTTTGATTAGTTCTCTAATTTTGCAAGGACAACATAGTACTCATGGGATGGACCCAATTTGATACCAATAACTGTTCTGACTCTCTGAGGGGTGCACCCACACACTGAGACAATGGGGATGATCTATCGGGAACTCACCAAGACCAGCTGGCCTGGGTCTGAAAAAGCCTGGGATAAAACCGGACTCGCTGAACATAGCGGACAATGAGGACTACTGAGAACTCAAGAACAATGGCAATGGGTTTTTGATCCTACTGCACGTACTGGCTTTGTGGGAGTCTAGGCAGTTTGGATGCTCACCTTACTAAACCTGGATGGAGGTGGGCGGTCCTTGGACTTCTGTCTTTGGATATTACAAGCATGACTGTCATTATTTGAGTCTCAAGGTATTTTCTAATTATGTTCCATGCTAAAGATTTAAATAGTATTTGATATCATTTGATTTTGTTGTTATTAGTTATTTGAGTATTTCACAATGGGTTATTATGCTTAAATGAACTGCTAATCTCTAACATTTATTTATTTATCAATACTTTTATTCAAAAAATTGCATATATCTGCGTGGCTGTGGATGGGCAGGTAGCTATGAAGATGTGTGCTATGGCATGCATGTAGATACCAAAGGGCAACTTGAAGGAGTGGCTCTCTCTTTAGGATGTGAATCCTAGAGATCAATCTCAGGTCATCAGGCCTGGCAGCAGTGTCTTTATGCCTTAGAACAACCTATTGGCTTTATCTTTAAAATTCTGACCATTCTCTTACATATTGCTTTGTGTCTATTTTAATGTGGGCAGTAGGATGATTTAATACATAGCATGTATTTTAACAATGGATTTCAAAGCTGTTAAACATAAGGAATTCATAGTTCCATGTATCAACAGAAGCAAATGTTCTGCATATCTTATCATTGTAAATTCATGTTGCAAGAAGATTTTCTATATTATCAAGAATCTACTAATGATCCCTTTGCTATAAAAATTCCTGTGAAGCTCTCTGACACTGGGTAGATCAACTATTCTAGTACAGGTTTTTTTTTTGGGGGGGGGCACAGTCTTTGGTTTGGGAGGATTTGTTGTTATACTGGGTTTTTGAGAAAGAACTTAAAGATTGTTGGTAGGGATAGGGAAAGGATCTGGAAGGACTTCAGAGAGGGAAAGAATATAATGAAAATATATTTAAGATTAAAAATTGTTTTAATTAATAAAAATGAAATACAATTTAAAAATAGAAATCTTTCTTAGAGAGCTGGCTTCATTTCTTTCTTTAAGTCCAAGCATTCAACTGGAGACTCAGAAAGTGTCCTCGTTTGTGTGGGATGCAGCCATTCTTTAGGCTATACAGAGACAGTAAGCACTGCCAAGGTTAAGGACAATTGTTTTTTTTTTTTTTTTTTTTTTTTTTTTTTTTTTTTTTTTTTTTTTTTTTTTTTAGGATGATACCAAGTCCAACAGAGGTCATTTGAAGTTGATAAAAGCATCCCTATAGGAATAAAGACCTTTGACCTTGAGAAATGAATATAAATATTGTTCTCAGAGAATCTCAAGCTCAGTGAATTTGTCTTTTGATAGAGAATTCTTTTTTTATTTTTCTGGTTGGTATGTTTATTTATACTAAATACTGCAATAACATTTCAAATGAGCTTCTTTCCAAGTGCTTACATCACAAATTAACCTGTGATGCTCTTGATTCACTGATCTGTGCTTAAACTTTGTAAATGTGGCTGGAAAAATTCATGTTCTACATCTTTATATTTTCATTATTCTTTATTTTATGCCCTCTCTCATGATCCCTACACTCCCAATTTATTCAGGAGATTTTGTCTTTTTCTACTTCCTATGTAGATTAGATCCATGTATATCTCTCTCAGGATCCTCTTTGTTATCTAGGTTCTCTGGGGTTGTGAACTGTAGGCTGGGTTCTAAATCTTTAATAAGAGCAGTGCCCACTCTGTGCCAGGCTATGAAGAAGGTTCATTCTTCCTTTCTCTCTTTATCTCTTCCTTCCTTCCTTCCTTCCTTCCTTCCTTTTTCTTTCTTTCTTTCTTTCTTTCTTTTTTTTTCCTTCTTTCCTTTCCTTTTTTCTTTTTTAAAAAGATTTCTCTGTATATCCCCAGCTGTCCTGGAACTTATTCTGTAGTCTAGGCTGGCCTCAAGCTCAGAGAACCACCTGCCTCTGCCTTCCAAGTGCTAGGATTAAAAGTGGACACCATCACTGCCCTAGGTGGAGAAGTCTTTCCTATCTCCAGCTCCTGTATCTCCTCCCTCCTTCTTGCTTGGGACATTGTATCTTTTTCATTTTTAATTTTTATAATGATTATTTTTATTTTCATTTATTCACCTGTGTATCTGACACATTTATGTGGGTTCCCAGGGTAGCCTGAAGAAGGAGTTGGTCATCTGGAGTTGGATCTATAAGAGGTTATGAACTCTCATATTTCCCTCCTTTGGCCCTCTTTACCTTTCCTATTAGTCCCTTCCTCTCCCCCAAAGGTCCCTTTTGTGGTTTCCTGTCATAAAAAGGAATAGTTACGGTGTGTGTGTGTGTGTGTGTGTGTGTGTGTGTGTGTGTGTAATACGAGACATCTGGATATCTGTCCTCCTTTCCCTGTACTATCCCTTTTGACACCTTTTAGACTTGATACTGTCTCCTTTTAATTTTGTACATACATAATATCAAGATTCTTCATATGTGAGAACATTAGACCATTTAGGACACATTCTCCAGTCTCTAATATTGATCATATTTCTGGTACTAGGCAAAGGTAGGAAAGGAGGCCCTTGTGAGTTTAAGGCCTATCCAGTACGTCTAATATCACATTATATATACCAAGACACTTGACAAACTTGTGATGCAACTGATCAAGGATGTGGGGTTAGTCACTTTAAATGACAGAGTGGACTGTGAGCAACACACGTTTCAGCAACATCATTAATATTTAACTTTTTCTGGTTCTGATGGTAGTTAACTCGCTTTATTAGATGAAAGAAACCATCAGTGAAATTTGTGAGATGTTCCACAGGCATACTGTCAGTCATGTATGCTGGTCATATGGGTGCAGGAAATAGAAAAAACAAGGAGTACAGAGATAACTATATGTCAGATAAAGTCAGCTACATCTCTTTGGCAACCATCTATCCTGTTCAGGGGCTCTGATACTCCATGTCCTATGCATCTCCACCAGGCCTAGTCCAATGTGACCTTCTTAGAATAGTGTGGTGGTGATTTGCTATGCTGTTATGGTTAGGATTGGCAGGGACACAGAGCTTTGAGTGCTGACAACCAAGGAAAGGCTAGAGTAAACTGCACACCCTAGTTATCAGACAGATAATGATCCTTCATTGCTTTTCCTATAACTCAGAGCTACGGTAGCTGAGGAATCTCTGATGAATTGAAGCACAGACTTCAGAATCTAGAAGTCATGCCCATAAGCAAGGTAAAGGATAGTTTATTCCTGCAGTTCTCACTTGCATAAAGTTGAGGACAATGCTTATTTCAGTGTACGGGATCAACATATGAAATAAGATTGAAGCAAAGAGACTGCTAAGGAAATGTAAATTTCAATTTTTTTTTTCTTTAAGAATGCTACAGTGGAAGTGAGTGACTAGTTTCCCAGCTGGACATCCCAGTCTCTAGGCTCTGAGCTCTTGGGGGCACATTTTGTGCCCCTCCCCTATTCATTGCAGCCTCACTAACCTGTCAAAAAGCGAAGCTCCTGCCAGCAGGCTTCTTCACATGGCATCAGATCCTGTTATTTATAAGTACACTCTGACCCCCAAACACAACCATTCATATGGTAGCAGTGGTCCCCAGAAACACAGATACTACCTGTACCAATTGGACAAAGAGATTCATCCATAGGTACAGGCACTGCCAGCACAGAGTGGAAGAAGAGATGGGTAGATGCCGGGGCATAAAGAGCAATATGGAAGTTCCAGAACCTAATGGATCTACAACAGTAAGACCTGAACATCTGAATGTAGAGAAAGCAGAAGAAAATGATCTTCAAAATAACTTTATAGAGATTATAGAGGCCCTTAAAGAGGAAATGATAAAGTCCCTTAAATAAATTGAGGAAAAAACAGTTGGAAGAAATCAATAAATCCCTTAATAAAAACAAAAAAAAGTAGCTAAACAGGTGAAGGAAATGATTCATGACTTGAAAATTGAAAGAAAGGAAATAAAGAAAACAGAAAGAGAAGGAATTCTGGAAATAGAAAATCTGGGTAAAGGAACATGAACTACAGATGCAAGCAAACCAAACAATGCAAGAGATTGAACACAGAATCGCTAGCATTGAAGAGACATTAGAAGAAACAGATTCATTGGTCAAAGAAAATATTAAAGCCAATAAAGCCATAACACAATACGTCTAGGAAATCTGGGACACTGTGAAAAGACAAAACCTAACAATAATAGTAATAGAAGAAGGAGAATATCAGCTCAAAATCACAGAAAATATATTCAACAGAATCATAGAATATCCCCAACCTAAAGAAGGAAATGCCTATTGAAGAAGTAAGAAGCTTATAGAATACCAAATAGATTTTACCCCTCAAAAAGACCCCTTGCCACATAATAATCAAACTAGTAAACATACAGAATAAAGAAACAATATTAAGAGCTGCAAAGGAAAAGGGCCAAATAAAATATAAAAGCAGAACCATTAGAGCAATAACAGATTTCTCAATGGAGACTCTGAAAGCCAGAAGGACAGATGTTGTGCAGACACTAAGAGACCACAGGTGTCAGCCCAGACTACTACACCTAGCAAAACTGTCAATAACCATTGACAGACAGAGAAATCAAGATATTCCATGTCAAAATATGAGTCCAAATTGTTTTTATCATCTTTTAAGTTGTTTTCATCAGGCATTTGGTTACAGCTATAAAAAATGAACTAATACACTTAATTTACTTTAGTCACTAAAATAAAAACTAATGACACAATGTTGTACAGAATACACACAGGGACAGATACACAGAAACACCCGACACACCCACCCACACCCCACACACACTTCTACTGTAATATTGACCTCTCCCAAACTTTAGGTGATGACTCTTTATCAATATTTGACTCTTCACAAATTGGAATACTTTTGCTGTGTTGTGAAAAAACTTTTGTAATGATGTCATCTACACACATCAGATAACTTTAATTTGGTTAGTGCAGTATAGGAAAGTCATGTGTGATTGTTCAGGTGACATACACCTGGCATCCATGATTTATTCTGTAATTTTTGTCAGTGTGGAAGATCTGGTCAACTTTAGGCTGACTTGTCATGAGTTACAGAGAGTATCTGGATGAGACATGGCACATTTCAGGAAAAATGTGTCATTTCATCCTAGCTCATCGTCTCCACCCCTCCAAGAGGAGATGAGACTTACTAAGTGGAAAATAATAGAACTTTTAAATTCTTAGAGATATTTGACCATTTATTTGTATCTCCACAATAAGCTGTGTTCTCTGATTATTTTATCTCTCTCTCTCTCTCTCTCTCTCTCTCTCTCTCTCTCTCTCTCACACACACACACACACACACACAAACAAATGGAGTTGTTTGGAGACAGGGTCACATTGTGTAGCCTAAGATTATCTTAAACTCCTGGCAATTATTCTGCTTCAGACTTCTAAGTACTGGGATTACAGGTAAGAGCTAACATACTAAATATCAATCATTTCTTATATCCTTAGTTCCTAATGTAACATCTGCCAATGTGCATAAAGTATAATAAACTTTTCTTAAATGAAATGAACTAATAGATATAAGAGTTTAGTTTTGAATTTAGTTTAGGCACCAATGTTTCAGTTTCCTGGATATAACAGAAAGATATAAAAATAGATTATTTAAAAATGTTTATTATGACTATTTATTATTGTTTTATGTGCATAGTATATATGCCAGAGTGTGGTTATACACTCCAGAAGACTTTTTTTTTTCGAGACAGGGTTTCTCTGTGGCTTTGGAGCCTGTCCTGGAACTAGCTCTGTAGACCAGGCTGGTCTCGAACTCACAGAGATCCACCTGCCTCTGCCTCCTGAGTGCTGAAATCAGAAGACAATTTTGTAGACTCATTTCTTTCCTTATACCTTTAAAGAGATTCTGGGTATTGAAGTCAGGTCTTCAGGTTTCTACTGCAAGCACCTTTACCCTGGATGTCATCTCACTGTCTCCTAGAATAAATTATTGTTGTGGCATAGTATGTTATTGATATGAGTCAATAATATTCCTTTTCTACCACCAGTTCAGGGCAGATGACATCTAGTCTTCCCATAGATATGAGGTGAATTTCTCATTCATGACCAGATGCCTCTGGACATACTTGATTCTTCAGTAAAGAATCAGAGCCAGACTAACCTGCACCTGCATTTACTGTAAATGAGAATTAGGCAATTGTTAACACTGAATCACTCCTAAGTATTCGTTTCTGCTCTAATATTTTGCAATATTATATCTTTCACGGATACATTTCTACAAGTAATTATTACTATTCAAACACTTTACTTAGGTTTAGAGAAGATGATTTTTAAAAACTGTATGAGTCAAACTCAATCTGTGAAGTGTTTCCTCAGTTTGTCATTGGTTTTAGGCTACACTGAGTCACCTAGACAACATGAACTTGACTTAAATATTTATCAGAGATGTTCCAGGTCAATCCAAGACCTGCTTAGCCCCCTCCACCTGATTATCTTCACCTCTTGAATTTACTGACTTGGATGATTTTCCCCTTAAACAGCCTTGCTTCTGAATAACAGAAGGACACTATGTGGCAGATATGTCACCTCTGGACTTCAAATGATTTTCTTCTTTTCTGGTTTGGATGAAACAAGCCACATATGGAAAGGAAGAAAGACTGGCTGATGCCTATTAGCTAAATAGATCCTTTGGCTTTAAAACTCAACAATATGCTGGGAATAAAAGCTTGCCAACAACCATAAGATGTTTGAGGGATTTCCTCTCTTGTCAGACTTTCAGATGAAAGGACAGCCCTGGAAGTCTCCTTGACTGGGTAAAGTTGTATATGGACTTTGTAACCTTGGTAACTATGAAATATATGTATGTATTATTTTAGTCCTTTGTCATAGTATTTAATACAAGATTAGAAAAGTATTTATTTCATTATTTCAACCCAGTATTCTTTATATGTTTGAGGTAACATGAGCATCAAGGATATAAAAATAGACAAATTAGCATGAATATTGTTATCTTGAAGATTATCCATTGCGGAGAAGGCATGGTATCAAAACAGAAATAGTAACAAAGCATGGGAAAATACCAGTAGTACTTGTAGAATCCCATGTACGATTCTACAATCTCTGATAGGAAAGTCTGATTAGGAGTATCGTTTAGTATTTGAGATAATTCTATAATAAAGCCAGATCTTGCATTTGAAACTGAAAAATGAGAAATTTACAAGATGAAAAAGGAATGTAACAGGAAGGAAGGAGGCAAATGCAGAAATGAGGGAAAGTTGGAGGGAAAGTTTGAGAAAAGAGTTTTTTACTAATTGGACTCCAAAGATAAAGCCATATTAGACAGACTGGGGCAATCTAGGAAGGTTTTGCCATTTCAGAGCTAGGAGTTGGGGGAATAAATGGGTTACCAATTATATCTTTTATAATGTAAAGGCTGTGAACATAATTTGAATTTTGCCTTTGGTTTTTATTGCTGTGAAGAGCAATAAAAGAGCACCATGACCATGGCAACACCTATAAAGAAAATATGTACTTGAAGTGGCTTGCTTACAGTTTCAGAGGTTCAGTCCATTATCATCAGGATGGATTGACAGGCTGCAGGCAGCTGTGGTGCTGAAGCCGAGAGTGCTACATCTTGCAGGCAATAGGAAGTCTACTGACAGTCACATGGAGGGAAACTTGAGCAAAAGATGCTGTGGGACAATGGTTTTATCCTGTAAAGATTTGTTTCTTGTACTTGTTTAATAAAATGCTGATTCGCCAGTAGCCAGGCAGGAAGTAGAGGTGGGGCAACCAGGCAGGAAGTAGAGGTGGGGCAACAAGAACAGGAGAATTCTGGGAAGAGGAAAAGATTCAGTCTGCAGTCAGCACCCAGACACAGAGGAAGCCAGACACAGAGCAAGCAAGATGTGACTTCCTCACCAAAAAAGGTAGCAAGCCATGTAGCTAACACAGACAAGTATTATGGGGTAATATTAGTTAAAAGAGATAATAAGAAACCTGAGCTACTAGACCAAGCAGTTTATAATTAATGTAGACCTCTGTGTGCTTCTTTGGGCTAAATGGCTGCTGGATCGGGAGGAGCAGAAGCGTTAGTCAACAAAAAGATACCTCAAAGTCCACTCCCACAGTCACACACTTCCTCGAACACAGTCTCACCTCCTAATAGGGCCACTCACTTTGGGGACCATTTTCAAACCACCACAATTTTGGAAAGACCACGGCTGACTCTAAATGTAGATTGCATATTAGAGTACAGAGGGAGAAATCGAGTTATGAAAATCAAATGGGTGTAGGAAGTGAGCCTTACACAAATGTGTAAGAATCAGACTATAAAGGTCTAGTTAGAAAACTATGAAGCTAAGTACACTTAACCACTGGAGGGAATCCTAGGAAATTCATTGACAGTTGTATGGCAAGACATTACCTCTGTGTCACTGTTTCCTCTGTGGCCCATTGATGGAGGAAGGTCATTGGCTAATAAAGGAACTGCCTTGGCCCATTTTATTGGTTAGAAGGTAGGTGGGAGGTGTAGACAGTACAGAACGCTGGGAGGAAGGGGAAGTGAGGTCAGACTCGACAGCTCTCCTCTCGGGAGCAGACGCCTGAGAGAGACGCCATGCCCTGCTCCCGGCGTGAAGCTCCGACCCAGGATGGACTAGGCTAGAATCTTCCCGGTAAGACCGGTTCTCACAGATTATTAGAGATGGGTTGATTGGGATGTGAGAATTAGCCTGTAAGTGCTAGAGCTAAAGGGCCAAGCAGTGCTTAAAAGAATACAGTGTCTGTGTAATTATTTGGGGGCATAAGCTAGCCGAGCAGGCGGCCGGGGTGCTGGGAATGCAGCCCCACTGCCCCTTATTACTACAGCCCATAGGACATGAAAATTGACCTGTTAGCAGGCCAACTGTTAATACAATGAGGTGGATGTTCTTCTATTTGATTCGCTCTTTGTTTTGTTTATCACATTCTTTTTTATCACCCCCTCATCTGTATATTTTCTTCCTTAAATAAAAATATTTAATGAGTGGTTGCAGAGATGACTCAGTGTTTAAAAGCACATACTGCCCTTCCAGAGAATCCACCTTCAGTTACTAACACTGACATCCATTAAACCACAATTCCCTGTAACCCCAGTTCTAGACAACATTTTTTTCTGGCCACCTATGTAGTATATACATATACTCAGACACACACATACACATAAAATACATACATAAATAAGTAATCTTTAAATGATGTTTAATGAATGCATCCTAACTAAAAACTTGTCTATGGATACAAGTGCTTTTGACAGTCTTGTTTATGTGTATATTCCAGATAAATGAGTTCTGCCCTTAAACAAGTGCTGGGCTATTCAGAGTGCCACAATAAACAGTAATTTTAGTATTGTCCTAGCAGTAAAATTGTTATTCTTATAAAGCTAGCCAAACGTAAAGTTTTTATATGGATTCTTCTGCTTTTTGAGATAGGTGAAACAGATTTCTGTTTCCATTACTGATGATGTCTGGTTAGGATAGAAATGATTTTAACAATAGCTTCTCCTGAGATAAAGGCACTTTGATGTTTCTTAAATAATTTGTGTCATGTTTCCTGTAATAATTTATTTGGCCTTTGAAGTGTTTTTACACATTAACACTGTAAATGTAACACTGGGTTGAAGTCATGGAATCAGGTGTACAATTCATTTCTTGCCCCACCCCACTCTGGGAAACCTAATTGAGCTCCTTTCTTGATACAGGTTTGTTTCATTCATATTCAATGACTCCCTGGGGCTGTTGGAATGGTCTTCTGACAGTAGGTGCAGGCATTGAGGGGTGGAGGGGGGGGGCAAAAGAATATGGATTCCACTTAGAGTTTATATGTTTGCTTTGCTTCTCATTTCCTTTTGACTTCCTATCTCTACCCTACATCATCTAATCCTGTACCACAAAAGAGAACACTAGAAGGACACTATAGAGAAGAAGACTTTGAATTGGGAATACATGTGAAGTAAATTTTAGCTGCCAATTAGTATATGTGAGACCATGTGAGATAATACTTAGCTTTGCCGACCCTGAGTTTTCTCTTTTACAGTGAAGATGAGTTCTGTTCACAATTTGTGAATCTTGTGTGTGTGTGTGTGTGTGTGTGTGTGTGTGTGTGTGTGTGTAAGGGGGTGTTTGTATATATATATATTCTCTGGAGCTTGGTATGTGCCCCCAAATTGTTTATATTAAAAAAGATAGAAAATAAAGTGTGATAAAAAATTCTGTATGCATTTCACTAGTTCTTTTTACAAAATGTGGTGGATACATTTATAAGACGAAAGCTAATGATGTGGATAAATGATCTTAAATAATCAAGTCCTGGTTATGGATCTCAGTTGTAGAGTGCTTGCCTCTCATGTTCATGATCCTGGATTTCATCCTAAGCACTGTAAAAAAGAGTTTAAAAGTTTAAAAAGGTGTTAAATGTTTTTATATAATTTTCTTAAGTTAATTCTGCACCACTAATTTTTATTTGTTGCTAGTTTTCATATCGTTAAAATATAACTGACATGTAAAATGAGTACACACACGTTTAATATAGATGTGATGATTTGATATCCATTTACTGTTAAAATATAATTGATGTGTAAAATGAGCGTGCACACTTTTAAGGTAGACATAATGACTTGATATGCATCACAAAATAAGTTTATGGGAATTGCTTTCAGGAGTATAGATGACTCAAAAGAAATTGCATCACATCACTAAGAGCTCACTCTGGTATAGGCTCCTGAGAGTTGTGTCCTTGGAACTCTCTTCCTACCAACCATCCTGAAATTAGCTTCCTTCTCCCAGAAACTGGTACTACTCATACAAATACACAGAAAGAGTCTTGTGGCTTTCTGAGCATCCTGAAACTTGTTGGGATCATCAGCTTGCAGTTTTCAGAATCTCTTTCTTCCCTGCAAGAGGAAATGTTTTAGTTCTGAGAAAATAACTGTACAACCAAATTCCATTTGCACAAAATGAGATTAAGAGATTCATGTAAGTAGTAAAAAGTGCCGTGGTAGAGCAAGTTTGCATCTCTATTATTGGGATATTCATTCTCTTCTTTAAATGATGAAACATGGTGGCTCAAGTCCTCTTTTTGAAAAGAAAATATAGTATCTTCCTAATTTTACTCAATTACATCACTTTTTTTTTATTTTTACACTATTAAGGGAACAAAATGCTTAACGTTTAATATTCAGTAGTGTATGCCATACCATCTAATGGTATTTCCAAACCATTTACTACCACTTGTTTCATATTCTGTTTGGAACTGATAATATTTGTCCTCTACACTCATGTTTCCCCTTCCTCTCTCTTCCCTCTTTTGTCCCACAAGCTGTTCTATGCTACTTCAACCCAGCGTGCTACCTCCAAATCCCAACTGTATCCTGTCCTCAGAGCAGCCTTTGATGTGCTTTACTGGAACAATTGTCCCCAGTGAAAGCTCTTATAATATCAGTTCACCTCTGTCATAGTGTGAATGGCTATTATAAATAGACATTTGTGCAGCATGACCTCAAAGAAACACTTTTGCTCTGTGAGTTGTGAGTGCTCAAAGAACAGGAGCCCTGCTTTTGCTGTTGTCCTCCTATTACCGGTTTCACTTGTTATTTTTTTTTGATAACTCATTATTCTTGATAACTCATTATTTTCTTGATAGAAGAGTGTCTGGAAAAGCAGAAAACAATATGCCATTTTGAAATAAATACTAGACTACAGTACATCCACATATTTTAAACTGTATTCTTTGTTTTCTAGAGCAATATACGTAAACCTTAAATCTCTCTTCATGAATGATAAAGCATTGACTCTATTAAACAGAAAATAACTGTGATAAATGCCAGGTGATAGAACTGAGGTGTTGCATATTCAATAATTGTTCACCTTTATGCAAAACCATCTCAATGTCATCTTAAAATGGAAATAATGGCAGTAATTATAATAAAAATAACAAGCAGTCACTTATGGCAGACATCCGATTCCATCATGAAAGACACCATCTACATCCACCCCTAGAATTCTTATGTAAGTCAAACTAAAATAAAAATAAGATACCATCTTGCTCCGGTGTAATACTAGGTGTGCAGCACACTTGAGCCATTATAGCTACTGGTGCATTTATTTCACCTAGCCAAATCATTAGGAAATTAAATGGAATATTTATGAGATGCACTGTGAAGAGAGTTCACCAGAATACACGTGTTCAATCAATAATTATTATGTCTGCTTGATTCGGACAGAAAACACACCGCCATGTCAGCAGAGCTAAGCCATGCATGCCACGTGAGGACTCGTGCTATGCGACTTAATGATTTTTAGTTAAGCACCCAGAATGTGTTCTAAGTCTTAAAGGTCTTCGTCAGACACACTTTTGTTTCATGAGCCTTGGCAGTAATCCACTGTTACTCACTTTCGCTTGTGAGAATTTGGACACAGATGACAGTGCACATTTAGTATTCCAGTTTCTGTTACACTGCCTGTCCAGAGGAGAACAGCATTTTGTATCCTAATAGCTTGAGTCTAAAACTGCAGAGCACATAAATTATTTCCCCTCCCTCCAGACTTACAAAATTATATTTAAAATATGTTTACATCAGAGCTATGGTGTACCATAAATGGGTTTCTTTAACATGTACTTCTGAGATGGTTTAATACATGGAAAGTAATTACTCATTTCACAGAACTGTGTGAAATAAAAGAAACAATGTCCTATGGTCATTTCCAGCTACTGAAGAAAATAGATAGAAAAGTGAGAGCATTTTAAGCAATAGAGACTCTCAAAGGTAAGTCGAATAGGTTTACCTATTATGAACTTAAAAATATTATGTATGAAGTATAATGGGCATAGGGTCTTGGGGGAGCTTATTAAGGTTTTAAATTATTGCATTAAGCCTAGTTTTCTATTTTTCTTTAAGTTTGTGGTGTATAACCCTTTTCTGCATAGCTTCTTCATGTACTTCTTAGTCTGGTCAAGAAGAACCCTTTTGCCTTTATTCCAGGTATTTTCTAACTTCATTTTGTAAACCTGACTTTTCTAGAACTTAAAATGATATGAAATGCTTCATGATAATAATAATACATATAAAATTAGAAAGATTCACTTTCCAAATAGAGGAAGCTTGGGAATAGAGAAATCCTTTCATACCTCAACTTATAAAAAAAGCCCTTAATTACTTTTAAAAATCAATAATATGGAAGATAAGTATTTTGGACCAATGCTTTATAAAATAGGAACTATTTTTCAAAATTTTACATTTTATTCATTTATATCATATTCATATGTTAGTGCATGTGTGCAAATGAATACATGTGTGTATGTGTATGTATGTATGTTAATAATGTACATGTGTACATGTGTATGTGCGTGTGCATGTATGTTATTGTGTGTGTATACATGTCAAAGGGCAGCTTGCAGAAGTCTGTTCTCTTTTTCTGCCATGTGCCTTCTGGGAACTAACTCATGTATCAGACTGGGCAATCACAGTTCCCTGCTGAGCCATCTCATCAGCCAATCAAATCAACTCTATAATAATCTTTGCATTAAGTGAGGCACTATCAAGGTGGTGGGAACAGATAAATTTCTTCATGAAACTTTCATTTTAAAACTAAAAGATAATAAAGAAAAACTGTGCTAAAATGTTATGTTTTATCATTATTTAAATACATAATATTTTGTGTTCATGTTTTTATCTCTTTTTAATTAATTTATTTATTTATTAAAAATTTCCACCTCCTACCCTCCTCCCATTTCCCTCCCACTCCCCCCACTCCCTTTCCCCCTTGCTCTCCAATCCTAAGAGCAGTCAGGATTTCCTGCCCTGTGGGAAGTTCAAAGGCCTCCAACCTCCATCCAGGTCTAGGAAGGTGAGCATCCAAACAGACTAGGTTCCCACAAGGCCAGTCCATTCAGTAGAATCAAAACTCAGTGCCATTGTCCTTGGCTTCTCAGTCAGCAGAGAGTCCAGTTTGATCACATGCTCCATCTTGTACCAAAATAAGCTGCTAAATCCAGGTATTGAGGAGATGACTAAAGAGGAATGAGAGGTAAAGGTCAGCCTGGCTACATCGAATGCTATCTCAAAAGAAAAAAAACACACAAATCAAACCAAAATAAATGGGAGGAAAAGCTTCCATTTGTGACTGCTTCAAAATTTGGAAATGGAACTTTCATTAGAGATTACAACACTTAGCAGGGTTTCTACCTGCCCTATACTTGATGATGTTTTGGTAAAAGGACAAGTGCAAGGATTGGTAAGTCAATTGGCAGAAGATGGGGGAAGTGATTAAAGCAGTTGGAATCTGGATTTCAGTTGAATTTCTATTAGGTGTTATAATTTCTGAGTTATAAATTTTGTGAATTTATGTAGTGAAAGGTATACTCCTTCACATTCTTTCCTCATTCTTTCTTGGAAAAGTGGAAGTGAACACAATAAAGATATCTTTTTCTTCAATATTTACAAACATTCTCAGAAAGGGTAAAACATCTCAATAAGATATATTTGCATATATATATAATGTGTATATGTAATATCGTCTATATTATATGCACAATTATATAAATACCAAACTTAATTGATTTAGATAACTGAATTTATATTCAGTCAGTTGAGAATATAATATAATGTAATATAATATCATCTCTTTTCCCATTTCTTCTCCTGCTGAACCTCCTCATCTTGTCTTCAGGTCCCCTGTCTATTGACATATCTTTATGTATGTATGTGTGAACCAGTAAATTCAATTAGGATTCCTTGGATAAGCATGGATTGGTTCTTCTTTCTTTGAGTGTGTGAACACACGACTGGAGAACATGAACTCTCCTCCCACTGTTTAGATCTTATAAATATATATTTTATTTCCCTTTTTAAATTGCTGTTATCTATTTCCATCCATTAACCCATTTAGATTGTTAACTTAAATAAGACATTTTCAATAAAGTGTCTTGCCTTAATTGTCTTATATGTGTGAAATATTCATATATGCATGCATATATAGTGTGTGTATGTAAATCAAAGACTTATGAATATGCATAATAATAATGTATTACTTACTATTCAGAATTAGTTGTTTCCTCTAGAAATCTTGAAACACAATTTCTATCAGCCTTTTTTGGACTCCTGACTTAAACGTTTTATTCAAAATATACAGTAAACTTTTGCTCAGTTTTCATATAACGATGTAGCTATATGTCCACATGTTAGCCCTCTTAGTTAACTTCCTCATTTCTGTATTAACAAATCATCTTTCCATGTAAGAGAAATAAAAATTCTGATTTTCTGTCATTTTTTAATGACATAGTTATTGAAACCTTAATTTGGTTCTATCTCAAAGTGAAATGATATGTCCTAGATCTTGGGAGTATCACTTTTCCAAGACTAAGTTCTAAGGACAAATTATGCTATTATCTCTGAAATAAGTTTACTGACTTGTACTTTACTGGTGCATGTGGAGTGTACTTTCATAGCAGAAATACAGCCGTATAACTAGTTCAAATGCCAAATAACGATCTCCAGGGATATTGGATTGGTGGAAGCCATAATGAAGAGTGAACAAGCAGAATTTAGTTACTTGAAAGATAAGGTAGCAATAGACTCCAGGAAAGTATTTTCACCATTGTGGAGTTTTAAAATGTACTGTAGTAGTAGGTTCAGACATGGTTGATAATGGCCTATTATTTTAGAAATGAGCATTATCATCAAAAACCACCCAAGGACTTTTATAAGGTGAACTTTACAAAAATCCTTTCATTGGTTTATGATATCAATGTTTATATATATATATATATATATATATATATCCAATTTGATGTCTTCAAACTTCCATTTTGAGTTATTTATTGGTGATAAATTCCTCCTAAATATCACCAATGCAGCACTTCTAATGACATTGCTTGAATTTTTCCTGTTAAAATGTTAGAAAATATACTAATTTTACTTTATTTTTGAACATGATTCTAACTGTGGGATATACAACCCTCCATGATACATATATCGTGTAAAATCTAAACCAAAGGCTCAGGGAAAGCCAAAGAAGAGAGGGTGGAAAGAATGTAAGAGCTAGATAATAAAGATGCCTGTTGTGAGATAGTGTCTTCTAATCTTGACAGGGAAGCTGTATTCAGGAAATCTTAGCAATATGGTTATTTAAGCAAGGCCTGCACAATGACGACACCAGTTAGCATGTCAATGTTGTTGAAGGAAATGTAGAGAGGTCGTATCAATGTACAAAGAGCTACAGACAATCAATCACTGCTGAGCAATCCCTAGCTTTCAGCTCTAAACACACATGCAAGCAACACACATACACACAGAGACATATATGTGACAATGATAATTAAATAAGAGGTCACAAACTTGAAAGGACGTGGGAGGCATAGGAGTTGGAAAGGGGAGGAGGAGGAGTGGAAGTGGTGCAAATATAATACTCACGTAAGAAATTCTCACAAAGTCTTAAATGAAAAAAATGATGTTTGTTATGGAAAAGAAATGTGAGGTGGCCTCAAAGGCTTTACACCCCTGAAATCTGAACATTCTTGAGGCAGAGGCAGGAGGTTCTTGAATTGGGGGCTAGCCAGGTCTCTATGATGACACCATCAAGCTTAGTTGTAGAAGCTCCTGTCCAGGTTCTGTAAGGCCTTAGATCTGATCTCCACCACCTTCCAATAAAGTATGTGGGAGTTATTTCTCTTACTGCTTTAATGATTCTGTGCCAGTGTCCAGTGTCAATTGAATTCCATCAATTCTTGAGAAGCCATCTACTCTATTTATCATAAGATTTTTCCAATAACAGGCAGAGAGATAGAGTTACACCCCCTCCTGCTGTTAGGAGTTCCACACAAACACCAAGCTGACAGCTGTAAGGTATATGCAGAGGACCTTATGCAGACTCTCACTGGCCCATGCTTGCCACATCAATCTCAATGAGTCCAAATGAATCTTGTTTAGTTTAATCAGTGGACCATGTTCTCCTGACATCTTCCAGCCTCTCTGATTCCTATTATTTTTCCTCTCCCTCTATGGCAGGGTTTCTGGAGTTCTGAATGGATCTCTGTCTCTCTGTCTCTGTCTGTCTCTCTCTCTCTCTCTCTCTCTCTCTCTCTCTCTCTCTCTCTCTCTCTCTCTCCATATATTACTGTGGGTCTCTGCACCAGCTCCCATCTCCCATCTTCCCATCTGGTGCCAGAAGAAGCCTCTCTCATGACAACTGGATGAGGCAATGATCTATGAGCATTGCAGAATACATAGGAATAATCTCATTGATTTTTTGGACCAGTTGTGTTTGGTTCTACTCTAGGTCTCTGGGTAGCCAGTCTCCAGTTGCTGGTCATCCAGGCAGGACATGGCATGGACTGTCTCTCATGAAGTGGGCCTCAAGTTAAATCAGACATTAACTGGCCTCTTCTATGAAATCTGTACCACCTTTATCCAAACACATCTTGCCAGTTCCCTATACCTCAGTGGGGAACCTCCAATTGCCGTGCACACCGCACCCCCGTGTCTGTGCTCTGTGTGCTGGCACCCAGTTCTCGAGCTTCGGGCAAGAGGCTGGAGGTTAAAATACACAGACACACACAGAGAAACAGCAATACGGGTCATCCTTGAATTCCCCAAGAATGAATGACCCCTTTATTGTGTTCAGAGGCAGATTATATAGAGATAACCATGCCCAGCCAAATCCACCAGAAACCACTCTCCTGACATCAGGAACTCCTGAAGGTCTCCTGCTCAGAGCAGCTGTAGGCACTCAGATCAGGGGAAAACAAGTTATTTACAAGAAATTCAGGATCTGGGGTCTCACTGCTCCCAACAACATCTTGCAGGAGGACAAATTGTAGGTCAATGGCTTGGTGGCTGAGTTGGTATCCAGGCTTCCCTTTTGGGGGAATGTGGAGTACCTTCCCACATCAAAGAGACTAGAACATAGGGGTGAAGGCTCCATGCAGGCACCAGCTTGCCCTTTCTGCTTTCAGTGTGCTGTGTGGATGTTTTCCTCTGTAATGGGGCCTTGCTGTCAGTTTTCATAGAGCAATCCTTGGTCAGCATCAGCCTGGATTGTTTGGAAACACACAACCTACATCGTTTGGAAATTTCTGCAGGACCCCTTGGCTAACAATTTGAGAGAATGCAGCCCCAGTCTACCACTAGAACTTGCTTGGCTATGAAGGATGGCCAATTGAGACTCTGTATTGTCTGTTGCTAGGAGTCCTCACTAGGGCCACACTCATAGAGTGCAGGAAGTTTCCACTGCCAGGTAACATTCTTGTACTCTCTCCATCCATCCAGTCTTCTCTGCCTGATCCCTTCTGCTCCTGTCTCCACAAGCCCCATCTCTGCCACAGAATGTATTCTATTTTACCTTCCCAGCAAGGTGCATACATCCACCCTAGAGCCTTCCTCTTTACCTAACCTCTCTGGTTCTGTAGATTACAAATTGATCATCATTTACTTAACGGATAGTATTTACTTATAAGTGAGTACATACAATATTTGCCTTTCTGGGTCTGAGTTACCTCACTCAGGATGATTTTTTTTCTAGTTGCACCAATTTGCCTGTATTTTATTTACTATTTTTGCATCAATGTTCATGAGTGAGATTGATCTGTAATTCTCTTTCTTAGTAATATATTTCTGTGGTTTGGGTATCAGGGTAATTGTAGACTCATAAAAAGAGTTTGGCAATGTTCCTTCTGTTTCTATTGTGTGGAATAATTTGAGGAGTATTGTTATTAGTTCTTCTTTGAAAGTCTTGTAGAATTCTGAACTGAAACCATCTGGTCCTGGGCTTTTATTTGGTTGGGAAACTTTTGATGACTGTTTTTATTTCTTTAACATTTATAGATCTGTTTAATTTGCTTATCTGGTCTTGATTTAATTTTGGTAAGTGATATTTATCCAGAAAGTTGCTCATTTTCTTTAAGTTTTCCAATTTTGTGGAGTACAGATTTTCAAAATATGACTTGATGATCCTCCATATTTCCTCCGTGTCTGTTGTTATGTCCCATTTTTCATTTCTGATTTTGTTAATTTGAACATTCTCTCTCTGCCTTTTGGTTAGTTTGGATAGAGGTTTGTGTATTTTATTTATTTTCTCAAAGAATGAACTCTTTGTCTCATTGATTCTCTGTATTGTTTTCTTTGTTTCTATTTTGTTGATTTCAACTGTCAATTTGATTATTTCCATCATCTAGTTCTCTTAGATGAGTTTGCTTCTTTTTGTTCTAAAGTTTTCAAGTGTTCTGTTAATTCACTAGTTTGGGATTTTTTTTCAGAGATATTAAAATGGCTATACCAGTTTGCTTCTTAGGTCCATTTGTTTGAAATATCTTATTCCAACATTAATCCAGAGATAATGTCTCAGTGTTGAGATGTGGTTTTTGTATGCAACAGAAGGATGGATTTTGCTATTACATCAATTCTCTTAGTGTCTATTATTTTATTAGGGAATTAAAATCATTGATATTGAGAGACATCAAGGACCAATGATTGTTAATTCAGGTTTTGTTTTTCTATGGTGTTTCTGGTGTGTGTGTGTGTTTCTGTATCTGTCTGTCTGTCTATCTGTTTTTCTCTCTGTCTGTCTGTCCTTCTGTGTGCATCCCTTCTTATGGTTTACTAGTATGAGGTTATTAATTTCCTGCATTTCCATGAGTATAGTTAAGCTCTTTAGGTTGGAGTTTAACTTCTAGAATTTCTGTATGACTAGATTTGTAGACAGATTCTGTTGAAATTTTAATTTATAATAAAACATCTTATTTTCTCTATGGATGGTGATTTAAGGTTTTATTGGATTTATCTGTGCTAGTTTCTGAGGTCTCTTAAGAGTCTGCAGGACATCTGTCTAGACCCTTCTGGTGATTAGAGTTTCCAATGAGAAGTCATGAGTGTATTCTAATAGGTCTGGATTTATATGTTACTTGATATTTTTCTCATAGTTATTAATACTCTTTCTTTGTTCTATATGTTTAGTGTTTTGAATCAAGTGTTGAGAGGTCTTTGTTTTCTGGTACAATTTTTTGGTATTCTATATGCCATTTGTTCCTTTATAGGCATCTTCTTTAGGTTAGGAAAATTTTTCTTTGATGATTATGTTGAAAATATTTTCTGGGCCTTTGAGCTGAGTGTCTTACTCTTACTCTATTTATCTTCTTCTTAGATTTGGTTTTTCATAGTTTTCCAGATTTCCTGGATGTTTTGTGTCAGAAGTTTCTGACATTTAACATTTTCTTTTACCAGTGTAACCATTACTTCTATTGTATCTTCAATTCCTAACATTTTCTCTTCTATCACTTATGTTTTGTTGGTGAAACTTCCTCTGTAGTTCCTGTTCACATTTCTAAATATTTCAATTTCAGAATTTCCTCAGTTTAGGTATTCTTCATTGATTATATTTCCATTTCCAGGTTTTTAACTGTTTTATTTGCTTTCTTCAACTCTTTTAGATTATTTATTCATTTGCAATGATTTGTTTATTATTTTATGTACATTGGTGTTTTGTCTACATGTAGGTCTGTGTGAGGGTGTCAGATCTCCTTGACCTGGAGTTAAGACAGTTGTGCTGCCATGTAGATACCAGGAATTGAACCTCCTCTTGAAGAGGAAACAGTGCTTTTAGTCACTCAGCTCTCTCCAGAGCTTGCTTGCTCATTTATTTATTTACGGGATTTATTAATTTCCTCCTATTGTTTGTTTGTGTTCTTCTAGAATTCTTTAAGGGATATATTAATTTCCTCTATCATCTTCATATAAATAGTTTTAAGGTATTTTTTTTTGTATTTTAGCTCTGTTGGAATATTCAGGGCCTGATGCGGTAGGATTGCTGAGTTCTCCTGGATTGAATTTGCCCTGGTTGTTATACATTGTGGTCTTAAACTGGCATCTAGACATCTGGGTTTAGGGTGATGCAATTCTTAAATATATTTTTGTTTCAGTTTCTTCATATGTTTTAAAGATATTCTCTTATTTCTCTTTTTCAGTTTTATTGGATAATTCTAGAGAAGTTTTTGGTTTATCTTCTTGGGTTTTGTTTTGAACAGTTGTTGACCTTCCTGGATATGATGATATACCTGTGTTTTCAATTTAGAAAAAACTCTAGGCTTATAAAATATTATGATGAAGTATAATATGTTCATAAGGGTATTCAAAAGTACAATTAGAATATTTACAAACCATACAATATATTAAACCTTTATTCTATGAATCAAGAAAATAGAGGAACAGAAATAATAGCTATATGGATGATCAATAGATAGATAAGTGGATGACATATAGATGTTAGAGACTTATATAGATGGATAGATAGATAGATAGATAGATAGATAGATAGATAAATAGATACATAGATAGATAGATAGATGATGATAGATAGATAGATAGATGATAGATAAATAGATAGAAAGATTTGCCCCTTTGATTCCACATATTTTGAAGAAGCAGCTGGATTAGGGCATTAGAAAATGACTTATTAATATTTGTATTTTTGGGTTATACATTCATGTGTATAAATTTTTCTTTTCATGCATAACAGTAAATAAATTTTTTCTCTAATTCCATTTGTTTGGTTGGTAGGTTGTTTTTTGTTTCTTTGTACACACACACACACACACACACATACACACATACACACACACACACCTGTGTTACTTTGAGGAATATTAATCCTTCAGGAGGCTCCACTTCGGTAATTTTGTTGTTGTTGTTGTTGCTTGTAAGAGTATGAATTAAAGTTCTTTGTGGATGTGACTCAAAGAAGTTCTCAGGGGAGCTGTATTTTGCACCTGGTTTTTATATAAATTTTAACTTTTTCTTGCTTTCCATTTTGGTAAGAATATTGACTTTTCCCACTTATTTAAGATCCTAGCACATCCACCTTAGGTCAGGGACTTTTTCTAAGGGATATTTCCTATAATGTACCCTATGCTGGGATCAAGATGGCACAGAATGTATTTGGTTTGTAGTCATCTTGTTCTTATAATCCACCATCAGTTTTTCCTTTTGTGTATTTCACGGAAACGACAAGTACAGTAAGGTAATGAGCAATCTATAACAAAAGGACAAGATTTCTAATGTTAACCCTTGCACTCGGGCATATCATTCCCTTGAATAAAAGAGCTTAGTAAAGCAGCAAAACACCATGTTGCTTCATTTAGCTTCACATTTTTCAGGCAACCATTCAGGGTGACCTCTTTGTCCTGGGAGTCTACAACTCATTGTTCTTATGCTTAGAAAAGTTCAAACATAAAATCATGCTCCAGCATTTCTGCAGATTCATTTAAGACTAATATTTTGGTTTAATGTTGTGCAGATCCGGATTCAATGTCCTTTTGGATTATGCCCACATGGATACAGAAGGTTTCACTGAATTGTATCTTCTACACTAGCTTAGAATAACAGGTATAGTTCCAGCTTGACAAGTTTAGACTGGTTATAAAAGCTAGCGTTTTTACTTCTTGTTGCCTTATTCTTACAGTGGCAGCTTCATGGCTTTGTTTTAAGATATGGGAACAAGCATCATAGATTCCATTTTATTTCTATTCTTCTGGCATAATTTAAAAACAATCATAAAATAATCAGGGAAAGTGTCTCTGTGAACAATTACGAGAAAGCTATTCAAGCTGAATGCCTGTAAGAAAAACTGCAAGCATGAAGTTACTTTGTTGTAAGACATATTTATGACGAGGATTATTATAAAAAGAGGTGACAATAGCCGAATTGTAGAAGCCCTAAAGAATTAGATAGTCTGTTCTAAGAACCTCCTTGTCTTCTTTATTCCTTCCTTTAAATTTAGGATAAAAAATGTATAGAGAGCCTCATTTTCAATATTGTGCTTACATTCATAGATGATAACATTCATAGATGATAAATGTCAGACTATCCCTTCAGCCATCACAGGAGAGAAGAGACATGTCATTTTCCCTCTAATTCCAGCACATAGAAGGAATCTGAGTTTTCCATCCTAGCAATCTGCAATTGCTCTTTCCTGTTGCAGTCTAAGATATTTCAAGTGCTAGCAATGTTATTAACAATGAAAAGGAGAGACTATTTTGAAGGAGAATGTAGCTAGATTTTTCTCCTTCTTAGGAAACCACATCAACTACCATTTACACAAGAACTATTTTAAAATACTTAATTTGGAGCAGAAACCTGTGTATCCAATGCCATTGCCATTTAAAATTTCTACACATGAAATTTCTAAGTTTATCTTTGCCAAAATCTACTTTTCTTATATTGACAGAATGTAGAAAAGAACTAAATTGTCCTTTCTTCCCGACTGTCTACATTAGATTTACCTTCTCTCATTGTCTGTGAGCACTTCTTTTTTTTTATTTTAAAAAGAAAACAAACTATCCTTTTTCATTTTACATACCAATCCCAATTCCCACTCCCTCCCCTCCTCCCAACCCCCCCCACTAACTTCCCCACCCCACCCGACATCCACTCCTGAAAGAGGGTAACACACATCGCTTTGGGGAAGATCCAAGGTCCTCTGTACTATATCTTGGCTGAGCAAAGTATCCATTCAAAGAGAATGGGTTCCCCAAAAGCCAGTACAAGCAGTAGGGATAAATCCTGGTGCCACTGCTAGTGGTCCCTCAGTCTGCCCCAGCCATACAACTGTCACCTACATTCAGAGGGTCTAGTTTCGTCCTATGCTGGTTCCTTCTCAGTCTGGCTGGTGAGCTCCTATTAGCTTAGGTAAACTATTTCAGTAGTTGTCCACATCATGGTTTTGACCGCTTTGCTCATTTTTTCACTCCTCCTACTTTTCAACTGGACTTTGGGAGCTCAGCCCAATGTTCTGCTGTCGGTCTCTGCCTGTTTCCATTAGTTGCTAGATAAAGGTTCTATGGTGACATTTAAGATATTCATTAAACTGACTACAAGGCAAAGTCAGTTCAGGCACCCTTTTCTCTATTACTTAGGGTTATAACTGGGATCATCCTTATGGATTCCTGGGTTTCTCCAGTGCCATGTTTCTTGCTAATCCTGTAATGGCTCCCTCAATCAAAATATCTCTTTCCTTGCTCTCATCTCTGTCCTTCCTTTATCTTGACTATCGTGTTCCCTCAAGTTCTCCCTCCCTCTCCCCTTCCCTCCTCTTCTTCCCCTTTTACCCTCCCCACCCCGTTGCTCCCAATTTTGTCAGGTGATTTTGTCTATTTCCCCTTTCCAGGTGGACCTATGTATATATTTTTAGGGCTCACCTCATTGCTTAGCTTCTCTAGGATCACAGATCATAGGCTTGCTATCCTTTGCTTTACAGCTAGTATCCACTTAGGAGTGAGAACATACTGACATACTGTGTTCATTCTTCTGAGTCTGGGTTACCTCACTCAGGATGTTTTTTTTTTTCTAGTTCCATCCATTTGCATGCAAATTTCAAGATGCCATTGGTTTTTTTTCCCCACTGAGTACTACTCCAATGTGTAAATGTGCCATTTTTCTTTTATCTATTCTTCAGTTGAAGAGCATCTTGTGGAGGCCTGAAAATGGTAACCTGTTTCCACAAAGATCAAAGGTCAGAGAGTTTGGGACTTTTCTCTAGTTCCTTCAAGGTTATTGTGCTTCCTACCACAAACAAAAGTCCCGCTTAGCTGTCCAGAGATTTCTGCTCTCTCAAGGTTATTGTCAGCAGGTGTGGCTAATAGCCAGACTTTGTGCTCTAGGAATAGAGAAGTAGATTGTTCCTACCTCAAACAAGAGTCTAAGGATCCAACTAAGTTCCAGTTCCCTTTTCGGAGGCATCTAGGTTATTTCTTTTGTACCCAGGAGTTAGCATCTCAGTCTTTCACATTATACTTTCTCTGCCTGGAGCAATCTTCTTGGAATCCTACTCGTTCTTATTCATCACTCTCCTAGGAAGAAGTTATCGCCCTGAATGTCTCTCGACTTGATGGTAGAAATCCCATTGTAATAATTTGCCTATAAGTCTCTAACTCTTTTGAATAGTAAATTTTTGGATAGTAATTTTTTTTCGGGTAATTCTCTGTACCTAATTTGTCCTTAGATCTTCAGTATTAAGCCCAATTATCAATAAATACTCTCATTGCAGAATAGATGCTCGATAAATATATACTAAATGAATGCAATTCTTAAGACTTACAATTCAGCCCCAATGGCATTTCATACCCAGATGAGCACTAGTCATCAGCTCCCAGATAAGATTTAGATTTCCAAGAGATTATAAACTCAAAAACAGAATCCCAGGTGCTTTTTAAAAAATTAGCATAATATAGTTCACAAATTCCACTGCAGACTCTGCTTTTGAAATGCTGAGGCACAATATTAAAATACAGAGAAGATGAAGCTCATTTGCATGAGCAAATTATTTTCTCCACACAGAAGGCAATTACTCCTCTCAGATTCCGTGTAGGATTCTATTTTTGCTGTTGGTCTAAGGATCAGAAGACCTGGTTTGTAGTTCTGCGTCCTCTTTGCTGAAGCCATGAATAATAATTGGAGAAATTTTATGGAAGCTCTGTTTTCTTATCCTCAAACTGAGTGATAATACTTGCCACAATCGTCTCTTACTGATATGGTAATGCCTAAAATGGACCAATGCATTTGAAAGTACCTTGAAATACATAAACTGCTGCAAATGTGTAAAATGTTTTCAGGTAAAGTAAATTAGTTTATTATAAAACAAAAAGAGAATAATGTGAATATTTGGGAGCAAAATAGATGAATAACAATTCTGGATATACTTGATCAAATGTCTTCTCAATGGCTATGTTACCAATATATTACCTTAATGCTAGCCAAATTGCTGACATTTTGATTCTGGAGTTCATGTAGATTATCCCAGTTATTTCTACCTGCAAATCCATGAAGTAAAAACAGTCATAATCATCACTTACGGGTAAAGGACATTAGCATGCCAATACTGTGTGGCAAGTTTGCTCCTGAGCATTGTCAGGTTTTAGTATTTAAACTAGTTTAGATGATGAAAAGGTGTGTGTGTGTGTGTGTGTGTGTGTGTGTGTGTGTTTAACTTAAATTAAGATTTTTGGAATGTTCACTCAAAGAGTGGGAAAGGCCTTAAAATGTAAGCATATGTTCTTGGTAACAATGCACTTTACTCTTCCATACTTTCAAATATATTAAGCGAGTTCACTTCTAGCATACTAGGTTTGCATATACCTGACTTAAAGTTTTCTGATACTTCATATGAATATACATACTGGAACATTAATGGGGGAAGTCTAGGTAGAGTCTGTAGGTGGTGCTATGCTGTTTCTTTAAACCCTGCCTGTCCTTTTGAGACTTTCCTTTCTCTGTGTTGCTTCAAGCAGGGTGTATCTACCTCTTTGCTTACTCTGATACCAGAGATGCTTCTTCAATATTTTCTTCTTCCCTGGTTTACTCTCCTCATTCTGCTCAGCTACCAGTTTCTTCTGGTTGTCAGTGTATCAGGATTGTTTCTTTCTGCCATCCCCCCTCTTTCACAGCAGTCAAGAGCTAATTGGAAGGATCGTCATGAATCTAATCCTCAACGCTACCAGTGCATTTTTGAACAGCTGTATTGATATTCACCGTCTTAAAAATACAGTCATGTTATGTCTTTAAGGGTTGCCACATCCAACCTGGAAATGAGGACTTGTACCTAGTCTTATTTGAATCTGTTATGTCTTGTTCAGTTGAGGCCTGCTATTTTTTGAAAGCAAACAAAGGAGGAGTAGATTTAGATGAAAGGAGAAATGATGGGGACTTGAAAGGAATGGAAAGAGCAAAATCTGCAGTCAGATGTAACATATGAGAGAAGAATAAACAAACAAACAAACAAACAAAAGTGTCTGTGGATTCTAGTTATTCCTGGAGTGTAAGACTACAGCTCTTTTATCCCATGCTTTTTCAGTCACAGTCCAGCTGGCCTTGGTGAGCTCCCAGTAGATCAGCTCCACTGTCTCAGTGGGTGGGTGCACCTCTCGTGGTCCCGACTTCTTTGCTCATGTTCTCCCTCCTTCTGCTCCTCATTGGGACCTTGGGAGCTCAGTCCAGTGCTCCAGTGTGGGTCTCTGTCTCTATCTCCATCCATCACCAGATGAAGGTTCTATGATGATATGCAAGATATTCGTCATTATTGCTCTAGGATAGGGTCATTTCAGGTTCCCTATCCTCAGCTGCCCAAGGAACTAACTGGGTACCTTGACTTGGGCATCTGGGAGCCACTCTAGGTTCAAGTCTCTTGCCAACCCTAAGGTGGCTCCCTTAACTAAGAATTGTGCTTCCGTGCTCCCCTATCTAACCTTCCTTTATCCCAATCCTCCTTTTTCCCCAAGTTCCCCCCATTCTCCCCTTGTCCCTTTTCTCTCCCCATCTCCCCTTAACCCCTGAGCATGGTGAACAATGAGGGCTGATGAGAAGCCAAGGACAATGGCACGGGGTTTTGAACCTACGTAATGTGCTGGCTTCGTGGGAGCCTAGCCAGTTTGGATGTTCACCTTCCTAGGAATGGACGGAGAGGGGAGGACCTAGGACTTACCACAGGGCAGGGAACCCTGACTGCTCTTTGGACTGGAGAGGGAGGGGGAGAGGAGTGGGGGGAGGGGGAGAAGGGTGGGAGGAGGGGGAGGGAAATGGGAGGCTGGAAGGAGGTGGAAACTTGCTTTTTCTTTCCTCCTTTTCTCAATAAAAAAAAATGGAAAAAAAAAAGACTACAGCTCACCTAGGTCTCTAGGTTCCATATGATCAGCCTTACTTCATTTCATATTTTGTTTTTATTTTTACATTTTATATCTTCAAGAAAAACTAGGTTTATGACAGTTTAGCTAATACCCATGTTTACATCCTGTATAAATTTGCCCATGCTTAATTCCTCTGTCTGGAATACTCTGACTGTCTAAACACATAACCTTGATATTATGGAACCCTTTCCCAGTCTTCACTTCACGTATCAGTTCACAAGGAAGCCATTCCCCATTCCTTAACCACCTCTAGATTGAAATCAGATTCCCTAGGTTAAATGCCTTCATGGCCTGTTATGTGTTTTTAATAGTTCATACCACAATGGCTCTTAAACATTAGCAAAATCATTTTGTCTATTTAAATATAAATCTATCCTTATAAATGAGTGAAATAAAAAAAATTATTTCTACCTGAAAGTAAGATGGTAAAAGATGATAAATGACTCCCCGGTTGCATCTTCTACCACAAATATTTTATATCTGTTTGTGGGCAAATCTTATAGCTTGTTACTTGTTCTGTTTGGTTCTTTCATGTTGTGTGACTGCAGAGTAGTGTCTGGGATAGAGTGGATGTAGAATGGCTAGTAAGTAGTGAGGGAATATTTTTAGTTTCTCAGTAGATCATTTAGGGCTCTAGAGTCCTACCTTGCTATCATAAAACAGTGTGAAAGCAATTTTTACTGCTTAGATGAAGGGCAATACAGGCAATGTTCAACATGTTCAATGTTCTGGCATGTTTTAATTATTTAACATCTTAGAGATATTGACTCATCTAAGATCTATGTCCAGAGCAAAGCATCCTTTGGTCTAAGAACATGTATGTAAGTGGAAAATGAGCTACTATGTCTTAACAATTTAGAACATTTTTCAACATTATTCTACCTAAGACCACTAGGTGGCACTCCATCTTGAGACTGCCTGTAGTAAGTAAATACCATCAATCTCCCCCAGAATTCCCCAGGAAACAGGATTTAGAAATGTCTCTTTAATTGGTATAGCTACTTAACCCTGCCCTATCTATCCTAGTTCCTATGTGATTTTTATTTCTCCTTTTTACTTTTCAGGTGCTAGCATGTTTCAATTATTCTTCCAGTCACTCTTTCAATTACCTTTTAATGAATGTCTACATGTTTGGAGTACATTCAAAAACAAGTTAAATAAAGTCTCTACTTTCAGAAAGCCCTTGTTGGTGGTCAGGAGTGAAGTAAGGAATGCTCAACATAATGAGAACACAATCTAAATAGTGGTGTGCATTGTTAACGGTTAGTAGAAGGCTTACACTCTTTCAAGGGAAAGTACCTGATTCATTGATGTTAATATTATGTGATGATTAATTAACCAATATCCTACATGAGTTGTTTTCTACCTTATAACCCAGAAGGACAAAGCCCTTTTGACACCTTCATTTGGGCAGGAGCAGACACTTAGGCCCTTGATGATGTTCTAGTCTCTGTTTCCATGTGACAGCCTTTAGATAGGGAGCTGTATAGTCTCCTAATGAGATATAAAGTGTGCCATTAGGCAGGCAGTTTGGTTTCATTATCACCAATTCTTACAGTGTGGACTTAACCAGTGGAAATAACTGCCAACGTATCAGATGACTGGACCTGTGAAAGCCTGGTTACTTACAAATGATCAGCTGAAAATGAAGCAATTTGCTCAGAAAATATTTTTGAGGAGAACGGAATTCTAAAGGGCATACCGAGAGACAGACAGTTTAAAAATACATCTGATCATGGGGTTCATTTATGCAGGAACATTAACAAAGCGAAATACTTTCAAACTTTTAATGAATTATCTTCATCTTTGAATACTTTTGTCTTTTATTTAGTTCCATATGTATTCTATGTTCTTGGTTTTCACCCCATACATTTGCTTCTCATACATACGCTCTTTTAATATCTATATTCTCGAGAAAGCTTTGGTGAAGGTCAAACGTTTCCTGAACAATTCTATAATTTGTGTCCACTGAAAAGGAAATCTCCTGTGTCTCTAGTATTGGTTTTGGTTGGAAATTTACATTTTGTTCATAGGAACCAGAATTTCAGAGTGTGGTTCTGGTGTGTCTCAAATTTAAGGAAACGAGCTTTCCTACTGAAACTCACATTCCTCTGCTCATGTTGTGTGTTGGCTGTGTGAAATATGACCATGAGGATAAATGCTATCATCCAACCTTAGCCTACTTTCTTCACTATGTTTGGCTTGCCTTCCTTAAACCATATTGCCCCATTACTATTTTTGAAGATGTTTCTTATATAATCCTCAAGTTTTGCCTTTCCTGCTATTGCAAGGCAGGCTGTGACAGATTCTTCCTGTCCTAATAATATGTTAGATCTCATAAAAGACTGTGCCTAATGCCTTCAATACCTTCTTATTCTAAGTTTAGATTAAATTTTTGAGAGTTAGCTATTTATTGATTGATTGGAACAAACTAGTTGCCGCAGGTCACAGACCTCTCCAACTGTAATCCTTGCTCATCTCATTTATCTGATTATGTAAAGATTTTTATCCATCCCATGTGTTGTTGGGGACAGCTAAGAGATAATAGGATTAGATGGCATTAAGTGACAATTCTAGTGAGAACCCTGAATAAGAGCAAGAGATCTGATAAGAAGTCTTTCTAACACACACGTATGCGCGCGCACACACACACACACACACACACACACACACACACACAAAATTGAAGATTGATCATGCTTTAAAAGCTGAGGTGAATAATTTTGTAAGGAAAAAAATGCATCTAACAAATAAAACTACTAATTGAACGGTAATGCTGACCTTTAAAATAACAGATGTGATTAAATGCCTATAGCTAGAGTGGCCTTCCTGTCTCAGTGTAATGCTTTTAAGTGTTTCATTCCTCTCTGATTATTGACTTTGGCTAATATATTCTGTGGATTTACACTTGATGTATTCAGGAAAGTAGAAAATAATTAACCACCACTTAGGTTACTGTCAAGAATGATGAAGTAACAGAGATCCACTAGGCTTTCATGGACTGCTAGCTTCACAACATTTTAAATCTCCAGATATCATTAGTCAGACTTCAAGCGCAGTGTCTGAAAACAAGTCTTATTTCTATTTTCAGAAGGGATCCTTGAATTTCTTGTACTTTACCTGAAAAGAATTTCGGTAAAGGCAGGGTTGGATAGACAGGTACCAGTTAAACACTTGAGAGACTTAGTGGCTAACCTCTTCCGAGTGATTGATATGATACACCAGTTTTAGAAAGCAGGGGATGTAAGAGAGGAGAATGATAGTCTTACTTATCTTCAGTGGAAGTTGAATGGACTAATGACTTTTGTAAGAGTATTTATGTTGCATACCAGAGTTATACGTTTCATCAATAGACTTCTCATGGAGACAGTAGGAATTACAACTATTATCCTTCAAATCTGACTGGTACAAAAGCTTTGGTACAGTGGTTTTAGTGTCCCCCAAACTTGATTGCAGACTTAATCCCCAATGCAACATCTTTGAGAGGGGCAAATTTAAAGGGTGATCACACCATGATTGTAGGAGTAAGTTTTTGCAAGGGATAGCTTCAAGACAAAACACTAAGGAAGGCCTTCTTCTATTACTTCCATGTTATTGTTGCTAGAAAGTGGGATATGGACTCTTAAGGAAGATTATCCTGGGATCTGTCGTCTTAATGCTGTTGATCTTATTGAGCTTCGAGTTTACTTTAAAATCATTCACCCTCCCTAATTTCCTCCTTCCTACTTATGTTCCATGGAGTAGAATATCTAGTTACTTTTTTTTTCTCTCATAGTACTTTGGGAACACATAGCTGGTAATTGTCACAGTCTCTCAGTTGAAGGGAAGTTTGTCATAGGGTGAATCATGATAATGTGGGATTTCCCTCTGTATACTCTGAATTTGTTTTATTACCAGTGGTTAATAAAGAAGCAACTTTGGCCAATGGCAGGGTACAATATAGTAAGGCAGAAAACCCAAGCAGGAGAGAGGAGGAAAGAAGGCAGAGTCAAGGAGACTCCATGGAACCGCCCAAGAAGCAAGAGGTAACAAACCACAAACCTCATGGTAAAATATAAAATAATAGAAATGGGTTGATATAAGATGTAAGAGCTAGCTAGGAATATGCCTGAGCTGTTGGCTAAAGAGTCTTGTAACTTATATAGTTTCTGCGTGATTATTTGGGTCTGGGGGGCCAAGATATGAAAGTTCAGTCTCCCTTTACATCATGATTTGAATTTTATTCATGCCTTTGTTTGACTGACACTTAGAACATTTGGATTTTGATTCGGTATCTGAGCCAGTCAATACTTGGAGGCACAAATGAAAACAATGTGTCTTAGACTGCTTCATATGTTAATCTTGTGGGCTAAGGTAGAATGGTACTGAGTATGTCCTTATGAGTCTTCGGTTAGAAATTATGGTTGTGAGAGAGGATGGGTAGAGACTGAAACAAGGGCTTTGGGAATGGCAGGTAAATCCCATACTATGGAGCAAAACTCCCAGCTCTGTGTGGTGGAAGCTTAATCCACTTGAAAATGATGAAAGATAGAAAGTTTAAGAAGTGAATGGGTTGACGCACTCATGGTGAGAATGACTTAGTTACTATGAAAGTGAACTCCCAAAGAAAAGAGTGGTTTTTACCCTGATGCCTTCTCCCCTTCTTACACCCTTCATGTCTGCTTCTTGCCTACCTTCCACTTTAGAATAATGCATCATGAAGAACCTTACTTGATTTGTTTTTATTTTACATTATTGTTATTACTATTAATATTATTTTAATTCATTTTGTATTCTAAAAAGACAGAGAAAAGGGTACTGATTTGGATGGGTGGGGAAATACAGAAGACCTTGTAGGAGTTGCAGAAAATCCTAATGAGAAAATATTATATGAGAAAAAAAATCTTTAAAAACAGATCTGGATTTTCTAAAAGAGAGATAAGAAAAGCAGAAGAACTTTACCAAATATAGTTCCCTGTACTTTGGACTTCCTTGCTTCCAGAATGATAAAACATAAATGCCTCCGCTTTATTAGGTGCCTGCTGTCAGACTTTTTGTTTTCCAGAACACACAGATTAAAGCACCAGGCTTGTTTGCTAAATTTCAGAAACTTTATTAAAGTCAGAATGCTGGAAACCAGATCACTGTGTCTCCACAATGATTTTAAGCACAGCATTGTTTGTGGCGGGGAGGAGAAAGAAATACCATGTAATTTAATGAGTCCAAAAAAAACCAGAGGATTTCACGATTTCACTTGGTGAACAGCAGGAACTGGAATTAAAGGGATGGAAAGAAGAATAGTTTCCATAAGGAAGTTCAGAGTCTGAAATGTTTCTGATTCAGGGATTTTGACTTTCAAAATGACCGAATGAGGACATTTTCTACAGAACTCAAAGTAGATATTTGGCTTTCTCTGCTATGTTCCACTTAAAATTATCATCCTAATATTTGCTCTTATTTTGCATTATGTAGAAGAGACACACTTCGAGTCAAGCTAGACAAGACTTATTCTATAATTATTCTCTATAGATCAGCTGACTAAGGCTGTTTCATTCCCTTTTTATTCATTGCATGATTTAGCCTCTCTCCTTTTGATATAATTAAAACAGAACCCACTGTCGATTCCATGTAACTACTACCTTCAGCTATTAATTAAGAAGTCATTCAAGCAGGAATTGGGAGAGTTGGAGGCTAAAAGTCATTTTCCATTTGCCAAAGCCTGTAAGAATGACCCACAAAGCAAATTGTGACCTATTTCAAAGAGATTGTGCCAGAAAATTATTTGGAGTAAAATGACAGTTGGGCTTAGATTGTTCCCACACATGTCTGGAAAACTAGTTTGAGTATGACAATAGCATTTTACAGTGCCTTTGAACACCAGAACGATTTTCCATAAATGTCTTTTGTTGGTTTGATTAGTATTATTTAAGAACAGAATAAGTATCTGTGCAGGTTGCTTCCAACATGCCTTGCCTCCTTTATTTCTTTTACTTTCTGGTGGCTTCTCAATTTGCTTCTAAGTAGAACCTTATTAATATAACATATTAACTAGACAATGTAAGTTTCTGTTATCCTTAACAGATAGATTTTTTGTTGTGGTTGCTGTTAAAGACCAAATTGTAACTGTTTGGGGCATCAAGTAAGAGGTTGTTTATGATTCATCAGTGTGAGCTGTAGTGGGAAAGCAGTCATAGGCAATACATACATGATGCCTGCGCATCATGTCAGGTAAGCTTTACTTAAGTAAATAATTAACAGGAAGAACTAGGGAATTGTCAATCCCCAATTTAGTTCACCAGGAAGTACCCCAGACAGGTGGGGTAAGTTGGAATTGGAATTTTAGAAACATCAAAAGTATAAGGTGTTTTTTTGTTTGTTTGGTTGGTTTTTTTGTTTGGTTGGTTGGTTGTTTCTTTTTGTTTTTTCCAGTCCTTTTAAATAAAAATGTCTAAGACAAGCATTCAAGGAGGGAATTTCTCTAAGCTGAACATGGACCCAGTGACGTTCGATATTCTTCTCCCAGGCCATGCCTTCTAGTAGTTTCATCTGTATTTGCAGATAGTTACAGAAAATGGATCAAAACAAAAGGAAAAAAAAAACAAAAAAACACCTACTTGAGATTGTGGAAGAATATCTTCTAGCAGCCTATCATTTTGTATGTCCATTATGCAAATTTATGCTAATTTAAATGGGATATTTGGCAGGCCTCAGGGATCCCCATTTAGTTGCAACTAAGGAAGTTCTCCCTAAAGAATACAAACTAGAATAGAATTGTCCCAATGCCTGATTAATCTTTTTTTGTGGTCTGCATAGAGCTGCCCGCTCATTTATACCATTCCCTGAGCGGGGACACCTCTGCGGGGTCCTTTTATTTTTTGCAGAGATCACACTGTGAGCATGCTTAGACTCATCCTTTTCATTTGAGCTCACAGCTACCTCTGCTCACTGGGGCTTTGTGGTTCTTGATGGCAGGCACAGGCTGGAGGGCCTTTCAGGCAGAAACATTTCATGTTAGGTGGTAGACTGGAGTTGAGCGATTTTTAACTTGTAGTGAGCTGTGCAGATGAAAGCAGGGTTTGGCTTTGGAACCAGGGTTTCAGAGTGAGGGACTTTTAAAAGTAGGGGTAACTTTCCTGTAATGCGTTTTTTTTTTTTTTTTTTTTTTTTTTTTTTTTTTACTAAGAAAACACTTTAAAAACACTGAGGGCAAACTCAAGTTTGTGGACGTTGAATGTAAGGATAAATAAAAACACATCTGTACAGCATTAAGTATAAATTTATCTAAAGGCTAACATCAAGTGGTTTCTGTAAAGATGAGGGTGAAAATGATAAAAAAAAAAAACAGAATTATGGAGGGATGAAGATACCCCAATTACACGTGAAAGTGCTCTAGATTTACTAAATAATTTACATTCCATTTTGTACAAACTCCTCAAGAGGTCTCCATTCTATAAATTAAATCCAACATTCTTCATGTTAGATAAATATAGTCCTTCCCACTTTTATTATATCCATTGTCTTCTGCATCATCCATATGCCCTAGATATTTGGTGATATTTGCTATGCTTTCAAAAGGCTTTTTGGAAAGCTGGGAGAGAGCTCCGTCAGTCAAGGCTTGCTGCACAAGCATGAAGAACTGTTTGATCCCTAATAATCCACAATAACGACTTGGTGGCATGAGCCTGGAATCACAGCACCACAGAGAATGACAACAAATAGAAGACCCGGGCTTGTAGATATAGCTTAAGCTTCTCGACAAGTTTGAGGCCAATGAGAGGCTCTGTATCAGAAGGCAATGGAGGTGGCGTCTAAGGAATGACAGCTGAACACCTGAACACCCATGTCATCTGTACTTGCATGCACCTACCTATGCACACCCATAAATAAAGAAATAATACAAACAAGTTTTTTTTTTTAATTTTCCTCTGGACCAGAAACTTCTTTGGTTCTGAGGTTATTAAAAAATAGAATTCCCTTTCAACTTTTAAGGATCCGACTTTCTAGCTGGGAAAAAAATACTTTAAGCTATCTTTGGACTCATCAATTTCAAGTTTGGAATGTTTGTTATTGACCTAAAGCTGTCTCTTTAAAATTATTCTTTCCAAACTTTGTAAAATGCATTTCAAGCATTTACTCCCAAATTATCTTTACTTCTGAGCTATCCCACTCTCATACCACTTGGCTTTGTGTCATCATTTTAAAAATATTTGTTTGTTTAATAACCCATCACTACAGTTTGTGCTGTTCATATACTTCTGGGTATGAGGCCTTCTGGTAGATCATGACTGAATTTTTTGGAGGCCCACCCTCAAAGAAAACTGACTCTCCCTCTCCCAAAAACTATCAGTTGTCCACAGTTACTTAGTTAGGAGTGGGACTCATAAACTCCTCCCCTATTTATTGTAGAATTCTGATTATATTGCTCATGCATAAACACCACAGCTGCTATGATATCTTGACTACATATCCTGTCATGTCCAGAAGGCACTGTTTTGCTTCTAACCTTCATGACTTGTGGCTCTTACAAACTTTAAAGTGAGCTATCTGAGGATATGCAAGAATTTACAGATGTTTCTATAAAATGAAGAAGTTATACATAGTAAGATTAATATGATTGCTGTCTCTGGATTTTTTTTAGAATTACTATATCAATAATTTTAGATGAAATTTATTTTTATATATAACCATTTTAAAGGATATTCTTTATATAGTCTTAAAAGGTATATTAATTCTAAATCATGTTTTCACTTACCAAGTAGAAAGAGTATGTAGATTCCAATGGTATCAGGTGTTTAATTAGGGTCTCTCTGTTTAATGCGATCATGGGCTGGTATAGGCTGGTGTCAGAGGTGTTCCTGACTGTCATCTTGTTATTTTATGGTCCTTTATTCTCTTCATTTTCACAAAAGTAAACATAAATATACCTTCTAGGCAATAGATTTTTTGGTACTTGGTTCATCTATGTATTTCAAAATGCAGTAATAAATGTCACTGATATACAATACTATCATTGAAAGAAAATTTGATTCTGAGGCCTCTAAACAGCTAGGGGAAAAATAACAAATTTGGTTTGTGGCAGTATCAACTACTTTGACATCCAAAGATTCTTCTGTCGCTATTAAAGTTTTCTAGAAGTCTGATTAGTGTTGGATCATTAATCTAAATGTGGATTTGAAGGAGTTATAAATTTCTTTGGATAGCTGAGGAGGTTGTATTTTAGTGCCAAGACAGTATTTTAATGATTGTTGGTAGTTTTTCTTTAAGTCAAAATTACCCAATATCTAGCAACAGAACCCCAATTTTGTTTTTTCTAACCTTATTCTATGCTGTTTGTGTATCTGGACTTAGTGAGTAACGCATCTTCTGGGTTTGAGGATTAGCTTAGGGTTAATTATGTGACCCAACCAGGTTCAGTTAGAGTTTGTAGAAATATGAAGAAAAAGAAGAAAAAATATTCTAATAGTAAGATAAGACATAGGTTATGAGTTGGAATCTTCCAAGGCCAGCATGTCAAATTTGAGAATAAACCTTTTGAAACATAAAACAGAACTAAATGCTGGAAAAAGAACAAGCCCTGTGACCATCCACCGAATCCTTGATGTAGCCTGGGGACGATGATAAAGGACCTGTGTTTCCTTTAGTTTCCAGGGTGAAGAAGTTTGAGCTCTGTCTTAGTTATGCCTTATATATTTGTAATTGAGGCAGTTTAACAGAGGATACCAAAGAAAGACCACATGAAAATACACAAAGCTACCTTATGTTTAATCATCATTATTAATTGTTCTCAAAGAGAAAAATTTTCCATTTTAAAAGAAAAGGAAGAATAAAAGAAAAGCATTTCAGGTAGAACTGGTTTTGCATTATAAAATCATTGCATGTGAGGTGCTGATTTCTCAGCGGGGAAGTGAAGCTTTGTAGCACTGCGGAATTGCTGGTCTAACAGGACAGGGATCAGGTGAGACTGATGGGGAAGGGGGAGTCCAAGGCCCTCATTTTAGGTGCAGGCTGTTTATTCATTCCTGGCCATCCAGACCCGAAATAATCACACAGAAACTTTAATAATTACAACACTGTTTGGCCAATAGCTTAAGCGTATTTCTAGCTAGATCTTACATCTTAAATTAACTCATTTCTATTATTCTATGTACTATCATGAGGCTCATGGTTTAGATGCAATCTTCCAGGGCCCGTCTGTCTCCTTTGGTGGTTACATGGTGTCTCCCTGGCTCCATCTTCTTTTCTTCTCTATCTCTGCTTGGAATTCTCGCCTCGCCCTATTCTGCACTGATATAGGCTCAAAGAAGATTCTTTATTAACCAATGGTAATAAAACATATTCAGCATGCAGAGGGGAAATCCCACATCGCCTCATCTACTATTTTGTTAATGGGAGTTCCTCAGATTTCTACATCTGTGTCCAGGCAGATTTTCAACTGGGCAAATAATTCCTGCATTCCATAGGCCAGTTATATGGAGTAAAGTATAAAGACTGATTCATATCAAATATTCAGAAAAGTTCCAGGCATCATAATGGCCAGGTGTGGATTTTCTCCTTCTGTTGTCAACTTGAGGGTTAGGTAGGTTTGAATGTATTCTATGAGAACTGGGGCAAAACTGTTTGCTTCATTGCATTCATACACAGTCTTTCAGAGCTCGTTGAGGCCTCTGTGATTCAGTGTCCCAAGGTTTTTGCTAACATTTTCCACAAAATTTTATTCCGTTGTTATACAACCACATCCATTGAGTATGCTGGTGTTAAATGAAATAATAGTTTTTTTTTAAATGCCATGTATGAAGCAATGAACATCTGTTTTATGGACTAATTATGTGATGTGTGGTGAGCTTGGTTCTTGTTACTGTTCGGAGCTGTGTTTTGAATGATTGGTCAATGAGCCATATCATAAACACTGTTAAAATGGGATTCTTGTGCATGCATAAATCTGAGCTCTTTTCTGTACTCTCAGCAGACTTTCCTTTTATAAAAGATAGACTTGATTTCAAATGTATTTTGTAGCCATAATGAGCTGACTGCCATTAAATCATCTTACCAGCCACAAAGTTTGGTTTAGTGAAGTTCAGTGTTTCCTCACCAGACAACTGTTCTCTCTTTTCTTTTGTGTGTGTGTGACTACTCTTTGAGACAAGGTGAAGGTTCTATGAATGGCGGGGGTGGGGAAGGCAAAAAAGTAAATTGTGTATGAATTCCTCAGGGGAATAAAAGCATTATGATTTATGGTTAAGGATCGGCAACACATCCTTTAGCATTTGGCAAAGAAGAAGAAGGGAAATCAGGATTGCAGGTAAAGCCGAGATTGGCTACTGTTCAGGAGAGTTACTAATTTTGTGTGACTGGTGGGTCAAATCGTTTGCTCATTCATGTGAATGTTTTGTTCTTCTCTCAATTTGACTTTGAAGTATCCTTCTTATGGCTGGTATAGGCTGGTGTCAGAGGTGCCCCTGACTGTCATCTTGTTATTTTATGGACCAGAGGTAATGGGCCATTTTGCACAATTTATAAAAGCAGAATGAAAGCAACGATTTCTCCTTCAGAAAGCTACTGAAATGTCACCTGCGGTGAGGACATGTTTGGGAACAACAAGGTCATGCATGTGGCCACTTAAATGGCGAGATCAAAACCAGAGGTCTCCAGTGTTTCCGAGTGCTGCAGCTTCAGAGAAGACATTGTGACTTTGCCCACATATACGAGGAACTTGTTTTCAAATGGAACATTATGTGTCAGGTGGATGCTATGCTACTTCATTCTATTAGTTTATGGAATTGAACTGATATATTAATTCTATGATGTATGATATATTAATTTTATGATGTATGTCTTCCATAGCCATGCCTTCAAGGGATAAACTAGATTTATCTGCTCCTCGTCTTTAAAGATGAATGGTATGATGGATAAATCATAGATTTTTCTGGAGCTCTGCTCTCTTAGAGTGCTAATCAGCTTTCCATTACTACAACAAAATATCTAAAACAATAAATTCAAGAAAAGGAAATGTTGGTTTTATGAATTATGATTTCACAGTTCATGTTCAGTTGCCCTGGTGCTTTTGGCCCCTGAGCAACCAATTTAGGAGTATGTGGTGATGTAACTTCCTGGGGGCCTTTCCCAACCCAATCCATAGCACTTGATAGCATAGTTGTTTGGCCGTTTTACTTAAGAAAATATGCTCATATTATTTTCCTTACATATAATATAGGAGAAACTATTTCAACTTTTTGTGAGCATTAAATAATAAACTTCAGTAAAAAGTGATTGGTAAATTTTTTATAAGTTCTCCTTTAGTGTAGTGTATTATTAATCTGACCCAGTTCTAATATTCTGTCCAATCCTGCTTTTCTCTGCTTTAGAAAAATTATGATAGCCATATAGTCCATTCCAGAATATTTACTGATTTCATAGTCTGTGTTTATGCTGCCTCCTTATGTGCCTTTGAAGACAGAAAAACGGATTGTTAGCTCTGAATGACTGAGGTGATGATTGACTTGGGAATGCTTTTGAACAGTAGAACAAAAATAGTAAATTTCAGGACCTCTTTAAACTTTTGTTTGACAGAATCAATTGAATAATCAAGTAAGCATTTATGCTGAAGACACAAGGCACAAACATAGATGTGTGGTTCTTTCATGCTGTCTGAATCTTGTTGCCTTTAGTGTCGCAGCTCTGTGCATTTAGGTTAAAAGTGGCCAGAGAATCCAGGTGTCAAGGCTGCCCGATACACAGTAAATATCTGTTAAATAATTGGCTTTTCAGTTAGCAGCAGTTTCATGCATGCCTTGTTATCCATGTTTCCATTGCTTTGTTTGGCTGACTACTGGTATATTATGGAGTTCTGTCCTGGACATATGGAATATTATCAACATCCCTATTCATTTAATTCTCCATTTTTCCTCCCACCAGTTATGATGACCAAAATTATCTCCAGAAATTGCTCAATACCATAAATGTCAAGATCAACTCCATTAAGAACAACTAATCCAAGTTTATCATCAGACCTTTTTTAAAAAAATTAAAATTAATGATGAGGAGACCAGTTTTTAGTTAGCAACTAATTATTTAAATATGTGCTGCTATGTCATCTGTCTGGTAACTGCTAGGGGTGCACAAACCCGGCACAGCTTGTGTCTTTAAAACCTATGTCTTCGTCTGACTTAGCTAACTGTATTTAGCACAGAGGCCGGTATGAAATAATTGAAATGGACAGTTTATATGGTACCATAGTGGATAAGATCTACCTGGGTTAGAGTGGTGACTGCCGAGTCTCTCTCCAGCTGTCCCTGTATTCTCTGGACCATAGTGGAAAGCAAACTATGTGGCCACCTTGACAGCTTCTGGGAATCAGTAATTTTGCAAATGGAATGTACTCTTTATGTAAATTATATGGCAACAAAGAATCCATTTTAATTCAGAAAGGCGGAGTAACTTAATATAGTTTGCCTACCCATGGAAGGGGTTCTTAATGTGGAAGGGCATCTGATTTTCCTTCTATTTGTAACAGTCTAATTTAATTTCCTTTCCTTTAAACAAAATATTCAAATTCTTCCTAGGGGGAAAGGGTCTAGGGTCTGGTTTAAATCATTCATGCAGACTAGTCTATGAAATACAATTGGTGTTGCTTGCGGGTGGTTTTACAGACATGAGAGATCTAAAGTTTACATAACTGTGAAAATAAATTAGGAACTTCTCCAGATGATGCTCTCCAAACTATAAATCTCCCATGCAGTTTCAAATTCTGCCCAAACAACTTGGCATTAAAATGCATTCAAAAAGATACACTGGGCTCGAGCCGGTGTAAGGGATGATGGCAATTAATAGGGAAAGGCCAGAGAAGAAGAGAGAAAATGAAAGTAGCAGAAAGGGATGGGGAAGACACAGAGTGTGAGAGGACACAGGGAAAATGAATACCTGAGAGTAATTTACAGGGTAGATTTTAGTAAAAGAGAGATGAGAACCCTTGATTTGATATCAGATTTCTTAATATGAATAATGTATCAAGGGATATGCAGGACAGATAATCGCCTAAGAAATTGGACTTGGATAGAAAAGTGTTTGTGGTTGAATGTTGTTCATACAGCACTGTTAATGTCATTAGTAAAAGAGTCACTGGTTGTATCAAGACCAGCATCAAAGGGCTAGAAGCAACGATGGGATTCAAAACATGAGAACTAGGCTTTTCCATCAGCAGCATCTCAATACAGAGTAGCCTGAGCTGAACGGGGAGGAGTTTCAACACAGAAGCTGGACTTGACCACAAAGTTTCTGATTTAGTAAGAACCCAAGTGTTTCCCTTTGTGATAAATTTGTGTGCGGTGGCAAATCTCCTAGACTAGGAGCCACACTGTGAACCACACACACTTTGTTTTCAACAGTACCTACATGACACCTTCATTCTGGTTGCAGACTACTACCCCCAAAGTGGTGTGTGTGTGTGTGTGTGTGTGTGTGTGTGTGTGTAATTATTTAGAAGAGTATGTATGCTCTAATCCACTTTGGGATACTTTGTTGGGAACACAGATTAGCTTAGTAAACAAAGAGAATCAGTGGTACATGCTAGTGTCCTCACGGATATTTTATATTGTTAAACATTAGGAGAGTGAGATTGTGAAAATGGATGTGAGTCTGTGCATTTGTGAGTGAGTGCTTACATATGTGATTATGTGTAGCGGAGATTCTGTGCTATTTGCATGGACTCTCTCTGGTTATGTTTTCCTTTGTTCTCTGATTATTATTATTTTTTTTTTTGGCAAGAAAGATGGAAAAAGATTTGCTGCTTGGCAAATCTAGAAATTACACTCTCAGAGATCACAGATAAACCATTTCACACATTTTCAGAATATTAACCATTAAGGATATGTCAGGTTTTTATCCTCAGAAAGTAATTTAGAAAAAAAAAACACCGTAGTTTATGAAGAGAGATTAATTTAGATAGTGAATGTTAAGGTTTGAGTGTGGAACATTTCCTACAGACTCATGTTTGAAAACTTTGTCCACTGTTGCTGGCATTTTCTTGAGAGATAGCAGAAGCTTTCAGATAAGCAAACCAGTAAGCATACACAGGCCATCAAGGTTATGTCTGGAATTATACTGACTTTCACTTCTAGGTGAAGTTTCTGGTTCCTGGTTGGCCACCATCATGTGATAAGTCAGCTCAAGCTCCTATGAAGATGGACTGACCCTACTGTCACGTGTTCCACTCTGGGTTCATGTCTGTTGTGATTAAATACCCTGACCAAAAGCTGCTCAGGGGAGAAAATGGTTTATCTCATTTAGGTCACACAGTCCGTCACTGAGGGTAGTCAAGTCAAGAACTCAACACGAGAACCAGAAATCAGGCCTTGTGGCTATTGTGCCTAGCATTGCACATCTGAAAATATTTAGTATGTTTATTTTAGAACTACCTGCTTAGAGAATGGTGCCATCCTCAATGAGCTTTCTGACACCAATTAATAATCAATGCAGTACCCTACAGATTCTCACAAGACAATCTTATCTAGGTAGTTTCAAATTTGAGAGTCTTTCCTCCAGATGATTCTAGGTGCATCGAGTTGACTGTTAAAGCTAAACAGAATGCCTGCCATAAAAACCCGAAATCCTCTGAAGCAATGTGTCAAAATCTCTCAGGTGTTCTGTTACAGCAAGAAGAAAAGCTATTAGCATTTTTGACGATCTCAAATTATAAGAAAGTCTAAAGGACAACAATATTAAAAGCTTTGACTATTTGAATACTTGCTTTCTCATTTCCACAAAGAAACTTTAGGCATCCAAATCAAATATTTTTAGTGCAATTCGGGAAAAATTCCATCCATGTTCAAATACCTTTTAGTTGTGCTGTATGCTGTGCAATATCTAAATCGGAAATAAAACACATCTAAATGAATTAATCATATTTTTAAAGACTTGATCTTTCCATAGAAACAAGCTCCTCTTATACTTGTATTCTTCATGCCTCAAGTTCTCCAGTGCTGCGAGTAAAGCCCTTGGGTACCACATTCAGCTCTTGTTCCTAATTTTAAAGAAGCTTGCAATATCTAAGGATGACGGCTTATAAATTAACATACAACATAAAATTTTCTATAATGAGGGTATGAAGCGTAATGACGGTGGATAAAAGGGAATAGAAAATATAGTATAAATGGGTAACTGTTTTTAGAATAAAACACCTAATGAGTGATGAAAATAACCATTTAAAATGATCATTCAAATCCAAGATAACTATTAGCTTTAGTGTGATTAAACTATAAAAATAAGAGCCAGTAAATAAATTTTCTAGTAAGTCATGCTTTCAACATTAATCCATCCAAAATAAGGTTCCTCCTCCATGAATTACTAAGTCATTTTCTGTTCATGCTTTCACCCTTGTAAGTGTTCCAATAGCTTAAGGTATTTGAAATGCATGGCTATTCACTAAGAACTTAAAGTTACTTGGAATAATTTACCACTATTCCTTAACACAAGCACCGAGTTTTAAATTCTTCTAATTGTGGGCATTCTTGAGTAGAGGGATGATAGAAGCTGGAAGGAAAGTGACTTCATGTGTTTCTAAAGGTTCCAGTCTCACTGAATGTCAAAGCAAGGACTAAATTTTAGATTATTTTAGGTTTATAGTATCAGTATAGTCTTTGCAACATTATATTACTTCCCTTTAAAAGCTGAAATGTTCCCATGTTTGGACTACATTCAAAGATGAGTAGGTTTCAAATGAGAAGTTTCTTTGGCCAAGAGTGTAAATCAAGTTGGCAAGTGAGATGTGGTATAGTAGATTGAAATAGTAACTTGAATTGACATTGTCAAGAAATCATAGAAATTATCCTTCATTTAAAGCAATAAGTTTTTTTTTCTTTTTAAGTTAAAAATATGCTTTCTTTGGAGGAATAATTTATGTGCTTCCTCAGCAGATCCTGTATTAGTAGGGTCCTGGAAACTGCAATGGACCTTTTATTTTATTTCATTGATTAAGGTAGAAATTGCTTGTTATAAACTCGAAACTTAATTCCCCAAACTCATATGTTGAAGTCCTAACTCAGCTATGGTATTGCTCAGAGATACAGATTTCAAAGGAAAGATTATGAGCCCAGGATTGCTGGAAGCAAAGACCTGTATTTGGTTATAGACATCTTATTCACAAATTAAGTAAACTATTCAGAAGCCTCAGTGGGGCAAGTTCCAGGACTAGGATAACCCTTATCTCCCTGTGAGTTATATTGCCTGTGACCTGCAGATCCCAGGCACCAGAAGTGATTAGCATTCCCCCTGTAAATATTTACAGACCCTCAGCACTTCCTTATCTCTTCCTATCAGCTAGGGATGTCTCCAGACCTGGCATTCCAGTTAGATCAACTACATTCCAGCAAACTATTCTCATCCTGACTTTTTGCTATATAATGCTCCTGAGAAAAAATAAACTTGGCAACTTGATCAGAATACAGACTTGCTGTCCATTTCTCGTGTCTCTTGCCCCTTTCATTCCTCTTTCTTCCAGGGCCCAGAGACCCCGATTTGTTTCCTGCTGGTCAGGACATGGGACCTTACTCCAATGGAATTGATGTCCTTATTGAATAAGGAAGAAAATCCAGGTACCTCTCTTTGTAGAGGGAAAAGACCACGTTAGGACACTGTGAGGACAGTCACCCTTATAGTGGCATTTCATCTGTATTTTTTTTTAAATTTATTTATTTATTCAGGATTTCTGCCTCCTCCCTGCCACCGCTCCCCATTTCCCTCCCCCTCCCCCGATCAAGTCCCCCTCCCTCATCTGCTTGAAGAGCAATCAGGGTTCCCTGCCCTGTGGAAAGTCCAAGGACCGCCCACCTCCATCCAGGTCTAGTAAGGTGAGCATCCAAACTGCCTAGGCTCCCACAAAGCCAGTACGTGCAGTAGAATCAAAAACCCACTGCGATTGTTCTTGAGTTCTCAGTAGTCCTCATTGTCTGCTATGTTCAGCTAGTCCGGATTTATCCCATGCTTGACATTGAGCTTATAATTCATGTTCCTAGAGAAGCTAAATAAGAAGGTGAATCCAAAGACAAACACATAGGCATCCTCATGAATATCATCTGTATTTTTATAAATAAAGCTTTCCTGAAAATCAGAATGTAAAACAGCCCCACTGGTCATCTTTACAGACCAGGCAGTAGTGACACACACCTTTAATCCCAGTAGCCCCACTAGTTTGCCATATAAACTGGGTGGTGCATGCCTTTAATTCCAGTGGTGCATGCCTTTAATTTCAGCCCTAGAGATGAATATAAAACATGAGGAGACAGCTCACAAGCACAGACTTATTCTGAGATTCCTGGAGGCAGAATTGTCATTTTGGATTGAGGTAGAGGCAAGAGCCAGTGACTAGGTGTTTTGCTTTTCTGACCTTCAGTTTGAACCCCAGTTTCTGTAGCAGGGTTTGTTTTTGTTTTTTTTTTTTTTTTTTTTTTTTTTTTAATCACGCTACACATCTCCAAGGCACAAACACTCTAGAACCTTTGATTTTGGACTTCCTGTGTCCAGAACTATGAGAAGATTAATATCTGTTCTCAAAGCTCCATAGCTGAGAGTATCATCATATAGCAACCCAAGTTTGCAGATAAACTGCCTAATGATAAGAAGTAGTGCATCCTAATTGTGCCCATTATTTCTGTTGGTCTCACTGTCCTTGTTGGTCTCAGTATCAACAGAATATTACTTAACTGGTTGAGACTTGATGGATATTTCTGAGTACTGTTTCTTAAAAAGACTTCAAAGATTCCTTGATTGCAAGACTGAAAAGCAAAGGTAAGAAATTTCTCTAAGTATACATGATTTCACATAATAAATTAATATAGTAATTGATGTTTCACCTTTGAAAAATCTCTATATAGTCATACCATGGTTAAGGAGCACTTGTTGGTATATATTTTAGCTTTGTTTGCTCAGTACACTGCTCAAGTGCATGTACAACATGTACCATGACTAAGGCAAACAGAACAACCAGCATATCCATTTCATTAAGAAAAGATTAGGTAGAGAGTATGAAAATTTCCCTTGAAACTTTGATGTACAATTCTTCCCTTAATTAAAAGCAAACATCCTTGCTTCCTGGGATTAGGCTATCCAATTCTACAAAAATGAGAATATATATATATATATATATATATATATGTGTGTGTGTGTGTGTGTGTGTGTTTAAATAAAAATGGTAGAAAATATCACCAAGAAATTGCCCCAAATGAATACCATACCAGAAAATGAGACAAGAGAGTAAAAGATAGAAAGTGGCCTTGAAAAATGTACACTTCAAACTCTTCCAGTTTATACAGAATTAAATCTCCATTGTTCCGAATTCATGTCACAGTCTAGTTCATGTGACATCAAGAGAGAGCAGACAGAAGAGGCTCTTGTTCTAAAGTATAGAGTGGGCCTCTCTGAGACTTTGGAGCTCATTCTGACCTCCCCTACTAATGTGCTCCGTGGCTCAAGGCAAATGAGTTAATCTTTCAGTGACTTCATTTATGTCTTTGTCAAATGGAAATATTAACACCTACTTCACGGAGAACATTCGGCGGTTTAATTAAATTAGTGCTATGAAGTTCTCAAATGAAAGTTGCTATAGAAATGCAAAGGACAATTACTGAAGTCATTTCTCCTTATCCTGTATGCAATATGAAGATTGAAACACATTTATGTTAATTGGAAAAGTGACTAATTACCTAAGAAATCCTTCCTCGTGTTGTGTGATATGCAGGGCAACAGGTCAAAGCTCTTTACAATTAATTGGGGCAAACTTTAATTATTTCGTAACAACAAATAATTTAACCTGTGAAGTAAGATTTGGTTGCTTCAAATCATTCAGATATAAAAATTCTAATACTTAAAGACAGAAGAAATGGGATTGATTTTATAATCTGTATCAGAAATGAGATTTCTTATATTATTACCATGTAACTGCTTTAATCCTATGATTGCTTTCCTGGTGAAAGGCTTAGTTTGCTTTTTGTTGAAACACAAACAGAAGAAATAAATACCAATAACAACAAAACTTCCTAGTGCTATTGGTAAGGAAGATATGGGTTTTCTGGGGAAAGTTTTCATTAACAAACAAAGAGGTTAACGTCTCTGAGAAGGAAAAGTTCTAGTTCCTACTATGGGCTGAAGAGATGGTTCACAGTTAAGAGCATCCCAGTTCAACTAACTCAATTCTTAGCTCCAATGTCAGGCAACCCCAGCAGACCTGAGACCTTCTTCAGGTCTTTAAGTTCTCTATACTTCTATAGTTATGCGTTCTCTTTTTCTCCTCTTCTTCTCCCTCTGTCCTAGCCCCCCCCCCCAGAGAGAGAGAGAGAGAGAGAGAGAGAGAGAGACAGAGACAGAGACAGAGAGACAGAGAGATATACATAATTAAAAATAGCATAAATAATGGAAAAATAATTTAATCTAAAGAATGTTCCTACAAGGTAAAAAACTTTGCAGCATTACATTCTTGCTGCAAAGAATCCTGGAGGGCTGCTGAGAAACATGAGGTAAAGAAATCAATAAGCCCAGTAGTGGATTATTATTTACAATAGTGTTGGGAAGAGAGACGATGAGACAGGTTGTACATTTCTGTTGATGAAACAGGGATAGTGATAGGTCTACCAAGGATTCTCTGTAGAAGTGAGATGAATAGTGGTGTCTAATGATGGGAATGGATGAATTGATGCTTATTTTCAGTTCAGACATTGGGAATGATGAACCAGCAGAAAGGACTTAAGCACACTTTTAGGCATAGGGCAATCTGGAGAGAATACAGTTGCTTTCTGAAAGGGCCATTCAGGGAGATTCGAGTTTCCCTTGGATTCAGGTTTTAAGCTTCAATTACTCTTTACAGTCTCCTCAGAAACTACAAAACCAATGCTGCTGTAGGCTTCAGAATGGAGCCAAGAAATCAGGGTGAGGGGTTCTTGAGAACAGAATGAATGAAACAAGAGAAATACGTAAATATAGTTAGCTACTTTTTGGCAAGGAGTAAGACAGTGCTATGAAATAGTGAGGGCTTTCAACCAGTTGAGCTGAGACAGCTTGACATCACATCAGGAAATTAATAGCCATAGGCTTTCTTGTTTCACCATCCTGGAAGATAGATCCAAACATGAAATGCAGAACTACAATACTCCCATAAGAGAATCTAGGGGGAAATCAGTATGCCTTTGGGATTGGCAAGGATGTTTGGATTTAACAGTAAAGGCACATGTCAACGAGGGAATCATTACTAAGGTAGAATTCAACAATTAAAAAAAGCTCTGTATTGTGTAGGGCATTGTCAAGATAGTGAAAAAATATATTGAAAAATCACTTTAAAGTCTGAGAGTAAATATTTGTGGAGGGAATATTAGATAAAGGACTTAATCCAAATATAGAAAGAAATGTTAAAGATTAGCATTAAGAGCATTCATAACTAAACTAAAAATGTATCAGAGATTTTAAAAGGACACATTACCCAAGAAGGTGTGGATGTTAAGAAAGTATATAAATATGGTCCATATCATTGTTAGAGAAATCAAGTTGAAACAGCAATGGAAACTCGGAGGCAGAGATCTGTGCATACACCAAGTCTGAGGCCTGATTCACCTATATAGTGACTCTGATGGCAGCTAGGGCTATATAGTAACTTCAAAACCAAACAAAAAACCAGAAACAACAATGAGTTATTATTATTAATACAGTGACCCAAATTCACAACACTGACTAAAGCCATGCTAGTGAGAATTAGGAACATCAGAACTCTAATCCAGTGCTGGTGGAATTCAGAATTTACCAGGTCAGTTTCTCACAATTCTCAACATTCTCGTCAAGCAGTTCAGCAGTTTTACTCCTTGCTGATTATTCGAAGGAAGAGAAAATATATGACTACACACAAAAATATCTGCACACAGGCTTACAGAACTTTGTCTATAACTGGAAAACTGGATAGTGAATGCAACATACTTTAGTGAGTGAGAAAATAGATAAAGAGTTAAAAGACACAGTTAGATTTAGACAATGGATTGTCCTTCATTACTGGAACAAAAAAGACTATTAAATAAGCCATAAAATAAAGTGCAGGGAATTTAAATGCATATTGCTAAGTGAAGGGAGTCAGACTTCCTATCCCAACTCTATGACATATAAAACACACAACTATAGCCACTGTGAAAGCCAGGGTTGGGAATGGGAAAGGAGCAAGGGCATTTACAGGGCAGTAACATTTCTCTGTAAAGTAGTATATCGATGGATGCATGCGACTGCATGCTTGTCCACCTTTGTGGAGTTAACCTAACTTTGGCAGATGGTAATGTGTCAATGTTGATTTACCAGTTGCAAAGCATAGATCTGCCTAATCAGGATATTGATAAAGCGGAGGAGCTGGCTACACATATGGGGAGAAAACAGGGCATAGATTTTCTATTTGAACTGTTCTCAGAGTCCTATGTGTTGATAAGTTGTCTCCTATCGTGGTTTTATGGCCAGCAGGAACATTAGAGGTGTAATCTGTGGGGAGGCCTGAGATTATAGGGAACCCAGCCTCTTCTGCTTCTTCTCTTCTGTGTCCAGTCCTTAGGTGAACAATTTTATAGTGTGTTTGTCTATCACAATGAGCTGCCTCACCATGGGTTTAAAAGTTATTGGGTCAATCAGCCACAGACAGAAACTTCCAGAATTGTGGGCCCAAACTAACCTCTTGTCTTTGTAATAATGCTATCTCAGGTGATTAGTACATTTGGCTAACAGAGGAGATGTATAGAGAGTCGCTACATTTTGCTTAAATGTTTACCTGTCAACTCAAAAGTATCCAAATAATAGCACATTTCTTTTATTGAAATCGCTTTATTGAAAATAGTTTTGGCCCTCACATATTATATCATAATAACTTTTTTTCTCTCCCCCTACACCTCTTGGTTCTTTCCTACCTCCGCTCCCATCTGGATCCTCTTCTTTTCTGTCTCTCATTAGGAAACCAACAGGCTTCTAAGGGATAATCATAAAGCATAATGAGACAAATTAAAACTATCTCGTTAGATTTGTAGAAGACAAATAAACAGAGGGGAAAAACTCAAGAGAAGAGAAAGAAGTGGAGACCCATTGCACACTCACAAATCCCATAAAAACATTAGACTAGAAGTCATAAAGTGCACAGATGACCTGGTACAGACCTGCGCCGGCTCTGGGCATGCTACTTCATACTCCGTGAGTTCATATGAGCTTTGCTTACGCTGGTTTAGAAGGACTTATTCATTTTGTGTCAGCCATCCTCTTTTTTTCCTTTTTGCTAAAACAGCGGGCAAATGTCTGCCAAACAGCTCTCTAGTAAGTTATGTTTTAGATCTAATAACTAGACTGAGGTTTCAGTCAGGGTAAGTAGAGAGAAACCCTGAGTATCTTGTTTAGGAGGATAGGACATTTTGATGATCAGTTTTCTCAAGAGAAAGTCGAACTTTTTAGGGTAGTAGAGTGAGTTAAATTAGACCTAATGACGTCAGCCTGAATAAGACATGCAGGAAGAGCCAAACATCTCTGCCAGGAACATGTAGAGTTTCTTTGCCTTCTCTTAATATGAGACACAGAGAAGAATGTTGCGGGAGGTCTTCCCACTCCTCCAGCCTATCACCGCTGAGATACCAGCCCATTGGGGCGTGGTCTCTCTCCCTTTAAAAAAGCGGCCACTTCCCTCTCCTCTCTCTCTTCACTTCCTGCTCCGCCTGGCGACTAGACTCCTTTCCTGGTTGCGTAGAGGGCTGTTGCCTGGGTCAGTGATCTGTAAGTTTTTTCCCCTTTAAATAAATACCACCCTAATAATCATAACCCCAAATTGGTGTGGCATTGTTTGTGACTTACGCCTTCAGAAGAAGAGAGAAAAATATTTTTAGCAACCAGGACCTCATCTTGAATTGACTCTCTCAGTTAAGGAGTAGCATTGTTTAATACACCTGGTAAAGACCTGGGAATTTGGCTTTGTTGTTGTTGTTATTTCTTGTGCTTACAAAAACCTGCATCTCATTCAGGTGGACTCATAGATTTTGACAACTGAGGGACTTGGTGTCAGTCAGTTTATAAATTATATTCTGTAAGAGTGAACCCATCTCAACACAGCCTGCTGTGAAGGGCCCGAAAGGGGAAATCATCACTCTCTCTCCTTGCGTGGATTTCAACTCACCGAGGCTTTCCCAAGGGTTCCATTTTGTGGTCTGGCCACTTGACTGTCTCTAAGTGGTGGGTAAAATGAGATTGTACAACTTCTACGGTTCTGAGATTCAAGTAGTACAAAAAAAGAACTCACCTCATAATGTCAACATGCATTGAAGGCTTGATATATCTTAGGAATTTAGGAAGTCAATAAGGAAACACAGTATTTAGGATAGACGATAACCTGCAGGACTTCACTTCTTCTATAAAGCCATGGCACTTCCGTGGCATTTAGGGAAAACAGCCCTGAAATGGAATAGGACTGTGGGCAAATGGCCCAATACATCTCACTTAATCAGACTCAGTGCCAACGTTGTTTACAGCACTGAAGACTTGATGCACTTTCTCGCCAACTCTCCTCTCTTACTTTACATCATTTCGTCTCTCCTGCAAGGCATTTGTTTTATTTTCCTGGCTGAAGCATTGGGGGTTGACGCTGCTTTGCAGACTGCCTGGGGGATGCTTTAAAGGGGAGTTACTTATTACCGCAACAGATGTGGATGATTTTTAGGGAAATGCTGACTCTATATTGTGAATCTTTATCTCTCTCAGGGAAAAATAAGGAATTTCCCATTGCCTGCTAGCCATCAGAACAGAAGGGCTAAACAGCCTGGCGATAAAAGTAGAGCACTAAAATCCTGACAAGGGGGACAAAAGAAATGGCAGGAAATATTCGTGTTAGTTCTGATTAGAGAGGAGACAAATTTGTCTCTCAGTGGTTTATTCTCCTGTTATGGCTCCACAGACACAATTATGGGAAGGGAAGAAAAGTTCAGCCAGAATTTTGAAAACACTAATCTCTGCTATCGGAGTGAAGGAAATAATTATGATGACAACAGACGTGAAAGAAGACATTATGTGCTTTCCTCCCGTCATTAGCTTAGTTTTGCTGCTATTGCTATCAATAATAGCCAAGTGGTGGCGGTATTTGTGGGAAGCCTTACAATAAGCATAATGTCCCATTGTTATCCTTTCCCAGCAAAAAGACCTCAGCAATTTCACATGTGTCATTGGAGACGTAAGATTTGTCATTTATTTTACTATGCTATAGGACCACCTGTTTCAAGAAATATTCAAGCCTATTATGGACATAAACCTAGACTAGCCAAAGCCATATCAAATTTAAAAAAGAAAATAAACATTGGGCATTAAGTTCTCACTTTAAAATAATCATTAGCAGTGGGTTACCTCATACTTTTATCCCACAGATATTTGGCAAGGAAAAACACAACATTGTCTACACCTAAAATTGTAAGACAGCTGTGATCTATGTTAGGATGGTGTGTTCTGTGTTATTATTTGGCAGTATGAAAACTACCCAAATAATCAGGTTTAATGGTGTGGAACTTAGTCTCACTGACAAATCTAGTTGAATGGCTTTTGTCAAAGTGACCAGTAAAGGAAAAAAGAAAAAAAAAAGAAAGAAAGAAAGAAAGAAAGCCTGAATATTAGAAAGTAAGGAATGAGAAACAGAAGTTTCTCACAATTGGGCAGTGGCTACATCCTGTTCTACCAAAATTCACAACAGACTTAGTCACTTTCCAGCAATTGCAAAACTCAAAAGAGTTTCTTTGCCCCTCATTTTTCATAATAAACTAAAAGCTCAGATATTGGGTAATTATTGACATTTCCTGATTACACCTAAAAATATATTCTAATCAAAGGACTAGATTCTCTCAGCTAGCCACTGACTGTATGTAAACCTGGATTTTGTATTTTTAAATCCTTATTTGAAAGCTTTACTTTATAATTCTAGTTTTTTTTTAACTTCCTATTTAATCATTCTAATCTAGCATATTTTGCAAATCCCCCATGTTTTGGTGACACTGGGTTATTAAGGTTTCAGGATATTTTCACTGGGTGTATTTCAAAATCAGGCTCAAGAAAGTTGCAGAAAAGTTAGAAGCTCCAAGCAGAAATGTTAGCCTCAACTTATTGATATGGCAACAAAAACTCAGATTCCATTTGGGGATTCTGTAAAGGAGAGTTGCTTGTTGTTTCTTAAAACCCAAGGAAACTGTATTGTTCTTTCAGATCAACATATCCAGTATGAACCGCTATCCTGAAATATCAGTTCAAACATACAGCTTGTGTCATAAGATTTTATAGCATCATTAGACACCTCTGGCAGACTTTGGTCTAACAAAACAGCTCACGGAAATGTGGAGAGATAATAATTTGAACCATGCAGGGAAGGGGCAATGATTTTGTGTCTGTTTTATCATCTTGTGAGCGGGTCCTTTCCCTCAGTCATTTCACCAAAATCACTAAAGACTCCTGCAGAGAGAAAACCCATTATATCCTTGTACGTTTGTCTGACTCTGCTGTTGCTTACTTTTGAATGGTGATCTTTTGTGTAAAATATGGTTCGTCTGATCAAGGGCGCAACATAGAGAATCTTTAATTTACCAGGGAAAATATGCTAATGTGGGCGTTACTTTTGACAACAGGAAACTCAGTGTAGGGTGGGAGAGAGATAAGTAAACCAATGTTATTGTAACAATGCTATGGAAAAACCAAGTTACAAGGTGATGTGACAGCACCATTGCAAAGAGGGAGCAAACTGCATAGCTAAGGGGACAGTAAGGAAAGGTGCCTAAAAAGAGCAAAACCAAAGCATCCCTTTAGGGCACAAGCACAGGGTGGCAAAATATATAAATATATTATATATAGTATAATGTATATATAAATTATACATGTGTTTGATTATATAATTATATATGATCTTTTGTATGTATTATATTATATGTATATTATAATTATATTATATTTATAATTATAATTATATTATATGTATGTATTATGTATGTATTATATATTATATAAAATATAATATATTTTATATTATATTATAAAATATAATATATGTTTTAAAAATATATATGCCACAGGCAAAAAGTATCATTGCGGGACAATGAAACCTGATTGTATATGTGCTGAGGATGTTGGAGAGCTGCATAAACTCCCAAGATATTAGAGTTTCATCCCCTAGTGAATCTGTTAGAAAAGACATGAATTCATCTATAGGTGTGGTTCCTTGAATTCACCTGAGCATTTGTATAAGGCATCACTTAGGTAGATAGTAGCTCTAAAGCTGGTTATGTAATCTGATTTCTTCGACATTCAATATGATAAGAGAAACTGAGTTCATAAATGCAATGTTGGGTAGAAATTATTACTTGTTTTATTGTAGGTTAATTGATGTCTTGTGAATATGTGTAACATGTGTGTGCCTGGTGCTAATGGAGATCAGAGCTGTTTGATCCCCTGAACTAGAATTAGAGCCATGTGTTAACAATCTTGCGGGTGCTGGGAATCAAACCTTGGTGCTCTGGGAGAGTATCAGGTATTCTTAACCATGGAGCCTCAAAAGGAACCTTAAGTTTCTGAAGAAGAAGCACAGGTAGATTTTAGGTAAATAGTACAATAATTTGAAATGTTGGCCCTTGTTTTAACATAATACAGGTTACTCTTAAGCAATTGATTGGAAACTTTTGGAAACTGTGTAAGCGAACTTGTCTTTCATTTCTCTCTTCTCTCTGGTGTTTTCCCTTCAGGCTGAGCTACACAAGCATCTGAATCCCTGTTCATGCACAGCCTTTATTGATCTTTTAGAAATGCACAACACTTGAAAGTCAGAGCTGAAAGAAACCTTGGGGACCACATATTTAAGTGGTTTCCATACTTTGTTTTAAACAACAAAGTGCTTCTTGGGAATAATAGCGTAAAATAAAAACTGTTTAAAAGTATTTAAGAGTAACGTTGCTTTCCTTAGAGGTAGAAAGAGTGTTTGTGATTTGTTATCTCTGTCAAATGAAGTTCACCTGTGCTTTCATGCTGGATTCCCCAGGAATCACTTACAAACTCAAGCTTGAAAGACTACTGGTAACATTGAAAACTTGTATTTACAAAAACTAGAAATGCTATCAAAGGCATGCCAATTGGCATAATTTTTGAATAAGTCTTCTAATTTATGCAGTGCTTTCTTGTACTTTATAAAGGGATGTCCTGTCCTTCACTGATGCCACTTACAAGGTATTGGCAAATGCTGCATTTTAGAATGATTGACTGACTTGTGACCACTGGGTTTCTTAAGCAGCAGCCTTTGGAATGATAGCTAAGAAGCAGGCCATAAAATGTGACTCGCCAATGTGGCTTCTTCACCTCTTTTGACCGAGTAGTACAAGCCCTTTGTTAAGGTTCTGTCTGTTCTGCTGAAAACAGTGTGTTTGTTTTTTTTCTTTTTTATTATACTATTGTCTGTTTTATTTATTTGTTTGCTTCCTAAAAAGAGATAGAGAAAAAGGGCATGGAGTCGGGTTGGTGGGGAAGTAGGGAGGAGCTGAGAGGAGCTGAGAAAAAAATATCAGAATAAATGGTATGAAAAAACTAATAAGAATGGGTATTAATGTGACTCCCTTTAAACTCCTCCCCCTGTTTTTTGGATCCTGGAATGAAATTCACCATACCAGAACAGAGTTAACTAACTTCAAAAAGGAAATTAATCCCTGTTGACACAAACCAATCCTATGGATCGTGGAGATTTAGTTTTCTTCAGTGGTGTGACCCAGAGTCAGTTTTCCATGCTTCTTGGATGGAACCCTACACTCATGTGCATAGTGGTAGCTCTAATCTGTTTCAGTGGATTATAATAAAGGCAGAAAAAAAGCTAAGAAGTTGGGAGGGGTATGGCATGGGTGTCAGAGAGGAATTGGTTAGAGGGATTTCAAATATCAGTACTATAGGAACAAGAAATGACCTTTGTACATCTCTCAGAAATACTACAACAGTTTGAATGGGTGCTAAAATACGAACAGGAGCTGAGTCAGACGATAAAAGGTCAATCTTGATCATTATTTATGCAGAGACGCGTGTGCCCGATTCTTTCATATGGTTTGGCAGATAATGGCTTGTTTGGTCTGGCAACAATCCATAAAATCATTGTAGATGAAACTGATTTTTAGCCAAACAGATGTGTACAGCTGATAATAGAGGGAAAGAATAAAGGTCAACAGACAAAAGACATATTCCTCAAAGGGCATGACTGTGTGTAGATACATAGACCTAAGGTAGTAGACTCAGTGAGATTTCGAGGTAGTAGATAAACAAACAAACAAACAAAAATCTGGAAGGCAATCATTCAGAATAAATATCTAGGGCCAGCACTGATTGACACAATTACATTTTATCTTTTTTTATAAAAATTTCAATTTCAATATGAAATTCATATCGTAATAATAGCTTCTAAGAGAGTTAGTGGATATAAGAATCTCATTTTTCTGTAGTACTCAGAGGTATAAGACACCTTGAGTTATTTGGTGGAACCCTATCTCCAAAGTTAAAAAAAGCAAAAGTAAAGAAAGAAAAGAAATACTTATATTTTATTTATACTGGAATAAAAGCTAATGGATATATGTTCTCAAGTCCTTTGAGAGAGAAAACACAGAGCAAATATAACAAGCTTCAGTGATCTGCTTTGTTTGTATTGTAGTCTTACTTTTAATTTCTTTATTTTATTTTTTAATTTTTATTCAAATGCAGTGTTCATCACGCATGTTATTACTTTTTGAAGTTTTCTGAAAATTCTCTGTCAAAAAAAAGTGACATCTTGAATTTGCAGGGAAATGGATGGATCTAGAAAACATTTTGAATGAGGTAACCCAGACACAGAAAGGCAATTATCACATGTACTCACTCAAAGGTGGTTTTTAAACACAAAGCAAAGAAAACCACCCTACAAACCACAATCCCAGAGAACTTAGACAACAATGAGGACACTAAGACAAACTTATATATTTCTAATCTACAAGGGTAGTACAAAAACACAAGATCTCCCGATTAAATTGGGAGCATGGGGACCTTGGGAAAATAGTTTCTAATCCAAGGTGAAAGTTTTTTTTTTTTTTTTTTTTTTTTTTTATTGAGAAAAGGAGAAAAAAAAAACAAAACAAGTTTCCTCCTCCTCCCAGCCTCCCATTTCCCTCCCCCTCCTCCCACCCTTCTCCCTCTCCTCCCACCGTTCTCCCCCTCCCCCCCCACTCCTCTCCCCCTCCCTCTCCAGTCCAAAGAGCAGTCAGGGTTCCCAGCCCTGTGGTAAGTCCTAGGTCCTCTCCCCTCCGTCCATTTCTAGGAAAGTGAACATCCAAACTGGCTAGGCTCCCACAAAGCCAGCACATTATGTAGGTTCAAAACCCCGTGCCATTGTCCTTGGCTTCTCATCAGCCCTCATTGTTTGCCATGCTCAGAGTCCAGTTTTATCCCATGCTTTTTCAGTCACAGTCCAACTGGCCTTGGTGAGCTCCCAATAGATCAGCTCCACTGTCTCAGTGGGTGGGTGCACCCCTCGTGGTCCCGACTTCTTTGCTCATGTTCTCCCTCCTTCTGCTCCTCATTGGGACCTTGGGAGCTCAGTCCAGTACTCCCGTGTGGGTCTCTGTCTCTATCTCCATCCATCACCAGATGAAGGTTCTATGATGATATGCAAGATATTCGTCAGTATTGCTCTAGGATAGGGTCATTTCAGGTTCCCTATCCTCAGCTGCCCAAGGAACTAACTGGGGACCTCGGCTTGGGCATCTGGTGGCCACTCTAGGTTCAATTCTCTTGCCAACCCTAAGGTGGCTCCCTTAACTAAGAATTATGCTTCCATGCTCCCCTATCCAACCTTCCTTTATCCCAATCCTCCTTTTTCCCCAAGTTCCCCCTATTCTCCCCTTCTCCCTTTTCTCTCCCCATCTCCCCTTACCCCCATCCCACCCCACCCCCAAGATCTCAATTTTCTCCCCGGCAATTTGTCTACTTCCCATAGCCAAGAGGACAACTATATGTTTTTCCTTTGGTTCACCTTCTTACTTAATTTCTTTGGGATCACCAATTGTAGACTCCGTGACCCTTGTTTATGGCTAGAAACCAATTATGAGTGAGTACATCCCATATTCATCTTTTTGGGTCTGGGTTACCTCACTCAGGATAGTGTTTTCTATTTCCATCCATTTGCATGCAAAATTTGAGAAGTCATTGTTTTTTACCGCAGAGTAGTACTCTAATGTGTAGATATTCCACACTTTCTTCATCCATTCTTCCACTGAAGGGCATCTAGGTTGTTTCCAGGTTCTGGCTATTACAAATAATACTGCTATGAACATAGTTGAACAAATGCTCTTGTCATATGATAGGGCATCTCTTGGGTATATTCCCAGGAGTGGTATTGCTAGGTCCAGGGGTAGGTTGATCCCGAATTTCCTGAGAAACCGAAACACCGATTTCCAAAGTGGTTGCACAAGATTGCATTCCCACCAGCAATGGATGAGGGTACCCCTTCCTCCACAGCCTCTCCAGCAAAGGCTAACATTAGAGTTTTTTATTTTAGCCATTCTGACAACGTGAATGTTTAAATCTTTCCTTTTGCTGTTTCTATTGCTTCAGTAGCTAACTGAGAAAAAGACTTTATATCTGTTTCAAGGCCAGTCAGAGTTGAACCCAGCTGCCGAAAGAATGTATAGGAATTATAATATATATGGTCAAATCAATGTAGGACAGGCTTAATCATACAAATTCTTGGTTCAACAAATTTGGCAAGAATCTGTCCCAAAGACTGGATTACAGAAACATAGTTGGATTTAACTTAAATCTAACAAAATTGCTGTCTAGTTTTATATTGAGTTTTTAAGGAAAAAAAACTCAATGACAATATCACAATGTTGCTTTGTTTTTAAGAGAGCGATGATTAAAATTTTTACAGGCTGAAAGAATGATCACAGCTTAGTGATGAGCATTTAGTCAGTGGTTAATATACAGATACTTGATGAATTTGGGACGGAAGCAGATTGGACTAACACAGGAGTAACCTTTCTGACCAAGATTTCCCTTGAGAATCTGATGAAAATTCAATCCTACCAGAAGGACTCTGCAACCACAAAAGAAACTTAAGTTTGGTACATATTTGTCAGGGGATCCTGTGATCTCTGATGTTACATCTTTAACTCCAAATTGGAAACATCCAAACTAGAAGTATTGTAAATATTGTTTGGTAGAGCTTTAGAGACAGAAAGGCAGAAGTCATGTATTCGTCCATATCTCATGGTGACTCCATTCTTTGAATGACTTTACAATGGGAAGTATATATCTCTAAACATTTATTGCAGTCTTTCACTAGAAGACTCCAACCCATCTCTATCATCAAGATTTGATATATTTTCACTGTAGTTGACTCAATGAAAACATAGCTTTCTTATTTTTATTGCATGTTATTCCTACCAGAATTTAAACACATGAAGACCTATATCTCTGTTGATGACAGCCATGAGCCTTGGTTCCAGAGTATCTATTATTAGATTCTAGATATTTCATTTAGTAATTTTAATGCATGTCAACTACTCATTTCATATGTATGATACATTATGGATTTAGAGTTCTTGTAGAAAATTCAGGATTGTGTAACAAAAAATGTGAATGGCTATGCATTAGTACATTATAGAGGACTTCTATAACAATCTAAAATGGCTAGCATTTCATTTCGTTTTTTTCCCAAACTTTATGAATTTATTATGTATTTTCTGGAAAGTTCTGAAACCACTCAGTATTTATAGATCAGAATTATAATAGAGAATGATATATTGTGATATTGTCTTAGTTATTTTAAAAATAGATGTCAGCTCTTCTTGGTATGTTTGGCCACTAGGAAGAATGATATTTAATGTTGAACGGCATATGTATGCTTGGATTAACAGTGAACTATTTATAGTACTGAGATACCCTTGACAACTCTTCCATACGAAATGTGTTGCTTCTTTGTCTTTAATTGAGAACAGTGTTAGAAGCTGGCTATCACGCATGATATGCATTCTTGGTGAAGTACAATGCTATGTTTTTACATCATTTTAAGACAATGTTTAATAACTATATATATACATATATATATATACACATATATATGTGATACTTACCTAGAATAATGAGCCGATATCCAAAAATTACAAGGTTTATGTAACCTATTTGATCATTTTGAAGGCAGGGCTGAATCTAAATTGGATGAAAATGTCTCTAAGTTTGATACCCAGATCAAATCAAACTATGTAGCATAAATCCGGCATGTGTGATAGGTAAATCACCTGGGTAAGTTAAGTTTGGAAGAGAATTTTTTAGTTGGCTAAATTGCATAACCAGTAATATTCTATTCGTTATTTAAGAGATTTTCATGAATGAAATTTACAATTCCTTAGAAAAATAATGTAAAGGTTGTAATGAAGTAACTTTTTCTTCTAGAAACTGATTTGAAAAGTGGATGTGTATGTCTGTGTGTGGGTATGTGCATGAGGGCAGGTACCCATGGAGGCTAAAGGTAATAGATTCCTTAAAGACTGAGTTCTAGAATATTGTGAACTAGTAAACTTCAGCCCTTGTGAACAGAACTAGGTATTACAGAAATGAAGTAAGTGCTCTCAACTATGGAGCTGCTTTCCGGCCTCTAGACATTTATATTTTCATTCTACTTTTCTAGTATAACCATTAAAAGGTCAGATTTTATTTAATCCCAAATAGTCTCTTCAGACCATGTTAAGGAAAAATTATTAATGTTTATGATACATTAAGTTAATTTTAGAAAATGGAAACATTCTAGGATCTTGATTTTAGTAATGACCCAGTTTATTGAACTGTAGGACGTTGGATGAAATTGGGTGTTTTAGAACTTACCATTTCTGGCTGTAAGAGGTCAGTAATAGAAATTTCATAGCATCTTTGCTGAACCAAGTGACTCACTTATCATACTAGGTAGACTGCTTTGTTATATAGCCTTCTCTTATGGTCCATGTATGAGGTGATGGCGAAGTTGACCTTCACATTGAATGTTGTTTGATAATGTCACAGAAAATTTGTATGTGTAATAAAGAATTTGCGATTATACTTAAGTCAGCAAGATGCAATTTTTGATTGTTTTCTTTAAACTAACCTTTTTCTGTAAGGTGTGGCCTTTTGAAACTCTACAATGGCTACATTTTTGGTAACTGAACTAACTTGAAGGTATACTTTTTATTTTTCTCCCAAATGTATTCTTATATAACATTTCCAAAACAAACAGTCTGTGATCTGAAGGTTAAGAGGTAATGCTGCTTTTAATTCAGATGTTTTTCTTTTAGGAGATTCAAACTTCAGAACTAGTAGTTTTAATACTCTTCTTACTAGGGGAAATTTTTATTGTTTTGATGTTAAGACATTCACAGATTTGTAGGATCATATTTCAGGAATTATCACTCTGATTGTAAAAGTTCTACTCAGAAATTTGGCTGTGGCTTTCAAACTCGAAGACATGATTCTGTTTGTTTTTTCTTTAATTAAAAGTAAACATCAATAAGAAGTTAATATTTTCTAAAGTTTTCATCACCAAGAGTGCTTTCCATTATAAAGAAATGAGAGAACAATAGTGATAACAGCTGGAGCTACTGGATTTGTGATAAAGCATGACTAATTACTTATTTTCTCTGCATAGATTGCATCTGTTTTTTCTTTCTCTTTTATTCCTACACATTGTTAACACAACGGAAGTTCACCGTTATCCAAACTCCTAGATAAATTCAGATGCAAGTAAAGAGTCTTGTGATTCAAGGTCCACAAATACAAATAACACACCACCACAACCTGACCACAGATATATTATTTGAATGACACGGAGTACTTTAATGATAAGATTAATTTAGAAAATACCACTTACATAGTTCACTTTCAGACATAGAATTTCTGGGTTTAGATACCCATTATTTTCCTCATAAAATTACTTTATTTGCTGAAGATTAAAAAGGAAACAGTGATTAAGTTCTTATTTATTTCAGGCACAAAACTGAACATAATTTATTAAGGAAATGCTCATAAACTGCAAATGTTTAATGCAAGTCATATTTTAAGCGCATGTTACCTCACTTCTAGTGACAATAAAATCTTAGCTTGCTCTAGCAGCACATACACTAAGTATTGGATAGGTAATGAAACCATACATAGAAAACAAGGGGGCTCTGTACAAGTTGCACACTTCACAAATAAGCCATGATCATCCATATTTTAAATGTATGTGATACCACATAACATAATAAGAATGGTTCCTATTAGAGATTGTCTGCCTAAAAATTGATTCATTTCTAAAACTGACATGAAGTTTTATCTTATACAAATTGCTATATGAAGTAGGAACTGCTTACATTATGATATGTGTAGCATGACAAATGAATCTTCTATATTTCCCGACTCTTATTTGTGGATGGGGACTTTGGTAGATGTTTGTGAAGAGAAGTCACCATTATTAACAAACACAGAGTGCCCATGAGATCATGCTAATGCTTCATGAACAAAAATTAGCTACTCCTTCAATCTTGAATTTCAAGATTAAGTAATTATATTCTCCAATTTTGATGGGATATTTGAGAACAACTCTGCAATTGCAGATTTAAAACGAATTACTCTGAACATCATCATCTGTTTATGGAGTGCTTTGTCTGAATTACCATATGCTTTTTTTAAAAATGTGATATTCTATAGGTCAAAAATTTTACATTAGGTTATATGATATTTATTTTAGTATATATTTTTAAAAAATTAAAATACACCCTTATTAGTTCACATAAAAGTGCCTTAGAGGAATTCTTTGGAACATAGGGAAAGAACTTCTAAATTGATTGGCATGTTCAATATTTATTGATTTTATGTTCTGTGGAATTAGTAACATAAATGTTAAAAAGTTTTGCTTTTTAGATTCTTTAATTTTGAGCATAGTGAGAGGCAAGGTATTTAGGGATTGCATTTTAAATTTTCTGACTTGGTTATACATGTGAAACCAAAGAAAACTCCCAATTCTTTTTATCATTTTTTTTTGTACAAGCTTGCCATTAACTCTCCATGGTTTATAATTTTAATATAGAAAAAAATATTCAAATTTTCTTTCCTTAATAATCTTCATGTGCTTAATATTATATAAGAAATGGAATTATTGAAAGTTGTATGCAAAATATGTTAAAATACTAATATATATATGTACTATAACAACACTAATATGATAAATGAATAGAATCAAATGCAGTCTTTATAACACAGCTGCATACTTTTCAAACAATTATGTGGGATACTTCCTGGAAAAAGAGTATCACTACATTGGATTGGTGTTCACATTGAGAGCCAATAGCAGAATAAACTTGGTACTAAACAAAGAGTCTGTATAGGATACCTGGTTTAATTTTTTTTTAAAGTTTATAATACTTATGTGAAGGGGTAAGCCAAGATGATCTTTCTTGACCACACTTGGAAACTGACTTGAATAATTACTGAGACTAAATTTTAGTGCACTTAATAAAAAAAATGTTACTTTCATAGAAGTGAAGAAATACAATTGTACGATGGTGGTAACACTGATAGAAATACATACTGCCAAAAAATGTCAGCAAGGGATTCAGAAATGATTACACAGCACCGCATCAGAGAATGTGGTAACAGCAACATGATTGAAAGTATTTTCCATATAAATAAACTCTTCAAATCTTTTTTGTAGAAATAAATGCGGGGAAAGTGCTTTTCTTTTACCTTAATTCCTATGAAAATATTTCTGAATGTAGATAGAGCAAGAGACAGTACAAAAATTACAGTTCAGAAAAGAAGACATTCATGCATTTAAGCCACCATTAGTCTGATTCTAATACAAGGCAGACCATTAATCTTTTGCAAAACTATGACTCTAGCCACTTAAACTCTTTTTAGTGCTTTGCATGACAAGGGCATGATAGGCCCTGTAAGTTTAGGAGTTAAGATGTGTTTCTAACACATTGACTTAGACAAACACTTTTTGAAACTCCAAATATACAATAAAATACTTTGCTTTGGAGAAATGATGACAAGTCATTCAAGGAAAAAAATATAAACACAGAAAGATTCCTATAGAGTTTATCATGAATGACAGTGTAGATAGATAAAAATAAATGACATTTGCCTATGTGTCATCTTCAGTCTTAATGATGTGGAACAGAGTAACATTGAACAGGACCTGGTGGCCATTGTTCCAGGCATAAAGAGCTCTATCTCTAGCATTGTAGTCAAGCATGGATATGTGAAAGTATTGGTTGTGGAAGGGGATGTCTGTGTACTCATATGTGGAAGTTTTTGTGGAATAGGAATAATACACTTTGGCTCCAGTTAAGTGAGAATTTGTGACATACAGAGTTCCACAGATCATGAAGGATTCCCCTGCACTTCTCTTAGGATAGCCGGTGCTCCAGCTCTTCATCACCTCCAAGGTGTCTTGATTAAGCTGGCTGATGACAATATTGCCTGCATTTTGGTTAGTTGCATACACAGCCCACAGCCCAATTTCATCAGCCATGAGGTCAATGTCTGAGAATCCACCCCACGTGTAGGGGTATACATTGTGAAAGCCAGCATACTCCAGGCTTCTCTGGGCTAACACTCTCCCTAAATCAAAGCTGTATTTGATGATGATATTACTCTGATACTTGTTAAAATAGAGTGAGCCGTTGTAGACAACATGGTTAGTTCCTGCCCACTTGAAAGGAAGGTTGTATGTCCTTGATTCAGCTCCGCTGACAAAGTCTGCAATGGACTTGTATTCACGGACTATTTTATTGTTAGTGTAACTGTCCATATACCAGACCTGAAAATAAGGGGGAAAAAAAAAACAAGAGAATCAAATGGAGTGATTAAATTCTGGATTTTCACAAAAAATTTTAAAATAAAGATAGTTACAAAGTTTCAAATTTTGGATGCCAAATGCTCTTACTTATAACCCATTCAAATGTGATAACATTACAAGACCTTGTAAAGATATTGTAAGGAGGGTCAGCAAAACAACTCAGGAGGTAAAGATGCTGTCAAGACTAACAAGCTGAAAAAAAAAAAAAAGACTAACAAGCTGAATTCCATCCCCCGATCCAGATAGTAGAAATCAAGAATCACGGTGTTCCTCTGACTTCTCTATATATGTGACATGTAAACACACATAGATATATTAATTTTTAAGAAAAGAATATTTGTATAAAAACAGCTGATTTTGCTGCCATCAAATTAACTTGTTTTCTCTTTATTTTATTTCTGGCTAGCAAGTGCCTATTGCTGGCCAAACCCATCACATGTTATTACAAAGAATATCTCCTGATGTAACAACTGTAAGGCTTTATCTTTGTCCTGCACATGCTCTAAAAACATATCTCTTTTATTTTACATGCCAAACCTATGTGGTTACCTTGTGGTTACCACAGAATCTTCTAGTGACCATTATTTATTGGATTTTCTTGGAGATTTTAGTGAGACCATTGCATTAATTTAATAAAAACCCTCCTTTAAATATGACTATTAAGAACCTTAATTCATAATTAATTCATTACTTAGTAGGACTATAGTAAGTTATTACTATATTTAATTGCATAATACAGATATTGTAAACCTATAAAAACACCCTCACTTGTTTCCGTTGTATTTCTTTTACAATTATCTCCAGTAATATAATGATTTACATAATAAATTGGTTCATTACTCAGTGCTCAGGGTTTTTTAATATAAAGATCATATTTCTTATGGAATATTAAGGAAATTGTATATGAACATGATTCATACATTTCAAGCATAAGCAAAGACTAAATTCAATAACAACTAGCCTACAGTACACTGAAGAATTGTAAAAACAAATCACTAAAATAGGTTTGTTCCACAAGTTAGATGTATCAACTGTTTTAAGTGAAAAATACCAAGAAATCAAGCTCTTTACATCATAACCTATATCATGAACAAAAGGAATAGCCTGGGAGGAATAGTATAGGAGAAACATATAAGCAAAAGCACTGATAGAAGCAACATACTCTGTTATGTTTTTCAGATGCTAAGGGGTCTGTCATCCAAGCACCAAATCGTGTTCCAGATGTCTTGACTGTGATGGGGCCTGTGATTTTCATCAGTTTGCCACATGCTGAAATTAGAGGAACATAAACATGTTGGTTGAAAGCGGTCAATGAGTCCAATACACAAACTCAGAAGAAAGCAAAGGGAGGGATATAAGGCCTAGTAAGTCCATGAAATGAATGTCACATGTTCTGAATGAATGAGCATCATGCTGACTATAATGTATTTAACTGCTCAAAGGAGCCATGATGTGTTATTTCAATGCTCTTTATGTAAAGTATAATACTATAGGAAAAATGGTTCATATGACCTGAGAAGAACTAAAGAAGAAAAGTCATTATCATTATAGCAATTAGTCCTTATTTATTCTAAGTAAAATTGTTGTAAGCGTTGGTTACTTTGTTTTTGTTTTTCATTTTAAGACTTAATTTTCATTGAAAGACACTCCTTTTTAATTGGAAATTGGTTCTTCTCTCACACACTACATCGCGATCACAATTCCCGCCCTCCACCCTTCCCAGTTCCCTCCAGCTCCCGTCTTCCCCAGATCCATTCTCTCTCCACTTTCAGAAAACTAGGCCTCCAAGCTGAACAGGAAAAAGACAAGACACAATAAGACAAACTGAAAGTCCTCTTTGGGAGGTTGGTCAAGGTAACCTAATAGGAGGAAAGGAGTCCCAAGTGTAGGCAAAAGCTTCAAACACATGCTTGCTCCTACTGGTACCAGTCATGTTTGTTTGATTATCAGCAACCTACATCTCTCACCTTTTCTTATGTTTTATGGTCATTGAAAGCATATAAACTTAGATAGAACACTGAAGACAATTTTAATGTATAATGAACAATATTAATTTCATGAAAATATATGTATATATTTAATACCTATACTAATATTTATATTTATATATGTAGTCATGTTGGCTGTGCATATGTCTTAAGCAGCTGAGGTTTTATAAATGCCAGAACCAGAAGAAGAACCAAAGGGCAAATATTTTTATGGATTTTTAAATGGAAGAATTTAGAAGTAATTTAGCATACACATTTATTTTTCCATTAAAATGTTGTATTTTATCACACAAGAGTGTGAATTCAATCATAGACTCCCTGAAAGTTGTAGAATTTTGACGGGTCCAATATACAGATAAAAGGGCTTGATAGAGCATGCATGGACATGCAAAGACCAAAATCTGATTATCTCAGGTTTTCAGACTTCCAGAGAAACTATAATGAAAGTGTCAGGAACCCAAAGTACAGTGAACAATATTAATTTCATGAAAAATATATGTATATATATACATATTAAATATCCATACTAATATTTATATATGTAGTCATGTTGGCTGTGGATATGTCTTAAGGAGCTGAGGTTTCATAAATGCCAGAACCAAAGGGCAAACATTTTTTATGAATTTTTAAATAGAATTTAGAAATAATTTATCATACACATTTTCAAAAACAATTTGCCTATAAATATTTAACTTTGGTCAAACAAAGAAATAGCCTTCCTATCTGTTTATTAAATGTTTTTTTTCTATTTTTTGTCATCTTATTGCATATTTTTCTATCATCATCTGGCTAATGTAAAAGTTGATAAATGTCTAGTTCATTGCCGTTTGCACCTATGTCTTTGGATGAAAAGAAGAAATGCTCAAGGCAAATCATGGTCAAAAGCAATCTAGCTTGGAGCTTATTTTGACTCTCTGTATGTGCCTCATAAGAATAATTTGTAATTGGCAGGGTAACAAGATGCCTAGTTGGGAAGATGAAGCATATGAACGTGTTTTGTTTTGTTATTGCTTCAGTAAGTACACATTCTATAATCTCTAACATTTTAGGATACCTGAATTGCAATCCTGTCCTACTTTCTTTGAAAGGAATTATATGTGCTATCACCTCTGTTAAGTTTATCATTTTTAAGATTTCTAAGGCTCAGTTTATCAAGACAGTACTAGTGATTCATGAGATAGATATCCCTATCTATCTATATCTATCTATCTATCTATCTATCTATCTATCTATCTATCTATCTATCACACAGTGTGAGCTATTGGTCAGGGGTGTCCAAGAGCCTCTCCACACAATGCAGCATATTGCTATTTTACATGGTGCCTCTTAGAGGTAGAAGATAAGTTCCTGTTGCTGAAGATACCATGTAGTTTGATTATAGGATTAGAAATATATTGACTAAATGCGACCTGAAAGCCTCTTCCCTCAGGACTACTTTTCATAGAATCAGAAGTGCTATGCAAAGTGCCAATGGAGAGAAGCAGTCAATTGTCCTACCTAGCTGATACCCAGGAATCACAGCAATGACCAGCATGGTAAGATGTTCCTGAATGTTCATATCTTCTTGGTAACGAACAGCTCTATAATTTTTTCAAGGCCTCAACAGGAAGGAAATCATGCCTGATCCTAGAAACCTAGTCAGTCTCTGGGGGTAATGAGGTTATAGATTTTAGAGTAGAACTTACTACTACCAATTTACAAGACCGGCTTAATTACTAGTTGCTTTCAAAACACTTTTCCATATACCGGTAGATAAATGCCCCTATCACCTCTCATCAAAGCAGCATCATGTGCCAACATAAAAAGACAATCGAGGAAAACTACAAATGATTAAAATGCAAAGAACAACAGATTGTACAGTCCCCAGTCCCAATATATCTATATATCTATAAAAACATTCCTATACTTAGGGTTCCGAGAACATCATGAGACTGATATGGAAAGATTATAAGAGCCAGAGGACCAGGAGTTTTTCTGTAATATTGTGTTTCCTAGAAAGAGTAAAGATAAGGAAACTACACCCATGTTAACATCATCAATAGGATTGCATAAGCAAGACCAAAACTAGAAAAACACTAACAAACATGGAAGGGGAAATCTCATCAGACTCCATAAATAACTACAGATAACTAATGGCTGCTGAAAGAGGGAGAATTAGTCTTCCCCAAGATGAGTGCCTAATTGGATATGCATTGTCAAATGATCTGTCCTGAAATCACACACATACAAACAACACTAAATGGACTCAACTGGTTATATATATATATATATATATATATATATATATATATACATACATATATATATGTATATATATATGTATATATATGTATATATATGTCAGTATAGTAAGCAAGGCTAACATGAGAGGGACAGGTGGAATGAGACGTTAGAAGGTTTAGAGGGAGGAAAGAGAAAGGTAGCAAGGATCTAGTCATATTGTAATTAACATTTTAAAATCATAAAGAAGATAAGTTGATTAGAGTTATATTTCTAATGAGTTATCACACTGTATTCCTGCACATGGCCTTTTAGAAATGTATTTCTCATGAGTTCTCATTCTATTCCTGACCATATCTTTTAAGAGATATAATAATGTCTGTTTGATCACTTCTTAGCCTTTAGCTAAAAGCAAGTGTATAATCTGCTCTTATTATTTTAACAAATTGTCTGAAGAAAATTCATTCGCCATTACATAGGAAAATCAAGTTAATTTTGAAAATTTTTAAAATATTAGTTTTCTTAGACATTTTAGTTATATGAAAATTATTTTCAATATGTATAGGTGATAGTGTGTGAGCTGTGCCTTCAAAGAAAGATCTATTCTTTGACCATGGAAGATCCCATGAACACTGATGAAGCTTGTCCTTTGCCTTCCAGTTCCTCTCTGGGTTATGGTTTTTCCATCATCGACTTGCATGTTCAGCATCTACTCACTGTTTCCTGTCTTTCCAATGACACACAATGGACAATATTTGGCTCTGTCTTCCTTTGTTTGACCTCAATCCACCAGAATTTCTCATCTGGGGACATGTATCTTGAGTAAACTAATTTTGTATTATTAATCTATGAGGCACACTTGAAATAAGGTATAGCTGAATTTTTACATGCCTTTAAGTCTGCTAATCTCAAATAAGTGCATGTATTCAAAAATTCAGACTCCACCTAGGTAGAGAGGAAAGACTTCTAGCTTAAAATCTGAGATGTAATTGACAAGGAATCACCTTTTGGCTCATGTTTTGATGTGAAGATTACTTAAGGTTTTAGTTTAGTTAGCACATTAGCCATTTAGTGGTTTAAAGATGTGAAAGGCCAGCTTGGGAAATGTAGGATTTTAAAATGGTGTGTAACAAGCTGTAGGTTAAGGATACCATCTGGATTTTGATTTTGATTATATCCTTACTCTTTTAGGGCCCTGAGAAATTTCTTAACCTCTTGTTGTCTCATAGGTAACAGTAGTAATCAAATATCTTTCACAGCTCAGTTGAAAAGATTAAATAAGAAACACATGCAAAGTATTTAGAAAAGTATTCAGTACACAGATACATTAGACATATTAACTGTTTCATGTGTTCCTGCCATGGATCTAAGACTGATAGAAGAACAGCCAATATCATTAAAGTTGTAAAAACCAATGTGAACATTTTATTTTATTTTTGTAGTTATGATATAAAATCACAGAAGTTTAAAAGGGAACATTTGGAATTCAAAACAGATGTGAACTACAATTTTTAAAGAAAAATCTTTTTTATGGAAAATAGATTACAGAAGGATTGAAGAGAAGGGAGAAGCATTCCCTACAAGCTATCACATTGAGTGAGGAATATAAAGCAGGGGTAGAGACAGGAAATTGGTTCTATTTGGGTGTCTGATTTTAAAGGTGAAGTTGATTGGAACAGACTTTGGTTTAGATGGGAAGATGGAAAATAAAAATAAATGAAGAATGATCTAATGCAGCATGGAAATTTATGGCTTTCTCACTTGGGCAGTCTTTAGGGCCATCTACGCAGATAAAGAGTCAAGGCAGGAAGAGGAAGAAGAGGGTAAGAGCGTCAGGATTTAGGCAAAGGTGATTTTAAGCTGTGCGTGGTCTGACGTAGTATCTGGGGAGAAAGCACATCCATGAAGAGAGCAGATCCCCCAGTGAGAAACAGTTTTGACTTTTGTGAGTATGGTGATAATAGTGAACATCCTAGGATGTATTAGCATCGTGATGGGCACACACAAAGAAAGGCCTGCTCAACAGAACTCTACAAATAAGCATCTAGAGGACCATGCAGTGGAGTTCTAGAAGGAGCTATCAGTATTGTGGGAAAATATATAATATTATGAACTCCCAGTTGTGGGAGTAGTTTTTTTTGACTGTAATAAACAAGGTTTAATCAGCATAATACAAACATGTTTGGAACTCATCTTCATCCCCATTACAACAAGGTAGAGAGAAGTTTTATCTCTTCTGTGGGGTAAGCTTTTAAAGGCATAACTACAAAGAGAATCTTTGAAGATGCTTTGGCACGGGTACAAGGACTTTTGCTCCCTTCCATTTTGTTAAGTTAGCGTTTTCCTTGTTTTTAGAGCAAGGCCACTGTTCTTGAGTTAAGCCATTTTTATCAGCCTGTACCAGGGGGCTGACTGGGCTGAGCTAAGTGACCTTGTGCTTGGAATATCCTGGGTGGGAGAGGGGAAGGCCACTATCTTCCTGGGAAAACATTATGCTAGGAAATTTCTTCTTGCCCCTTTGAGAATAAGGGGTGAGGGTCCCACATTCCCCACTCCTCTTGGTCCTAAGAATCAGCTCAATCATGAGCTGGTTTTGCTAACTTTGGCCAAATTGTCTCTTAAAATTTACTCTTTTTATGTTTCTTTTGGCTTAGCATTTTAACCAGTGATTATTGGACGATGTATTCTTTTAACTGCTTTATATGGGAGTTAGTTTTTTCTGAAAATAATTCTTGCCTTCAGAAGCTGAACTTTGGTCCAGTCATGTATTTGAGTTACTAATATGCCTTGAGACCTTTAAAACTTGTCCTCAATCTGTTTTCCTAGTATGTTTGGCCTACTTAAAGACTCTTTAATAAATCCATGTAAAGAAGCTAAGATAAATATATAGTTTCAGTCTTATATTGTATATTCCTATACTCCTCCATGCCCCTGGCCCAGAATTTTGTGTGTGTGCGAGTGTGTGTGTGTGTGTGTTTTGTGCTATTTGTTTGTTAAAAGTATCCTTGAGATTGAAAGGAACCTAGAAAAGAATTACCAACTATAAATGTTGAAAAAAAAAAAACATGTGACAATGATTTGGTAACACCTACTTGCATTTTTGAGTGTTTTATTTTAAGGTCAGTAAAGATTTTCCCTATATACTACTTTAAAAATATAAACAAGAGATTTCTCATTCCATTCTTATATAATACTTTTTCTGCTGTCGATTCAATATAGGGCAAAGCCCCTTGTTAGGGACAGAAGGAAGAGAAATGGAAATAAGATGAGAATTGGGTTCACAGTTGGTCTAAATTATTCCAAGAGAATGTGTTGTTTTCTTTAGCAAGGCACCGCTAGACCAAGCAAAGAGTTCTTCAGAATACTGGTCCTGTCCTATGGAGAATACCATCTTTATGGCTAACAGGACATTTTCAAAGACGTATCTATAGTATTTAGTGGAAAGAAATCATTAATGATCACAAAGCTTATGTAGAAAGTGATGAACCATAATTTGGATCGGAGTTAATTTGAAAATCACTATTAAACCAAATGACAGCAACAGATGTTCCTTTTAAGGAAAAGGAGGGAGGAAAGGAGAGACAGGGAAACATGAGGTCACAAGAATTATATTTCTGCTGTCATTTAGTAAAGTCAGGTGTATATATAGGGACCATCTGGTAGACAGGGAGTAATGAATGTTATAAAACATGATTATGAAATAAATGGAGTCCACAAGTAGATAATAATCATTCGTTTAGTCTCTATGAGTAATCATGCTTTCATTTACCCTTTTGTGAATATGTGCATTAATTAAAAGCAAATAAAGAAACAAAGACTCTCCCTATATACTTAGAACAGAAAAGCAGACATTATCAAGTCTTGTCTTTCATACAGGTCACATGCTTAAATCATTGTATAATGACAGATAATGCACTTGCTTGCTGAAGAGGACTTTCTTTGTTTATAAAATCCAAGTTCTAATGTCTAACTGTTATATTCTAGGGTCAGGCGGCTTTGAATTTATTAGAGATCAAAAATCTTTGATATTGATGAGGAGAAAGTGGTATCTGTGGTCATGGTCCATCCAACAAACAAAAAATAAATAAAATACAAGTCACCCCTGTGCCCATGTGATGGTTATTACCATGCTGTTAGCATCGGATAGACATCCCCAGCAGGCAAACAGCAATGAAAGACCTCTTGGTGTTGATTACTTTCTAGGAGAAATTTCCTTTAAATTGGTCATTGATTTCCCAAGCTAAAGTTTATCTTGTGAAATGAAATCAGTGGAATTTAATCGGCACATATTTATGAAATTGGCTGCTTTCCCAGTTACAATTTCGTGGGCTTTGGTGTCAAGAAAACACAGGCATCTCCACATTCTAAAGAAACGGAAGCACTGAGAAAACAAACAAACAGTAACACTCATTTTTGTTTCATGCCTTCCCCGAACTAGATTTTGTCGAAGTGAATCATCGTCTTTCTCATTTTACTCTCACTTTCTAGAGGACAAAGGAAGTAATTCAGGAAAAATAATTTCCCCAAATGCCTGTGAGACAAATATCCCCACAAAGGTGCATGGCAACAAAAGGGGGTGGAGTCTTGCATCATTGATGTTGCCTGCTACTCTCCTCTGCTTTCAGACCCATGCAAGTATCAGCATTGATAACATCTGCATATTCAGAAAATATACTGAGTAGGTTATTGAGGAAAGTGGCCATTTTATTTCTCTGATGACATTTACTCATTTCTTTCTGACCGACAGTTACCACCCATCATTATCAACCACTAGTTGATAGAATTTAGGATGCAGCTTGAGGAAGTTGTTTGGATTATTGACACATAAAACATATCTGTCCTTTTATTTCCTTAGCATATGAAAGTGCTTTATTATACCTTATTTTAATAGCTTCTGGCTTTGGATCCTTGGCTCAAACCCATTTATATAATTTAGATAGAGCAGGAAATATATCTATGGACATACAATTATGTCTGTCTTAAGGCCAATAGAGAACTCATGTAATAAGAAACACGTATGATTTGATTGTACAATCTATTAAAACTCCTATAAAAAGTTTATCTCCCCCAAACTTTGGGATCCCTGTAAAGTCAACTTAAATTATTTAAATTTTATCTTTCTATCAAGCCTTATCATTTATACTGCTCTGGACAGGATTAGGATAGTAACACTGTGCTTCTGGTGCAATAACAGCAATTACATGTGTATCTAAGAAATCATCTTTTTTACAAAACACAATTTTACTTTCTTCACCATTAGAGAAATTACTTTGATTCTTCTTTTGTGTTTCCTAATAAAAATTTGACGTTTTTTATTTTAGCCATTCTGACAGGTGTAAGATGGTATCTTAAAGTTGTCTTGATTTGCATTTCCCTGATCGCTAAGGAAGTTGAGCATGACCTTAAGTGTCTTTTGGCCATTTGAAGTTCTTCTGTTGAGAATTCTCTGTTCAGCTCAATGCCCCATTTTATAATTGGGTTGATTAGCCTTTTACGGTCTAGTTTCTTGAGATCTTTATATATTTTGGAAATCAAACCTTTGTCATTTGCGGGGTTGGTGAAGATCTTCTCCCAGTCAGTGGGTTGCCTTTATGTCCTAGCGACAGTGTCCTTTGCTTTACAGAAGCTTCTCAGTCTCAGGAGGTCCCATTTATTCAATGAAGTCCTTAATGTCTGTACTGCTGGGGTTATACGTAGGAAGTGGTCTCCCATGCCCATGTGTTGTAGAGTACTTCCCACTTTCTCTTCTATCAGGTTCAGTGTGTTCGGACTGATATTGAGGTCTTTAATCCATTTGGACTTGAGTTTTGTGCCTGGTGATAGATATGGATCTATCTTCATTCTTCTACAGGTTGACATCCAGTTTTGCCAGCACAATTTGTTGAAGATGCTCTCTTTTTTCCATTGTATACTTTTAGCTCCTTTATCGAAAATCAGGCGTTCATAGGTTTGTGGGTTAGGAGTATATCTTAAAGGAGAAGCCAGTTTAAACTTAAAACTAAATGAACACTAATGTAATAAAATCCCAGATAACTTAGAAATTTGTACTGTCGTCTGGGAATATAGTTGTGTCCTTAAGAGATTTAAATTTAGTTACAATTTAAGAGCATATAAGTATACGGAAGATTAATGATAATGGTTTATGTTTCAATCTTCAGATTTACGTGCTGTGCTCTATGACATTTTACTTAAAACTAACTCCACTGGGGAAGAAAATTGAGGGAAATGCATTCACAATTGTTGAAATTTGATTCTCAGTCCCCAGTTCATTTCTAGCCTCTGCTAATCAGCTGTGTGTTGAGAGACTTCTGTGAAGAATGAAGAACGCTAATGATGAATGAGCCTTCTTGCTCATTTACTATATTTATAGTGAAGTAGTAAAGGTGATTAATTACTGAAAACCATGGCCAAAAAAATGCAGTCTAAAATTATAGAAGAAATAGCCTCAAGTGTATGGGGTGGAAATCAGAGACATTTTATGATACAACTTAAAACTTTGGGTGTGCGTGTGTGACATAGTCTAGCAAATGACTTTAAGTAACCTATTAGGGATTGTTTCCATTTAATCTGGAGATATATCCTCCAAAATTGTCCATGGATTTCTGATTAAATCTCACTTTTCCACACCAGGGAGCCAGAGTTGAACTTTTCTTTAATTATCACAGCTTCTGAGATGTTTGGTGTCTATAGAGTAAACTATTCCATATTTTCCAATGAAGTATTGAAATTGCTATTGTGGAAAGAACAAAAGTCAATAACAACACAATACAAAAACCCATGCTGTATTTTGTAATCTTCTTTTCCTCAAACGTTTTCTGAAAAATACATGTATACCATACACATCCACACACAAACCAGACACATGTACATACGTACACAACACATACACTCAAGTACACACACTACACACATACATGACATGTATACTCACGTACACACACTACACACAAATGACACATACACTCATATACACCCAATACACACACACTCACAAATGCACTCACCATATTTTTTATATGAGTTAAAAGAAAATTATTTTAAAAATAAAATCCTTCAAGCATTTGTAGAAATTGGCTTTCCATACTGTGTTTGAGATTTTTCATGCATGTCTCCAAGTCTTAAAAAAGCAAGGCAAGGGCAGTCCTTTCAGTGCAGGAACAACACCCTTATAATGTACAAACACACACATACACCACGAAAGCAATGCATTTTCCATGTAAAATGGAGGAATAAGCTTAGTGTTGTAGGAAGTGAAGAAAAAGTTGGTGGAACAATCCCAAAAGAATGCAAATCCTTGCAGGGCCAATCAGGTACGGCTGCTCAAGAGAGATGGTGTCTTGTGTGCACAGTGAAAAGTGTTAGGGTTTCAGCAGTTAAGTAAGAAGAGTGCTTCAGGGAAAAGTAAAGAAATGAAATGTCATAGAGGGTTGAAATAGGCAAAATGGGAAGTGAAAGATAGAATGGTCAGACATTGGGGCAGAAGGTGGTGCTTGCTGAGGACTATGAAGGAGAGGGAAATAATGTAGTACACATATCACCAGCTTACATTGTGCAGAAGTGTTTGGATTAGTTTTAAAGGTAGATGCTTGAAACACAACTGTAAGATGCCCCAACTGGTGCTTGGGAAAGATTAGAATGAATACTTAAAGCCACAGAGAAGGTCTGTGTTCAGTTAAAACTGAACAGGTAGTAAGGGGCGGGGGGTACCCATTGCAGATTCCCACTGAAACACGGTGAATAATGCTCTGGATTAGGCTGGTGGAAATGAGGATGCAGAAAGAGGCAGTTTGGAGAAATGTGTAAAGAAGGAGTAAGAAAATGTGGTGTTCATGTGGAGAAGTGAGGTTCAGAGGATAAGTCTCTCATGCTTCTTTCTGGGACACAACAATTGATGGATGAATGGATGGATGGATGCATGGTAGTTTTAATCAATAAATTATATTTCCTGAGCTACCTAAACAATCTGCTATTAAAAATAGTTTTGCAAAAGTAATAAATATAAATAAATGCCTCCCTTGGGCATATATTTAAATACATGCACATAGTTGATAAATTTATACTCTCAACGAAGGTTTCATTACATGGTATGTGGAAAATGCCATTGACTCCTTCAGTGTTTTTTCTTCTGTAATTTGTTTATGCTTAACATAAATGGTAAAGTTGTTTTGGGGTAAAGAAGATATCATGTATAGGAAAGAAATCTGATTTTAATTTAAGAACGACGTGGGCTTAAAGTTGTTATAACCTTTAAAATCTATGGAAGTTTAATAATTGTTGTGTGTTTCTTAAATCGCCAGTAATAATGCCAAGCACAGAGTTCTTTGAGGGATTAAAACAAATATGTGAACCAGCTGGTATACTGCGTTTCAAGCAGTAGGCACCCAGTTTTGCTGCAATTACCTATTTATGTGCTTGCGAGTCTTCCTTAAAGATGGGCTTGTTTTCCTCAGAGAGATGTTCTTTTGCACTTCTTGTCTCTTCAAATACCCAACAAAGGGCCAGCACATATCACAGAGTCAAAAATATTTGTTTGGTATTCATATTTGTCTACTGACACATAGAAAGTTTGATTTCCATTGTAAGAAAGAAATTCACCATAACATATAGTTAGACAGATCTCATCACCTTGACCTCAAATGGTTGATTTAGTAAAAAATATGCATCCCTTGTTTCACTAGAGGGCACCAAATCATTGCCCTAAAATAGCAAGAGGGAATGGGGTGGGGTAGGGATAGGGAAGGGGGCAAGCCTGGTTATAATCTCTATCAAATATCTGTTGGTGATCTCAGGGGGTGTGTAAGAGTTTTAGACACGCTTTATCAGGCAAATTTTCACAAGCATATAATTATATTCTGCATGTCGTGAAATCTGATATGATTTAATTAGGCGCAGGGGACTTTATTCTATTCAGTCTCGCAGAGGAGAAAGTGAAATACTTTGGAAAAAACATCATTGTATTTCAGTCAGGCCACAAGGGTGCATTGCTGTGGAAGCTTTGTCTAGTTTCTACTCTCTGCAAACCTTTAATTCTTCCATAGAAATAAACTGAATATTGCCTTTATAGTCTGCAGGACTTGTGATTCCCTTGTTTACTGTTTGGGAAGGTCCTCGAAGGCAGGGAAGCTGGTTTAATTTTCAATCTTCAGATTTATGTGCTGTGCCCTGTGACATTTTACTTAAAACTAACTCCACTGGGGAAGAAAATTGAGGGAAATGCATTCACAATTGTTGAAATTTGATTCTCAGTCCCCAGGTCATTTCTAGCCTCTGCTAATCAGCTGTGTGTTGAGAGGCTTTTGTGAAGACTGAAGATGCTAGTGATGAATGAGCCTTCTTGCTCCTTATACTAGATTGAAATCCTCTCTGTCTCTCTCTCTGTGTTTCTTTCTCTTTCTCTTTCTCTTTCTCTGTCTCTGTCTCTCTGTGTGTGTGTGTGTGTGTGTGTGTGTGTCTTTCTGAAAGTTATAGCAAGTTGATATTAGATTCTTTGGAATATTGAACTCATGAAGTGTCCCCCTCTATCCTTTGTGCTAATGGTCCTGTTGTTAATTAATTCTGTTTTTCATCCATCCCAAGAGTTTATGGTTTGACACTTTAATATTCTGGTTTGGAAGATAATGATGATTATGAAATTAAATGATTCTCAGAGATGAATTCAACCAACTTATACCAATACCAAGAAATGTAGATATTAAAGTCAAACTTATTTTAATCAAACCCTAACACAGTGATATTATTTACTTTAGTTCCTGTTTCTCTGTACATACACACACGTGATATGATATCTATTTATCTATCATCTACCATCTACACATGTATGCTTCTACCATATATCTATATCTCTTTTTCTCTGCCTGCCTGCCTTATCTATCTATCTATCTATCTATCTATCTATCTATCTTTCTATCTATCTATCTATCTATCTATCTATCTTCTATCTTCTATCTATCACATATCTATACATTTATCATCTATTGTGTATCTCTCTATCTTCTATCTACAATTTAGATTCTTTGTTTAAAACTTCTCTGTTCGGTGATGCTAAATGGTTAATTGTTCTAAATAGTGGGAAGAACAAAAATTCCATTACTTCTGAGACAAACCCCATCAGTTTGGACACTGGTCGTTATGCTAGTGACTAGGAGACAATGACTCCAGACAACTGGAAAGAATTCATGAAATAGTAGAACTACAGCCTGCTCTTTATTTTCACGGGTTTCATATTTTCAAGTTCAACCAACCAGGAATAAAAACATTTGGAAAATAATATGATCTGCAATAAACAGTGCAGACAAATTTTCTTGCCATTTTCACCCAAATCCTATCTACATTGCATTTGGACTGCATTGGGTTTTATAAAGAATAAAGGAGTTACATGAAATATATGTGATAGAATTTATAAACTATAGTTAAGTACCATATTGCTTTATACAAAGGGATTTAACAATTGTAAACTTGGTATTTGTGAGGGACGACTCTGAACCAGTTCCTCACAGCTACTAAGGCACTGCTGTGCTTTTTGTGTTTTATAGATACATCTCAGTTAAGTCAAATATCTTATTAAGTAAGAGAGATAAATACAGATGGTACTGTATGATTCTTTTAGTCTATATGGACTGTCAGCGTACACGTATCAGAGGAGTTAAATTCAACACATAAATTGTTCTGGGTTTGATTTCCAAGGCTGAAAAGTAAATAAATGAACACAAAGAAAAGAAAAGAAACATTTGTAGCTAACACAGTTGCTTATTTTCAGCAGACTAGTTATCTGAAATCCAGAACCTTGACATCACAGAAACTTAAACAACAGTTCTTAGCCATGCTTAAATGACTACGGGACACTTGATCCTGTAACTCCGGCCTGACCCCCTATTACTAGGCCCTTCACTATAAATTCCTTCAATTTTATGACAAAGTCTTTAAGGAAACTGAAGCTCATGACTTGAGCAACTGAACAAACTCTACTCACTTAGCTTTTTCATGCAGTCACGCAGCCTGGTTTCCAAGCTGAGGACCCGTTGGTGGAGTTCTTCATAGTCATAGGCACCGATTTCCTCCTGAATCCCGGTGAGGACAGAGGACAGATTCCGAATTTCCTCTTTAAACTGTGTGATGAGCTTTGCGTCTGTTTTGTACTGTTCCAACACAGGGATCAGAGGCAGTAGCTCATCCATTTTCTCTTTCAGTTCCTGTGGAAAGCAGCAGAATGTTTTCAAGAGTCATTTATAAAAGAAAAAAACATCTGTGTTTGTTGCATATGACATGTAATTGAGCTCATTGAAAGACCTTCAGAGTTCTTCATTGATTATTTTTTGGTTGATGTCAGGTAGGTTTTGATAATGTAAGCGGCCATGTGAAATAAATTGATTCTTATCATAGTTAGAAAAACCTTCTTATCATAGCAACCACGGTCTTTGTATTGTCTTACTTTCTGTTAGTTTTTATAAAGTAACCAATGTATCATCTAGTTAGGAAACAGAGACATGATTCTTTTCTCCAATGATGTATTGAATGGTGGTAATGGAAAGAGAACAAACATCCTATGAGAAGACAGTGAAAATGATTTATCCAACTATTGACTATCCATACAATAGAAGTACATAAAGGAAAAATTTACATTCTAGATCAGCTTTCTCCTTGAACTTACGACCGTTTCTGGCCATGGACTTGTACTCCTTTGTCTTTTATTTGTGCTCAGGTGTTCTGTATCCTTTGAAATATCCATCTTAAGACAACTTCATTAGACAGCACGCTCAGCCATATGATAAATCATATAAAACTTCAGAACGATTGAGGAGATATATGCTGCTGTTTCCATTTTGAATCATTAGCCACACTCTGTCTCTATTTGTCTTATAGCATAGTTAATTTAGGAGACATTGCAGAAGGCAGAATTGCTTACCCACCCATCTAGTGAATTAACTCCTTAAGGGAACAAGGTGCATATCTTGGAGCAGCTACCCAGAACTGTTCAATATTTATACACTGATTTTTGTCATGCAAACAAGCAGTATATGTTATCAGTCAATGTCCTCCATTCCTAGTCGTCACAGGACTGGACCACAACTGCAGCATCACCGGCGACTTCTGCCCTTGTCCCCCATACTTCTGTCCCTTTACTTGGGAGTTGTGGACAACAAAAGTATTGCCGGAGTTTGATTCAACTGTGAATTTACTGCAGATGATATAATCTACTGAAGGAGCTCCAAATTTAGGACCATTTGAGAATAACCCCTAGGTGCTGTCAGAAGCCATAATTTGTAATTATTTAAGGAGCTAAGAATCACATTTTAAAATTACATTTAGAAAATGTTATTACTGTGAATACATTCGAGTAGCAGAAACTCCTGTTGTTGCCCTAATTAATGCGTTAATGTTTCTTGTAGAGGGATTTTTATATTCTCTATAAATCTAGAAATCTTTGACTCTGTCTACATATACACATTGAACGGGAAGATAAAGAATTTTAGTAATGAGAAAGATTCATAACTATTGCAGTCAAAAGGCAGAACTGCAGATTGTTGCTCATTTCAGGGCTCATCTTGAAAGAAGCCTATTAGTTTAAGCATCTTTCAGTATCCCTACAGGGAGACACAATTGTTTCATTAGAATTTTAATGATAACCGTTTTGCTCATACCATTTGCTGCAAATTATAATAACAGCCACAATGAAAGGTTTTCATTCTATCAGTGGGTGTATTCAGAAGAACAATCTGATGTCAAAGTTTTGAAAGTTTCTTCTCTTTGACGAAGTACAAAGTTTTTTTTTTTAACCTTTTCAAAATTACTAGACTTTTTACAATCAGTTTTGAAACTTTGGACTTTTATTAGAAGGCTCTGACAAATATATAAAAATATACCAATCATCACATTCTAGTTTACTTTCTAGTATGTAGATCTGGTAAGAACCAGAATATCTTGCCAAAAGAAATTCACCTCACTATGATGGTTAACATAGCTTCCCTCCTGAAAGACCATATAAGGAAAAAATGACAGTGTTTATCATCAGATGAAAAATTTACAGCAAAAGAGAGTTTTTTTATAGAGTAATTTTCAACTTAAACTTGGTTTTAGAATGTTTAACTTCTAGTATATGTTTTCTCAGTACCTAGAGGAAAATGTGATGTATGATGTCACTCCATAAAGAAATGACTTCCACAAGCATGTGCTGAAACTCTTAATTATTGCTCTGATTTGGGTGCAGAGAGGGTGAGCTCATGAGGTTGGGGCTGTGGGTATGTGTATTGGTGTGCATATTGGCATATTGTATGTTTCCATGTGTATGTGTGTGTAAGTATGTGGACATGTGAGGGTGTACATGTTTGTGACTCTGTGTGTGTGTGTGTGTGTGTGTGTGTGTGTGTATACATATCTTTGTGAGGGCCAGACATTGATGTCAAACGTCTTCCTCAACCATCCTATGCTTATGTTTTTATTTCCTAAAATAGAATCTCTCTATGGATCCGGGAGCTCACCTACTATGTTAAACCAGCAAACAAGCTTCAAGAGATGTCTGCTGTTGCTTCCCAATGCTGGGGAAACAGGTGCGCATCCCCCAACCCTTTTCATGTATGCCGGGGATCTGAAATCAAGTCCTTATTCTCATACTGTAAGTAATTAACTAACTACTCCAACTCTGCAGTCCCTTTACTCTAATTTTAATTTGGAGAATTAGTTCATCAGTTCAAAAAACTAAAGTTTATTGATCTAAAGCTTCAATGAGATGCTAGAAAATCTGCTCATAGTTTGTGTATCAATTCATTTGCTAGGGATTAAAAACATCAAAACAATGCTTGTCTCACAGGATTGGTGTGATGATTGAATCAATAAATATATTAAAGTGCTTCAAACTTTGCTGTGGATATGTATGTTCAGAAAAAATGATTATTGTTATGATTACTGGTATTTAGATTTTGGCATTTCCAACATATTCTTTGATTATGTGAACTGTGACAAATCAAAATCACAATCAGGTGATTGACATTATGGATTTTGTTAAGCAAAAAAAAATCTTTACACTAGGACATTTTTTTTTTTTTTTTTGGTTCGGGGCTTGTTCTCTTAAATTTATTTCTTTGTTTTCTGCATCTTCATCCCCAGTTCTGCTAACCAAGGGAAGTTTTTATGGTTCCTTGGTTCACCATGTCTTCAGTTCTTTGTATCCTGACATGCAGCATGTCCTCTTGTTGCTATCCTTTCTGGAATGATTTCTCTCTTCCACTTAGCATTTACAGCCTTGTTCTTCGATAACAACACAACTTGAGGTTCACATTGTTGCTCAACCTTCTACCCTCCAATCCTGAGCATTGAAAATGGACACTGGAACTCTGTGAATTTTAGATCCTTTCTGCAATTTAATATCTGAGAGAGGAAGTCATAGCAGCATGTTTTTTTAAACACTGTAGTGGCATTTCATTTGTATTTTAATAAACATAGCTTGCCTGAGGATCAGAAAAGTAATAGAGCCGGTCACAGGCTCTTACCTCTACCTCAGTCTGAAATGCCGATCCTGGCTCTAAGAATGAGACTGAGAGCTGTCTCCTCCTGTTTTATAATGCTCTTTTATAGTTTTATAGTTCAGGGATTAAGGGCATGCACCACTACTGCCTGGTTTCTATGGCAAACTACTTTGACTAGTGGAAGTAAAGGTGTCTGTCATTGTGTTACAAGGATTAAAGGTGTTTGTCATTGCTGCTTGGTCTGTAAGGCTGGCCAGTGTGGCTGTTTTACTTTTCTGATCTTCAGGCAAGCTTTATTTGTTAAAATACAAATGAAGTACCACTATAGAACACTGTAAAGTTTCCTAATTCTTCAGCAGATCTTTGTGGACAAATGAATAGCTCTTCTCTCTGTCCTCTTAAATGGTGCTGATGCCTTGTTTGAGTACAGTCTGTTTCCTCTTACTTTTTTTTTTTTTTTTTTTTTTTTTTTTTTTTTTTTTTTTGCATGGGAACAACTGGAGTTTCATTCCTCTAAGGGCCTGGCCCTGCCTCACAGAGTATATGTGCTCAATGAATTCTGGTTGACATGGATTTTTTACTCTCAATCCCTTTCTTTCTTTCTCTCTGTTTATCATTTCCCCATAGTTTTCTGTTCATCCAACTCAACGTTTTATTTCCTATAATATTCAATTGCATTGTGTCTCCAGGGACTCGCTCTAACTTGTTTTTCCTACTTCTGGCTTTAAGTCTCTCTTCAGTTCAAATTCCATAAATCAATCACATTAACTTTTGCTCTCGTAAATTTTGTCAACTTTTGAATCCTTGTTTTCTTCTTCTGAAACTGATTATGTATTGTTGTCTGTCACCTGTACCTCCGTTCTTAGGTTCCAGAGGCTACAGAGAATGTTCCAAAGCATGATGATTTCTATCACATTAAAATGTACCAGGTAAGGATGCTGTTTGTCTCTGACTAATTCTCTGTGTCTCCAAAATGCTCAAAACCCTTGACCGCAAGCTTAAATTCGAGTCGTTCCTTTTTTACTAGGATTGAACTTTAATGTCTAGTTGACAGCAGGGAAAAAGATGCTACATATAAAGAACCTTAATGGTTTTTTAAGACAGAAAAATTATTTCAATAGCAGCTCAAGTGTCATTATCAGACCAAGAAACTTTTGAAATAAGTGACTTTTAGTGTATCTTTAATAAAGACTTCACAGCATGCTCAGCACATTTTTTCCATTTCTAGTTCCTAGGCAATTGGCATTAAACCACTTGCAATCTTGAAAAAGGAACTTGTTTATATAAATTTTAAAACTATTCTTTTAAAAATCCCTTTATCAGGGGCTCAAGAGATGGCTCAGAGATTAAGAACGCTAGCTGCTCTTCTCGAGGTCCTGAGTTCAATTTCCAGCAACCACATGATGGCTCACACCATCTGTAATGAGATCTGGTGTCCTCTTCTACCTAGGTGCAGGCAAAACACTGTATACATAATAAATTAAATAAATAAATATTTTTTTTTTAAAAAAATTTATCGGGCTGGAGATACACCTCAGAGGTTAAAAGCACTGGCTGCTCTTCTAGAGGTCCTGAGTTCAATTCCTAGCAACCACATGGTGGCTCACAAACATGTATAATGAGATCTGGTGCCCTCTTTTGGTGTGTAGGCAGAATACTTTATACATAACAAATAAATGGTTTTTTTTAAAAGATCCTTTTATTATTGCTTCCTTTAATAATTTACACCCTTCACGGTTTTCATTTCAACAGAGCATAGACTCATTTGAAAGAACTTTGGTGATTTAATTATTGATTTTCCTGGAGATATCCCTTTGTCCTAGATTGTAAAGCACATGTAAATATACCCAGAAACTCCACATACCTCAGAGTGGGGGCACCTTTTTAAAAAAAATAGCAGTTTTCTATTTGTTTCTGGCTGCTAATGGCCATTTTTTACTGACAAGACAGTTCACTCCCCAGTGACACCTTAACACATGGGCCAAGGCATAGTTATTTTCTGCTGAATGGCATGCCAGCTGCACCACGCACTGAACTGACAAGGTTCCAGGACTCACACCTACCTGAAAATGCTTGGTCATTAGTGTCTTGCGATCATCTTCAATTTGCCGAAACTTGGCCTTCAGCCCTTTCATTTGGGTTTCCATTTTTAAGACATACTGAAAATCTCTCTGAGTTCTCAAGTTTAAGACTTCTATAGATTGGGACATATTCTGCACCTGTCAAACAAAGCCATTGGTTGTATATTAGTCTCTGTCTACGGATACATGAAATCTCTACTAACATATCAAAAATGTTATTAGCATGAAGAACAGAAGTGCCAAATCTATAAATGCATGTCTGCCTGTCACGAGATTACTTACATTCAAATTATTCAGCCAAAGAAAATTACTTATACATTTTATTAGAAATGGACATGTATCATTAGAAATGACCAAAAATGCAAGAAGATAGTAGATTTAGAAAAAAAATAAAAATTGGTTTTATTCCAAGGCTTCAGAAGGTTATAATATCCCAAGGTGATGCATGTTAAGATAAAATGTGTCTGAAAATGCTGTTTCTTACCTCTGAAATGTCAGGAGTAGTTAGCAACAGTGTATGGTAGTGATGGGTTCAACAAAGTTAGAGTTCAATCATTGTTAGGCAAAAGAACAAGGTAGAGAGTGAAAAGGAGACTTCATAAAAAAAATGAACAAAGTTTATAGAAGAAACCACTTGGCAGAGAGAAAGACTGGGTGTGCTCATTCTCCACCTCTGAATTCCACCATCCCAGCAGGTGCAGAACGTCCTCAAACTGTCTAAAGCAGGTCTATTGTTTGTGATAATACTAGCACACATCCCAGGATGGAGCTTTAAAATGCTAAGGACACACACACTATGCATGAACTATTTTGCAGAGCTAAGCATCACAGAATATGTGTAAGAAATCCTATACAAGTGCAAATGAGCCCAAAATCCAAATGCCTCCAAAAAGCCCAGGGTGTGTAGCATAAAAGCCTGTATCCTTTGTTCGGTAAGACACATAGCTACTGAATTCCCACTCTTCATGCTAACCCAACTCACTTCCTTTCTTGAAAATATTTCTCTTCCTAACAAACTATCTCCGTGTCTCTTCTCAGTTCTTTATTCCAAAACACGGGAGTCTCGATTCCCTCCAGATGAGCTCATTGAGCCTGATATCAACTCATGCTGATTTCACTGCAGTACCATTGTGATGATTGTTTTAAAGTACTCTGAGTTGACCAGGACAAGTGCTGGCGGTGTTGGAACACCTTCTAAGTTGCATAGCTTATGTTTGAGGGACTTGGGAAATGGCAACAGCACAAAGTGCCTTACAGATAGGCAGAAACACATGTTAAGCTGGTGGCACTGGCCCAGGTTCATTGAGCCCCAGGCAGTTTAGAAGTAGAAAAAAGGTGACCTAGAAAGAGTGCAGAAATGAAAGAATAACTGCTTTAGTTTTTGTCTTAACAAAAACCTGAAAACTAAAGGAAGCCTCTAAGAGAGGGAAGCATTTGAATGAAGAATAGTCTAATTATAACTTATTCTAAAGATTAAGATGGATCTCTATCCGTCTGGTACTTCAGAACTGTCTTCAGAGCACAGCTTTGTCTTCACGCAGGAGCTTGTCAGAAATCAGTACTCCAGAACTACCCGGAAGACTCTTAATTAGTATGAGTATTTATCAAGATTCCCAAGTGATTTCTACAGCTGACTTTAAATCATGAGCATGCACTGGTCATCGAGGGTTTTCCTAAGAGATAAACGCAATATGGGTACAGAATTCAATCTTTATCATAAATCAAATACAGTCACACATGCAAAAGATAATAAAATATATTAAGAAAAAAATCACAAAGAAATGTAATGGAAAAATTAGGTGTTCACATTAAATTTCTGAAAGAGGAAAGACATCCAGGCAAACATGAATGTATATGGTATATCAATAAATCTATTTTGATTAAATGGTATTTTTGTTTTCATAAGTCATTGCCCCGAAGAATGAGCACAAAAAAGGTGATAGAGTTGCAATTATTGCTTTGTTTTAACATTTGAATGTCTTTTCCTTTATTTTTAAGTAAATATGTATCAGTTGGAAATTAGCAAAAAGCTAGTTTCATTGAAAAAATAGTGAACTACAATGGATGATTGTTCAGAGGTAGAGTTTTCCATCAGGTAAAGTTACAAAGCCTATTGCACACACCAGTTAGCTGCAAAGAGACCCTAACTGATGCATACCTCACAACTGTCATCCTAAAAATGCCAGTGGGCTCTGCTGCCCTGACTTGCCTCAGGTCTTACCTCTTTTCAGACAAGTCAATTTTCTTTCCTCCTTCTCCTCTTTTGTCTTGATCCTTAGTTCTCCCCATGTCCATCCTGTCTGTTTTAGGCATGTCACAGTCTGGCTTACATTAAAAATCATTTTGCAATGTGTGCTTGGACAATGTCAGCAAAGGGCCCTTGGTCTGTGATCCTCATCAGAGGCTCTCTTACGTCTTTTACTTTCAAGATGTTACACAGAACCAGATACAGAAGAAGTGCCCAATAAACATTTCCTGAATAAAATCATCTTGGGTTTCTAATAGTATAATGGTAATTAGGATCTTACTACTTCAGGAAGAGTTTTTCTCTCCCTATAACTGCCAGACACAGCAGTATACGGCTACAAATATTTCTTAATTTAAAATTATTATCATATTCAGAAAGCTTCATTTAAAAATTTTTAGTGCAGTACAAAATTAGAGATGACACTGAACTCATGGAAACTTCATCATGGATAAAAGCATTGCTTTCAAAGTAATTTTCTAACCTCATTTAGAGTTCAACATGAATAAAGAAAAGCATTTGCATTAAAGAAACTGGCTACCTATTGAAATATGTAACAGTCTGTGAAGGTACCCGTCATTAGCATGGCTGATATTCTCCTATGGGTTTGCTACACCTGACCATATTCCACACGGTTAGAAGATTATGTGCAAGAGGAAATATTCTGAATAGAATTAGAATAGTGCCCCTTATTTTACATTTTACTCAAACTTCACATTTAAATTTTTAACTTAATTTGTGTTATGGGAAAATGAAATGAGAAAATTTCTGTTGAAACTTGGTTGGCATCATCTATATTCTACAACCTTGAATAATTGCAGGACTATATCTGGTGTATGGTGTAGCATTACAGGTGTCTAAATGGACAGGATTTGATTCTGTGTTGCCTTTAGCATTTCCTAGGAAGAACTTCCTCGTATTGATGGAGCATCATTTCAGCAAGCCTCCTGATGAAACAGACATGGACTCTCCATTGAGTGACTCATAGGAAGCAGACCTGTCAACTGTACATCTTTTTATACTCTGCTTCTCTGAGAAGCCATTCTGCAGTTCAACATTTTATATTTGCTTGGAATTCAGTTATGTTTTGAACACCAGATGGCACCTACAGGGTTTGGTTTTTAGATGACAGCATTATTTTGATATAGTCTGGAAACATAAGAGGTAGGGCCTAGCTGGAGGAAGTTAAGTTTCTAGATGTATATCATCAAGAGCTGTCTCATGTCTATATTGTTTCAATGTCCCCTCTCCCTGCTTTCTGTCTGTTAATTCACTCAACTGCATTGTTCTGTTCATGACGTTTTGCCTTATAATAGCCAGGGAAAAAGAGACCTAAGTAACAGTGAAACAAACCCTTTAAAACCGTGAGTCAAAATAAATTCTTCCTCTTATAAGTTGTTTTTTTTTTTCTAGATATTTGCAACAACTATGAATTTCTACCTAACAGACTTTTATAGTTTTCGGCAAAGTCATTCTCTCCCATCTCGGAAAATCCTTTTTAAAACTATTTGTACAGATTGTTTTTGTGAATAAAATGTATGAGATCAATATGAATGAACATAACTAAATGAATTTTACTCCCAGTTACTCAGATGGCTTTGTAAGCAAACAAACAAATCCTCATGACTCAATATGCTTGTCTAGCTTTGGTTTAATGAAAAGAACAGGAGTTTATTCACTGTGGGACTTTACAGGAAGTATGGTGTTACACTGCTTCTGAAATCTTCAAGGTGAAGTACTATGTATAGTGTCCTTGAATTGATTTAATTGGTGAAAATGTTGTCCATATCCCAGTATGAAACCATATGCTAGAAGATACTGACCTAGAAATGTAGAACACCTGTAGTAATACCCCAAAACTATGCAGCTAACAGTAAGATTTTAGGCCAACATATTTGTTTCTGGTCCATTCAGACCTAGGCTATTAAATCTGTTGTATTTTTCAAATATTCAGTAACATTTATTTATTTGTGTATCAGACAGTGATAGCATCTCTTAATAAATATTGAGACCACTAGTGATGTGCTGGATGACATGAAAACCATGTGGAAGCAACCTGATACATTTCTACAGGTTATTGGGTAAGGCACATTGAAAGACCCAGAGAGGAAAAGATTATTTTTATATTAGTTTAGAAAATGAACCATGTCTTGTGTAAGGATTGAATGGACATAAAGAACTTAAACAACTATACATGTAAACAAAAGCCCCCCCCCCAAAAAAAAACAAATAATCCAATTTAAAATGGGATAAATATTTGAACAGAGAATTCTAAACAGAATAATCCCAAATGACCAAGATACACTTAAAGAAATGTTCAACTTTCTTAGCCATCAGGGAACTGCAAGTCAAAACAACTCTGAGATTCCATCGTACACCTATCAGAATAGCTAAGATCAAAAACACAAATGATAGCCTATGCTATAAAGAACGTGGAGTAAAAGGAGCCCTCCCCTACTGCTAGGTAGAGTGAAGCTTATATAGCCACTCTGAAAATCAATCTGGTTGTTTCACAGAAAATTGGGAATTGACTTACCTCAAGACCCAGCTATACCACAGTTGAGCATGTACCCAAATGGTGCTCAATCATTTCACAAGGACACTTGCTCAACTATGTTCACAGAAGCATTATTCATAATAGCCAGAACCTGGAAACAGCCTAAATGCCACTCAAATGAAGAATGGATAAAGAAAATGCGGTACATTTGAACAATAGATTATTATTCAGCTATTAAAAATGACATCATGACATTTGCAGGTAGATGGATAAAACTAGAAAAAAAATGATCCCGATTGAGATAATACAGACCCTGAAAGAGAAGCATGGTATTTACTCATATATATAAGTGGATATTAGCTGTTAAGTAAGGGATTACCATGCTATAATCCTCAGACCCAGAGAGGCTAAGAACAAGGAAGGCACAAAGTGGATCTCTTGGAGATAGAGAAATAATACAGATTTCATGGGTGGACTGGGATAATGTGGAAATGAAAACTTGTGGGGTTGTGTTGGGGGTGGATGATGGAGGACCTACTGAAAGAGATGACTGGAAAGGGGGGTCATTTGGGATTCCGGTGAAAATGTGGTGCAAAGGTGCTGTAGAAAGTCCTCCAGCCAGTAGTTACCCACCCACTGGGGCGTGGCCTCTTATGCTATTTATGCCGATGTAGAGCATGCACCAGCTCTCTTTTCTGGCTGCAGGTTTCGGTTTCTGATCTCCATTCCAGCAGAGGATTCTGATTTGTGAGTCTACCCCTAAAGAAATAACTGTCTATTTCTCAGTTCTGGGCTAGTGTGGGATTTCTTTTAAGCGTCCTTCTTCACAAAGGAAACTCCCCGGTAGCTACAAGAATCACCACAGCTAAGACTTCTAACAGTGGTGGGTGCTTATTCTGAAATGACCATTTCCTCTGACCTGCCTGGACTTTCAGTAGAGGAATTGGGAGGCTGAACCAGCCACACAACCTTTGACCTACAGTTTGTCCTGCCTGTGGGTGTACCAGAGTGTAAGGTTGGCATGGAGATTGTGGGAGTGGTCAAAGACTAGTCCAACCTCAGACTCATACCATCTCAGATAAGCCCACCCTGGACACTGCTTGGAGGGGTAGGAACCAGAGGCTGGGTGTCCCAGAGACCTAGGATAGAGCCAAATGCTATTGGAGAAAGAATGTCAACATGTTGATGTCTAATGATATTCTGTTATACTCACAGAATGTCCAAAAACCTAATTGTCATGAAAGAACCCTCTGACGGAAACGGATGCAGAGATCCACAGCTCAGCATTGGCTTAGCTTGGGTAATATGGCTGAAGGGAGGGAGGGAGGATTGGACAACGCTGTGGGTCAAGGACATTACACGGGAACACATAGAAACAACCAATAGGAGCTTAGAGAGACCAAATTCACAGCCAGGGAGCCTGAGTGGGAATGACTTAACCCCCCAACATATGTGTGACAGTTGTGTAGCCTGGTTTACTTGTGGGACTCCCAGTAGTGGGAGTTAGGGGCTATCCCTAAAGCTTTGGCTGGCTTTTGGGACCCTTTTCCTCATACTGGGTTGCCTTTTCCTGCCTTAATAAAAGGGGAGGAGCTTATCCCTTAGGCAACTTGATTTGGAATGCTTTGTTGACACCAATGGGAGGCCTGCCCCTTTCTGAATACAAACAAAGGAGGAGTGGGTGGGGGATAGGTTAGGCAAGGGAATGGGGGGGGGAGGGGGAGGGGAAACTCCTGTTGGAATGTAAAATAAATGGGTACATTAATTAATAAAAATAATCCTAAAGCAAAAACAGTAAAAATGGAAACAATAATTTCATTCTATCTCTTACAGGCATTTGTGTTCCAACATATAGAATGATCTACTTCCCAACAGTCACATTTTATTGAATTTTTAAGTGGCTCTTGAAGCAAATAATGTGTGTGGTTTTGTTGTACTGATTGATACTAACACAATATGAAGTTATACTATCTAACGAAATCTTGTGCATTTTATGTGGAAGTAAAATGGCTGGGCAGAATGTCGGTAATCTGAGTAGAAATACAATTTTATAGAAGAGGAAAAAAAATATATTTAAAAGGTTAAACCATCTTCTACCAAAATTAATTTCCCTGGTAACTAAGCAGTATATTTGAATTCTTAAAAAAGATAATCAAGACTAGAAATCAATACCACTAAAATAATCATAATATGCTTATAATAATTTTTTTCTTTTTTTTTTTTTTTTGGTTTTTCTAGACTGGGTTTCTCTGTGGTTTTGGAGCCTGTCCTTGAACTAGCTCTTGTAGACCAAGCTGGTCTCGAACTCACAGAGATCCGCCTGCCTCTGCCTCCCGAGTGCTGGGATTAAAGGCGTGCGCCATCACCGCCCGGCTTGCTTATAATAATTTCTAACAGTCAGAGATTTTAATGAAAATGGCACCTACTCTTGTTGGGGGCAGGGAGAATGGAATCTCACCATAAAAGGAGGCTTGACCAAAGAGACATGATAATGATAGCTCCAAGAAGAGGGAAAAGAGAAACAGACTAAGTTTTATATAAAAGCAGGAAAGCCAGCTTTTTAAAATCTTGTTTATCAAAGAATTTCTAAATGAAGCTCACAGAGGAAACTTTATGACAGATAAAAGAAAGTTGGGGTAGCTTGGCTTGAGATCGTGAATGTTTGTTTATATTATGAAGCTAAGTGCTTACATTTTCCCCAGCTATCTCAATCTCATGTGAAAACTTCCAATTTAGTGTCTGGGGTGTGCGTGTAATCATGAAAATGATACGACACAGAGTGAAGTGGAGAACAAGGTGTCCTCTATAACACACACTTTTTAATTCATCTCTTTCTTTCCGTGATACTTAACATTCAAACATGTTGTCATCCTTGCCTCGCTCTGACCACCCCAGCTGTCCTCCTGTATTCAAGAACCCTGCACAGCGCAAGTCTGAATGGGGATGGTTGAATGAACCATTCATTGGCTTTCCCCCTCCTACGTACACATAAACAACCTTTTATGAGCTGACTCTCATCTGTAAAAGGGAACAAATCAAGGGCATTCTGCATTTGATTGTTATGGATCCAGTTTAAGTAAATTATGGAGAGAATCCCATTGAACGGAACTGAAGAGCTTAATGTTCAAAGGAATGGTTTAGAAAATGAAGATAAACACTTGGAATTATTCATTATCTGTCCTGATAGCTTGCATTTTTCATGCCATTATTTTAACTTCCTAGCAAGATGGTTAATAACAGTCTAATGTATGAGCTCAAAGAGATTTGTGTGAGTCTTAGAGCCAAGGCTGAATTCTGAGCGTCGGAAGAACACTCCCTGCTTCCTGAGCCCTGGAAGAGAGAAACTGACTGGATATTAAGATGTCTTGTAGAGAGAAAAAAAAAAAAACGATTATGAAAGGTAAGGAAACCACAGATATGGGATGATTCAGCCAGAAACTTGAGACTCCCCTTTGAAAGGTTCATGTTAAAAGATAGCTAAAACCAGTACAAATACATGATATTCATCAACCAGAGTTGCTTCCTAAGAAAGAAAGATTTTAACGAAAAGGGGACACAAGTCACGTACCTTCTCCAGCAGCTGGCGGAGCTGCCTGCTTTTGGCATCTCGGGAACAGAGATTTTGTTCTGGAGCCACCACTGTGCAAATGCATCGCCCATCAGGGTCCTGCGCTGAGCTGTACACTTGCCACCCTTCTTTGGGGCTAATCTGAGTCTAGGGAAGACCAATAGCAAACACAAAACAGACTTTCACTATAGGTAAAGAGAAGGCAGATTTGAAGTATCATAAGGAAAACTTTTATTATTATTTTTAAGAGGTTTTCTATTTTTCTGGTTCAATTTTGTTGTTGTTGTTGCTGCTGTTTTGTGAGTGTATGTGTATGTTTATATGTAGTTCTAACAGCCTCTGGCCTCCTCAGGATCTCTACACCTTGTGTTTGAGACAGGTTCTCTCACTGGTCTGGAATGCCTCAAAGCTGGCTGGCCAGCCCACCTCAGTGATCTGTTAATCTCTGCTTCTCTGATAGTTGTTTTCTATGTTAGTGCTGAAGATCAAATTCTGGTCATCATGACTGTATAGCAATCGGTGTACCTGCTCAGGTACTTCCCTAGCCTTTGTTTCTTTGAAGTTGGAAGAGAAAAGAAGATAAGCAATTTGTATTGGTAGCAACTTCATTCTGTTTCACCTTCTTACAGGCATCACTAACGAGTTTTGTGGTCTCGGATTCTTCACTATTTACTGTCTGTAGATCTCATGTTACATTTCATGCCTTGTGCAGTTTGTGATTTGAACTCCCATGTTTAGGCACTGCTACCTTCCACTTCCTCACACCTGACTGGTCTTTCTACATTAGACATGCTACTTTTTCTTCACAGGAGGAATGTAATTGACAGTAATACTTTCCTGATCATTATCCATGTCTGATATTCTGAAATAAAGCCCCCGATTATCTTCTGAAAAACCTACATTTTACACTCTTAATCCCTGGACTCCTGGCTTAAAAAGTAGCAACTCATTTCTGTTACAATCTGCTTCCTGTTTACACTGGCAGTTTTACCTCTTGGACTCTCCAAACTATAGCAAAGTTGGTTTCTGTGTGCCTGATATATTCATCTATTCATCAGACATTGAACTGCTCATATAGTACTGCCATTCATACTACAATTGGCTTATTCTGTATAAAAATGTGAAATTTCCCTATCTTTCATACACACACACACACACACACACACAAACACACATAATCAAGGGCAAAGATTGCCGTCCTTCGATTTTCCTCACTATTGTCTTCTTTTTCAAGACAAACCTCTGTTGATTTTCAAATAATATACACAGAAGACACATTTCTTCATTCTATGCTAGTGGAAGACTCTTTCCATGACTAGACTTGAAGCTGCATAACCTGGAGATGTCTCTGTTAACAATATTGGGTGTTTCAATTTTCTACCGTAATTCTTACTCTATTGTAGAAGAGAAGTTTTGAGAATGGCTCGGTGCACCTTCCAGGCATTCACTGTCCTGTTGCTCAGAGCATTTATGTTTCTTTTCTCATTGAGCTTTTCTTTGAGTATTTCCTTATCTGAAGAACGATGATGCCTTCATGGATTCCAGCAGTTTGCCTCCACTGACTTAATGACACAACCATTAAACGAATCAACAAAGGGGCAGGAAGTGCTACCACTGTTATTGTTTTTCAAAGAATGGGGTTTAGATGCCACGTCTAATGCCCTAACAATTCCTGCCATAGACCATGTCATCTCATACAAAAAGCCAATCCACAGGGTGCCTTGTTAACCTATATTGGGAGAAGCGTAAACTATAAACTTAGAAAGCCCATAATGATATCATGAGCCTTGTCTTCACTTTTTAATGAAAAGAATATGCCAACAGACCTGTCTTTTAGTCTCTTCATAGTTAACTGATTTTTTAAAGATAATTCCTACACTATTTTTTATTCCTGAGTAGATTGACTTCTTAATACAACCTCTCTTTTATATCTTACTAATCTTTTCTAGCTCTTGTTCCTGAAATCCAGTTAAAGAAAAAAAAGATGCTCTTAGAAAAATATATTGCTAAAATTAAGTAATATGTTGACTAGAAGTAGGTTATCGGTTTTAGTTATAAAAGAAACATTCAAAGATGGTCCATAGGATGAAAATAGAAATGACCTAGTGAAGTAGTTTTATCATTTAACTGAAGGCTTAAGCTGAGCAATGGCTTGGGGTTAATTTCTCTGGACAAAGGCCCTTTGGGCTTCTTGTAACATTGATCACAAATCTGAAATAAGCAAGAAAATTAAAGCATGGCACCAGAATAAACTCAGCTTTTAGACAAAGGAGCAGGACCATCCAATTATCATATTAAAATATTTTAACAGCAGTGCAAAAAGTGATTATTAAGGCTGTCAGCATTTATATCGATGTCATTGGCCGGGTCTCTGCCTACAGTGCAGCTTGTCACACAGGGTCATGTGGTGGTCATTCTCTGTTATTGACATAAATGGGAAGGGTGAGCAGAGTTTGGTTCTCATTTAGTGTTTCTTGGAACCTCCTGCTTAACAGCAGTAAAGACACAAGTCATATTAATACCTTGTCTTCTTCTAAGAATCACTGAAGAGCCGTGCCCTTCTGGACTGCAGTACTTTGAATGATCTGAAGTATAAAAATTTCACCTTTGTGTTAAGAAAACCAAAGTGCCTAGGACTTCTATAGATTTTGATGCAAACCCCTGTATTTGGGACAGTGACAAACAGAGACACTTTGTAAGTATTTCTAGCCCTCTCTTTTAGGGTTCCCAACAAGCATTGAATAGACAACCAAAATAAAACCAACTGTGATCTCAGGGGGAAGGACATATTTAGGTATTTTTGGATACCCAGGACAAAAGGCCTGCTCCAATTCTGACTTATAATAACAATTATTCAAATGTCAGTAAAACTCGTGAACCAGGAAAATCAAGCATTTGTGGATCTCTTGCTGCTCTGGGAGAATTATGTAACTTATTGTCCCTTAATATCTTGATATTTTTGAGGTCTCGCTGATACCATTCTGAGCAACCTCAGAATAAATAGGAGTTTTCCCATAGACACACTGGAAATAATCAATAAAATTAGGGCATGAGCATGCACAGTCTGATCATGGAACATGAAGCTTAAGCACCGTCTTGAACTCTCAATTATTTCAGTTTCCCTTAATACAAGATGCTGCTACCCCAAAGCAGCATCTGTCTGTACTATGGTGGAGCACAGTGGTTGGACCTGGAAAGTGAATACAGTTGATCATGAATGGCCCACAGCACCCACACAGAGCAACCTTTACTGATGTAGCTCTCTTTGAACTCATTGTGCTAATTAGAAGAACTAAATGAACTATTTAGCAGTTTTTAATATTACAACACTCATGAATATTTAAGGATGCACTAAATAAGAGAATTAAAACAATCATTTAACAGTTGGATGTGGTCTGAGTTCTTTGATTGTAGTTTAATTGCAGATCTATGCTTTAGAAACATAAAGAAACCACCTGAGAATTCTCCTGAACCATGGAGATTTGTGTCAGGAAAGATGTATCCTGAGAAGCAGGAAAAGAAGATCAAAATACATTGCATTTCAGTAAGGTTTCTTTATAGAATCCCTTCTCTTGTAATTACATTCATTTCTTTGAAACTAATTGCCCATAGAGCAGTGTTTTAGTTTACAAGGAAGCCACAAAGTAAAGAACATAGAGCATTTTTTTCCAAGTCACCATTTACTACGAAAGTGTATGTTTTTGGCAACTTCCAACCCAGAGTTCTCTACGTTCATACTCTACAAAGAGACCATCTATTTTCCTGTACTGACAGTCCAATGCAGGACTGTAGAGGAAACATATCCCCCAGCAGCTAATTCTCAGCAGGCAAGGGCATTACCTTTTGTCTAAATGTGACCACCGTGACCCCAGAGAAGCAGCAAGGTAAGAGCAAATACACTACTCCCACAAAAGGGACTGCAGTCATTCCCAGGGCCCAGGCAACATAGAAGACCAATAAAAGAATCCTACACCTTTGAATAAAAGTAAGTTGGCTGGTTGAATATTGATAGATTTTGCTTCTCATGCTCAGTTTGTAGGTGTTTCACACAAAAAAAAGACCAAGGAAGAAAGAAATGAGGGATCAAAATACAAAAAGTGGGGTCTGACATGGGAGATGTGTGGGAGCCCATGTGTGACTCAGTTTCCATCTGGAGTAATTTCTGATTTAAAGAAGTCACTTGAGTACAATCATGCCTGCTCTGCTTTTTCCTTTAACCTTGAGGGTTATGAGAGACTTCTGATTTAGCCAGTGAGAAAAGAACACTGTATATAGCAGACAGTATACTTCTTACGACAAACCTTAGGAACATCAGGGCAGAAAGGAAGGGTGCTTCCGGGCAGCAAGTACATGTTGGAAAGGAGGCTGCTCAGTCAAGGACAGGAATGTTCTTGGGGTTAGATACTGACTGATCGTCTGTGCTGTACTTTGTTCTGCTTTTGTATAAGAAAACTCTAAAGTAAACTCGGGGCTGATTGGCTGCTTCAGCATGACCAGACAGACCTCCTGATTCTATCCTGTCTTCTGTTTCTTCTGACTTTTCTTTGACCTCGAAAATCCCCTGTCCAGGAACCCTAGCTGACCTAGTAGGCATGAACTCCTATAGAGATGTAAAGTAGAAAAACATCCCTCCATCAAAACCTAGATTTCAAAATGATGCTATCTGAATGATGAAAACTCCCACAAAAGTCCTATCTAAGGATGCGTCTGGTTCCAGATAGTAAAGTGAGGAGGAGCATATTAATCGTTTTGGTTGAAAAGAAAGGGAAAATGTGAGGGCAAGAATTAAAAAGAGGTTGAGAGATCACGCTGGAAGCTACGCTGTGGAAAATGTGTTAATAAAAATGTCACTCAGTGGCAGATTTCTTGCTATTATAAGAATCTTGGGGACTGAAATAAGTAAGTATTCTTCATTCAAGGAAACCTCCAGGCTTTAAGGTGGGAAACAAAACCTTTATCCATGAAAATAAAACCAACAATAGAAACAGCAAAAACATCAGTTTTAGGGTGGTCGACTCTGTCTATGTTGCTTGTAAATCCCGATGAGTTGAGAGTTGGGAAGGTCCATAGAAGTTTTATTTCATTACTTCCTTTCTATCCAGTGAAATGTCCTCTGCATGATAAGAACTCAAGTTTTTGAAGTGCAGCCCTCCCACTGTGGGAAACTGGAGCTTAGGACTTGAAATTTTCTCTCTTTGGAAATGTTCCCATTTGTCTCTACTTGCTTCAGACAGTCAAATAAGAATAACTCTACTCCCATTCTTTGGATGATGCTTCTATGGAAGACAATGACCATATTTTCTGTTACTCTCATGATCTGCTGTTTTGAGCTTTCAATCATCTTTCATTAATTTGTTTTATTTGTCCCATCACGTAACAGATGTTAGGTTTTGGAAGCTTGAAAAGTCAGATAAAAAATAAAAAAGGTAGTGTGACGAATAGTAGCATGTACATGGCTCTGGGCTCCTACCTTACCAACCCAAAATGAACAGACCCCAAACACCCCCTTATCAACAATAGTTGATAAAACTACACATTATCATTCTAAATATAAAACCACATTTGTTATTTTAGGGTAAGCTCCTTGGAGGATTACCGGCGCTGTGTTTCATAGTATTCTAGAACTTTAAGCTGACAATGTATCAGAGTAGTTGCCTATGAAGAGAAGCCAGATAGATGTATGTCTGAAACTGTAGCATAACAAACAAACGGCTTATGCCCATAGGTCCCTTCAAGGCCCCTTCCTCCCACAGCAGTAGGGCTGGCTGTTTGAGAACAGTATCTGCTGAACACTCTCTGCTTTTTTAATTGCTCTTTCCCAGGTTATTCTTGGTAAAGTTTCCACAAGGAGAGGGATTCTTTATTCAGAAGCTCAGCATCCAGGGGAAGTGACTTTTCATCAGAGAGACGTGCCAGAGGGGGCCTGAGCCTTCACAGACCTGAGGCAGACTCGCCCAGCTTCTCCAAAGGCCATGGATCCACTCCAGTGTGAAGAAAAATATCTCAAGCAAAAAAATTAAGAATGGTATCACTATTGAAAGAAAAACAAGAGGGACTTCATGACTTAAAGAGCTGTATTTAATTGGTTATATTTAATTAGTTCCTGGTAGGCAAAATCCTCTGAACTGGAAACCTCCCTGAACTCTTGAAACAATCACACACTTCCGAATCTGTAGGAACCTGCTCAAGCCCACTTAATTGGCTCCTAACATTTCAAACTCATACTTTCTTGCTTCATTTTCAGGTCATTTGAAACCATTGTCTTTTTTTTTTTAAGAGAAACTGTGATAATATTTACAAAGCTCTGCACTTTGTTTTGTTTCTCCTGTTACAATGACGTGCAATCATGAACCACAGTTGAGACTTATGTATGTGTGGGTGTGTGCAGGTGTATGTGTGTGATTTCTACAAAGTTGCAGGTTAATCTCATTCATGTTGATTAACATAGAGATAGAACACAAAAGGGTAAGACTGATAAGACAGCTGACCCATAACATTTAGCTGTGAGTACTGTACCGAAGAAGTGTATCTCCTTCATCTAATGAATCATCTTGAGAGAAAGCTATGTGAAAACAGAAGTAGTTATCTCTTCTGGAGTTATTTGAAAGTGATAGGGGGGAACCTCCTGGTCAGAAAATCCCTTTACTTCTCCCTCGATGTCTATAATGCCATTTAGGAGTTTCTTTTCTTCTTTATTGCAATAACTTTAAGAATGGTAGATATAAAATTGTTCTACTTAGCCTTTTTTCTTACTCTGTGAGGTCAAGGAAATGAGTAAACATATTTTAAATTGTGAGGATGTAGGTGTGCAGGAAGGAGATAAACAGAGAAAAGTCCAGGAATATGAGAAACAGTTTGAGCAAGGCAGTGTGAACTCTATAGACACTTGAAGCCATGGAGGCTAAGGACTAGCAGGTGAGATCCCGGAGACACGTTACGCTGGGCAGAAGTGTGGTCTTATGGTTTGGTTCTATATAGTTACTATAGAAATCCCATTGGGTTTGTGCATACTTTGAGTCAGCTGTCCCATTGTAGAATGTGGATGGTTGATTATCTCATTCAGAACTCAGATTAAATTCCAGAGCTCTAGGTTTCTGTACAGTGTCTTCACTGGGGCAAGGGTTTGATTGTGTGGGAAGCAAGCAGATGGTAGAAGCCCAGCAAGTGTTTTCTCCTGCCAGAGATTTGAACTATAACCTCTTTCACACATCGCATTTCCTTTCCAGTTTTAATTGAAAAAATATTCTGCACATATTGTCTAAGAATTGATTTACAGTGTAAAGAAGTGAGTGAATAAATAAATAAACAATATTGTGAACACAGCCAGGCCAGGCAGGTACAAAGTTCTGATATAACCTCCCCGCATCAACATTTTTTATTTCTCTAAAGATGTACTGATTCCCTCCATTCTCTATCATGGAGATTCTAAGGTACGAACAATCAGTTTGAATAATTAAGCAATAGACATTAGCTCTCACTAAAGAATCAAATAAGATGAAATAGGTTTATAATCTAATATTTCTTCATTTCAGAAAATATTAGAATACCATTTACTGATGTGTAAAGATGAGCCATATGAGACATTTAGAATTCTATACACTTTTCTGTTTGCTTTTGTTTGCCATGGAGGAACAGACAAGAACTGATATACTTGGATGTACCCACATTTACAACAATAATTCATATTTGATAGACAAATTCTCAACCAGTCATCATTCACTTTAAACTTAAGAGCATGTTTAAAATTCTTAAAGAGAAAAGTATGACTCTTGGAAATTTGGTTCTCTTCATTTAATAACAGTAGAAAACATATAAGTTGGTGCCTATACATGCAAAAGAGTCTATACCCCATAGTTAATATGTCAAATTTGATATATAACTCACTATTTGTTAGCAATCATCTTTCTAAGAGTGCTAATTAGACAACTGTGCTTTTTTTAAAATAGAAAACCTTGAACTTTGGAAACATTTGGCTCAGTAATTATTAAATAACTAAAAATTTTGTTGTATAAATGTGCATTAATTACATATTCTGTCTGTATGGCTGTACATCTTGACAACTCTGCTGCTAGGCCTTGCTAGGCAGGTTATGGAGAGACTCCACCCAAAAGGAGCTAAAGTGCCATGAAGGACTCTCGAGAAGTAAGATGGGGAAGGTAGGTCATTTCTGAATCTCATGGACTTTGCTGGTGTTTGCCATACTGGGATAAACTGGCAAATTATGTAATTCAGTCAGAGTATACAGTTAATTGTTCATTGATTGATAAGTTATTATTAGAAGCTACAAACAATACTTATAATGGAGGGCTTCTCTCTTTGGCATGTTCCACTACAATGATGTACAAGATAGAAACTTCAAATATTACATTTTTCTGAATACTTTATTTGATAGCAGGACAATTTTTAGAATATGTCTTTTATTTGAAAATTTACATTTTCATCTGTAAAACTACTAATTTATATTTTTCTTAAAATATTTAAGACTATGGTTAAACACACCTAATTTCAAAATACTAGAGAAAGCTTTACTAAAATATGTTAAGGATTAAGACTTATTAATTTTATATAGGTGAAGACTATATAAGATGGATTTATGCCAGGAAATTTCTGTATGGAATACTAAATAATACAGAAAGAAGAAGTTTTTTATTGGGTTTGTTTTCTGTGGTTCACGGTCTTTAGTTGTTTAAAATATCTTTTTGGCCAGCGTTAATTTGCTGAGGTCGTTTTATAATTCATTTATGCTTAAAAGGTGTTGCCTTCTCTGCCTGAATTAATTAGAAATTGTCATAGGCATTGCATTCCAAAAGAAGAGCCTGTTGTGGTAAAAACATATTAAGAAGAATATTCTCTATAGTTTATTCTGTAGGAAAAATTACAAAGGTTTCAGACAGCACACGAAATAAAATAGTGAGAACCAAAGCATAGTAAGGAATCCTTCCAGATCTCGTTAATTTGGTTAAAACATAAAATTCCTAAGAATTTAATAAGACCAGCCTTCTTTTTATATATATATATATATATAGCTAATTCCGTAGCAATCCCCTCTCCCTCGTTTCTTGGTGTAACTTTAAAGTCTTCATAAATATCCATAGTGTAGAGTTATCACACAGATATTCTACCTTTGAAGTCCACCAATGAAGAGAGCAGCAGACTCCCAGTCTTTGAAATTCACAACGCCCACTATTTTAATACACCCCACGTCCCAAGACGGCCAAACCCAAGAGAGTGACTTACTAAGGTATCTGGAGCCGATAGCCTTGTGGTGTTCAGTCCTACCAGGGATGGGAGGGTTTGGGACATCCAGTTTGAGATCATTGCCATGGTGCTGAGCACAGCGCCAAGCTTCAGCAGTGGAGCACTCATTGCTGTGGAGCTAATGAGTTTTCATAGTGACTGATTAGGAGCCCGGAGCCCGGCTGGCAGCGGGAGGCGTGACTGCAGCCAGCCACATCTACAGCATGAAAGGAGATCAACAGCCCAACTCTAATCACCAGGCTGATCTGGAAACCTCCTTCCCCCACCCTCATGGCAAGTGCCTTGCCTTCCTTTTCCACCTTTCTAGGACACTTTGCCAGACAAACAAAATATTCTTGCTAGGGTTTGGTTCCTCCTAATGCTCAGAGCAGAGAGAGGTTGGAGGACAGGAGAAAGCGAGCTTTTCCAGCCCCACTGCACTGATTCTGTGAACAAAGTCGTCTCCTCTGGGTTTTGTGTATAATCAGTTTTTCTTTATCATTCATAGCAAAGTTGAAAGCCTCTAAATGGGGTTCTGCCAAAGTGCACATTTCAAACGCCAAACTTAATTTATACAGATTTCTCTGGGCAAGACCAGAGTGCCTTCAGAGGGGCATGAAAAAAGTCTGAGTAATTTCCAAGATGATCATGCAGAGCGAACAGGAGATCACTTGTTCAAACAGCAGCCCAAAATGAATGTCCTCACTTTAAAACCACAGGCAAAGATTAGCAGCTACTGAGGGTGTGAATGTCGCCCCTAGGCACCTTACACCCTCACACCCCAACAGACAGAAGAGCCAGCCTTCAAGGGTAACTTGTGTTGCTGGCATTCTTTATTTCTAGTTTAGCCATTGAGAGCCCACGCTTTCCACTCTCCTTTGGAGCTTCTCAGTCCTACTTCAGACCTCATTAGCTTTATTTTCACTTTGTGAAGTCGCACAGAACAGTACTGAAAACCGTGACCCGCAAGAATGTGTGATCTATTAAAAATGGGTGCAGGAATTGTGAGAATCTGTTTGTTGTTCCCTACTTGTCAGCAGCGAGTCAGACTGGTGACATAAACTTCTTTAGTTTTAGTGTTTCCTATAAAATGCATCCTTTCAGGCTGAGTCCCTCTCCAGCTCTGAAATTCAAATATTATGTGGAGTTTTGTGATATTCTTTCTGTAGATATGATAAACAGGTTACATCTCAATCTCAGGTTCTGGGTGGGACAAATTAGAGACCACTGCATTCTTTTGATCCGTTTATGCATTTTAAAATAAAAATGAAAAAGTACATTAGAGGAAATAGGGAGGAATTAAGATAAAATGGAAAGAGTTGAGTCAGAGAAAAGAAAAACATCATTGTTATTCCTTAGGCTAATTCTCTTTGTTGTATGTAATATTTTTAGCTAAATGTGTGTGTGTGTGTGTGTGTGTGTGTGTGTGTGTGTGTGTGTGTGTACGTATTTCAACAGTATTATCAGGACAAACACAATGTTTAATAAAGTTGAAATAGATGCTTATTTAAAGCCTGTGTCTGCTTTACCCCCAAGAAACTTTAAAGTGGGGTAGATGCTAAGAGTCTTGAAATGTTCCTTGAATCTATTAGCTTGGAGTCTAGTTAATATTCCTTTCTCTTTAAAATTTATCCAAATGATTTCCTTTTGTCTTTATGTTTTAAAAATCACACCCAGAAAACCAAGCACTATTTCTTTTTGTCCTTCAAAAACCGTGCCATCTGAGAGATCAATAAGGATTAAGCAATCTGTCTATGTACAAAGTAGCAAGAAATAGCAGTCAAGGGAAGCAGTGTGACATTTTACATTAGTGCTACTGTCTTACAATGTAAGACTACAAAGTAGCTCTAGAAATCTAAATGTTTTGAAAATACACCTGGAACTCAACCAGCTTTAATAAAGGAGAGGGTAATTTTAGCAAAGCTTAATATCCACAATTGAAAATTAATACACATGCAATTATGGGATAATTTAAGAAGCAATGTGGCAGATGGTAATTGTACTCATTAATGAACTATCAGTCAACAAAATAATAACATCTTTAGAAGAATATAGGATTGAATATCACAGAAGAATGGGCTCTTATTTGCACATTACAAAGAAAGGGGAAAATAACAAAAGGAACACAAATGGAATGCTACTTTCTATTTCCCAGAGATGCAAATAAGTGAACCTGCATACTGAGAAACAACAATAGTCCAAGTGTATGATTCAGTCATGTTTATGAACAGCATAAAAGCTGAAATATGTTGTTATTACAAGAGGTTTAATTGCCCACAGTGAAGTAGAAAAGCTCAAATTATAATGATTATTAATTGTAAGAAATTAAAATAACTTCAATTTACAAAGACCTAAATAGTTTGTAGTACTCTCATTACCTATTAAAGTTATTTCCATTTTAAAAGTTAGTTCTAGTTTTTAAATGAAGGCTAGTTTTTTTTTTTTCTGTGTAGAAGTTAGCAACTTGTGTTTAAGAGAAGAAACCCCCTGGTTTTAGAATTTCCACAGGACAGTGTGAGTGATAATGAATATATAGGCAGAACTGCATCAAGAAACAGGAACTGTAGTCAGATCCAAGACTTCAGGACCACCCAAATATATTTAAATTTTATCTTGTATGCAATGCTATGGTTTAAGGCAAAGCCGTGATGCCATTACTTCCATGTGGTGAAATACAACTGGCATGTTTAGGATTCAGGGTAGATATGCAGAAGCTGCACAGAGAACAATCAGAATGGGAGACAAGGAAAAGTCACTTAGAGTGATAGTCCCATTGCTTAGGAGAGAGATGGTGAGATACCAGAAGAAGAAACTCTCAGTGGCATTGATAAGGATTTTACTGGATTTGTGGCAGCCCTTAGTTGATGCAACAGATGAGAGATGTGAAGGAAAATTGTCCACCAGCAATCCTAGGTTTGAATGGGAAGATGGGCATGGTTCATCAGGATGAGAAATAGAGACAGGATCAAGGCTTTTGGAACAAGACTGAATTTCTTGTCCCACACCCAATGTGAGTCACCTGTGTTACAGAGAATTACAGGACGGCGATGAGTCCACATCTGAATTTCAGGAAAGAGTTAATTATTAAGGTCGCACAACCTGTATATTGTGTGAAGATTGCAGACTTAAAAAAATGTAATAGTTAGTGAATCACAGTCTTAAAACTACTTGGGGTTTTATTTTGACTTTAATTAAAGATAACCATTAAATTTATTACTTATGCATGTCATTAAAAGTTAACAAACACAATGTTCTCTAGTTCATATAAATAGGAAGTATAATTTCCAGCGCAACCATCTCACAGAAAATACAACCTAACTACAGATTTATTTTCTTTTTATCATCTCATAACAAATCAATAAGTATAAAATCTAGAACCAAAAATTATGGTGCATGGAATGCTGAAATCTATTGACTAATATGTTTATTCATTAGTTTTTCAAATGGTAGCCTGTCTTATTATTTCAGAGAGTGTTTAATGAAAGAACTATATAATAAATAATTAATAAGTAAATCTATTTTAAGGGAAAGACTTATAGCCAATCTCATATAACACTGGCATGCTTTATCACTGGAAGTTTTTCCTTTGATTTGTAGTGTAAACATTTAGTATTGCTTTAATTCTCAAAATATGTTTCCTAATTTGGGGACCATTGGGTGCTATTGTGTGTGTGTGTGTGTGTAAGCATGTGCATGCATGCATACATGCTTGCATGAGTCTATGTGTGTGTTTCTGGGAACTATAGCCTAAGCAGATACTAAAAGTACATGTTGATTGGCTAAAAAATAAGAACCAAACTAGAATGGACTTAATAAATGACAAGGGATAAGCAAGTTAAATTGGAATATGAAAAGCATCAAATAGAAGACTTAAGATGCAAAGGGCTATGGCATCAGGCCTAGAAGCAGCCCTTTCTTTACTGCAGTACTAAAAGGCACTTTTAGTGCTAGTGAGATGACATTAATGCTCTGAATCTACATATTATACTCTGTAAAATGGAGAAGGGCTGTGTGGAATGGGAATTCAAAGGACTGAAATAAAGAAGACATTTGCCAGTGTTTGTAACATGTCACGCATTCAATACATATGCCTGTGGTTTGTATGGAATGATTACATTGGGACTGGCTGAAAAGAGCAGTTGAATGGACAATGCTGTTTAAAGAATCACGGTAATATAACTTCACAGACTGAGTTGAGCTTTTCAGACACACAGTCATATATTTCAGTCACCGTTGTTGAAGAAAACAAAGGGCTGGAGAGATGGCTCAGCCGTTAAAGGCTGGGCTCACAACCATAAATATAAAGAACAATACAACTTTACCGAGCGCCATCAAGTTCCTAATATCTGAGCACCATGTAGAAGAGAAGGACTGAATGTGATTCATCAAATGCTGAAAATACCAGTTACAAAATAATTCTGTGGAGTTGCATGAGCATCTCCTGTGTCAAAGATACATTCCTGTGCTCCTACATTAAACTGACCTTCCCAATTTCATGAAGTCATTCAATACCTTTCAGTTTACGGTCATAATCTCTCAGCCACTTGCTAAGGTCCAGATTCCTAGGTACCAACAGCAGGTTCTGACTTAGCTGTAGCAAGAGCAAATTAATTTTTATTTCTCACAAGTTCCTGGACAGTGTTGATAGTCCAGTCTTGGACCAGTGTTTGGACCAAGATCTTAAAGGAAACTATTTTAATTCCTCTTTTTCCAAAATCAGTACTTTTTTTGTTCTTAATGGCTCATTCCTAGATAAAGACAAGAATTATTTTACATCTCTTAATTTATATATGAACTTCTTCAGTGAAGGGTAAGCAAATCGACAGCCTATTCAAACTAGACAAGTGCTCTATCACTGAGCTTCTTCATGAACATTTAAAAAAAAAATCTAGAGCCTAGTTTTTCTCCGGTAATTTCTTTCTCTCTTATCTTTACTAGTGTATCTTCTGAAGATAACTAATTCCATTCATCATCTTCAATTTCTGTCTTCCTAATCAGATATATTGTTAACATTTTTCTCTTGTTGCATTAACACAATATAGCATGAATTCGACCCATTTCAAGGCTCTGATCCCACATTGCTAATTCTAGCCGTCAATTTTCAGACTTCAACTTCCTTGACTTTCATCAATATTACTTTTCTCTCCTTGAAATGATTTCTTCACTTGACTTACAGAATACAGCTCACCTAGTTTTCCTCCAACTTCCTGACCTCTCTTTTTATTGCCTTTGTTGATTCTTCCTCATCTATATGCTAATGACTCCCAAATTCATTTCTTCCTCAAAGACCTCTCCTATCAATTCAGACTTGCATTTCCAATTATCTACTTGACATCTCCACTTTCAGTGTTTAATAGGCATCTTTAATTGAGCATGTTATAAACAAGCCCTTCATATGGCTCCCCAAACCTGAGCAAACAAAACTAAAGGAACAACAATAACAACAAAAACACTTTCCCAAATAAACAACAATGCTATGCTTATGCATCCATTTCTGTAACCTTTACCATTTTAGTTAGCTGGCATGTCTGTGAACTCATTGTTCACAGTTGTGTAACCAGTGATGAACTACTCATCTTTCAATAGATAGTTCCCCACTCTCGCTCCTGCACACAGCCCTGGTTAAACCTAGTGAGTCTCAAAGCAACAACACATGAAAAGGAAAATGAGGACATGATGGGGGAGGAAAGGTGGTTGGTGAATGTGGAATGATGAAAATAGAGGCTGAGGAAAGGAGAATGACCAGAATATGTTAGAAATATGCATGAGATTGCAGAAGACATCAATTAAATATTCCATTTTCAACTGTAACTATTTCTCCATATATTTCTTGACAGTTTTATTGACAACCTAGTTTCTACCTTCCAAGCATACCTAGAACTGGACCTTTTACACAGCTACCATTCTCCTTAAAATCACATGGTCTCTCATTGGGGTTATTACAAGATCAACTTTGATCTAAAGCTACTCCATTCACTTATTATAATTTATTAATCAAAATAATCCTGTTAAGTTATAATTTGGATGGTATTATTCTGCTAAAACCCAATTGGATTTCTGTTGGAGTTACAGTAAATAGTTTGAACTGGAAAGTTTTATATAAAATATTCTCTTACATCTATTAATTGACATTTTGTTTCTTGCAAGGTCATCTTCTATCTCGTGGTCTTTTCCTTTCTTTTCCTCTGCTGAGATGCATTCTTCCTATTACTGCCTCACCTGCTTTTTGTTTTCTGTACAAAAATTAGCTCTTTATGGCCATACTATCCTCTTATTCCTCCTGATTGCTTGCTTGCTTCACTCTCTTCCTATTTTCTCTCTCTCTGTAGACGCTAGTTAAGTACTATGTATTTCTTCTGATTAATTATTTTCTGTTTTCTCCTCTGTAAACCAGTCTCCTTGAGGGCAGAGACACCATCACATTTCTCACATTTTTGGGGAATTCTCAGTGTACAGGAAAGTGTCAGGCATATAGTTTATTCTGAATAAAATATTACTAAATGTGAAAATAGGTTAGTACCTTAGCATTTTGTTTTAAAATGAGATCATTTTAGAATTAATTGACAGTAAAGTCTATCATTACAAAACCAAACCAATATAAAATATTTAAGTATTGTACTTTGCATGTGTTTTGTAATGAATAATGTGTGTTTTGTGTGTTTATGTTGGTTAAAGAATCAAACATTAGTTGCAAGTGCTATTTTTTCTTCTTCCAGTTTACAGATTAAGAAAGCAAGCAATTTTGTTTCAATTTAAAAAGTACTAGTCCCAACTCTTGTTCTATTTTCTGTTGATAAGCCTCAAGTTTTTCAAATTTTGGAGGCAGCCTATGTGTTTGTCTTTGGATTCGCCTTATTTAGCTTCTCTAGGAACATGAATTATAAGCTCAATGTCCTTTATTTATGGCTAGAAACCAAATATGAGTGAGTACATCCCATGTTCCTCTTTTTGGGTCTGGCTTACCTCACTCAGGATAGTGTTTTCTATTTCCATCCATTTGTATGCAAAATTCAAGAAGTCCTTGTTTTTTACTGCTGAGTAATACTCTAATATGTATATATTCCATACTTTCTTCATCCATTCTTCCGTTGAAGGGCATCTAGGTTGTTTCCAGGTTCTGGCTATTACAAACAATGCTGCCATGAACATAGTTGAGCATATCAGGTGTGAGTCTTTTCCACCTTGACTAAAGGTCAGAGAGTTTGAACTTATTTTCAATCATTCAAAGTTGTTGGCAATAGTTGAGGCTACAAACAAGAAATCTTGACTTAAGACCATAGAGGTGGTTCCACTCCAACCTGACCAAAGGTCAGAACATTCAAGCCTATTCCTGCTCCTTCATTTTAAAATAGGAGGTTTGACATAGGAAGTGGCTGCTTACAGGATACTCAGTTGGGGTATATTTGCTGCATATCCTGACCAAAATATCAAAATACTTTACTCAGGAAATAATGGCTTGATGTCTCTAGTAACTGTTCTGGTTGTTCTTTGTGTCATGTTAAAACAGGTTTTTTTTCTTTTGCCTTCTTCCACCCCTTTTATATTGGCATATAAAAGTGTATGAAAAATAAATGTGGGTAGATTCAATATTCAGTTTTCACTGAGTTTCTTTCTGTACTAACTTATGTTTCTTTATTTCTTTTGTAACTCTGTGTATTCTGTTGAACATTTCTCCCATCCAAGTGCTAACCAGGCCTGACCCTGCTTTGCTTCTGAGATCAGATGAGATGGGGTGCGTTCAGGGTGGTATGGCGGTAGATTGTTGAACATTTCAAATCCTCATGTCCCTACCCTAGAACTTATGAACTTGTCGAGGATGGACTCTGAAACCAAAGCCATAACTAAGTGTAAGGACAATTTACTCTAAGGCCTTTGACCTTTCAAGTTTCCTCTACCATAGTGAAAATGGAAAAAACTGTGGGTTATTGAAATGGTCAATTATTTAAAAACAAGCAAGCAAGCAAATAAAATAAATTTATCATCTATATATCTTCCACAATATCATGTATATCTTAAATATGCAAGCTATAATAGTGAAGAGAAATAGAAAAATGAATTGAAAATAGAACTGTGTTTAATCATCTCAGTCTAATTCATATTTGCCATTGAAAACCAGAGGCCACGCTTTGTTACTAAAAGCCATCCTTAACAACCAACCAGAGGCCACACTTTGCTCCCAGAAAGCCATACCCTGATACCAGTCAAAGGAAATATTTTGCAGCTAGAAGGTCACCCATTGCTCTTCCTTCCTTAAAATTTCAATATTGTTTCAATACCACTTTGTAAGGAAAGAATGAATTTAGATGGAAACCATTAGTGTGGATCTTTAGGGAAGGGAATTTCTGTCTTTGCCTCTTTGCCTTCATCTGTGGAACTGACTGCCGCTCTATAAGCCCAGGGGATCCTCCTCTGGCAGCTGCGGTTGCTACTTCAAAGAAGAACATGGGTGTGTGAGGGAGAAACATATTCTGGTGCTTAAAAATATTATTATGACTTTGTATACAGAATTGAAAAGTGAGGAAAATATAAATCCAAATTAAGGTAGAAGGAAATGGAAGGCAGAATGATGTAACAGAGAGACCCTTGGTTGCCACTTTCTTGCTCTGGGTCTTAGGTTCTTCATTTGGGAGATGAGGACATTTATGTGAATTAAGTCCTTTCCCTAACAGAGTGGCACACTCAAATCTATTTCCAATCTGTGTTCCTATTGTTAAACCTCTCCAGGCACAGTTTCCTCATGTGTAGCTTGAGCTGTCAGGGAGCCTCCAACCCTTTGGAACTTGTGAGAGTAAAATATTCTGTTGAATTAACACACTTACCACAGGATGATAAGCTATAAATCAAGTTTTTTTCATAGGCATGCCAAGGAAAACTTTAAGCTGTTTTTTTTAGTACAACTTGGAGAAAGAAAGGACATAGGTATCTTTTTTATTTTATTTTTTTATGTGAGATAAAGTATCAAGGGCCATAACATTTATAGAAAATTGTCTATATAAAGATTTATCGTCTAGGTGGGCAGTGCTGGCACATGTCTTTGATCCGAGCACTTGGTAGAAAAAGGCAGGCAAATCTCTGTGAGTTGGAGCCCAGCATGGTCTACAAGAGTTAGTTATAGGACAGGCTCCAAAGCTAAAGAGTACCCGTGTCTTGAAGAAACAAACAAACAAACAAACAAACAAAAAAACCACAACCAAAAAAAAACCAAACAAACAAACAAAAAGATTTATCTTCTTAAAGTGTTTGAAATTTTAACTTTGGACATGCATGCAAAATATTCATCTTTTTTAGGATGCTCTGTATCTAAGGATATTATTCCAGAAGCTACAGGGAACAAACTCATTGCAAAAGGTTTCCCTTAGAGCCTTCCAATTTAATCCTGCTGGTCATTGTTCTATGTAATCTGCACATGCAACCCCTGTGGAATGTGACTACTAAGGTAACTAAATTATCAATAAGAAACAGAGCACCAAGGGACAGTCAGTCACCTTAACTTCACAAAGCGAAGAAATGAAAGGCCAGGATTAGAATGTGTAATTGCAATCTCGGTAGAGAATGTGCTCAGAGAAGTGTATCTTCTTGACAGGACCGAAGTTGAAACAACAATAGGATAACTCATGCGAGATTTAAAATTTTTTGTTTTGAAAATAATTAAAATTATTCGGGAAAAGCACTGTGGTTCAGCTATCCCCATTCTCTCAGGTGAGCCCAGAAGATATTAAAAGCAGCAACTCTTCTCTTAGTGGATTTATCTTTGAATAACAGGACAGAGCAAAGCTCTCACCAGGGAGACCCTGGCTCTCAGGTAAGGATTTAATCTCTGCCTCATTTTCATTGGATTCTAATTTCAAATTTTTCTAATTCACCTAACTCACCAGGGCAGACTCCAGTGTTAAACTATTGCCAAAAGCATATCTGAAAAAAAAAATTGCTTGGGAAGAGAAATCTCAAAGAGCGTGAGAAATTGCCTGGTGATCAGAAAGGGGACTGTTTCAGGGCAAGCGTGAAAGAACAAAATTGAATCTTCGAGTGTGCAGTTTTCTGAAAAGTTGTTACAAGTTGTTCCATAAAGCTTATCTCCCTCATGGAGATTTGAAATGCGTGTTTAATAGGAACCAAAAGTGGATGGTCATAAACAATCCCAAACATCAAAATGAAAAAAGGAATTACATTTGTAACTGCATTTATCAAATTCGCATAAATAGCAGGAGCTCTGCTGAGCTGGTTTTGTGTATTGGCTCCAGTTGTAGTGCCTGTCATTATTGGCCCTTTATCAATATGTGTAGTCAAGGTGGCTTTGTGATTTGAAAGCTCTGGGTAGGTAAACACAGTTAAATAAGAATTTCTACAAATCTGAGCTTGGAGTGAGTCAGACATGTCGTCTTTGGAAGTATAATGAGACTTGTATAGTTTTGCAAAAGTTCATCAAACTTGTTAAGACCAGGCAGCTACCACAATGCCATACAGATGCAACTGGGTGAGCTTACATTGGAGTGTCTCTTTGGATTTCCAAGTAACCTGACTCAAAAACAAGTCCCTTTTGTGAATACTCATCTCACAGCATGATGGTGACATAGAGAAGTTAATTGACCAATAACTAATAAGGGGTAACCTTTTTGACAATGGTTGCCTATCTTTATAAAAGTTGTTTTAATTTTTTAATGTCTTATTCTTACTACTTTGTAATCTTCAAGTTTTACAGCTTAACTGTGCATTGCTTCCTATTGCCAGAAAACCATTTGTAGAACTATGTTTCAGTTTCTGTTAAGGGCACCAATGAATTAAACATGTTAAGCCTTATTTTGGGTCATCAACTTACTATGAGGAAAATTATAATATTAACAATATTTATTTTTGTTTTTTCTTTGTGTGTATGTGTGAGCATATGTGAAGGCATGTACTAAAGCACTAGTGAATGGATCAGAAAACAAGTTCAGTTATCTATCTTCCCCTGACACCTTGTTGAGACAATGCATCTTGTTTGTCAACACCTACAACTAGAGTTAGCTAGCTTATGATCTTCCAGGATTCTCCTTTTCTTTTTCTGTTACTGCAGCAATGCTGCACTTGCCGAGATACACTGTTACTTCTGCCACCCTTTAGATAGATTGCGGTGATGCAAACTCTATAGGTTTGCATCCTGGAAGAGGACCCTGTGAGGACCTGGTCCATCCTGTCTCTTTGATGCTTCCTCAATCATCATGAGAAAGAATCTGTTCCATCAAGACCTTCCTGCCATTGTTGTCTTGTACCATTACTAGAGGTCTAAGGCTGGGCACTCATTGTTGTTGGGCTGGATTCTCTGAAACTATGAATTGTAATTGCCTTGTATATATCACTACAACACAAAACCAACTAATTCAAGGAATGATACCTGATAGATTTGCTAGACAAAGATCACTTAGAAGCAACAAAGTAAATATAGATGGATAATCAAAGCGGGAGAACGACAGTCGAACAGTTGGGCAGCGGTGTCAGTGCTTGGATAGGAATTAAGAAAAAAACAGATGAGCTGTAAGACATGATCTAAGTGGAGTGTTATGAACTTCTTACATCAGACATTACAGCACTGCAGAGGTACCAGAAAGTCTGCTCCCAACTAAAGAAGAAACGAAGCTGAAAACATGGCTGTGGGGAAAATGTGTCTTGACAGTGTTTAAAACAGACTCTTGATAGTGCTCACAATGAGCAATGCTCTATGCGAAGCATTTAACGTCAGGTCTGAGTTGCAAAGTGGACGCTGGTTTCTGTTTCCTTGGCAACTACAAAGTTAAGATAAATGTTGAATATTGTGTCTGAAACACCCTTATCTGAAGCTTTGCACCTGGGTTGAAAATTGAGGCTGCTTCTTGGTGTCAAAGTGACTCAAATCCTCCAGGCAAAAGTGGGCTATTCCATTTTTACTGATCCGGTTTCAAAAGGCAAAGTTTCTAATAGTCTGTGATTTTAGAGAACAAAGTACCTTGGTTCTCCATCCTCTGATAAAGCGACAATAGCAGTTATGTAGAGGTTAACCTCATAGGCTGCTTGTACAAATGAGGTGGGGTGAGGCATACGATGTGCTGGGCGCTATACCTATCTCACAGGCAAGCGTTGTTATCGTTCTTATTATCTAGCTGTCCTTTCACTTAAATAAAAGCCCATGAGAAAATTGTTTTATAAGGGGGCACTGCTGAGTCATTGCATAGTTCAAAGCACAATTTCTAATACCTAACCAGCTAGTAAAGGGTTGGACCTTAGGAATCCCATGCTTTGCACGGTGGTTTAGCTAAAGCTCAACCACTTCTGCTTTTGGTAATAAAGATTCCCTGACCACATTTCACCAGGAATATTATCGAGTTAGTAGGCTTGGAGTGCAACCTATAATTGTGCCTTTTATGAGCTCCTGGTTTTCACCTGCAACTGAATTTAAGGACACTCCCATACCCAAAGGGGCATGTAGAAACATTATAGGACCCAGCTGCTGTTCCCAAAAGATGAGGAGAAATTTCTATCAGATTGGGGCTTAAAGGCTGGCTGTCCAGTAAAGATTTTATGTTATACTGAATGCTCTTTGTGACATCTCTGATACTTTAATTTTCAACTTGAATCCTTTTCATGTTAACAAAGCTCAATACTATGCAATTTAATGCTTGGCTATTGGACATTTCCACTCATAAGCATGCCCTTATTGCATTCATCTGCCACTCTTTGCCCCAACCATTCTTCCTGGTGGACCACCCAGGAGTTATATTTCTCTCTCCCCTGTAATCACCCTTTAGGTGTCAAGATATTTAAATGTATCTGTTTCTGTGAAGGAATTCATGATTTTGACTATTTTTCTGAAGAGATACTTTAAAGTTTTACACATCCTGGTTATTCTCGTCATACCCATTACCATTAGACATGATTGCAATTCTCAGAACACACACCTGAGATTCATCTGACCAATCTGATTCTGGTAAGTATACAAGTTCATTAAGATGGCGATGCGCATTCACTTCTGTAGGGTTAATAGCCATCACTACGATTCCAATACATCACTCTCACCTAGGTAATTACAGTTCTAATTGACACCGAGGAAACATGCCTCTTCTTTCGGGACAAAGGCTGTCTGTGAGTGAAAAGTCCAGCTGCTTTCCGTTATGATAACATATATTTCTTTTTTTTTATTGAGAAAAGGAGAAAAAAAAAACAAGTTTCCACCTCCTCCCAGCCTCCCATTTCCCTCCCCCTCCTCCCACTCTACGCCCCCTCCTCCCACCCTTCTCCCCCTCCCCCCACTCCTTTCCCCCTCCCTCTCCAGGCCGAAGAGCAGTCAGGGTTTTCTGCCCTATGGTAAGACCTAGGATCTCCCCCCTCCGTCCATATCTAGGAAGGTGAACATCCAAACTGGCTAGGCTCCCACAAAGCCATCACATTACGTAGGATCAAACCCCCGTGCCATTGTCCTTTGCGTCTCATCAGCCCTCATTGTTCGCCATGTTCAGAGAGTCCAGTTTTATCCCATGCTTTTTCAGTGGGTTGGCAAGAGACCTGACCCTAGAGGGGCTCCCAGGTGCCCAAGCCGAGGTCCCCAGTTAGTTCCTTGAGAAGTTGAGGATAGGGAACCTGAAATGACCCTATCCTAGAGCAATACTGACGAATATCTTGCATATCATCATAGAACCTTCATCTGGTGATGGATGGAGATAGAGACAGAGACCCACACTGGAGCACTGGACTGAGCTCCCAAGGTCCCAATGAGGAGCAGAAGGAGGGAGAACATGAGCAAGGAAGTCAGGACCGCGAGAAGTGCACCCACCCACTGAGACAGTGGGGCTGATCTATTGAGAGCTCACCAAGACCAGCTGGACTGTGAATGATAACATATATTTCATGCTTTAGTTGATTAAAATAGTCTTGTCGCCATGCACAATGACTGAAGATTCTTGATAGTTTTACATCTCATTAAATATTCACTCCACCAGGATTCCCCAAGCAGCAGTTGATGCTCGCAAAGGTCAATGTCTCAGAGAACGGATGTCTGAGCAACTGTTTTAGAAGTGATTGAGACTCTGAAAAGCACAGTTAAGAGATCACCAGCATTGTGTCTGTTATGCTCTCGGGCTGTGGACTCAGTTTCAGATTCAGCATTCTCTTTTTTTTTATGCCTGCTCTGCTGACAGTGTCAAGTGTGCTCAGCCGGTTCATATACAATTGACTGACTGGAAAGTGATGCTTGTGTACATAAGTTTATGTTGTTCAATGCATAGTTTCCAAATCATTAAAATTTTACACCTATGTCAACATAAGCAGAGTGTACTATGAGAGCTTATTGTAACCAGCCTAGTTCTTGCACAGGGTTAATGCATCTGACCTTATTTTGGGCTCAATGTACTCATGCACATGGCTGGTTTGTTTATGTAATACAGTCCCCTCACTTCCTCCACTCTTGTTTCTAAAGCCCAACTATCTCCATATGAGATTCTACCTAGTAAGCCTCAACCTTTCTTCATATTTAGAATTATATACTAAAATTCTTTACTTGTGATCCGTGAGTGATTTAATTGTAGCATCACATCGTATTGATTAGATTATATCCTTGAGTGGATATAGTTATTATAATTAGATTATATCCACACCTCATATTCCTATGGTTTTTCTTGACTGTGATGCTTGGTTTACGAAAGCACAAGGTTCTCTTATGGATATGCATTTGCTATAGTAGAGAGAGTTTAGTGAAGATGAGGTCCTCTTAACCTTCTAACTTTACTTCAAGATTTGTGGCCATCTTTGTTAGAGATGTCAATATTCCTGATTAAAGATGACAATTTAGTGACTGACAAGATGGCATCCTTGTCTCACATTCCTGGGTCTTTAAAGCCGACAAACTTCAGAAGGTGAATAATAAAAATAATTCCCCCTATGCCCTTCATTTCTGTTCCCAGATATCTGAGCTCTAACGCATCCCATTTGGTATTATCCCATGAGTTTGCTTTATCTGAACTGTAGGTTTCTGACTTTTTGTCTATGAGTGGGCTAGTCCAAGGATAGTGAGCAGGAATGATGCAACCTGGGATTATTATTTTTTTTAAATATTTATTTATTTACTTATTATGTATACAATATTCTGTCTGCGTGTATTCCTACAGGCCAGAAGAGGGCACCAGACCTCATTACAGATGGTTGTGAGCCACTATGTGGTTGCTGGGAATTGAACTCAGGACCTTTGGAAGAGCAGGCAATGTTCTTTACTGCTGAGCCATCTCTCCAGCCCCCGCAACCTGAGATTAGACACTATTTATCTGTATTTGATTTAATTTAAAAGGAAAAGAAAGAGATTTTCATTAATACATTTAAGATGAATGTAACACTTCAATTTGATCAAATGCTTAATTTCTCAAAGAACTTAGTCTAATAGATTTGGTAAGACAGTCATTGCAATAAAGCTGCTTGCCTTCCAAAACACAGGGAGTGAAAACCTTGTGTTTCACTGATGGAGAGATTTTATCAGCATGCTCAGTTCCAAGGACCATTCATTTTGTATTTTAAAAATACAGATGAAATTAAATGTCTTTGATATCTAGAAAGTTGTTTCTTCAACTAAAAGTATTTGTGAAAACATGATTTTTGGTTAATATAAGATACATTGTACCTATTTATAACTCCAAAATGTTATAGATTTCCTGTAATTAAATCATTAAATTTGAAAAAAAATCTTTTTTGTATTTTTGACACCATATACCTATATATGCCATGTGCTTGTCTTGTGCATATGGAGAAATGGGAGGGCACTGGCATTGGGTGCCCTAGAACTGGAGTTATGAACAGTCATGAGCTTTCATGAGGTTACTGGGAACCAAACCCAGGTCTTCTTCCAAAGCATCAGGTGCTCTTAGCTGCTATGCCAACTCTTCAGCACCAAGATCATGGCTCCATCTCAGCCAACAGAATCATTTTAGAATAAATACAACTTTATGATGTTTTGGAATTGAATGAAATTTCTCTAAATGTATCCATTCTGTATTTTAAGAAAATAAGTTATTCCCAATAATATTGTTTAAATACTATAATTATGTTGAATAAATAGGTACTAAAAAGTGTAAAATACATTATGCACACAGTTTATAGTTACTAATATCTTAATTTAAAACTTGCTTTCATAAAATGATAGTTTGTTAATTTGTAGAGCATATTGAGAATGTAATTTGCAATGTAAGATCTGACTAGTGCTAATTAAAAGTAGTTATAAATGAAGATGGAAAATTAAAGGATATTTAATAGTACTTAATAAATTTATCTAAATATGCAAATAAACATACATATTTTCATATTGTTTTAATTCAAGCATTTGGGATAATTTCTGCAAGATATATGATAATTGAAATGCAACATGTAATGATCACTCAATTATCCATATAAATAAAATTATTTTTTCTTTTATTATTGCCAAGGCTTGCTAAAGAAATTTGGCTTAATTAACTTCAAGCTTTTTGCATGTGCTTGAAAATATATGTATTTGAGTTTTTATTAAACATTGTGTCAGCAGAAAATTAAGGCGAAATAACATACATAATATATTAAATTTATCTAATATAATTTTCTATAAAATACAAATAATAGATAAATAATAAAATGAATGTTGATATGAATTTTTAGCTCATTGCAGACATAGACAATGCAGAGCTGGTAGTCTGTACTACTATCATCAGGCGGAGACAACATTAAGATGGAACACTTAGACAAAATTTCATTTCGTATGCTGTTATGAGTTTTGCATTGCAGTATAACAAACAGACTTTTATGATCAATTCATATCATGAAACTTATCTTAATGATGAATAACTAGCACTGATTAAATTTAAGAAAATATGGACCACAGTCGTACAAAATATAAAAATGTTGACTCTCTGATTTATTTAATAGAGAGGTTTTTTTCTAACTAATCATATTAAATTAGAACTGAAGGCTTTACAATATTAAAATCTTATGACTAATCTAAATTCGACAGCTACTTGAACATTCCAAGGGTGCCATTCTCTTACTGCCACAGTTATTCTCCTAGGGAGAACATTCCTGAAGGATTGTTACCTTCCTTAACAGACACTGCATGTCGCTAGAGTAAATCCACACTAGAACATGATTCCTAACTGTGATGCTTTCATGCTCTGTTGACAGAAACACATGAGGGCCATGGTTATGGATTCCTAAATGACACTGTGATTCATGGCTGAAGAGTTTGCAAATATCTCAACTACTTTATGTTTCCTGGAGGAATGAAGAACATGCCTCATAGTTACTCTGTGAGTTACTAAGGGGTAACAGGCCAGATGAAATAAATGTTTAGTGCAATGTCTGAAATAGATTAACATTTAAAACCATGACCTGATATTTAACATTCCCATCTCATTTGGGGAGTAAATATTCTGAATAAGTAGAGTGTAGTTCAATAATAATTATGGAAATATTTTTTGTTAATTATAAAACAATTGCCTCACCGTGTAGATATTATTTCGTTGCACCTGGAAATTTGCGAAGCCTTAGAGATACCAGTAGCCCCAAGGATGTTGTTTATTACCTGTACAATGTTCTATATTTCATCAACATCATATTCATGCTTGTCTCTTATGATTATCCCCAAGCAAGTTTGCAGTTAGAATGCTAGGCAGTGATTGCTGGTGTCATGTTCTCCTGTTGGCATCATCGAGAGTGTATGTGGAAAATTACCCAGTTTCAGATTAGCTACCCAAAACATATTTGCCTCATGATGCCAGGATGAGAACTTTCCGGTAAATCACTGAACTCTTTGCCTGGCGCTCAGCTTCTTATTCATTTCTTTCTATCTCAAATTAACTCAAACCGGATCATATACATCTGATGTCTATGCCCTTAAAAATTACTTGTTTCTCACAAATATTAGTAGACTGCTTCTGCAAGAAAATTCAGCTATGGATTTCTACAACTTTTAGCCTTTTTCCTAATAAGGGAAGAATAAGAGAGTTTTTTTCCTTTCTTTTATTTGAGTTCATTTGGAGATTTAAGTAAAAATGATCATATTCATTCAAAGTAGTTTGAGCCACATGTGCTGAGTCAAAATATTTACAATACAAAAATTTTCCAGGTTACTTTAATGGCACACCCAGTATTTCTTTTTTTTCTGATCCTATAAAGAAATACTGATCTTGATCTATTATTTCTTATATCTACCTGGTTAATGTAAGTCACATTACTTTGTAATTATTTTTGTGTTTGTCAACTGTTATATATCCTTTTAATTTGTGTCCTTTTAATTAAAATAAAATTACAGTACCAAACACCTGATGGAAATCAGTGTTTTTAAATGGATTCACAAATGAATGAATATGCTTTATGAATGAATGAATCATGTTCCTTAATTTATTGCAACTTATCTATAAACCTCAGATAGAAAAATAAAATGCATGCACTATTTTGCCATTGTTGTTAAGTCAGAAGAAACAACCATAAAAAATAAAATTCAAATATTTTGCTTCATAACAAAGCTCCTGATTATCAGTCACTTTCACTGTGTATGGAAATATATACAAAATAAAAGATAATAAGGTTGTTTTTCTTGTGTTCTCACAGTAACATGTGTTTAAAATGTGCGGGTTTGGTTGACATCTTCTGAAGAAGGATTTGCCATCATCCTAAGAGTTGACAACCGATCAGTTGACAAAAACACTAAAATAGACACAGATCCTAAAATAGTTAAACATCCCCATAGATATGTCACTCAAGAACAATAGAGCATAACAAAACACATAAAACCTGTATCATACTAAGGAAATTGCATCTAAATGGCAACTTATTTTTAAAGATCACTGGTTTAAGCTTGGCATATAGCTGACACCTCTAGTTCCCACACTCAGGATTTAAAGACACAAAGTTTACAGTGAACTTTGAGCATCTTCAGCTAAATAGCAAATTTTTGGCCATGTTGAAGTGCAGAATCTGACTTTCCCTCAAAAATCCTCAAAAAGGGGCAGGAAGATGGCTTTGGAGAAAAAGGAGTTTGCTGCCAACAGGAAAAGAGTACAAATCTCCAGAAGCTGTGTGGTAGAAGGAAAGAATAGACTCCTTCAAGTTGTCTTGCTATATCCATAACTGCAACATGGCATAAGTATCCCACCAAAGCCTAGAGAAACATTGAAGACAATGCATATAAAGCATAGGTGCACATGCATTGCTAAATACTAAGCATATGTAAAAAACATAATCTACATTACAATCATTTTATAGCTGTAGTTAGAGCTCAGTAGAGCATGCTGTGATTCTTAGCAGCAATGAAAAAAAAAAAAAAAAGAAAAAAGAAAAAAGAAAAGAAAACCCAGAATATTTCTGCCAGTTTTGAGAAGAGCTTGAGCAGCACACTGAACACTGGAATTCTTCATGGACAAAATAGTAAGGAAAGTTTTATGCTTAGAAGAAGAAATTCTTCTTCAGGATTCTCAAAAGGAAGAACTTGCTTTATGCAGAGTAGTTTTAAAATGTATAAGAGAAATGAAATTTCACCTCTCATTTTTGATATCTGAAAATGATGGGATGGTTCTAGAGATGGAAACATCAGCTTCAAGAGCACAGAGACAGAAAGTGAGAAACTCAATGTTCTCAGAGTGTTCGTAAATGAGATTTTCAGATTCATTGGAAGGAAGGTAGAGATTTGAAATGATATGTAAAGAATCTTGAGTATATGCAAATTGAAGTGACTGACATTAAGTGTGCCTCAAAGATTTTTATGATAGTGGCATAATCCTCTTCATTCCTTTGTTTATTCAGTAGTTGAGTTGAGAGTGGATATGTAATCAGTAATATGTACATGACAATAAGTGAGCAGAAGTATTTTCAAAAGCTAGAAAATTATTGTAAAGGACGTGAAGAAATCAATAGCCAAGTGTAACTGTTTCCTCTGAGAAATGTGGGCTAGAGACTTGAAAGGGTGGTGGAGTGGGAGGTAGAGATTTAAACACTATCACTCATGAGAATGTGCACACACACCTAAGAACTAAAGAAGGAAAATGGGAGTTGCCACAGATAGAACTTGAGAGATGGTGTGAATTTGAGCTCATAGGAGCAGAAGCACACAAAGGTACAGATAGAGGAGGCTAGAAGAGGATCCCTAGTTTTAGGGATTTAGTAGCTCATGAATGCATCCTCAGGTGATGGCATTGTTAAATTCCATTTCTGCAAGAGACCCCGGTCAAACTCATATGAATTCAACTATATATGAGACAGGCTCTGGTCAATTTTGTCTGTCTCTGGGTTATTTTCACTGTTAGAAGTTTTCCAACAAATTTCACTATTTTGCTGATGTACGTCAGCTTAAGTAAGTATGTCTGCCAGAAGTTAGGTGTTAAGCACTTTTTCTTAGAGGAAATTTGTTGGCAATAACAGTTTACTTTTCACTTTTGAAAAATACTGTCTGTAGCACGTACTTGTTTATCTCTCCTCAAGATCTCAACTGTTCTCATTTCTTGGGAGGTGAGATTTTTCCAAGCTAATGATGAATAATTACTTTGTTAAGAAACTTTAACTTGGTATCAACAAACCAGACAAAATAAGATGAGTATGATTTTTTTTATCATATTACTATATCTTAATGCTTAAAATGAACATTCTGATATTAATACAAATTAATACAAAGAAAATCCTTTCTCTATCATTTTTACTAGAGTAGTTACTCTATTATTTTTCAGTAGGATAATAAATTGATGCAAAACAAATCCTAGGAAAACATGAAGGAAAAAAGTATTGATTTTCAGAATCTTTTATAAAGAGAAACTTTATTTACCACAAGGTGATGGGTGCTTTTGGGAGACATGTTGCTTAAACACTTTGAGATTAAGAGGTGTATCGCCATAAAATACAACCACTTTAGTATAAATGAATGCAGCACAGTTCTAAATGGCATTCATTTATACTAAAGTGGTTGTACTTTATGGCGATACATTGAACAGATATAATACAATTTTAGCAGTTCCATTTGTGAAATTCTGAACTGTATCATCTAAATACTCTAAACACTCAATCACCTGACAAGATTGGGAGCATGGGAATGGAGGGAAAAAGGAGGGAAAAAGGGGGAAGAGGGAGGGAATAGGGTAGTCGAGATGGAAAAAGGACAGAGATGAAAGCAAGGAAAGAGATATTTTGATCGAGGAAGCCATTATGAGGCTAGAAGACACTTGGTACTATAGAAATTCTCAGAAATCCACAAAGATGAACCCAGCAAAGACTCTAAGCAATAAAGGAGAGGATGACTGAACTGGCCTTGCCATGTAGTCAGATTGATGAATATCTTAATTGTCACCATAGAACCTCATCCAGCAACTGTTGGAAACAGAGACAGAGACACACAGTGGAGCACTGGGCTGAAATCCCAAAGTCCAGTAAGAGGAACAATGTTGATGATTTTGAGATATGCTACATAAAAATAATTTGACCAAACTGGCTAGGCTCCCACAAAGCCAGAACATGAAGTAGGGTCAAAACCCCGTGCCAATGTCCTTGGCTTCTCATCAGCCCTCATTGTTCGCCATGTTCAGAGAGTCCGGTTTTATCCCATGCTTTTTCAGTCACAGTCCAGCTGGTCTTGGTGAGCTCCCACTAGATCAGCCACACTGTCTCAGTGGGTGGGTGCACCCCTCGTGGTCCTGACTTCCTTGCTCATCTTCTCCCTCCTTCTGCTCCTCATTGGGACCTTGGGAGCTCAGACCAGTGCTCAAGTGTGGGTCTCTGTCTCTATCTCCATCCATCACCAGATGAAGGTTCATAGCCAAGAGGATAACTATATGTTTTTCCTTGGGTTCACCACCTTATTTAGTTTCTTTAGGTTCACCAATTGTAGACTCCATGACCCTTATTTATGGCTAGAAACCAATTATGAGTGAGTACATCCCATGTTCATCTTTTTGGGCCTGGGATACCTCATTCAGGATAGTGTTTTCTATTTCCATCCATTTGCATGCAAAATTCAAGAAGTTTTTGTTTTTTACGGCAGCGTAGTACTCTAATGTGTATATATTTCACACTTTCTTCATCCATTCTCCCATTGAAGGACATCTAGGTTGTTTCCAGGTTCTGGCTATTACAAATAGTACTGCTATGAACATAGTTGAACAAATGCTTTTGTCATATGATAGGACATCTCTTGGGTATATTCCCAAGAGTGGTATTGCTGGGTCCAGGGGTAGGTTGATCCCGAATTTCCTGAGAAACCGAAACACTGATTTCCAAAGTGGTTGCACAAGATTGAATTCCCACCAGCAATGGATGAGTGTACCCCTTCCTCCACAGCCTCTCCAGCAAAGGCTATCCTTGGTGTTTTTGACTTTAGCCATTCTGACAGGTGTAAGATAATATCTCAAAGTTGTTTTGATTTTCATTTCCCTGATTGCTAAGGAAGTTGAGCATAACCTTAAGTGTCTTTTGGCCATTTGAACTTCTTCTGTTGAGAATTCTCTGTTCAGTTCAGTGCTCCATTTTTTAATTGGGTTAATTAGCATTTTAAAGTCTAGTTTCTTGAGTTCTCTATATATTTTGGAGATCAAACCTTTGTCAGTTGCGGGGTTGGTGAAGATCTTCTCCCAGTCAGTAGGTTGCCTTCGTGTCTTAGTGACCATGTCCTTTGCTTTACAGAAGCTTCTCAGTTTTTGTAGGTCCCATTTATTCAATGTTACCCTTAATGTCTGTGCTTCTGGGGTTATACATAGGAAGCGATCTCCTGTGCCCATCTCTTGTAGGGTATTTCCCACTTTCTCTTCTATCTGGTTCAGTGTGTTCGGGCTGATATTGAGGTCTTTAATCCATTTGGACTTGAGTTTTGTGCATGGTGATAGATATGGGTCTATTTTCATTCTTCTACAGGTTGACATCCAGTTGTGCCAGCACCATTTGTTGAAGGTGCTTTCTTTCTTCCATTGTATACTTTTAGCTCCTTTATCGAAAATGAGGTGTTCATAGGTTTGTGGGTTAAAATCCAGGTCTCTATATGATTCCATTGGTCGACTTCTCTGTTTTTATGCCAGTACCACACTGTTTTCATTACTGTAGCTCTGTAATAGAGTTTGAAGTCAGGGATGGTAATGCCTCCAGAAGATCCTTTATTGTATAGGATTGTTTTGGCTATCCTGGGTTTTTTGTTTTTCCATATAAAGTTGATTATTGTCCTCTCCAGATCAGTGAAGAATTTTGATGGGATCTTGATGGGGATTGCATTGAATCTATAAATTGCCTTTGGTAGAATTGCCATTTTTACTGTTGATCCTCCCAATTCAAGAGCAAGGGAGGTCCATCCATTTTTTGGTATCCTCTTCAATTTCTTTCTTCAATGCCTTAAAGTTCTTGTCAAATAGATCTTTCACTTTCTTGGTTAGATTTACCCCAAGATATTTTATGCTGTTTGTGACTATGGTGAATGGTGAAGCTTCTCTGATTTCCCTCTCTGCTTCCATATCCTTTGTGTATAAGAGGGCGACTGATTTTTTGGAGTTGATCTTGTATCCTGCCACATTACTAAAGCTGTTTATCAGCTGTAAAAGTTTTTCGGTGGAGTTTTGGGGGGTCGCTTATGTACACTATCATATCCTAGACATGGACGGAGGGGGGCAGACCTTGGACTTTCCACAGGGCAGGGATCCCTGACTGCTCTATGGACTGGAGAGGGAGGGGGAGACGAGTTTCGGGGAGGAGGAGAAGGTTGGGAGGAGGGGGAGGGAAATGGGAGGCTGGGAGGAAGCAGATACTTTTTTTTTCCTTTTCTCAATAAAAAAAAATTTCCAATGTTTAAGTGAAAAAAAAATAATTTGACCATTGTGGAATTTAAATGAGACAAATAATTCTTTAATATGTTCAAATGGGAAGTTCAGTCACATGAACTACCTCATCCAGGATACCACAGTATGTGCTACAAATATAAGTATTCTTCCATGTTTTGACAGCATGTGAGGTTGAATGGAAAGGGGAACAGTCTAACATCAATAAATAGGAATGCAGATCTTATGTTTCCTTCCTATGTAGCTACCAATTGATGTGGGATTCAGCTCTGTATTCTGTGACTACAATTGGTGAATAAAGAAACCACCTTGGCCTGTTAATATGGCAGAACTTAGGTAGGTGGGGAAAACTAAACGGCATGCTGGGAGAAAGGAGGCAGAGTCAGGGAGAAGCCATGTAGCCCCTCCAGAGTCAGATACCAGAGGGAACATTACCCAGTAAGCCAAAGTCATGTGGAGATACACAGATTAATAGAAATGGGTTAAATTAGATATAAAGGTTAGCCAATAAGAAGCTAGAAATAATTATTTAAATAATATAGTTTCTGTGTGATTATTTGCAGAGTCTGTACAGCCAGGAAACGAACAAGCAGCCTCCTTACTACAGCCAATTGTCCTGTTTGAAACTTTCCATAGTGACTTAAATAAAGATAAACATTATACTCACAGTCATTATAGAACTGTCAATTCCAGTTCCTCTTATTTAGAAAATAGACCCTCTGAGTTAGGGACACCTCCATGACTAACAATTTCATTTAGCTCAATTATTTCTGACCCTGTAGTTCTGAGTAAAATTCATTTAAAGAAGTTAGTTTATGAAATTCATTAAATTCACAGTAAATGAAGAAAAATGGGATGCCTCTGTGTATACCACAATTTTTAAGCAATCTCTCCTAGCCTAGCAGGCAGGGGACTTAGATGATTATAAATTATCTGAAAAAGCAATTAAATGCATCTCTATTAAGTCTCTCAAACTATTCTCTATTTTGCTGTAATGGTGTTTATACACATTATATTTTATTCAGACTGGATGGAATACACCACACTGAACTACATTGTCAACTGTAGGTTTTAGTTAATGCTACATCAGTATTTGTTCATTAATTGCAAAAAGTGTACCACATCAATATATAATTTCATCAAGAATAGTAGGACAAATACATGTAAACCAGAAGGAGAAAATGAGAACAGTCACATTTCAGAGTGCTGAATGCTACTCTTACCATGATTTTTTTTAATTAAGAAAACATATTTAAGACATACAATGGGTTAAATGAATGGATATAAAGTGTATGGAAGAGGTAACATTCCATATTATTAACAAATTATTTTAAATAGTTTTGGTTTGTCACCAGAGTACTCTCCCCATGTGAAAGCCAGAGAAAAAGCTCCGTAAATGTATGTAAACAAACAAAACTGAAAATGTCATAGTTTTTCATGCTTATGTCTCAGGCATCTACTTAGAATGGCTGTGGGAAATATGAAACAATTTCCAGGAAAGATTTCAATACCTTCATGAAAATCAGTAATCAAAAACTAGGTTTCAGTTAAATAATAACACAATTTAGCTTTGTTAGAAGGAGATATGGTAAAAGGTGGGCGAGCTGCTTTCATAGCTGACTGGTTTGTTCCGCTAAGAGAGAATTGATTAGAATTCTTTGGCAGATTCAGGTTTGCTCTCTTAATTTATTTACCTTATTTCAGATGAAAAGGATTTGAGAAGTAACACAGCACAATAGTAAATAGTTAAGAGATGATGCCTCAGATCAGTAATTCCTAAGGTTCGCTCTTTCATATTTAATTTCCTCTTGTACTTAAAATGAAGATTGGGACCATTCATAAATATTTATTTCATGAATATTTTTCTGCAACTGTCTCCTTACAATGGAAACCACATGCTCGGGGCCACTTTGGGCGCCTAGGGAAGTGGAGGGAGTTGGCAAATGGTAGAAGACAGTGATGCCAAGTGATAGCTGCCTTTTCAAGTTCCCTCTTCCATAATGTAAATTTCAAAGCATCAGGCAAAGAGTGCTCTCTTGGAAATGATGACTTCTGGCCACTCCACAGCCCTCACCCTCCCATCTGGCCACTCCACAGCCCTCACCCTCCCAAATACTTTTTTTTTTTTTGGTTTTTCAAGACAGGGTTTCTCTGTGGCTTTGGAGCCTGTCCTGGAACTAGCTCTGAAGACCAGAGATCCGCCTGCCTCTGCCTCCCGAGTGCTGGGATTAAAGGCGTGCGCCACCATCGCCCGGCCCCCAAATACTTTTAAAGTTGTCATTATCTCTAAGTCTGAAGAAAGACTCATTTCATAATTGTTATACACAGACGTTTTCTGTGTCTGTTAAACAGATTTCGCTCTGTTCTCAACCCAGTACATCTTTGTTTTTAGACAGAAGTGAGTTTTACACTTGACTAAAGTTAGAAGTAATTTTTTGCAATTGAACTTTAAGTTAGATTATCATTCACTTAGCATGCTGTACTTTTTCATATTTCCTGTGCTCAGATTATCTTGTCACCTTACTTGAAATTTGTAGGGCTAAAATTGTAGAGAACCATGGTGTAGAAGGTTCTTTTGTTTATGTGTTGCTTTCATTGGTTAATGAATAAAGAAACTGCCTTGGACTTTTGACAGGGCAGGACTTGGGTAGGTGGAAAGACAGAACTGAATGCTGGGAGGAAGAAAGGCAGAGTAGGAGAGACACCATGGATCCTCTGCCTTAGACAAATGATGGTTAGAATTTTTCCCAGTAAGCCACTGCATGTGGCGATATACAGATTAATAGAAATGGGTTGAATCAAGATGTGAGAGTTAGCCAATAAGAGCCTAGAGTAAAAGGGCCAAGCAGTGATTTAATTAATACAATTTTGGTGTGATTATTTCGGGTGTAAGTTAGTGTGGGTGGCCAAGAACAAACAAGCAGCCACTTACAACAAAACCATTTATCCTGGATTTTAGTTTCAGCTGTAAGGAATACTGAATCATGTGCCTGCCTTCGTATTGTATTGTAGTAGTGTTGGTTTTTTGTGAGATGAATGCCAGATGTATAATTTTCTAGATTCTTATAGAAGTCCACCCGTTTCTTAGATGTGTTAACTTGTGTAAAATTTTAAGATTATCAACTAAAAAAAGACAACACAACCTTCTTATGCAATATTTGTAATATACTTGTTGGTGAGTGAATCCTTCATAGAATTAATCTGAGTGAAAAGAAAGTTTACATAAGGAAATTTTGTGAAGAAAGCAGTAACATACATAAAATTAATTATTCCTTGTGTAGGTGGTTACAAAATTGAAAGTAATATTACAACACCTTGATATTTTGTATTTGTTGATGATCTGAAACCTACTGGAGCTGGACCAAAACATTATAGTCTCTAGCTTGTCATTAATTTTAAATAGTTGTCGAATACTATCACCATCAGTGTTTTGTGCTGTGTAGAAAACCAGATGTCTCTCCATCTACTTTCTTCCCACTCCCAAAGATCACCTGAATCTGGTTAGAATTCATTCATCTTTTGTTGTTGCTATCTTTTTTGAGACAGGGTTTCTCTGTGTAGCTTTGTCTGTCCTGGAACTAGCTCTGAAGCCCATGCTAGCCTCAAACTCATAGAAATCTACCTGCCTCTGCCTCCTGAGTGCTGAAATTGAAAGTGTGTGCTATCTTGGCCAAGTTTAACCCATTCAACTTTAATTTCCAAGTCTGAGACCAAAAGATGAAAGTACAGAAGATACATTTTGTTCTGATCAAATATTATCTGGTTTTATTTGAATTATGTATCAAAAAATAATTTTTCAAGGAATTGTATATCAAAACATTATATAGGACACAGTAGCAGCATAATGATGACCTTTGTATATTTTAATGAGTGTGAGAAAATGATTTCTAAATATTTTTAATATTCAGAATGAATAGTCAAAATCTGTTTTATTCAAAATATACTATTTTTATTAAGTGATAATGATAACTTTTATATATACAGGCTTACTAGCATGTCATTTTGTTTAGCATTTGAATGTAAATTAGTTGATTACATGACATTTAGCACTGAACTTTAGTGAAATACTTTTTAGATTTTATTTATACATTTTTCTTTAAGCTAAGTTGATGTTTAATATCATTGCAATAAAAATTTTGTTTTGTTTTCAGAATCCCTCAGAGTGTACTGGATAAGGATTTGCAATTTGATAACGGTGGCATAAAATATTCATAGAAGGTAGTCTTGATTTTGATATAGTGCTATCCAAATAGAGCACAGAGGACTTCATGGGCATAGTGGGATTGAATTAAGTGCTCTCCCTCATGCAAGCCTTAGATTAACTCAAGTGGGACACCATGGTTTTCATTCTAGTGCAGTTTACAGAAAATGGGGAGAAATGTAGGAGTCTTTGGGAAGACTCAAACTTAGATTTTATGCCTTAGAAGAGGCACCATGAGAGAAATTTTTGTAATGTTTCTGAAAAAAAAAGGTATTGTAGAGGATTTCATATACCACGTTATTATGTTAATAGGCATGGGCTACATTTTGCAGAATTAGGTGTTACGCATTGATGCTATGGTTGGTACACTTGCGTTACCTTTAGCAGGGTATTGTCTATGGAGTTTCTTCAGTGCCATAGGAAGACAATGCTAATTTTTCATTCTGGGCACAAAAGTACATGGATATTTATGTATGTTCAGTCAAAATACTAAACCACCTCATCAATGTGAAACTGTATCCCAATAGCTCCTAAACGTGCATCCTACATTTACTTCAACAATGAGCAATAGTGTCACATGAGATGCTTCTTCCAGATCAGTGACTTTTGGCATTATGAGGGTTGATATAAGGAAGACAAGAACTCACCTGTACAGGTGCTGGTGGCCATTGTTTGTAAGCTTGCCTTAGAGCAGCAATGCATCCTCTGGGTCAATGTTTTGGTAAAAATGTCGCAATGTACCTTTAGAACACAAAACAATCCCTGTCCTGAAAAGGCGATGCAGAATTTGCTTAAGTATGATTCCGTATGCTTTAGGATGATCAGCTGTAGTTCAATTAATATATCTCAGTTATAGAAATAATTTTTGGGTATGTCTTCTCCAACTTTAATCAGTAACTGTTGCCTCTCAGAGGAGCCAAATAAAATGAAAAATATGTGTCTGAAATATCTGGGTTGAAATATTGATCATCAATGGTTATTAGTGTAATAAAGAATCTACCAATAAGATCAAACTGGATATGGGATAGCATTGTATAAAATATATATATTTAGCATTGAGATTCTAATGAAGTCACAGAGAACTGTGACATTTCTCCAGAGAGTAGCATCAAATCCCATTGGATTCTTTTGTCAAAGACTAATGAGAAACTTGTTTTGTGTAAAAGCCAGAAAAAAATGTGACTTGGAGCTTATGAATTAATCACGTTAGCTTCCTGTCAGCAGCAGTTTTGTGGTGTATCCTGGGCATGCTCCTGACTCACAGCATAGTTTGATTGATGGATTTCCTATTTAATCCACAGTTCTTCCTGTCTTTGATCACATCTGCCCTTCACACAAATGGGGACCTATTCTTTAAATTCACAATATTTCAGTTCCAGATTTTAGCTGCTTTGATGTATGCTAAATTATACAATGCTATGCTCTTACTATTTTATCTTTTCTTCTGAAATGCTATGACTTTTGATATGAAGCTATTTTATAAGTCCAACTTGTATTTAATGAGTTATTTTGCCTTTTGATATAGTATATTGAGTCTTGGTTCCAAATCTTTTTCATTTATCTTTTATCATGTCTGCAGCATTGCTAACTTACATAACAAAAGTGTATTTGTATAAAATCTGGATTTAAGTATGGGCTGATAGAAATTTCTTTCAATAGAAAGCCTTCTGAATAGCCATGTTTTATAGTGTATTTGGGAAACTTTTCAGAAAGCTGAGAAAAGATTACTTGGTAAATGTATTTGATAAGTTTCCTAAATATTTCCAGACTAAGAAGGCACTTCATGCATCTGTAACGAGCCTTTAAAAGCCCTAAAACCAAAGTTTCCAATACATTGTTTTTTATCTAAAAGAAATATATGTTATTGTAGCCTTTTTCTGAAAATCTGACAAAATTCTTTCTGCCATCTTTTAAAATATGGCACTTTACAAAGAGCAGCTGATACAATAAGCCCTCAGACCATCCATTGTCAAAAATCTCCTCTGTGTTTATGAATTTCATCTAAAGGTTATATTCACATTCTCTTGCTTATGTGGAAAGCCTACTAAATGGGTCTCACTGATTGCAAGTTTCCTTAAATATCAGGAAAATTCACACTAGACAAAACAATTTCATTAGTTTCATATGCTAAGCATGAAAGATAGTTAAGTGATATGTGACATATGAATATATATAATATGTGAATCATACATGTATATATGTGAGAACATTAACTATTTATGCCCATGTATACAAAAATGTTAGTAGAAATTGCAATATTAAGATAAATGCTTTTAGGGAGGCCACTGTAATATATATATTAACATATATATATATATATTTGTTGTTAATCTAATTTTCAGAAATATCGTATCTAAATTATGCTTGTTAGTATCAGCAAAATAGCATTATATTGTTTTAAACCTTATTGTTGTTACAATAAACATATATGTTGTTACATATGCATATATATGTATACATATGTACATATTATAGCTATAAATACTTTGTTTACACATATATACATATATAAAATCTATTTTATACTGAAATGACTGAAGATGCCATGAAAAAAGTTGTATGTCTGTGCAAATGCAATCAGTACAGTGGCTTTATCCTGGAGCTGTGTCTGTCTAAGGGATAGCATTGCTTGCCTCTGTGAGACCCCATGAAAACTAGAAGGCTACCCTATCTGCATTGTCACCAGTTGCATACAGCTGGCAGGGCTTGTAGAAACACAGTGAGAGGGCTGGCTATGTGTTTGACATGTACTTCATGTTTTCAGCAGAAGATAGCATCCAAACCCCTAGAACAGGGCTGGATGACACTGACCACAGTTGCCAGGAGACAGCACTATTAATGGCTGACAAGGGCAGCAAAGCAGGGATCTCTGCCAGGGATGGTGCAGCTGTGAAGTGCCTCTGATGATTCACTGCTTCTGCATAAACTAGAGTGAGCAACAGCTCTTCACAAACGAAACTGAAGGCCATATATCTTTCTGTTAATGTTTTAACAGTGCTCACATCTGTCCTGGTCCTTTAAGAAATAAGAAATAGAATGTAAAGGGGGGAAATGGGCACTGGTTTTAGACTAACACAACAGTCTTCATAAAATATTAATTATCTGGAGCATGTTTCTATAGAAACTATCACAGGGCCAAAATTACCTGCTAATCATTTATAAGTTGTGGAGGAACTTAAAATTCACCTAATAGATGGTTCCTTTGTTGTAGTTGTTTTTTGTTTTCTTCTTCTAAGATGACAAGATACAGTATAAAACATAGACACTAGTTACTCAGGACAAAGGAGAAAGGTGAAGGAACCCACCACCACAGATAGTATTTCCCTGACACTAACCTACGCCTTGCACTTTATGTGACACACTAACCATCACTGATGGTTCAGAATCTTAAATTGTGTTTGCAGACGGGAAAATGAAGCTTCTGTTGTCAAATTTCTCCATTTTGATATTATGTTTTTAATGCAGATCTCTTCCAAAGAAAATGTCTAGAACTTTCTGGATAGGCTTCTTGTGTCTGGAATTTAGTAATTGTTTCTTTATCTAGGGTCTTGAAGGAAGTTACCAAAGACAGAAGCAGTGAGGGCCAAATGAGCCTGCGGTTCTTTGCTGTTGCATGTTCTCCTCCACAGCGAGCCTTGGGGGCTGTAATCAGTGTACTAGGATAGAGAATGCATGAAATCTTTGCAATTAAACAATAAAGCTGTGGTTATTGTTTGCGCCTTGATTACAGAGAACCTATCTGGAATGAACACTGAATGTTGACAACATTTACTAGCTTTATTTATTGCAAAGGTAAGAGTAGATTTTTTTGTTTTGACTTTTAATAAAAACTACAATAATGTAGTCACAAAAATAAGTTGAGGCATTCAGCACTGTGCTATGAGCTACCTGACTTCTATGTGGTCAGAAGAGTATACTCTATCATGTATTCAGTAACCCATCTTCTTTAACAAGTGTCAGATAAACGCTTCTAATAATCTTAACAATGCTCAATTACAAATTTTGGGATGTTGACTTACAAAGACATGCATATTTCCATCTCTGTTAAGTGAAACGTTATTTTAACTGTCTGTTATCACTTTATATTGGCTAGAGCAGCAAATTAATAAGAAGAGAAATGTAATTATATAATTACATTTTTGCATCTCAAGTATCTGTAGAGTTAGTTATAGGTTGCATGCAGAAAGAGCAACAATATTCATACATTTATTACATTCAGTATATATGTTTTATTTATTTATCCATATGTCATAAATATCTTTCTCATATATATGTAGACAGAAGTTTCTGTTTCATCCAGTCCCATAGCAGTTCAGTCCCAAAGAAATACACAGAGGCTTATATTAATCATAAACTGGCCTACTGTTCAGACTTATTACTAACTACCTCTTAAACTTAAATTAACCCATAATTCTTATCTAGGATTAGCCACATGACTTGGTATCTTTTGCTCAGTAGGGCATTCTCATTTTGCTTCCTCTGTGTATGGCTGTTGATGGACTGTCTTTCATCTTCCCATAATTCTCTTAGTAAGGTTGCCCCACCTATACTTCTTGCCTCGCTACTGGCCAATCAAAATTTTAATAAACTATATGAGTGGCAAATCTTTGCAGTGTACAAAAGTATTATTCCACAGCATATGTATATGGCAAGGGACTAGCAAAAAGGGAAAGGACATTTAACCTTCCAAAGGGTGGTAAAAAAGCCTATTATTTTTCTTCTTTTCTCTTCATTATATTGTCTGTTTTGATTGTTGGGATATCTAATTATCACCAGAATTACTAAACAAGTAGGTAGCCTACATTTATTGATACTTTTTTTTACAGTATAAGTGATTGTCTAGAAGACTATTTTTCTTGACTTCTTAGATATCTTTCCTATATCTATCCAAGCTTTTCCTGGAGCCTAAAATTTTCCATGTTTTAATTTTTTTTTGCCTTCTTCCTTTTACAATTTTTTTATTTTCTTTTTTATTTTATTTATTTATTTTTTTACAATTTTCTTTTTTATGTTCACAGTTTCCATATTTCAGTACTCGTACCTTAATAACATAGCTTCTGATTTTTGGTTCTAGAGTAATTAGAATGATCACAGCATTTCCCCTCTATTTATATACAGATACCAAAGACAAAAGCAAAGGCTATTTAAAAACTAGAGTCTTGCAAAAAGTAATCATCAAAGCACTTCAGTTGATAACATTTGAGCTGAAGCTAAACTTGAGAAATGAGCAAATGATTCCTCAATTGTACTAAGTGGGACATGCTAGTTTTCCTTCAAAAGTGTATTCAAAATAAGAAGAATTCTTTCTAGGCTGACGTTTGGAACTGAACTTAAAGAGAGGTGATGGAGAGGAAAGACAAAAAGCCTGTGACAGAAATATGAAAGTGAAGCGGAAAAACTTAAGGACTTGAGTTTTCAGTTTTAAGTTGCTTGTTCTATACGACCAAAGCACTTTTTAGCTTAAATATGTGATGATCATAGAAGTCTTGGAAAGACAGGAAGCTGGCATGAAGGTAGGTAGTGAAGATGGTCCATATATCAAATAAAGACTTGACATTTCACACCTGGCTGAATCCCAGAACTAGAAATAAATTCAACTAAATTGGAAACAGAAGTGAGCACAAGAACACAGACGTTTGGCTTGTGGAAACCAGTTGCTGAGGCTTGCAAGTACTCCAGCTAGGAGTCAGATGCTTAAGGAAGTCATATAGGTTGATCCCAGGTACCCTCTGAGTGTAACTAATTAAACTTTGTGCATATACCTTCACATAAAACCCGATAACACGGCCGGGCCGTGGTGGCGCACGCCTTTAATCCCAGCACTCGGGAGGCAGAGGCAGGCGGATCTCTGTGAGTTCGAGACCAGCCTGGTCTACAAGAGCTAGTTCCAGGACAGGCTCCAAAACCACAGAGAAACCCTGTCTCGAAAAACCAAAAAAAAAAAAAAAAAACCGATAACACTTAGACCTATGAGATAAAATAAATTTATGAAAGCACAAAATTTAGGTGTGGCTTGTTTGTTATAATGCAATAAAAAAGACTCAGGGCAAATATCTTTACTAGTTAATAAAGGGACTGCATTTTTTAATCAGTTTCAATTGATTCAGCAAAACTGTATTAAATGTCACAGCAGCCTCTAAGTATCATAAGATAAATATCATATGTATATTTTCTCTTTGGTAAATCTCTTGATTGTAGAATTTTACTCTCAATTGCAAAATTTCTTGCAGAGGAGTATGGATTAAAAATTTTATGATTTATTCTTAGCAAAGTTAATGTAGTGAAATAGATTAATTTACATCTATTGTAAACTGCCTGCAGAAAATCTTGAGTTATATAAAATAAATTATAATGCTTTAGATTGAATATTTTTATGACCTACTAGGTGATGTAATAAGATAAAAAAAACATGGAGTGGCCGGGCGGTGATGACGCACGCCTTTAATCCCAGCACACGGGAGGCAGAGTCAGGAGGATCTCTGTGAGTTCGAGACCAGCCTGGTCTACAAGAGCTAGTTCCAGGACAGGCTCCAAAGCCAAGAGAAACCCTGTCTCGAAAAACCAAAAAAAAAAAAAAAAAAAAAAACATGGAGTGAAAAAGTAGTAATTTAAGTCCCATTAAAACTTACTATGACAACAAAATGCAATCAATAGAGGAAATTTACAAACAATACATTGGGGAAACGAAATTGGGCCCATCTTTGACAAAAAAATATTTTAAGTTCTTCATATTTAAAAATTTTAGATTTTTATATTAATATCTTGAATAATCTAATGGAATAATAAATAAGAAATATGGATATTTAATGTCTATACCCACTAGTGTAAACCCTCTCAATGAAAGTAAATTTGAAACGCTTTCATATATTTATCTTGAGAGTCACAGGTTAGACAAAAGAAAATGGTTTTGTCTATCTGTATCTAGTATTTAAATAACTAGATTTGTAATCTCAAATAGCTTGTCTTTTTACATGATTTGAAGGTTTAACTCCATGATTCAGAAATCATATTATGATAGTTTGGAAAGCTGACATGTAGAGTAAACATGAAAACCCATGACACACCATAACTAAATCAGACATATAAATATTAAAGAAAATTTTCCAGGCAAGTTACTATTGCAGTCTTAAGGATTATGTATGTGGATACTAAAAAAAAAAAAAATAATGAAAAGAAGTAGGGAGGTAATCAAGAAAGGCAAGAGTAGTCACTGCTTCCTTCCAATAAGGCTTAAGATTCAGTCAGCTTCCAATAAGGCTTAAGGCTCAGTCAGCCATGTAGAGCTAAGCTCTTATACACATTCTCACACTCGTACATACATGGAAGGAAGCATTTTGCAGGAAGTATCAAGATCAAATTTTGCTAGTGTTGAGTTTTTTTAAATAAACTTTTCTATAGCTTCCGCCTTTTAAAATATTAATATTCATTTTATTTATGTATCTTCTATAGAATATATGAAAATCCAAAGAAAATACCATAATACAGTATTTTGGGCTCATTCTTTAGGAATCTTACCTATTTCACACATTTATCCTATGAGCCTATTTAATTGAATTTAAACAACTTAATATTCCACCAGTATTGTTTTGTTTGTGACAAAGTACAGAAACTCTTGAATTATGGAAAATAAAAAAAAAACTCTTTGATTCGCTCTGTAAGTTGTTGTAAAAGCACTGTTCAAAAAGTTGGAGATCCTGATTTTCTTTACTCAAGAAAATAAAGGCTGGTTAAACAAACAAGATAACACTACAGATCAACACAGGTAGAACCAATTAAAAACAAAAATTTCCACTTTCTACTTGGTAGCTTTAATCTTTCCATCTTTATATAAAGTAAAATAATTTTAGGCTTACTACATATTTGAATAATCTGTGAATCAGATTTAATAAGAATGACCTTTGTTCAAGTAAACTATTCCTTACATATTATTTTCAGAGTAATTTAACTAATTTATCTTCATAATTCCTCTGGCTGAGCTAATGTCAGCACCCTGCACAGTTCTCAGTATGAAAGAGCATTTTTTTTCAGCTCTCCTTCAGGGGTTAGGGGGATTTCTCTAGAGACTTTAAATGTGTATTAGTTAATCCACTTCATGAATAATTAATTTAGCATGCAAAATTTACAGTGTCTACTTGGTTGTGTTAAAAAAAAGCAATTTAAATCCTTTGCAGAGATTCAAAGGGGAATTTTCAAAGTGGTCAATAATTTTATAAGAAATAATAATGTATTTTACCAATTGTTCCTGCAAACAGAAAAAGATAATATATAAATAACATAATAGTTATTTCTTTTTTTTAATTTTTTTTTGGTTTTTTCGATACAGGGTTTCTCTGTGGTTTTGGAGCCTGTCCTGGAACTAGCTCTTGTAGACCAGGCTGGTCTCGAACTCACAGAGATCCGCCTGCCTCTGCCTCCCGAGTGCTGGGATTAAAGGCGTGCGCCACCACCGCCCGGCTAATAGTTATTTCTTGATGAATAATAACTTAAAAAAAAGAACACAAATATTCATGAACTACTAACTATTGTTTCTTATAACAAGTGTATATTTTAAAGACATATTTATAATAAATACATATTTTAGGTGAATTTGTATTTTCTCCACCTAGATTCACAAATCCACTCCATGATTTTATGATGTGATAAATAATAGAAACCAATATTCATATACATCAGATAATCTATATTAGTGTCAGTTGTTTTTAACAGAACAAGGATGATGTTTATTTGTGGGATGTATATGTTCTTACATGTTTATATGTGTGATACACATACATGTGACTGTGTGCAAATATTTATACATATGCCTTCAAAGGGCAGAAATCAACCTTGGGCACTATCACTTAGGTCTATACATTTTGGTTTTGCAATGGAGTCCCTCTCGGAGTTGGCGATCAACAAATAGGCTTGGTTCCTGCTCAACAAATTCTAGAGATGTTCTAGTCTCCAGCTTCACAGTACCAACTTCCCTAGAGCAGGCCATCATAACCACCTTTATGCATGGATTCTGCACCTTGAACTCAGGTCCTCACAGGTGTACAACAAGCTCGTTACTTATTTTTGGCTATAACCCAGCCAAAAATAATTCTTTACTACAAATGGTGGTGAATGACTCTGAAGAGGATATGCAGAACTACCTAATTTAATATTCCTTACCAGTATTTAAAATTTTATATGTATTAGGAAAATTAATTCCTTAAAAGTTATAACATGCAGTTTTATTTTACTGTGTTCAGACTAAATGAAATTATCTACATTTAAAGATATAAATGCTGAATATGACCAAATTGGTATGAATACATATTTCTCCCTGAATCTCAAATTTGCCTTTATTTATACTATGGAGTGTAAAATTAAGTGTGGATTTTTAAATTTGAAATAATGGTTTAATCAATACAATAAAGCATTTTAATATTATTTAGACTTTCAATTTCACTAACATTCATGTTTCATATTTTCTATGACTCTGCTGAGGAAGAATGGGACCTTCTCTACAATGAGTCTCTACTATTCTGTGGCTACTGTTTGTATATGCATGTGTGAGCTACCCCTCATGGAGACCATGTGGCAGAGAGCTTTGAGTCGTGTGTGAGCATGGGTTCCCAAGTGTGGGTGCTGGAAACTGAACTCAGCTCTTTCGCGAGAGCAGTGAGGACTTAAAATTTATTAGCAAAAAATAAAACAAAAGAGGATATGACATTGTGAATGACATGTGTTTGAGGGGTCATGGGGGAGGGTTAGAAGGTGGGTGGTGTGGATATATGAAGGCATACTATAGCAACACAGTTAGTCAAAGAAATGGTCTATTTTTTAAAAACCTAAAATACTTGTTGTAATATTGTTGCTTTGATTGATTATTACTTTTGTATAGAAATAAACCCGTGCCAGTATTGGCAATACAATATTATAGTTTAGCAACAAGCTCTGTGAAGTACGGAATACTAAAATTGTGCCAATGATTCCTTTTACAATGATAGTACACACTTCCAAACACAAAGATTTTGTATCTACCTAACTATAATTTGATCACTTTATATATTTGTTAATTAAAATTCCATACTAATAATATTGGGCATAGCCAATATATCTAAATGTGTCCTTACCATACTTGAAAAAAAATTTGTTTTAAATGTAGATGAAAAATTACATATAATGTACAAACACCCAAAATGGGCCTTTGGTTCAAAAATGAGGATATAGAAAGCAAAACTACACCCAACTGTCCCTCTTCCAAAAAGAGAACAGCCAAGCATGGAAGTGATTGGAGAGTGAACAGTTCTTTCTTGTTTTTTTTTGGGGGGGGGCATTAATACTGAAGATCAGAGAAACAGAACAGTAAGCCACTGGAGAAACCTTTTACCTCTACCAATGCTCATACCGAAGTAGTGATCCTCAGCCTGTCTTGTATCTCTATCAAACCTCAGACTGGACACTCTCCAGTGAGTTTCTGTCTCTTCCCTTTTCTATTCATCTCTCTGTCCAGTGGTAATTGCTCCTATATCCACCTCCCTAGTGCTGGGATTAAAGGTGTGCCTCAGCTCAGCTCGGGCAAAAGTGATTAAAGGAGACAAATGTACTCGAATTCATTTGGGTCCTTTTCTGAGAATTATCATATGCCTGTACGAGTTATAGAGCAGTTATTTATATCCTCAATTAATGGAGTTATTACTTGTTCCATTTTATCCCTGTACTTAAATAAATTTCTCTATCTGAGTTAGGAATCTATTGTCATGTTCCTTCTGAATTCTACTAGAAACCTGAACTTTGATTTTAGTTGCTGAGACATTTTGCATAGCAACCCACTCTGATGAAATTTCTATTTAAATTATATATGCATTTTTTACCATAAGCTAATGTATTATTCCATGTTGACTTCCATTAAAATAAGCTTTTCATTCACATTTTAAAGGATTATATGTAAATCTAATACATTAACAATAGCTTTAAAATGATTTTACATTTTATTGTAAACTATCTCCATCAGAACTGAGTTAGATTTTTGATTATTGTCAAGACACTTCCCAGGGTAGTGCCAGAGCTGTGCTTTACAAATTCTGTCAGTTCACAACTGTGAGGTTATGAAATGAATTTAATAGGCTGTGAGAAGCTGCAGGTACTACAGTGGAATAGAATACAAAATAATATATAAGATAATAAATATATAGCATATATATATACACACATGTACATGTATATTATACATGTATATGCAAGTATATACATGTACACACACACACACACACATATATACATTCACCGCTAACATTTGTCTATAAGTAATAATGTCCTTAGATTAAAAAGGCTAGTGATGTTAGCCAGGAGGTGGTGAATCACACCTTGATCTCAGCACTCGGGAAGCAGACACAGGGGGATTTCTGAGAGTTTGAGGCCAGGCTGATCTACGGAGCTAGTTCCAGGACAGACTCCAAAGCTACAGAGAAACACTGTCTCAAAAAAAAAAAATGGATTAGAGATGGAGATGTTAGCTCATACTTTCAGTTTTAGACTTTTTTTTCTTAAACAGCAAATATAGGAAACAAGCATTATATATAACAACGAATTCAATGTGTTGTCCCACTTCCTTCGCTGGAAGGAGCTTTAAAGTTGAGAAACATTGCACTAGTTCCTTTGTGTGATTCTACTTGTAGAACGGTATCCTCAGACATTGGACGTTCTACCTTCTGTTTATAGGTTAAAAAGAAAGGACCTCATACAAAGAGAAAAGGCAGAAACAGATGGAGGATAAAAAAAAATAGTTGCTTGAAGTTTTCCCAATATAATACAAGTTTTAAATGATAATTTCAGGAAAATAGAGGATTAGGTAATTTAAATCTAAAAAAGTTAGTAACAATTTTATGTGCATTGGCCTTGCTGTATTCTGGAGAAAACCTTTTGAGTTTTTCCTACAACTTGACCAACCTCTAATGAGTAAACAAAACCTTAAAAAAATGAATCTTTTCAAATGTTTTGTGACAATTCTAAACTTTATATTTCTTCCTGACTTATAAAGGTCAGGGTCCTATATAATTGTATTAAGGAACTGGCTGTGACCTACGTCAGCTAGCGAGCAGAGCACAGGCAAAGCGGAACATCGCGTCTGATCTTCAAGGTTTATGAATATGAATCGTCTTTTTCAGAATGTCTTTCAGGAGCCTTAATCAAGACAGCTGCCTTTTGCTTACTATTGGTAGAACATTTTGCCAGTTGCTTTGAAATATAAATGCACTTAATCTTTAAAAAGCCTCTTGAGGTGAATAATATAAATTCATTCTAGTTGATTAGGAAACCGAGATTTATAAGGTTAAGAACTCACCCAAGGTCATATTCTACTAACTGGCAGATGCAGGATTTGATGTTGGGCTGATTCATAATACACACAGAAAATAGCAGTTTTATTTGTGAAATCATTCAAAATTTTTTCTGGTTACTGTGAGGGACTATGATTCTAAATGGCAGACTGACTTCATTTTTCCCCATTTAGATGAATATTCTCAGTAATTTGACAAATTATTTTGGAGCCTGTCCCGGAACTAGCTCTTGTAGACTAGGCTGGACTTGAACTCACAGAGACCTGCCTGCCTCTGCCTCCAAAGAGCTGGGATTAAAGGCATGTGTCACCACTGCCCAGCTAATTTAAGGAAGTTTTTTATCACTCAGTATTTGTTTCTCAGAAAGGCTGAAGTTAGAAGGCAGCAAATATTTACACAGGTTCCATAAAATATTAGAAGAGAAAAAGGATTGCTAGTGATACAGATTTAACTTGAAGCTACTATGATCTCCATTTCTTTTTTTTTAATTTATTTATTTATTAAGGATTTCTGCCTCCTCCCCGCAACCGCTTCCCATTTCCCTCCCCCTCCCCCCATCAAGTCCCCCTCCCTCATCTGCTAGAAGAGCAATCAGGGTTCCCTGACCTGTGGGAAGCCCAAGGACTGCCCGCCTCTATCCAGGTCTCCTAAGGTGAGCATCCAAACTGCCTAGGCTCCCACAAAGCCAGTACGTACAGTAGGATCAAAAACCCACTGCGATTGTTCTTGAGTTCTCAGCAGTCCTCATTGTCCGCTATGTTCAGCTAGTCCGGATTTATCCCATGCTTTTTCAGACCTAGGCCTGCTGGCCTTGGTGAGTTCCCGAGAGAACAACCCCATTGTCTCAGTGTGTGGGTGCACCCCTCGTGGTCCTGAGTTCCTTGCTCGTGCTCCGTCTCCTTCTGCTCCTGATTTGGACCTTGAGATTTCTGTCCGGTGCTCCCATGTGGGTCTCTGTCTCCTTTCATCGCCTGATGAAGGTTAATATTCATGAGGATGCCTATGTGTTTGTCTTTGGATTCACCTTCTTATTTAGCTTCTCTAGGAACATGAATTATAAGCTCAATGTCCTTTATTTGACCACAGCAAACAAAGAGACTATTGCAATAAAGAAAGTCTCCTGACGTTTTTCATTTCACCAAATTCATTAAATGGTTTCCAATTCACTGTAGTGTATTCAGTATGGTATTACATCTTGCACTGAAGCCTATCATATAATTCACTAAAAATATTCTATTGCTAAAGCTACTAATGATCAATGAGTCTTCAGTGAGCTGCGATCTCTTTGCTGTGAGAGGATCTTGCCTTGGTCCTAGAATCTGCTGACTGATTAGGGTGGTAGTCAGAGAAAAATGAAAGTGTCTATGTGATTTCATAAAATAACAAAACAAACGAACAATATTTAAATCATTGACAGCTTCTTTATAGAAAAGACATCTGTGTAACATATATTTCCATGTGATTGAGTTTCACACACTATAGATTGTCTTTTCTAAGTTAGAGTCTGGTCTCCCAGATTATCTTGTTGCTTCAACAACTTACTTTACCTCAGGATTCTGAATCCTGTTTTCTTATTTCAATGCTGTGCAGAGAACTTTCCATAGGAATAGACTCTATCTCAAGGAACTATTTGTTCATTTATTTATGTACATCCACAAGATATGACTCCTTGTGTTCAATTTTATTATCACTCTGACAAAATCATTGACAAAAGAAAAACCAGAAAGAAGGAAAGGTTAATTTCAACTCACAATCTGTGGCTCCAGTTCATCACATCAGAGAGAGCATGGTGTCAGGACCATGAAGGAGTGGGTTGCATTGTACTCGCAGAGGATACTGTGCTTGCCACATTTTCTCCTTTTGATTTGTTCCCATACCCAGACCTATGGAGAAGTGCTGCCCACATAGGAAGCGTTTTATAACTTCAACCAATCTAATCTAAAAACTCTCCTATAAATATGCTTAAATGTTTGCTTTCTTAGTGAGTGTCGATATCAACAAGTTGACAGTCAAAATTATTTCTCATATTCTTCATTCCATAAAATTATATCATGACGTTGAATTAAGTTTATCACATATTTAGGCTACATGTTTAATTCTAGTTCTCTCTCTCTCCACATTTGCAGTCACTGCTTTTCCTGAATTCTAAATGTCTCAAAGTCACATGTAAGAATGAGAATTGGTTTCTTTCATTCCTATTAGTGCTGATATCCTGACTCCCTCTATTAAATCATGAATATTCTTAGCATTTAGGCCAGTGAATTCTCTCCAGACATTTTTGTTAACTTATAACACTGACACCCTTATGAATATGTTTTTTACATAGTAAGATCTGAAGGTCTAAATTACATTAGGATTCCTGTCCTGAACATGGGTGTTGTTTTAATAAGCATAAAAATAATATCAACATCTATGATGGCTGATCTCTCAGGCAGACTGAACACTTAACTTTTAGCTGAAGTACACAGTTCTCTGCTTTTGTTGGATAATTTGTCACGGTAACAGAAAAAAAATAACTAACACAATTGTATCATCTATCTTCATCAGGTATGCTGATAACTACTTGCATTGTCAATAAGTAACATTATTTTGAAAGATATGTTTTGGCTTTATTAAATAGTTCTGATTTTTTTTGTTGCTTTTAAGTTTATTTATTCTTAAATTCATATATATATATATATATATATATATATATATATGGATGTGTGTGTATACCAATGACCATATCTTCATTTGAATAAATAATGGTAATCTCAACTTGTCCAAATTGATCTTGATACTCTATCCCACCCCCACATACTCCTAACTGTTCTTTCATATTCTTGAAATTCTTTTTTTTTTAAATTTATTTATTTATTAAAGATTTCTGTCTCTTCCCTGCCACCGCCTCCCATTTCCCTCCCCCTCTTTTTGGATGCTCAACTTACTAGACCTGGATGGAGGTGGGGGTTCCTTGGACTTCCCACAGGACAGGGAACCCTGATTGCTTTTCGGGCTGAGGGGAAGGGACTTAATAGTTCTGATTTTTAAGTCTCAAAGCAGGCTTAAAATGTTCAGAAAACCACATTTTATATTCTCATATAAGATGTGGCATTTGTTTATTGTAACGTAAGAGATTTTTTATAATTCTGAAGGATCCCCTGATTCCTAGACAGGGACTGTCACTCCAACCTAAAATTAGCAACTGCATTCAACTGCCACAGTGTGCTTTGCCTGTCCTTTGAAGCTTAAAATCAGTCACTGTATCCTTCTAGACATGACAGTCTTACATGGAATCTTACATGAAAATCTGCTCTTTTGTGTAGCCATTTACCTCAATCACACTTACTAGGTATTCTGGATAACTCTTTGTAGCTTTGAAATCAACACTTGTTACCTCACTCTAGATATTTTACATTTTAAAGACAATTTTCCCCACTGGACGTGTCGGAAGTCAACCTCCGTTAGCCCAAACACTCTGCCTGAAGCTTTCCACCTGTTCCAATCTTCACAGAATTGAAAAGACATTTTTTTTTCTTTCTGGATTTGGCTGTGGCTTAAGGGAATGGTTCGCTTGATTTTATTTCCAGACCACTAAAACTTTCTTCAAAGCATGTTGCTCAGTGCCTTCCTTCCATCTTCCCTCCATCTCTCCCTCCCACTCTTTATTTCTTCCTTTATTTCTTTCTTAATCACTCATGCATTGACTAAAGTCAAAAATTTAATTTCCTTCAAGAGCTTTTCATTTGCATTCCGATTAAATGCTAGCAAGAATTCAGATCTTGACTGTTTGCTATAAAAGGCCTTTGGTTTGCAGATTGTTTTGTCTTTATTTTTCACCAGTCTCAATTTGTTTTTTGCATTTAAACAAAATGGGAGCCATAAGACAATTCCTTTCATTTGTATACTTAGAGAGCACTGTTTCAACACTGATTTGCTTGGGAATAGGAAAGTTGAAGGCAAAGGACGAAAAAGTGAGCAGATAGTCAGTGAGAAGATACTCTAGGCAAGACAGTCTCATCTGCCATCTTGAACCAGTCAGAACATAGCCAACATTTATTATGGTTTCTGTCTACACAGCCACGGTTCATGAAACTGCCTCCCCCAATTATAAAACATCAAATTATCACTGATCATTATTATAATAGTTATGATAATTATAAGTTATAATATGTTGAGATTTTTCAATGTAAGTTGGAGAGAGAACACATACTAATTGGAAATGGACACCTATGAACTGTCTCTATCATGATTGCCACAAAACTTCAGTTTGTAAGAGAACAATGTCTTCGGTGCTCAAAATGTAGGAAATCATGCCTGTATCAAAAACATTTTGGTTTCAAAAGCAAATATTTCTTGTATCAGTTTCTGTATCAAAGAATTTGGGCTCAGTTCAGGTGAGTGCTTCTGTCTCAATGTCTCTAAAATTTTATGCTAAGGAATGGGGTTTTGATCACATAATGCACGCCTGAGGACAGACCTTCTTTGGCAGTGTCCAGAGGCCCTGCGGTTGTTAGACTGAAGGTGCTGTTTCTCAGCTAATAATTGGACAAAGGAAGTTTAGTCCTTGACTGGTAGATGTTTCCTAGCACAACCTACACCGTGCTAGGTACAATCACTCCTCAAATTAGAAGGGTAGTAAGAGTAGGTAAAAGGGAAGGAAGAGAAAAAAGACCGTATTCAGTTTTTAATTATGTCACTTTCAAATATCCTGGTTAATAAGATGATAAATGTAGCATTGGCAATCAGTATTAGAGGCAAAATTTTTTGGAGATGAAAGTTGAAATAAATCTATTTGAAAGTCATTCTAGAATGTGAACTAAATAGAGTTAGTAAATGTTAGAAGTTTGCTACATAAGCTGATGCCTAAGTTTAAACAGTTTGTTAATCATATTTTAAAAATGTCTTGAAATGCAAAGGTTGGTTATGACTCTTATTGGTGTTTCTAAGACCTTAATTCTATTTAAATTTGATTGCATTATTATGTATAAGTTCATTTCCACAGCTCAATTTGTTGTTTTTACTAAATCTTAATAAATAGTATAAAAAATACAAAGAAAAACAAGATAAAATATCTTCACTTCATACAAATGTTTAGATGAATATTGGGCAAGACAAGTATTGCCATTAGAGGCTTGCATTGTTTAGAACATGCTAATTAAATAGTTGTTATAGCAACTGTAAAAACTTGGAGAACTCTTTGGAAATTTACATTTGAGTGGGCTCTTGAACAATGCACAAAGTTTTATTGTAAGACAAAGTAGTAAATATAACAGGAAAACAAAAAAAAAAAGAAAAACATCAACAAAAAGCTTGTAGAAAATGTGGCAAACATTTGGCAAAGAAAGAGCAGTCTGAATGGAGCTGGGGAAGCTGATATAAAATATGTGCTGATACTCCCAAATGAAGACATAAGAATGACTGTACAGGAATAAAGATGTGGAGGAAGTGAGCCTATAGACATCTTAGAGACAGCCAACTATATGATCAGCAACATCAAAGGCCAACAACTGAGCAGATTTAGAAGGAAGAAACTGAACTAAGAGGCTATTGTAACATTTCCATTCTGAGTTATAATGATGCAAGAGTGGATGACAGGATTTGGATGTGTAAAGAACGCTATGATTAGAAGCCATGATATGCATGCAGTTGTGGCACACATGGACAGAGAGATGTTAAAGCTGAGTTGCACATCTCAAATGTGAAGAGAGTGACACCTAACAAATATGGAAAGTCAATTGGAAAGTACTATGCTTGTTAAATTTTCTGGTTTCTTAGTTATTTGAAAGTATTAAAGATAAAAAACGAAGGTGCCATACCTTAACTGATTTTAAAATTAGAAGTTCTAGAGTGAGATAATAATTATTGCTTGAGATTCATGAAAGAAGACTCAAAATCTTCAGAATGAATAAAATAATCAGCTACTAGAGGGGAGATAAAGTAAAACTAGAAGCCATTTTGACAAGAAACATTTCTATTGAAAGACTGACAAGAGAAAGAGAATCCAGTACCGTAAATGGTCAAAACATGTTTATAAAGAAGAGTGGTGGATGAATTGGGTCCTATGGAAGGAAGGGGAGAGACTGTGCGGAGGGTGTTGCCTGTTAACTAGGATGTCAGCAGCAGGTTTGAGACAAAAGCTTCAAGGTTATATTGGAGACTGTTTTCAATATAATAACCAACACATCCATTTTATATAATAAGCCCAGACTGAGCTTTGACAGTAGGCTTAAATTTGAGAAGTAAGAAATTCTGAGAAAGTGGAGGCATCATAAGATGATCTATTTCTATAACTTTGGCAGCAAAGTAGGGGACAGATGGCGTAGAAGCTTGAAATAGTAGATGCAAAGAGAGGAAATGAATAAATTGGGAATTTTTCACCTCAAAGTAAAGGGACTATGAGAGAGAGGGGTGTTGGTGCTGAATATAAATAAAACTAAGAAGAATATGAAAATTTAGGATAGGCAAGGCCAAAACCACTATTAAAAGAGGAATGTTTGCAAGAAATCATCCGTCATCATATATACAACAAGAGAAAGGGAAGTTCCAGGAATAAGCAGTGTGTTAAAGAAACACCAGTTGGTTGGTTTTAATTGTAGTAATCAATGAAAAAAAAAAAGACTAGTGTTTGTTTAAGGGCTATTACTTGCCAGGACCCAGCTTAGTGATTTACATGTATGAACTCATTAAAACTTTTGAAGAGCTCTATGGAGTGAGCATAGTAAAAGATCCTAATTTAAAAATTCAATGTAAGAAATTGAATTTTTAGGGAATGGAACTGTTCAAGTTTCCAGTGAGAGACAGTTTTCAGAATGCAACCTATTTCTGCCTCCATGGCTCATGCTGTAGGTTACCATGGTCAGTGTATGAGATCGCGATGTGACCATGTTGGGACCAAGGACTTATCACAGTCTAGGAGGTAAAACGAGTCTCGTAGAAGCAGTAATGATTTGCTTGAAATTTTACTTGGGAAGGCATCACATTTAGTAAGGTCTTGTAACTTCCAGCAGAATCCAATCAAGAAGCTCCTAGAGAAATCTAGAAGTTATAAGGCCAATATTTTTGAAGCACAAAGTCGAGAAAAATCTAATGTGAACGTAGATATCAATTTGAAATGACTGACAATAGAATTCAATCTAGAGAGGAAAAGAAGGGACACTTGTAGGGAATGGCTAACTGGCTGTAGAGGGGACAAGTACATTCACAGCCTCACTAACACAAAGAAAGTTATTATGTATGGGAATATAGGAAAATACACTGTGAGGTTTTCACGGCTTCAAAAGCAGGTGTCACTGTGGTAATCATAGCACATTCAAAGGTTAATTAATCCTGGTACAGCCTGACATAAAAGGTTGAATGTGACGAAGATATAATTGAGGTGGGGTCACTGCCATCAGGAAACGAAGGAACGTGAGGCCAAAGACACAAAGGTGTAAGCCAGTGTATCAGGTTAACTTCTGAGTTGATAAGCAGATGATGTTGTCTTCAGATTTTATGCAATGAAGTTTGCTCTTGCTACTTCATAATCTCGTTTGTTATTCCTAATGCCTAATCACTTAATGTTTTCAACTTCTATTTTAGAATCTCTGACTTTTGGCATGCTTAAGGAAGAACACATTTTAAAACCACTCTGTGAACATGTATATATAAGTGTGTCTCTGTGTGTGGTTCTGAAGGAAATTCGATTCCCAAACAGCCTCAAACAAAATATATTTAAGCATACTATTTCATAATATTAATACTTATGCTTGTATAAATTGTTTTCATTAGTAATGAAATGCAATAGGAGCATAGTTACCATCTAGAAATAAAGGTCTAATTACAATTAAGAATAGTGTTTCATATGCTAGTATGATGATAAACACTTCACTCCCTTTCTAAATTAGGATTGCATTGGCTTTGAGAACAATGTGAACACAGGAACAGGCTATGTCTTAATTTCAACAAAGCTTAATGTTTTTTCTAAATATTTAAAAGATGATTATGTATATAAAGACTATTGTGGATGCAGGTGCACAGTGTGGAAGCCAGAGGCCAGTGTGTGGTTGCCAGCTATCATCAACACATAATGTGGCCCTGGTGATCAAACTCACGTTTTAAGTCTTGTTAGCAAATGCTTTTACCTCCTGGACTATTTTACCAGTCCCCAAACCTTAACTTTTCCAAAGTATTCTTTACTTCAATTGTATTCAGATTGCAGTGGTCATTATCGATCCTCAAGTGACAAACTATTATCATTTACTAGAAAATGTGGGCAGTTGTATTTTTTTGCTTGTCTGTCCAGTCATAGTTCTTTATATAATAAATCTACCCTCACACACTTAACTTAAAGAAACTTTTTAAGATGATCAAAATAAAGTGAAAGAAGCTAGAAGGAAATTTTCTTGAGTGGTTGGAGATGAGGGAAGTTATGATTAGAGCAGATTGGAACAGAACTTCAAAACTAATCATGTCAGACAGGAAGGAAACAAAAATCTTGACTTTATTTTAAGAACTAGCAAGAAGTAATGTGTAACGTTTTTCGGTGTGTAAGAACAGAGGGAAACGGATTTGTTATTTCTGAAGATACAGCTGCTGTCTACCCTGGGTTGGAGATGGTCTACAATGTTTTGGGAAGAATGAGTGAAAATGAGTTTGCTAATCTTTAAGTAATTCAGAATATACTGATTTTTTATGGGAGGAGGAAAGTTGAAATATTTTGACATTTGGATTAATAGTAAATAATTACATAAAATCTGCAGCATACCAAAATGTGGCCAGAAATGCAAAACCTAGTGGCCAGCAACATAATTCAGTGATTGCAACACATCTCATTTTCTTATTGGAATTACTTCTTAGAAAGTGAAAATTAATGAAAATAAAACCAAGGCCGGCCACTTATCTACTTTCCATTAAAACTGATCATCACATTTTTGGAAATCAGTGACCTGGAAACCGTGAAGTTGTTATAACATCTTCTCTTTCTCCTTGTTTGTTTATCCAGGGCCAGCACCAATGCTTAGGTAATGTCTCAAATAGGCTCTTTTCAGTACATAGTAGGACACAAATGAAACTCAGCGTCTGAACAGAAGAGAAGATAGAATATAGGAAAGCCTAAGGAAGTGCTTGTCAATTTATCTTCCTCTTGGGTAAGATAAAAGCTATCTAGAATTTGTGACAACGAGAAATTTGATTGTCATGCACTCATCAGTACCATCTTGTTTGCCACAAGTAAGTGCCCAATCCTTGCCTCATTCTTTAACTTTACATCTCCATGTATCCTTCCGTACTGCACAATGAATGCAACAGTGGAAGAGAACACCTTCCTTCTGTTGGAGCAGTGAGTGATTTGTAGCCAATGAAGCTTTCATTGGATTGCAATCGACTCAACTAAACTTCCTGGAATATCAAAATCTCATTAAAAGCTGCCACTGAGTAAGAATGTAACTTAAGATTCTCTCCGTTATGGAAGTGGGCCAACTGTGATTTAATACTCTGCATCCAGACTGGGTGAGGGAAACTGTTAACTCACACATGCCTATGCTATATTGCTCAAAGAGTTTTTTTCATTTATTTACTGTATGAAAGGACCCTGCTGTTTGCTCTGTAAGGGTTCCCCTGTCGATTTAAGAACAATTATAAGTGAATTTCTTAGTGTGGCACTATTGTCAAGCTGCCAGCTGGTTTTCAAGATGTAAACAGAATCTAAACCCGACATTTCTACATTCCAAATGAGAGAGGGCTTTTAAAACTATGACCACGGTGGCTTTCAGAATGGTGATTGTCAATTGACGCTAGAATAGTGCAGTAGAGACTTTCAAGGCACTTAACGTCCATAGCGAGGATTTATGCAAAACTTAACAGTTGGTCCAAAGTTATGTTTAGGTTTGATGAGTAATTCAGATCTGAAAATAATTTGCACCTGACTTGAATCAGTGGCTTCTGGTGTGGCGAGGTTGCTTCTGTTCTCCTAAAGTTAATTCTTTGTGAGCTTCATTTTCTTTTACTACCTGGTCCAATGACTAACAGCCAGTGAAGGACAGTAGAAACTCACCCAATTGTGTCTCTATTTAGTGAGAAGATCAGAAAACATACTGTATGCTGTATTTCCCTTCTTGAGCAACCAGGTAAGAAAAAGCTACCCTTTGGCCTAGAAGTTGGAGGTAAACACACAGATCATGTTATAAGCCAGCCTCAGACTCTGATGGAAAGGACGTTAGAGCCCTGCTGCCTCATTTTAATTATCTGTTGTTACGACACACATGACTTCTACATATTTGCTGAACTCCCGAGCTGCAATACCCACGTATTTACAAATAATAGGAACCTTTGTTTAATCCAAGGATTAGAAATAGTGAAACATTTCAAATATTTGAAGACAAATGACACGTCATAGTATTTCCAACTGTACCTGCATAGGAAGCTTTAAGTTAAAATGGAGATCCTAGAGGCAATTTATCTTTACTGCCTTTTGTAGATGTGTAAGAAACCCTAGGTACATGCGATTACTCACATATCCAGGAAAGATAAGAAACCAAAAGCTGGGTCTAGAACTAGCATCCTTTAATTCTAGCATAATAATGTTATCTCCTTTAAAGGTAGGCCTGCAATGGTTTAAAACCAAACAGGGAAACTGTAGAAGAATATCACGCCTCTGAGTGCCCAGGATGCTGGAGTAAAACGAGCCTCCTGAAGCAAGATATAATGGATCGCAGATGGATACGGCATAGCCCTCTTGATAAAAGCTAAGATTTTGGCAGATGAGGGGGAAAATTGCCATAATCATTGGTATATGTGACTGATAGATACAGCCACTGGCTTTTAAATGTCTTCATTCTTCCTGGTGACCAGATTTAAATATGACATATCTTTATAATATTTTAATAATATTTTGTCAACAATTAGCCACATATGTAATAATAGCCTCCTAATTTTAGAGTACAAATGGAAATTCCCTTGGCCTAATGGTAGCACAGCTGCCATCAGATCAGAGTGAAACACATTGCCTGCCTGTGGCAGTGTTGGAGTAAAAAGCTTACTGCTTTCCCAGTCATATGAAAATAAACATGTATAGTTATGTATGCTACATAATACCTGATTATTATGTGATTGACTATTTCTTTTTGCTTTATGGAGGTATTACTACAGCTTCCTAAACTTGGCCTGTGACCCTATGCAGGTCTGCATAACTAAATGAGGGGACTGGTCAAACTGTGGCAACAGTAAATTGTGAATCAACGGACAATGGCCAGAAAGTAACTCAAAAACTCTGCTTTAAAAATTAATACATAATGAGCCTGAACTGTTTCAGGATGTGCTCACTCTGTTTTTGTGGCCTGACTGCAGCCTTGGGTCTAGGCACATGGCATGCACACTGCACTGGGCATGCTCTTATGTCTTACCCAGCTGCCAGATGCTGCAGGAAGCATCCTGACTTAGATTAGAGATTACTATGTGTCAGGAATTGAAGTCGTTTGCTGGACATCCAAAGCTTCATGTTTTTATAAGAATATGATGGCTTATTCGTGAAATGTAGACTTTAATATTTTCCCACTTAACATACAGGAAATGAACATATCTGTATTGTCTTGGAATGTTTGTTCACCAGAAACTGCTCTTTAAATTTCAGACTGGAGAGTTTCATTGAAACTGTCTTAAATAAATTTTGGCTTGGAATTAGGAAAGGGTTTCCAACCATTTCTGAAATAGCTTTGAGCGCACTTCTGCTGTTTTGTGCGATTTATGTGAAGCAGCATTTCAGCATCAAAAATTACAAAATCAAAATATCAATCAACTCTGAAAATGGCGTTACATCCCACAGTACCAAATATTGAACCAAGATTTAATTCTTTACATGAAAATAAAAAAAACATGCCCCTCTCATGAGTATGAAAACTTGCCTTTGCCTTTAATAAATGGCAAAATTATATGTAGAGTGAATAATGGTATGTGTGGACATCAAAGGCAACTTGAAGAAGTTGGTTTACTAGTTTTTCCAGGTGACTGTCAAACCTGGAGATCAAGTTCAGTCTGCCAGACTTTGGAGTAAGTACCTTTACCTGATTAGCCAACCCAAATAACTGCTTTAAAATATTTTTTCTTTTGGTATATGGGGTAACTATTGGAAGAAGTTTAACAAGGCCTGTCATATAATATACTTTTTATTATTTTAAAATGTAAATCTTAATTTTAAAAAATGTCAGGGTTTGTCAAGAAAAATAGGCTCATCTTTCATTTATATATTTGTGCATATTTCATATATCTCTGTTACACCAAAAATAAAAAAACTAGGCTATTAATATGAAAGCAAACATATGAGGGATTACAGGGAAGGTACCTGAAATAGGCAGATGAAGGAAAGGGAGGTAGTGTAGGAGGTCCTTCTGTTTGTGTGTTGCTGTCATTGGTTAATGAACAAAGAAACTGCCTTGGCCTAGTTGATAGGGTGTTACTTAGATAGGTGGAGAAAATAGAACTGAATGCTGGAAGGACGAAAGGCAGAGACAGAGAAGCCATGGATATTCTGCCTGAGGTGGATGTCAGTTAGAATCTCCAGTAAGCAAGCCACTGCCATGTGGCGATACACAGATTAATGGCAATGGGTTAAACTAATATGTAAGAGTTAGCCATAATAAAAATAATAAGTTAGAGCTAATGGCCAAGCAGTGTTTTAATTAATACAGTTTCTGTGTGTCTATTTAGGGTATAAGTTAGCTGGGTGGCCAGGACAAACAAGGGACCCTCTCCTTGCAACAAGGGGGGAAAGGGGAAAGCAATCCCATTTCAATTAAAATATATTTTTAAAAAGATTTTAAAAGGAGGCATTAGAATTGGGGACATGGCTAATTTGACTAAGAGCTTGCTTGCAAGCTTGAGGATTTTAGTTTAGTTTTCCAGCATTCATTGAAATTACTACCTATGGAGACATACCTTTGTAATTCTAGAACTGGAAAAGTTGAAACAAGACCCCCAAGGCATTTTATTTAGCCAATCTGAATGAATTGACAAGTTTTAGGCTCAATGAGAGACTTGTCTTAAAAAATAAGTTGGGAACCGGGTGGTGGTGGCACATGCCTATAATCCCAGCATTTGGGAGTCAGAGGCAAGCGGATCTCTTCGAGTTCGAGGCCAGCCTGGGCGACAAAAGCTAGTTCCAGGACAGGCTCCAAAGCTACAGAGAAACCCTGTCTCGAAAAAAACCAATAAATAAATAAATAAATAAGTTGGAGTTAGGTTCCCCAACATTGATCTCAGGCCTCCACGCATAACCACATACACACATATTCATATTCACATGAATATATAAATATACCTATTTAAAAGTATCTTTACTCTATAACAATGAGTTGTATTATGTTGACAGCATTCTTATAAATTCATGTTTCTGTATCATTGGTGGTATTCTTTTTACCTCTGCTTGATTTAATCTCATTTGATTTTGTTGACCATGGCCTTAAAAATCAATGGATCAGGTATAAATATAGATAGACAGCTATATCTCACATAATTGAGATTTATAGTAGGCTCTTAACTGTGTTTGTGTAAGTATACTGTATGATGTTGTCACAGTTAAGACATTAACCCAGCAATGTTCTACCTAGATCATTTTTCTATCCTTATTCCACATATAACCATATGCAGTCATTTATATCTGATAATTACAATCCATATAAGTGCACATACATAAACACAGATGCTTATACACATGTTGTTTGCAATTAAAGTAAGGTTGTAATTATTTTCATATTCACGTTCCTACTCTTTATATTTTAAACTCACAATTTTGAAGGAAAAGTTTTCTTTAGCAAAGTAAATTGTAGAAATTGAGCTAAAAGGCAGTTTTAGCTATTTGGCACAAGATCTTACTGTAGCAACTGAAAATTTGAGAACCTCTTTTGGTTTTAATTTTACATTGAATTTCAATCAAAAGCTGAGGCTTGTAAGATTGTTCAGTGATAAGTGTGTTTCCAACCAAGTGTGTTGACCTGAGTTAAAACCTAGTTCCTACATGGTGGAGGGAGAAAGCCCACTCTTACAAGTTTCTCTGTGATTTCCACATGTGCTCCCACACCCATACATACACAGAATAGATAATAGATAGATAGATAAATGAAATAAAGTCATTTTAAAAATAATAAGCTGATTGAGATAATTACATAGTCAATGTGAGGAAGGAAGGAAATACAAAGCGATTTTCAGTTTTTTTACCTCTACACTGAATATATCTAACACACACACACACACACACACACACACGCACAGACACTCCCGTCAACATTCATTGTTAAGATTCTTTATACATGCCAAAGTGAGAAATAATCTCAATAGCAATGATATATTTAAAGTTATTAAATTGCATTAGATCATATTAAAGACTGACTATGGGACACTGGGTTTCAAACTACACATCATTCTGTTAACTGCTTGTCCTTACTTGATGTTGCCTGCACAGACTACAGGGAAAAGTAATTCATGTCATTTTGGTCTTCATATTTATTGCTATGGATTAACAAGCAGAACTGTAGAAGCAACCTATGCTACCAGGTGAGCACACATGTGTATCAGAGACAGATTACATCTTTCTAATCATTGCTTTTAAGGTTTCTCTTTCCCTTCCTTCCCTGCCTCCCCTCTCTTACTTTTTGTTTCCATTCCTTCCCTTCTCTGAATTCTTTTACACCCTCTACCTCTTCTGTTCTCTTCCTTGCTTCATATCTCCCTCTCTTCTTCCTTCCTTCTCCTGGTATGTGTTTTCCTCCTCCTCCTCTGTCTTTCTATGTGTGCCTGTCTCTGTGTCTGTGTCTTTCTCTGTGTGTCCCTATTTATGTCTCTTCCTCTGTCTCTGTCTTTCTCTTTAATCCTCATGCAGGGTCTTGTTTTCTAGAAAAGCTGATCTAAAATTCTAGAACTCACTATGTAGCTCAGGTCAGCCTCAAAGTAACAGCCAACTTCCTGCTTCAAACTCATAAACACTACATTGGAAGTTTCTATTCTAGTTCACATCATTGGCATTAGTACAGGATAGAAGCTGCTTTAGGTACTCTTTGTTATAACACTAACTTCTATGGACAAGAGGAAAAGTGTCTGGTCATCCTGGAGAGTCTTCTAGTTAACTGTTATGAGTTCAAATGATATGATACTGGAAGCAGGAAGAGTTAAGAATGAGACATGTCCCTTCTGAAACACAGCAGATACCTAGATTGCTAACATTGAATTCTCTGAACTGTCAGAGCATAAATAGTACGACTTTTAAGGACTAAGTTTGTGGCAATCTGTTATAACAACCACAGGAAGCTTGTCTAGGTCCACTAGATATTCTTGTGTCTTCTTTTTCCTTTTTCTGTGTCTTGAGACCTTGCTGTGGATCCATTGCTGACATCAGCACAATAATCCATCTCGTGCCTTCTCATTCTTCCTGGGGTTTCCCTGCTGTAGCTCTGAATGGCTAACCAGCAGAGAGGCCACAAGTAGGTCAAATCTAAAGAAAATCCCAGACATTAACAATTTTAAATATCTCCTGGGCTGTGCAATGAATCCCAGTGCATCATAGGCAGCCAAGTAGGACAAAACGTGGTCAGTACAATGTATTATATATAACAATTTTTGTATAAATTAAGCATTTGTCATTTTTTAAATATACACTCAATTTTACAGAAAAACAATCAACAGATACATTGATGGAAGATTGTATTTTGTCTGATTCTATACTTTATAAAGACTAGTTAATGATTTTTTGAAATTGGTTGCTGACTAACAGATTTTGACTTGCTGTCAACAATGGGTGAAGGATAATCCCCAAACACATATTACTTGTATATACAACCATTCTTATCTAGGTACAATATCCTGAATACTTAATTATATCTTTCTAGTTTTGAAACATATTCCTGTTTCACATATCTGCAATATAGATTTCAATTACTTTACAGCTAGCTTGAGTTATGTTGAGTTTTAAAGTTCTGATGTTAATTGGTTACGTTGTGTGCAAACTGGTGAGTGAGTTTGTTCAAAGCATTAGAGTGTAGTAGGGGTCATTTTAATGTAACCATGGCTACTGACTGGTATTGAAATCTGTCTTTAGTTACAGACTTGATAATCCAGATGATCTGTAGGGACAGCCAAGAATGTTTACCATATCCTATAACCACTGACAAACTACATCTGATACTGATGTGTAAGTGAAGCTCTCTAACTGCCCTTCTTCACTGTGCTTTTAAACTCCCCTCCTTTCTTCTGTCAAAAGAGAACCAATTCAAAATGAAAACGATCCACTTTATTTTCACTGAAAGTTTCTGGAATATATAGTAGGTAAAATGAGTCGTCTGTAGAGCAAGATAATTCTTAGCTACGGAGAAAGCTAGAAAGTTCTGTGCTAGCCCAAGATAATTACAGTGGGGAAAATAAATAAATAAATAAATAAATAAATGAGAGAGGGGGCAATAAAGAAGGAAGAAGGAAAAGAGAGGGAAAAAGCCAATGTAAAAAAAATAAAAATGACATTCTGAAGGGATATTGTAAATGGGATAACCACAACTTTATGTCCTCAAATGACATAAACAACAAAATATAAAAACTAAACTTAAAACCATGCTTTGCTGTGTCATTTTCCCTGCCTTTTGCTCCAGTTAGTATTTTAAAAGTCTTTTTATACAATTTTGCTTGCTAGTGTTTTCTTTGATGGTGAAGTCCTTAGGGATTAGGTTCATGTTTAAATAATTCTCTTTGTACAGACCTTAATATAGCACAATTTCAGAATTAGTACTTTAAAATTCTTTTTGAAGAGTGAATGTAGTTATGCCCAAATCCCTGATAAAAATCACCACATTTCTAAACTACATAAAGGCTATGTTTAAACATTCCAAAATGGGACAATTAGTAAAAACTAAGATTCAGAAAGGCCTTTAGGGAGTTTACAACTCTAGTGAGTATTTTTCACCATCAAAAATGCATGTTGATTTTGCAGAGCTATTGGCTTTATAGTGTTAAGGTATTTGAAAGAAAAACAGAACAATGGCACAGACATTTGCAATGGTAATATTTTATGAACCTCATTATTTTTTCATGCAGAGCTTCCTTGTGAATAGAGATAATATAAAACATGCCAGTGATTTACTGGGGGCCATAGCGGGTATCCTTTGAATAAAACTGAAGCAAATATCTCAACAGTAAAGTCATGATCTCCAGCAACTTAGAAGAAATATATTTGGAGAGATAACAATAAAAGATAGGAGCTATAAGTGGTAGAAAGTTAGAATGAAATATTTATTCAGACAAAGAATGATAATAGTATTTTTGAAAGAAAATTCATCCAGAAAAACAGCACTCAAGTCTAGACAGAGTTGAGGATGAAAATATTGTTTGGTGGTAAGAGAATTGAGTGGAACATTAGGGTTTTAGACCTGTTGTTAGTCATGGAAAAGGGTTTTACTTTAGGGATGCTGACGGTGTGTGCCCCTCTGTAACATTAACACCTGAAAGAAGAGAAGTAAAGTTAGAAAGCTCTGAGATTATACTTTCAAGAGGTACCTTGTTTTAACCAGATTTGTGGTTTTTAGGACAACAACTGCTATTTGAACTTAAGAAGTTGGCACAAGAAAACATCATTTTGTCTTGAAGAGGAGATATATTTATGTGAGTCAGGGCACTTCTTTGGAGTAGCCACATGCATATTATAACACTTAAATTACTCCTTTGAGCTGCTTTATATCCTCAATCTCTGATATCACTTCACTGAATAATAAGAAAATGCTGTGCCGGACTTAATGTCCAAATTGTTTTTTTCACATTAAGTATGTAAGTTGTTAATCTTAAAGGTGCCATAGGTACTGAGGTCTATGCAATAAGGCATGGTAGATCCTCAGCCAGGAAATCTGTTTTCTGAACAGTATTTGCTATGCCTAACAGTCTTTGTACATCACATTTATTCTAGTTATTGCTTTGGAATTGATCTATATAGTTATGCATGTATATTATTTTCTTGGCTGCACCACCTGACCTTTAGGGTATAGGAATCTGCAAGGCTATTTGGCCTCACACATGTCGACCTGGAAGGAGTTTACAAATATTAATCAATGGGAAACATGAGTCAAAGCATGACTTGTCAGAAGATTGATGGAATATGAATTCCCTTGTGCTACTCACTGAATCTTTACAACGGTCTCGTGTGATGAACTGAATTTATTTCTACTTTAAACGTGATGAGACCAATATTTAATGATGGGAAACAAGATGCTGAACACCTCTTAATCAGAAATTTAGGGTATACATTTCATACACAGCAGAAGCAGCAGGGCTTCATGTGTTGGCTGGAGGGAGATAAGCAGAGGTTGAGAAGACATATACAAGTATATACAAGGGACCACACTACACACATGAAGTATGTAGCATGTGGTATCTTTTAACTTGGTGTGATTTAAAGAACATCTAGGTGGTACCTTCTACCCACAGGCTTTCTGACAGTCTACAATAGCTCTTTGTTTACAATTAGGTATTTTTATGAGACCTTCATGATCTTTCCAATACAAATTTGGAAATTATTATGTTAATCTATTAAAAAGTGTGCAAGGTGTCCACCACGTGAGAGAAATAGTTTTAAAATAACAAAACTAGGTATATAAACACACACATACCACACACACAAATAAATAAATAAAAACACACACACCGAAAGGAAACTCAACCAAAAGAGATAAATGAGCTACAATATTAAATTTCACTTTCAACTATTTTCTTTAAAGTTGTCCCTACTGGTAACTATAAACGGTGTGAAATTTCAAGGAAATAACTTTAATTAGCAGGAAAGCCTTCTCATGTGAATAGTCTTGAGAGTATTTAAAAAGCAAACAACTTCTACAGCAGCACTCTAAGTTTAGCTTTCTAACTTTAGCCAGGATATAAAGAAATAATTACATATCTGGCTTAGTCATAATTGCACCATCTTCTCTTTTATGAAAGGCTACAGATTGTATAACTACAGTTATTGATTTTCTGCATCAGACATTTTAATTGAAATGTTAAGAGTAAGCTATATCAGCATAGTTTGAGGTTACTAATTCTATATTAAATAATTTGAGCCATAAAGTATCACAGTAGACAAAAGGCTAAGAATTTTTATAAGAAAGATTTCACTTCTTGGAAATGGGACGTTGCTTCCATGAATCAAGGATATAAAATTTAAAACATGTACCAAAATAAATGATCTGAACTCCTCAAATTCTCAGCTTATAAATAAGACTATTTTGAGGTCCTGGCTATGATGTGGGAGTCCCCTCTGTGTGCTGTGATTACCATTAATAAATAAAGAAACTGCCTTGGCCTGTTAATAGGGCAGAAATTAGGTAGGTGGAAAGGACTGGACGGAATGCTGGAAGGAAAAAGGCAGAGTCAGAGAGACACTATGGAGCTGCCGGAGTCAGACATGCCGAATCTTTGATAGTAAGACACTGCCACGTGGTGATATACAGATTAATAGAAATGGGTAATATTGATGTAAGAGTTAGCCAATAAGAAGCTAGAGCTAATGGGCTAAACAGTGTTTTAATTAATATAGTTTCTGTGTGATTATTTCAGGGCTAACTAGCCAAACGGCTGGGAACTGGGCAGCAGGAACCAACAAGCAGCTCTCTCCTCCAACACTGGGGAACCAAACAAGCAGCCCTCCCTGCAACATGGCTATGAAAAACAATGCTCCTATGAACATAGTTGAGCAAAAGTCTTTGTGGGACCATTGAGCATCCTTGGGGTATTGCTGGGTCTTGAGGAAGATTGTTTCCTAATTTTCTGAGAAATCGCCATACTGATATTCACAGAAGTTGTACCAGCTTGCACTCCGACCAGCAATGCAGGATTGTTTCCTTTATTCCACAACCACTTCAGCATAAGATGTCATCAGTGTTTTTGATCTTGGCCATTCTTACAGGTATAAGATGTAATCTCAGAGTTGTTTTGATTTGCATTTCTCTGCTGACTAAGGATGTTGAGCATTTCCTTAAGTGTCTTTCAGCCATTATAGATTCCTCTTTTGAAAGTTTTCTGTTTAGGTCTGTAATCCATCTTTTTTATTGGATTATATGTTCTTTTGATAACCAATTTCTTGACCTCTTTATATATTTTGGAGACCAGACCTCTGTCTGATGTGGGGTTAGTGAAGATCTTTTCCCATTCTGTATGCTGTTGTTTTGTCTTGTTGACCATGTCCTTTGATTTACAGAAGCTTTTCAGTTTTAGGAGGTCCCATTTATTAATTGTTTTTCTCAGTGTTTCTGTTGTTGGGGTTATATTTAGGAAGTGGTCTCCTGTGCCAATGCATTCAAGTGTACTTTCCATTTTCTCTTCTATTAGGTTCAGTGTGGCTGGCTTTATGTTGAGGTCTTTGATCCTATTGGACTTCAGTATTGTGCATGATGATAGATACGGGTCTGTTTTCGTTCTTCTACACGTTGATATCCAGTTATGCTAGCACCATTTGTTAAATATGCTTTCTATTTTCCATTTAAAATTTTTTTGCTTCTTTGTTAAAAATCAGGTATTCAAACTTGTGTCGATTAACATTCGGGTCTTTGATTTTGTTTCATTGGGCCTCCTGTCTGTTCTTATGCCAATACCAGGCTGTTTTCACTACTGTAGCTCTGTAGTAGAGTTTGAAGTCAGGGATTGTGAGGCTTCCAGAATTTCTTTTATTGTACAGGATTGTTTTGGCTATCCTGGGTTTTTTGCTTTTCTTTATGGAGTTGAGTACTGTTCTTTCGAGGCCTGTGAAAAATTTGCTGGGACTTTGCCCTTCTTTCTCCCAGCATTCAGTTTTGTTTTCCCTGCCTAACTCTGTTTCCTTATAGCTCTGCTATAGGCTCAAAGCAGTTTCTTTATTAACCAACAGTATTCACAGCATAAAGAGGGGAATTCCCACATCATATGACTAATGTATTGGAAAAATTATCCAAAGTGAGAAAAAGGAGCACTTTATTAATATATATATAATTAATATATACATACACACATATATAATATTAATTAATACAAACACACACACACACACATATATATATATATATATATATATATATATATATATATTTGTAAATATAAAGCAGGGGTGCCCACTGTCTTGACTCTCATTCAATATCATGTTTAAAGTATTATATAGAAGAATAAAGCAAGATGAAAAAATAAAATTATATAAATATATAGTAAACTCAAATTATTGCTATTTGCATTTGTAATCAATGGTCATTCTTAAACCTCTAAAGACTTCACAAGAAAATAGATCTTTCAGCAAATTATGAGAACACACATCAACATATAAACATTATTTGCATTTCTATGTTTAAACTCGCTAAGAAACTCAAAAAACTATGGAAAAATATCCCAATTTAATGTAGATTAAGCAAATACAGCAGTAACAACAATAAATCAAAAATAGGTCCTACAAATATGCTTAACCAAGGAGGGAAAAGACACTAACAATGAAAATTAAAAAAAAAACTGAAGAAAAAAGTTGAAGAAGGTAATAGAAGATAGAAATACCTGCATATTCATTGTTTGGAAAAACTATACTGCTAGAATAGCTATATTGTTGAATGAAGTCTACAGTCTCAGCACAATAGCCATAAAAATTCCAATTCCCAGACATAGAAACAAAGCTAAAAATTCACATAGAATCATAATAAGCAGTGAATAGCAAAAACAATACCAACAAGAAATAACAATGTTGGAGTTATCACAATACTTGTCCACAAATAATATGATAGAATCACAAGGAAAGAGACAGCGTGGTACTGGCGCATTGAAAGACAAGGATCAAAGGCGTAGAGCACAGGACTCAGAAATAAACTTGCATGGTTACAGCCATCTAATTCCGACAAGGTATAATTAGAGAAAAAAAGCAGCCTCTTCAATAAATGGTTCTGGGGAAAAGGCATATCCACATACGTGAGAATGAAATTAAACCCATATCTTCCATCCTGTGGGGAAAATCAGTTCAAAATAGATCAGAGATCTTAACATGAGAAGTGCAAAGCTGAAACTGAAAGAGAAAAACAAGGCACAATTTTCAAGACTGAGACATAGGCTTGGGCTCTCTGAGAAGGACTCAATAGCTCTAAAATCGACAACTAGGACCAAGTTAAATGAGAAGACTGATCCAAAGCAAAGAAAACAATCATGAGAATAATTAAACATTCTGCAAAACCAGAAGGAATCCTTTCCAACTATGATGGAGATCAGTATAGAGAGAGTATAAAGAACTGTAAATACTAAACACCAAATAACTAAATCATCTAATAAATAAGCGGACCAAAAACCTGAGTATTCTCTTCTCAAAAGCAGAAACAGAAAATTTCCATAAGTATTTTAAAAATATTTAATTCTATATCTGTCTCAGAAATGTGTATTAAGTTGTTTCAGGCCTCATCCCACCCCAACAGGAGTGACTACCATCAAGAGAAACGAACAATACATACATGCATGCAGTGATATGAGAAAGAAGAATGCAGCTATTTGGGGTGTAAACTGCAACAGCTATCATAAAATCATGGGTATTTCTAAAAAAAATAAAATGTCAAGTAGAACTATCATATGACCCAGCTATAAAAATCTAGAATATATACAGAAATAGTTGTATCCTACCATAGAGATACTTGAACATCTGTGTGGATGGTGACATTTCTCATTAGCTAAAGTGTGGAGCATGTGTGTGTGTGTTTGTGTGTGAGTGTGTGTGCACACGTGAGTGCATGTGGTGAACCTAGAATACATATGATGGTAGTGAAGGAAGAGGTATTAAAGGGATAACAATGAATAGTAGTAAAAATGTGACATGAAAGGAGAACTGGGCTAAAGAGGAAATGAAGGTGAGCTGCAAGAAGGAGAATAATCAATAAGAAGAAAATAAATGACTAAAAATTCTATAATGCAACTCATCGCATTATTTTCTATGTTTGAAAAATAAAAAGTGAAATAAAATAAACACTAGTGTAGTAATTGGAGCGGCGGGGCTGCGTTCCCAGCACCCCGGCTGCCTGCTCGGCTAGCTTATGCCCCGAAATAACAACACACAAACTGTATTCATTTAAACACTGCTTGGCCCTTTAGCTCTAGCACTTACAGGCTAATTCTCACATCCCGATCAACCCATCTCTAATAATCTGTGAGAACCGGTCTTACTGGGAAGATTCTAGCCTAGTCCATCCTGGGTCGGAGCTTCATGCCGGAAGCGGGGCATGGCATCTCTCTCAGGCTTCTGCTCCCCAGAGGAGAGCTGTCGAGACTCTGACCTCACTTCCTCTTCCTCCCAGCGTTCTGTTCTGTTTACTCCTCCCACCTAACTTCTAACCAATAAAATGGGCCAAGGCAGTTCCTTTATTAGCCAATGACCTTCCTCCATCACACTAGTCTTTCAAAATAGAACCAGAGTATAACTGACCTTATTATATACAGCTTGGCACACTGATGTCACAAGTTGCACACTGACGTCACGGATGGTAATGACTCATCTAACATGGTTAAGCTCGGTGGTGTGATTCAGCCTCAAACTCAGAATTTAGTGGGACTTATTCTCTGCCTTTGATTAGTCAGCTGTTGTTTAATAAGATTTTATCCCCCAAGTATCTAAGAAAACATCAGTATTTTATGTACATTAGCAGCATTATACTCTCAAGATAAAAATCATTTGATTTTTTTCGTGTGTTCTTTATTTAAGCTTGTGTTATTACATATAAAATAATATGAAAATCTTAGTTTTTAAAATTATTGTAGGTCATTTCTACTTTGCAATGTCCATAGCATTTGATCTGTAATTAAAAAAAAAACAATAGAAACCACATGACAGTTCTGTTATTTCATAATAAAGAGGAGTACATGAAATAATGAAGAACATTATCCTAAAATTCATAATTATTTTAAAAACTGGTACTTGCCACCTTAAAGGCAATGTTAATTATTTAATGGAGCTAGAGCACAATAAATAATCCCTCTGTTGGATCTGAGGGAGTTAAAATCACCTCCAAGAAATAAGCTGGCAAAGGTTCAAAACATGGAGAAATAGATGAATGTTAAAATAAAGAAATGATTCTCCTCACAAGGTAGAACAGAGCTGGAAAGCACATTGTGTTGAGGACATTCCAGAATTGGCTTCCTTTCAGAAGTTCGTATCAAGATACTTGCCAAATCATTGGGAACTTTCTATCCCCCAAAATAGATCACTATAATGTCCTCAGTAGGAAGAGTCACCATTGAATTAATGCCAGATTTTTCTTTAGTTTTAAAAATTATTATGAGTGTTAGCACAGCTATTAATAACCCACTTTGTAGATTTCAAAGAGCTTGCATTTGGATTGTCTCATTTAATTCTTTCAGCAACTCAGAGACAGCCTTGTACTATGGTCTTTATGTCCGCTCAGAAACTGACTCATATAGACAGAAGTGACTGAGTCAGTAAAAGAGCAGAGGACTCTAGTTTTCACAGCAGGATCCTTTCCAAGTAAAAAGGTACTAAAGCATATACAAAACATTTCTTTAAGATTTCTGACATTTTTAATTCTCATTCCTAACACATTTCTGTGCTCTCTGCATGTACATTGTGTTATTTAATTTGTCTAGCTTACCTTTAAGGAGTCCAAAATTTGGGAGTGGGTGATGTGGTGGTTTGTACAGAAGATAAGAGAAAGAGTGCATGATGAATGTGATCAAAAACGAAGCCTTCGGGAGGCACTCCGGAGGCAAAGGAAGGCGGATCTCTGGGAGTTCAAGGCCAGCCTGGTCTACGAGAGCTAGTTCCGGGACAGGCACCAAAGCTACAGAGAAACCCTGTCTCGAAAAAACAAAACAAAACAAAACAAAAAAAAAAAAAACCAAAAAAAACCCAAAAAACAAAAACAAAAACAAAAAAACGAAGCCTTAAAGACTTCTTTTTGTCCTCTACATTTTCCAGGTGAAGACACAAAAGTCCGCAACAGTGAAGAAATTCACTTTTACCTTAGATCTGTTTTGTTCCCAAGACCAAACTCTTCTCTTTAAATACCACTTCATTTAATCTTCATACCTTCTCCACAAAGTAAGCACAATTCTACTCATTTTTATAGCTTTGAATATGACCACAGATAACTAATATTGCCAGGAGAGATGGGTTGCATGCTTAGCATTCTGGTTGGATGAACATTTAATTTTGTTGCCATTAACAGTACTTTTCAGAAACACAAGTAAACTTCCTGTCTTAGAAGAATGAGTGGATGAAATAAAATTGAAGGCTTGATTGAAAGTTCTTTCAGTTTCAAAGTACCATTATTCTGTTTTTATTTTGTGGGATTTTGGGGGGGGGGCGTTATATGGAAAAGAAAAAATGCTGGTTTTTGTATTAATTGACTGTCATAACTAAACATATATCTTTTTATAACCAAACACTTAACATTGAATAATTTCTATAATTATTTGAGATTCTGAGTAATTGGCTTATTATTATGTTCTTATTATAATCCAGTTACTAAGCAACATATTGAGCTTATTTAAGTAAAAAAGAGAAAGGCTTAAGGTAAAACAGTTCATAAATTATATTGCTATAATCATGGATCCATTAAGCTATTCTGTAAATCATCGAGGTAGGCCTTTCATTCTTAATATTGCTATGACACAAATCCCCACTGAACTAAAAACAAATTTATATTGAAGTTTAGGGCTTCAGAAACCACAAACCAGAACATATTTAAAAAATGCACATTGAAGCTTAGAAAATAAACAACTCAAGGCTTCAAGAAGTCCCTGAAATTGATAAGATTCACTAGACATTTCCTCCTAAAGCATGTGTGAGCAGTAAGAACTGCTGAAAGACACTCTCAGACAAACAGGGATACCTAGAACACCCTGCAATCAGCTGCACTACCTAAAAGAGGTATACCACCCAAGCTGCCTGCAAGAATCAGAGAAATCAAACTACCCGTAAGAATCATAACAACTGAGCTACCTGGTATGGATACTCTCCAAACTGTTTACCTGCCTGCAGAGTGTGCAGTGCACCCTCGGTTTTCAGCTTTCATGGGCTGTCATCAATGCTGGGTGGGCATTTCATGATAAAGTTGACGTTGAGTTATTTCTGTGCCTGTAAGTAGCTCCTCCCCATTCTCCGATAATCAACCCCAATAACTCACTGATTTGCTAAGCTCAACAAAAAGATTCATATTCCTTGTAAAATACAAAAATGGGGTCAGGTGTAGCGGTGCACGTATTTAATCCCAGCACTCTGGAGGCAGAGGCAGGTGGATTTCTGGAAGGTTGAGACAAGTCCAGTCTACAGAGTGAGTTCCTAAACAACCAGCGCTACCAAGTGAGTTCCTTTCTCAAAAACAAAACAAAAGTTGGATATTTTCCTTTTAAGCTATTTTTGACAATTATGATTTCCATTATAGGTTATAATTTCTTGTTATATGCCAGGAGTGTGCTTAATGAGAATATAGTCACAAATGTGGTTTATAATAAGGGAAGCTATTAAAATGTATTTTAATAGATAAACTATCATTTTCCCTTTTCTTTGATACTTCATCAAAAAATAAAATAATAAGCAATACCATAGTTTACAAATAGTAGTCACCATTTATGAAATTTTAAAGAAACATTAAATTACTGAATTACTGCTCTTGTTACTGAAAGCATACAATTTTATAGCTCACGTATAAAACTTGCAGAAATCAAATAATAAAATTCTTCTGATGTTGAGACAGTATAAGGAACATTGTTTTGAGTAAGAATGATGGCATAATTTATAATTACCCACAATGATTTTGTTTTTGTTCATAAACTCATTTATTCTGGGAAGAATGTTGATGGCAAATCTCACATTTTACTGTTCTTCCCTTTAAGGATTCCTTCTGCACAGACTTTTAAAATAAGTAGTATTCTGATTTTGGTACCCTGTTTAAATATTAATTATTTTTCTAAAGAAATTCAACAATTGTTCATTGAGCAACTACAACCGATATGGTTACTCTAGGGATCTGCAAGAAATAGAGAGACAAGGCTGAAAAGAACTGTAGCTTCAATAACCAAGCCCACCTTTTTTTTCTTTTTATTGAAGGCTGACTCCATGATGTGGAACCCATACATGACAGTGATAAATTGGCTAAGAACCTGAGGTTCTAGGTCACAGGCAAAGAGGAAAGTCGGTTACTATTATTCTGTTAAATGAACAAAGCAATAAAATTCTACTTCACTGTGAATAATATCGAGATAAAATTCACATTGGCCAGATATTTCTACAGACCAGATTCATAGTCACCATCTAATTTACTACTAATTTCTATTTGTTTGTTTGGTTTGGTTTTACATACAGGGCTTCTCTGTGTAGCCCTGGCTGTCCTGGAACTCACTTTTTAGACCAGCCTGAATTTAAACTAACAGAAATCCACCTGCCCCTGCCTTTGAGAGCTGGAAATTAAAGGTGTGTGAGACTGCCTCCTGGCTTTATTTATTACTATTTTTAAAGATATTTGTATCCTAATTTCTATTCTCTATATTAATTTTTATTTTATATGCATGAGTGTTTGCCTGCACGTATTTATGTGTACTGCATCTGTGTATGATATGTCTGTGGAGGCCAAAGGGGTAACAAGTAACCACTGAGTCATCTCTACAGCCCTCATAATGACAATCTTAATCTATTAATATTAAAAATAGTTTAAATGTTTGCTGGAAAATTATGAAGTTCAAAGTTTAACATATTAAGTAATATAAGCAAGAAGAATATTTCCATGTTAAGTTTCAAAACAAGGAAGCAAATTCATTGATAATGGACTGAGTGTGTTAACTCAAGCACATGCAAATATTAAGATTATTGACATGTCAATTATTTAAATTTACTTTTGTTTTATTTAAAAAGTCCTGCTTTCAGGAGGCCAAGTCAAGTGTGATAGAACTGTAACTAGATGTTATAGCAATGAGATACTAAATTTTAAAGAAATTTCAACCATTATGTCATTCAATAAACTTTAAGTTGTTCTATAACAATCATTTGGCTTCCTATATGCTTCTCAGGGTTTATGCAATGGTTGAGCATATCTAACCCGAAACTTAATATGAAGTAAATTCTAGCCACATCTTCCTCTTCCTCTCAGAGAACATAAGGATAACAAAAGAGTCAGTTTATTTTTCTATTCATCAGCAGGGTCCATGGAGATATACAGATTTCGTAATAGCAGGTAGCTAGCAGCTTGATGGAGTTTTCCAGAGAGGATTCTTGTGATGGGGGTTAGAGATATGAAATCAGGTGCATTTCTGTTCATTTCTCAGCTAACCTCAGGTACATTTTTATCCATGAATGAACTTTTGCAACAGCCAAAACAAAGTTGTTCCTGTGTTTCTGTAAACACCAGGGACCATTTACTAGACCCTTCCTTGTTGACAGTCCAACTTCTGCCAACATCTAATAGGTGGATTCTATTTGATACCAACCTATTGGTTTTATAAGGTAATTTAAATTTCTAAACACACTCAAACTTTTTTCTCAAAAGTTTGCTTTCTTGTATCTGTAGTATTTCTATTGCATAGTACTATGTGAAAATTAGTTATTCATACAACTTACCTTCTCTTTTGTTCATTGGATTTTTCCACATGTGTATTATCCATATGCAGATATTCTTACTGCTTTTCTTTTTGTTTTCAAAGATGCTTCAATTAGAGTGAAATATATAATAATTAAATGTCCGAATATATTTTATATTATGTGAATAAGTCATAAATTATTAATAACATGTTTTTGTAAGTCCAATTTTATCTTTATTATTATGTACATACATATATATATACATATTTTTATGTAACTTAAATGCCATTAGCCTCTCTTAAGAGAGGTAGCTATCACCCTTTTTTCTATAGAGAGACTTTTAGATGTGAAGGTGAAATATTTGATTTGGACAAATAAGATCAGTAGTCCAGATACCAAGGGAATTATTTGGAAGAACAAAGGATGTTGCAAGTATTTGCCTCTCCTTCATATATGAATTTTTATTGGGCAGTGAATAGAGAAATCATAGGAGGAAAGTGTAGTTAAAAGTAGCATCTTTTATAGTTTTTGTTTAAACCTAGCCTTCAGTGGCTGAGCCATATCTCCAACCCATTAATGAAAAGGCAAACATGGGACCTGCATGAGATTGCACTATGCCTTCTTCATATTTGTTATACCTGTTTGCTAGGTGTTTTGTGGGACTACTAACAGTGGGAGTGTGTATTTCTCTGACTTTTTTTGCCTGCTCTTGGGACTCGGTTTCTCCTATTGAGTTGCCTTTTCTAGCCCTGGTATGAGAGCTTTTTCCTTTTCTTATTATATTTTGTTTTGCTAATTTTCTTTGATTTTTTTTTCTTTTCTGAAGGGAAGCAGAGATTAGTAGATCTTGAATAAGGCGGGATAGGTTTAAAGTGAAAGGAGGAGAAATTGTGCTTGGGATGGGAGAGAAGAGTCTATTTTCAATAAAAACGTGGCATCTTTGAAGGAACCTTACTCTAGCCTGCTTTGAGAGATGCTTGGTGGGTAGTCAAAACCAATATGCATTTCCATTTGAGATCAGTAATGCAACAAACAGTCTTTAAAAATCTATCAGCCACAGTTAAATGAATTCTTGATGGAGAAGCATTTCAGATAGTACTTGTTGACCATGGTAAATACATAAAAGAAGTTATTGGATTTCATCTCTACAAAACTCTATGAGAATTGGCAATCCAATGAAAATTCTGAGTTATGGAGTATTCACTAAATTTCTAATACAAGGGAAGGACATGGTCTCTAAAGTCAGACTTCCTGGAGGGGAACACAGAATCCATTTACTGTCATTTGTGCTTCTTAGAAAAGATGCAATGATGCTTTGCCTCATTCCTTTATCTCTAAAGTCACTTGGTCCATGGAAACTGTTTGGTCTTTGCTGTACTTAATAAGTAAAACATAAGGATTTTTTTCAATATATATATATATATTCATCAAGAGCCAGTCTTTTCAGAGCATGTGTTCATTCATCAGGTGATTTCACTGTCAGTATAAAGCAACTGTGTCATAAGACTGACAATCAGGAACATCGTCTCATGGCTCTGCCTATCAAAGCTGGCTGAGATTGAAGCAGGCGGGTCATGTTTGTCCCCCATTATAGTTTTCCTCCATTGTCCTGACAAATGCATTTATTTGTTCTTTCTTTGTATGAATCTGCTTATAACCAACTATTCTTATGAATTCCATTCAGGATTTTCTTATTTTAAAAAAAGAACCTTCCATGGACTAAGGGTTATTAAAATGCCTGTAGTACCACATCACCCCCTGACAATGTATTATTTGCTGGAATATTCTTTACAGTGCTATATCACACATAATCATGGATCTAACAGCAGTGCTCTTAATCAATGCTGTAAAATTAAATAAGAACTATAGTTACTATATTTAAAGAGTAATATGAGAAGCTGCCTTAAGCAGATGTCACAGATAGAAAGTAGCTAAATTAGTAAAGTTCATGGAGCCCAAATTTAGTTAATATCTATGTCATCTGACTAGATGCTTTGTGGCTTAGGCAGGAAGTCTAGTGGATTCTGTATAAGCATATTCTGGAGAAAAGGAAATAGCAGATAATGCTTTTTATTTCGTAGGCATGTTTCTTTAAGATGACTGACTTGAACCTGCTTGCCCCAAAGAATGGTAATTTTAAAATTTACAAGAAGAATCTACTTCCAGTGAGAGTACTCTTTTGCTTTGGAATATTTGCTCCTGAATATCATATGTGGAGATCTGGTAGAATACATAAATATTTTAAGATTCTCCAGTGTCACATCTTTTTAAACATGTATATTTATAATCTCAATCCGGTTACTTATTTTTACCTTGCATTTTTGTACAATGGGGATTTGAAAACACTTTGCTTTGTTAAAATCTGTGCATGCTAGAAAAACTGATGTCGCAAGTGTATTCTTAGCCTTACTTTACTAGTGGGGCTAAGAATAATGAAAGTGAATAAAATCTGTTTAAAGTTTCATGTAATTAGTAAGCCAAGGCCGGGCGATGGTGGCGCACGCCTTTAATCCCAGCACTCGGGAGGCAGAGGTAGGCGGATCTCTGTGAGTTCGAGACCAGCCTGGTCTACAGAGCTAGTTCCAGGACAGGCTCCAAAGCCACAGGGAAACCCTGTCTCGAAAAACCAAAAAAAAAAAAAAAAAAAAAAAAAAAAAAAAAAAAAAAAAAATTAGTAAGCCAAGGAAAATGGTCTATTTAAATCTCAAAAATAAGATATATTTCTCACATATGCACAAAAATAAAGAGAAAAAATAATGAGTCAATTGTCCAAAAGATCAAAGTTCTGAAACATTTTACTGATCTGTATAACATCAGCTTGAACACATTTAGTTCCTGTGATTTCCTAATGGAATTTACAGAGATACCATATTTAAGCAGATACAATTACAGGTTTATTTTATTATTACTTTTATCTTTTGAGATATAATTGCATTTTTCCTGCCTTTTCTTTATTCTAAGCCTTCAATACCGCTTATTCCTCTCTTTCAAGTATATGCCCTGTTTTTAAATTAATTATTTTTACAGGAATATATGTGTATATACACATACAACACACACACACACACACACACACACACACACACACACACACACAAATGAATGCATTCCTAAATATAACCTGGTCTGGTCATTTGTTATTGCCATATCTCTGGGAAAGGTTATCTCTCCCACCCTCAAAATTTTTTATTTGCCTGTGGTTCTTTGTATAATATTGTGGCTTCATGGTCTTTGCCAAGCCTATTTATCATTTCTATTGTTGTCTTTGTTGAGCTCATATTTAGGTAGTCATTTTGGGGTGACTTAATAATAGCTGCTGATATTACTAGGATAGACAGTCTCACAGTGAACTCTATCAAAATTCTGAGTTGTAGAGCCCAGTGCCAATAAATGCATCCTCAAAGCAGCTCCTGCACCTAAAGCTCAGAGAACAAAGCAGGGAGAGGTAGTAGAGAGAGTGTAAAAGCAGAAACTCAGCGAGTTTGCTTTGAGATTGTGTATCCTCCATGATTCCATTATTACTTAGTTTATTTTGGGGATGGTGTTTTGATTATAACATTTTGCCCTTCTCTATCCTCTGTCCAAATCCCTGTCCCTGCTCTCTTTCACATGTAGCCCGCAGTTGTGTTATCCTGGTGGCTTTATTCTGAAATATTTTAGTTCAACGTATTTATGCATGTTTTAAAATTATCCTTTCCTTTAATTCACTCAAAAATACAAATGTAATAATACAAATACTGAAAAGGCAATGACTACTGAGTATAATTGCTGAGGATCACAGCTTTCCACATGGTTTTTGTAATGTTCACACTACCCTTAAGGCCTACATAGAACCAAATTATAGTAAACAGTAGAAGCAAAAACTATTTCTATTACCTACAAAAGAGAAATCATATACCTCCTATCAAGATTATTTGATGCATCATTAATTATCTTGAGCTTAGAAAGCTAATAAACCTTGCTGTACTTAAACTGAAAAGTACTTGATTTTTATTAATTTTGAAGCAATTACTAAAATGGTCTTTTGAAGTCTTTGCATAATACCATATACAACCTATAGAGGAATCAGTACTTCCTAAAGCTTTTATTTTTCTATTTTTTTGTCGTTTGATAACAAGCAAATCACTTGTTTTCATTATTAAAATAATATTAGCAAAGAAATATCAAGACAAGAGTGTCATAGAGGCTAATGTGTAGTTGCATTGTGTTACAATACTCAAAATACCATTACTGAAGTTTTCATTTAGGATAATAAACTGTATTTTATCAGATCTCCATTTGTGTGATAACTTTACATATCTTTGTGGGATAGAGTTGGTTTTATTAACAGTTTTCATTTGCTTTTTTTTTTTTTCAAGTTCAGGCAATATGCCTTTCAAAGTAAATTCAGAGATGTGGTTATACTTTTCCATACACATTCAAAAGTTTACTCCTTAGGCCTGTAAAACAAATTTACATGGTGGGTCATTTTTAAATTCCTGTCTATTTTATTTTGACATTTCCAATCACGTCAAAGTTCAAAACAAATAAGTCTTCCTCCAAATTCAAGAGGTATTTTTCTATTCCTAAGTGGATCAAATAATGTGATAAGAAAATATAAGATACCCAGGAACTCAGAAATCAATTTATATATGACAATAAAAGGAAAAGCATGATATAGATATGTGTGGAATGATGTAGACCATAGGAAAATGGATAGTATGTCTTACGGCTGTGAATGTTTGAGGCGCACAAAGTAGGACATGATGCCGTCTGTGCTGAGTACTTATTTTGGATGAAGAACGGAGGACGCAGGGAATCAGGCTGCATCACAGGATATTATAAAGAATGAACTGTTTGGGAAAAGGACAGAATAGTCCTGTGGTTGTGTGGCATAGGGTTTAAGTGGCGGTAGATAAACGTAGATCAATATTGGATAACCTAATTAACAAGCTCTTCCCTGGGGAAGACTATTTCTCTCACTGTTGCATGTTGGATACTCCTCTGTATGCTGTGAACATGTTTGATTACCATTGGTTAATAAAGAAGCTGACCTATGGCAGGTTAGAATATAGGGAAATAAATTCCTAGCTGTGACCTACACTATGGAAGATGCTTGGGGAAAGAATTCATGATTATGCTAATTACATCTCAGTATTGCAGAGGTGTGAGTCGGAGACTAGTCACAGAAAATAGCAGGGAATGGAGTGGAATCTAGGGGATGCTTCGAAGAATTTCATGAATATATTGTAGTGTGCTATTAAGGAGTAGCTTATTGATGAACGCCTTGTGACACTTTAATGTCTCTGAACTACTTGCCCATTTATTCTCTTTCTCTAGCAATAGAGATGGCACTGAATCAGTAATGATCTGTATCTAGTATCTAATGTGTATCTGATAGGGTAGTCTATCTCAGTGACGTTACCATGCTGATTATATCTTAAAGTTCTTAGCTTTTACAATATAGGTCATTAACCTAGGCCATTTCTATTTATTTAAGTCATCGCTGTATCTGTTGAGGTTCTTGACAGATTCACACCCACAGGTGTGATTGGTGTAGTAAGAAGATCCCTGCAGTAACATAAAAGTCTTCTGCAGATGTAAAATTAATCTGCCTTGTGAGTTTGGAAAAAATTATTGTAGCTCAGAATTAATGCTAAAGATTTCAGTTTGGTCAGTGGATCTGAATGAAGTATAGTAAACATCTCTCAGGTAACTGGCTTGTTTAAGTCTTGAGTTTCCTTCTAATCAGTTTTTGAGTTTCATTACTTATTAAAGCAGAAGTCTAAGTTGTGATGACATTTTACCGATGTATTCATGAGTACACAATGTTAAAATGGTGGATTATAAACATAGTTGTTTGCTTCATGTACGGGAGACAATTATATCTCAAATAATACAGAACATTAAAAAAACAAGAATGGAATGAATCTTTCTAAGATTTCAGAATGCATTTGGTATTCCTAGTTTATTTCTGGAAGGAAGTTCTTTGATAATAGTATCAAATTGCTAAAACTTGTACCAGTAATAAAGGAACTGAGGAAAAAGTCCAACCACTTTTGCCTGCCGAAAGCATTCAGTCTTGCCTAGGTTCGAAGAGCACCACAGAGAAACGTAGATTGAGATTCTTTTTTTTTTGAAATTATTTTTATTTCTAAGAAAGAGTGGAAATTATTTTTTCCAGATAGCCACTTTGCCCTCCTATGAAAGTAGAAGGGATTGTGAATGGCAATGTTCTATACCCAATGCTGTTAGACCTAGAAAGGGATTGCGAGACAAGAAGTAAAGGCTGCCTGAAATGGATTGCTATAAAGCGGCATTTTCCCCCTGAAATGATTTTCACTTGTCTTTCATATTTTTGAATGAGATAAAAAAGAAGCACCTTCCTATTAATCTATAACATTTCTTGATCCTTCTTTCAAAAATAATCCAGCCAAAGCCATCTTCCAGCATGGAGGAAGACTTTTCATGCCACTCAAAAGTTTCCCTGTGAAGCCACGACTGATGAAGTCAGCCCACCTTTTAAGATGTGAAGAATAGCGGGTATTTGGTAAGAGGATAATCAGGTTAAAGCTGGCAGTTCTGTGGAAATTTCTCTTTCATGAGTCTCTGAGGGCTGGCTACTTGGCTTTTCTAAAGCCTTAAGTTTGCACTTAATCCCCTTCATTTTATTTTTAATTTCCTCTTTTCAACTGACACATAAAACCTACATGTAGTTATAGGATGCAATTTGCAATTTTGTTGATGTATACATTGCATAATGCTAAAATTAAGATAAGCATATATATTCTTAAATATTTTTATTCTTTTTGAGAAAATAAATGACTGAGAGCATTCTTTTAGCACATGTCAAGTATGCAGTGCGTTATTGTTCAGTATTGTCACTCTACTAAGCAGAATTTGCTTTTCTTTTCTGACTATAACTTGGTACATGATGAGTAACCTTCATTTTAAATTCTACTTAATTCAGGACCTATATTATTATTAATCATTATGCTCAACACTAGAATATTTGCCATCACATTTTTCAAAAGAACATGCACATTTATTTATTTATAGATGCATAGTGAAAAATTATTGATATATATTGTAAAAATGGCTAATTTATGGTGGTAAATTGCAGAAAATATAAGAGATTATTTTCTTTCTATTTTATATTTTTGCATTTTATATAAAACCGTAAACATCTTTAGAGAAGCCATTTAAAATTAGGTGTAATAATTAGTGAGATAGCTTGACACCAAGTTTGACGACCTGAGTTGAACCTTGAGACACACATAGTAGAAGGAGAGAGAGAGAGAGAGACAAGTTCTGAAAAATGTCTGATTTCTATGTATGCTTCATGATCTACACACAATAAAAGATGCAAAAAGTAAACTAAATATTAGTAGTATGTCAACATAGACTAGGATAATGAAGTAGAATCTCCACTAACACAGGCTCTGTTTCTACATTGTTTGCAGTCATGTCTCCCAAAGCTTCCATCAGAGAAAACATTTGATAATTTTTATGACTACATAAGAGTAGTAAGGAATCGGTGACAACTAATTTAAAGACTATTTTTAGAGGGTATGTAAGGTCTTCACTCAGTGTGGGAATATCTGCAGTGCTAACCACTTTGGCCATTGTCACAGACAAAGGCATGTTTGCTACCACCACCAAGTGCCTTCCTTTGGAAATGTAGTGACTTGTTAGGGGATATCATGAAAAGAAGCATGTTGAGTTTACTATCCTAGTTCTTTTTACAGGATTCTAGGCATTTGTTGTTCATGAGAATATATTTTATCTGCGTTTTTAAAGTAAGAGGAAAAGAGCCTCACTCATCTGAGCCCTTGCCTTCCATTGGAAAAAAGTTTTACTGGAAAATCTATTCAGGAATGCTTCATAGGATATGCTTTCTTTTGCTTAAATTCATAATCACTTTTCCCTCCACAGCATAGATGATCTAGTGAAAGTCACTGAGACCTAGAATTTTAGGGTATCATTTATTATGGTGTCTATAGGCAGAAGAATTCTAAAAGTATGATGTGTTTTAAAGTCAGTAACAACTAATACATTATGGAGACCAATTATGTGGCTGGCAGTTATATATATAATTTAAAATTTATTTATGTGGTTTTCTCTGCGTGTGTGAATATACACGTGTGATGACTCATTGCTCTGTTCATGTACAGCAAAGGAAAAAGAGGGTGTTGGGTGTCATTCTCTATCACACTCCATATACCCCTCTGAGGCAGGATCTCTCCCTGAACGTGGTGCTCATATTTTCTCTAGAAGGCTGGAAAACTGCAAGTTCCAGCAACCTTCATTTGCATGCTACACCTGGAATGTAGGATTACAGGCCTGCATGAGGTGCTTGGTTTGTTACATGGCTGCTGGGACCCTAACTCTAGTCTTCATGATCTCATTTCCCAGCCCATATGTACGGTTTTTGAAATAATAGTTTCTATTTTATTGAGATTATAATAAAATGGCTTCACTCCTCCCCTTCCCTTTTGTCCCTCAAATCCCTCTCATGTACCCCCTTGCTCTTGATGAAATTTACAGCCTCCTTTAATGATCTCATATGTCCATACATGGGTATGTGTTCATAAAGATAAATACAACATGCTCGTTCTTTATGTTAATTGTAAATAAAGGTTATCAAGGAGAATGTGAGAAATAATCTTCTGCAGGGAGGAGCACAATTGGTTATCTAATACCAAATGATTAGCTCTACTATGTACATTTAAAATTTTAATTCATCTAAAAGAAAACTACACAGGGCAGGACACAGGGCAACTTCTTTTTTATTGAGATCTAGAGATCTTATAGTGTCTGTTACAAGGTTACGATGGATGACTGGCCTGAGACTCAGATTCTGGTTGGTTCAGATCTAAGCATATTGTCTACTGGGGATGTTTTATTTTATAAATTTATTGCACACAACCCATTGTTTCTGTGGCTTCATTTGCTGGTATTTCCTTCTATACAAGGAGGCTTCACACCCAGGGAAATTCTCTGGAAATTAGAATAAAATACTGAAATGCTAGGCCTCAGGTTGTACTCAAACTGTCGCATGCTCTCTTGCTATGATATATGGGCTTGAACTCATTAGTGATGGATTCCTAGTAGTAGCGACCGAGCAGGCAAAACTTCTTAACTAAGCAGGTATTCAATCATTGTGGCACTGTAAAATGTCATGAGCACTCCCAGCGTAACTATCTTTTCATTACTTTGCTGCATTTGGACAGGTGAAATCAGGAAGCATTAGAGCAATGGCAAACCCCACCAAACTACGCACTCTAGACAGAGACATTCTGAAAAACAAACAGACATATGAACAAACAAAAAACTCCTTTTGCGTTACTTGTTTTTCTTAATTCTGATTCTCTAGTGTTAGAGGATTAGGGACCCGCGGCTGGGTTCATCTGAATGCAGAGAGAATGATGGAGGAATGCTTTTCTCTTTTCTCTCCAGTCACTGACAGTCCCTCATCTGTCTGAACCCCTCAGGCTTTAGGAGTTTGGAAACCTGCCACCTAGCAGGCTCCCTAGACAGTGTAATGAAAGTTAATGGACCTCCTATCCAGGTAATTCACATGAATTAAAAATAACTTAGGAAACCATTTAGGGCTCTATAAAATCAAATTGGAAACACTATGTGTGGAGGTCAGAATGGTTCATTTCAAACATTCTGTCAAATGAAATAAATGAAATTTGCTTGAAACATCCCAAATTATCAGAAAGTAAGAGGAAGCAGAATTCTCCACATTATTTTTTACATAATTGTTTTTATAATATTTCCTTGCTTAGTTTATTCTAAAGATTTTAAGGTCTTATATTAAATGTATTTGTAAACCATAAAGAATATGTAAAGAATATCTTTTTGTATGATAAATTTATTGAAGCTGCTTTGTAATTTATAATAATTTGTGGAAACTTGTATACAAGAAAGAAAAATGAGATTCGTACAGAAGCTGTTTAAAAATAAGGGAATGAAGTAACATTGAATTTTCTATAGAAGGGACACAGTCTTCATGCTTGGACCATTTAATTTTGTTCTTTGTCAGAAATGGAGCTACACTTAAAATAACTCCAGGACGATTGCCACATCCTTAGAACAGTACAATTCTCACTTATACATTTGTTTATTCAACTAGAGAGTATGCATTCACACACAAAGGTCAGTAGTGTGTGAGTTTGTCTCCAGTGAATCTTTGTCAGAGTCCACGGATAAGGCAATTACTGACATCTCACACTAAAGGGAGGAATTACAGTCCTGGCCACAGGCAATGAATGAAATGTTCCAAGAGTTTTCTAATGGGAACTGACATCAAGAGGAAGTCTGCATGTCTGAGTGAAAAAAAAAAAACATATTCAGCTGAGGTTTTTAAATCCTGGCCTGCCACTTTCTAGTATTTGACCTTTCGGTGTTTAAGCCTTCACATCTACAGAGCAATAGTAAGAGAATCTTCTGCTGTGTTGTTTTGTGCATGAGCTCTTCACAGAGAAGCTCACCAATTCTGATCTGATAGTTATTTACTATCCGATGTTTACCCATCTGTCCATGTATCCAGCATGAGGAGTAGGGAGTGGGCAAGAAGCTTAGCATATATAAAGATCGAAAAACCTTGTAGGTTAGACCTGAGCCTTAGAGAGGAATCGATACACCTTAATGGGGCTCCAGATGATTTTCTTGGAGAAGATTGTCATTGCACGTCTTACTTTACAGTTGAGAAAATGAAAAAACTTAGTAACATTTGAATAATTGTCCCAGTGGTGTAAGTGGCTGAGCCAGGTTCCAGCATTTTTATATGAGGCTATCAATTCTGTGTTAGCTGTAAAAGGGATTATCAAAATAATAGGACCTAAAGGAATCATTTACACCAGTGGGAAGATGCATATTGTAGCATCTCAGGGGTTTGTATACACAGTGGTGTTTGCTTTGTAATTATGCTTTGTAATTAATTGTGAAATATACAAATGCAAAAAGCTGCATGCAAAGCATATTTTAGTTGCATTAAGAAGTATTTTGATTCCAGACCACTTTCATGAATTTCTTTCATCAAATTACCTCAACAAGAATAAAATATGCTATTTCTATTTCATTTTTAGAATGCTCAGGTTGAAAAGCTGGCTTTGTGGGGTAATAGCATGTACAACTCTTGCATGGGACTTCCATTCAGTACATGGCCGTATATTTGATAGCTCATAACCCCCTATAGGTCCAACTCATAGGAATCTGGCACTTTCTCCTAGACTATGGCAAAGCTACTGGGGAAGGTTTGTCTTCATTAAGTATGACCTAGTGCATCTCTCCCTTTCCTTTTTTCTCCATCACAAATGTAATAACAGTTCATGCATTTCTGCATTATTACCCAGAGACAGAATACACACGATAGCCACAGTGAGACTTCACAGAGAAAATGAAATAAAGGCACTGATAGCCACATTGAACACAGTTTAGGGAAAAATGGAAGATTGTGCCTGTTCTTCAAAATCCACCCAGTTTTTGATTTGTGCCCCAGTAGACCTTGTAGAAAAGGCTCTGCAAGACCTTCTAATAAAAATTTCCAATCTGCTTGAAGTGTCTAGGAAATAGGCTCAAGAATCCTTTAGAAGCTTAACGGATAGTAAAATAAATAGAACCAAAATACAGAAATGTCTCCTTCTCAAAAGTGTAAGTTATCAACTGGAGATAAGTTTATTTTTTTTTCTCACATGGCCCAATAAGATTACCCTCTACTCTGGAGAACAGAAAATAGACATGGCTCAAATTATTTTGCATGTAATATATGTGAAAGAAGAAAGAATGTTTTGTTGTTTGTTTGTTTTGATTGACTTCAAAGCTTCTATAATAAAAACTGATGCTAAATTTTTCCTTTGTGTACTTCCTATATTTTTTTTCTACTGTTCAGTTCTTGTGATTCCTCCTGGAATCCTCCCTATTTGGCGGTCACGGGAGCTGCTCTCACTGCCTTCAGGTAGTTTTCACTTAGTAAGACCACCATCAAACTCAAAAGTATCAGATGTTTTCCTTTTATAAACTTTTGTTTTGCTTTTCTAAACAGCTTCCTACTGTGAAGCCCGGAAGCCTCCTTAGTCAAGGACCTCAAGAGTGCAACCCCAGCCCTTCCAGTAGTATACATTTTAAACACAATCTTGAGACAAAAATTTTAAGTTTGACTCTCAGATAGCTAACCATTTCAGAGAACATCCAGTGAGATAGTAAGCATTTGCTGGGCATGCTGTGTGCTTAAGAGCTGTGCATAAACATACTTTATCTTTGTCATAACTACTCTCTGATTTTTGTGTATATTCCATTATACAGCTGAGGGAACAACCATATCAGGTTGTTATTACTTTTTTGAAAATCTTATACTTAGTAAATTGTGACCAGTTAATCAGTCTCTAAGCCTGGAACTCTTGTTTTGAATTTGATAAATCTTTTTAAACATTTATTACCATTTGCTTGGCTAGAGTTACCCTCAGATATGTTGTATTATTTGTGACTATTTCCAAGAGCGTTGTTTCCCTAATTCCTTTCTCAGCCCATTTATCATTTGTATATAGAAGGGCTACTGATTTTTTAAGTTAATCTTTCATCCATTAATTTCACTGAAAGTATTTATTAGCTGTAAGAGTTCCCTGGTAGACTTTTTAGGATTGTGTATTGTATCATAAGCAATATGATACCATATACCAATACCATATCTTTTGTGAATAGTGATACTTTGATTTCTTCCTTTTCAATTTGTATGCCCTTGATCTCCTTATTACTCTAGCTAGAACTTCAAGAACTATTCATATTGAATAGATATGGAGAGAGTGCACAGTCTTGTCTTTTTCCTGATTTTAGTGGAATTTCTTTTAAGTTTCTCTCCATTTAATTTAATATTGACTATAGGCTTTCTGTAAATTGCCTTTATTATATTTAAGTATGTTGTTTGTATCCCTGATCTCTACAAGACTTTTATCATGAAGGGGTGTTGGATTTTGACAGAAACTTTTTCAGCATCTAATGAGATGATCAAGTGGGGATTTTCTTTTAATTTGTTATATGGTGAATTACATTAAGAATTTTTATATTTGAACTATCTCTGCATTTCTGGAATGAAGCCTACTTGACCATGGTGGATGGTCTTTTTGATATGTTCTCTTATTTGGTTAGAAAGTATTTTATTGAGTATTTTTGCATCAATTTTCATGAAGGAAATTGGTCTAAAATTCTCTTTCTTTGTTGGATCTTTGTGTCGGTTGTACAACAGGGTGACTATGGCCTCATGAAATGAATTTGGCAATGTTCCTTTTGTTTCTGTTTTGTAGAATAATTTGAAGAGTAATATATTAGCTCTTCTTTGCAAGTCTAGTAGAACTTTGCATTAATACCATCTGGCCCTGGGCTTATTTTGGTTGGGAGGCTTCTAGTGGTAGAACTGGAACATAAATCCAGCCAGAAAACCTTTAGCCTACAATTTGTCCTCCCTGAAAGATGAGCTGGGATAACGGTGGCATAGAACTTTTGAGAGAGACCAATCAATGATTGATCCAACTTGAGACCCATGCCTCAAGAAATAGTTCATGACTGACACTGCCTGGCTGTCCAAAAACCAGGGGCTGGATAACCCAGAGATTCAGGATAGAACCAAACATAGTGGTCCCAAAACAAAACAAAATAAAAGTCAATTAAATGATTTCTATTGATATTCTGCTATACTCATAGACTGGAGCTTAGCCCAATAGTTATTAGAGAAACATCATCCAGAAACTATTGGGAGCAGATCAGATGCAGAGATCCACAGTCAACCATTAGCTTTGAGAATCCTGCCAAAGAGAGGGAGAAAGGATAGTAAGAGCAAGATTGGTAGAGCACACCTGAAGAACACAGCTTACAAAATCAACTAAGCAGTGCTTGTAGGGGCTCACAGAGACTGACACGACAATCACAGAGCCTGTGTGAATCGGAGCTAAGTTCTCTGCGTATACCTTATGGTTGTGCAGGTTGGTGGTCTCGTGGTAACCATAACAGTGGGAGTAGGAGAATCTCTGACTCTTTGTCTGCTCTTCAGACCCTTTTCCTTCCACTGGGTTGCCTCTTCCAGCCTTGATATAAGGCGAGGAGTCTAGTCTTATTATAATTTGTTGTTCTGGGTTAGATTGATTGTAATGGTCTGTGCTGTCCTATTAAGATACAAGCCCCATCCAAACCCTCCCCCATCAGGTGTCACAACATGGATGCTGTCACAATCAACCACTCTGAATTCACATATCACAAACAAAAACAGAAAGAAACAACTGTTGTTCCTCATGAAATCCCACTTAAGCTTGACTTGCTGTATTACCCATGCCTCTACAGCACAGGATTTACCCTGACTTTTATCTGAAGATTAACTTTATTAGCTTTTGACATTACAATGGAGTCAAACCATGGGCACCCTACCAGGTAGCCTTTGCATCAGGGAGCTTCAACAGTAAACCTGAAGAAGTTTGCTAAGTCTGATATCTCTATTGCTTTGCACTGTGCATGAGGACAAAAAACAACACTTATTAAATATTTGCTGAGCAAATTAAACAATTATCAAGCAAAAGATTAGTGCTCTGAACTGAGAGTTCTGTTTCCATAAGCAAAATTAAAAGTCCTCAGTGATGAGCAGTCAGTGAGCGGAGGTATTTAGAGTGATGAAGGTGACTAGCTGACTAGCAATTACTCTTTGCCCTTTACTTTGCTCTTTTTGTTCAATTTTGTTTTTATATTCCTTCCTTCCTTCCTTCCTTCCTTCCTTTTCCCCTGAGACAGGGTTTCACTGCGTAACTTTGGAGCCTGTCCTGGCATTCGCTCTTTATACCAGGCTGGCCTTGAAATCAGAGATCTACTTGCACCTGCCTCCCAAGTGCTGGGATTAAAGGCATGCACCACCACCACCTGGCATTTACTTTGCTATTAACTGAAGTTTTCTGTTGCTTTTTTATTTCATGATGAAGAATCAGAAATTACCTGAAAATTTTTCCTTATGAAATCTATATTTTTATATTACTCAGATATAAATGAGCTGCTTTATAATTGCTTTACACTCAAATCTAAGAAAATGTGATTATTAGTTAAGTGCAGGATCAGGGATTTCATATTTTAAATCTATTTCTTAATGGAAGCCACTGAGTATAGTAAAGGAGAAACTATGTAAAGTGTTTCAATTTACCAAGAATATAATATAGGAGTTATATAGTGTGTGTATATATACATATATATACAATTGTATATATAATATATAGTATATATATTGATCCTATATTTAATTTTATAACAAAACCTTATATCTCCAGAAAATGTGAGGCTTTATAATTTAAAAAAAATTCAATTTTAAACTTGTACTATAATTTTCAAAGAAGTATGATTTGTACAATTACAATGAACTGCATATATAAAATTTTTTATACTGTTAACAAATTTCTGAGTCTTTGTTCACTTTACTCCTAGGCCGTAAGTTTATCACCTTTTCTTGTTTTGTTTTGTTTATTTTGGTTTGTTTGAGTTTTTATTTCTATTTATATTAAAAAAGTATTTCATATGTCATCAATTACTTGAGAACATTTCCTAGATTTTTTTTCTTCATAGTTAAGCACATTAGAGCTAAGATTCTATTATTATTATTATTATTATTATTGACTTTCTCTAAATCATATTGGGAAATCAGAGTTGATTTAAGTGAGGGAATGTTATGGAACATGTTTGTGTATAGCATTATATAAGAAATGAAACAATATTGTGTAATCAGTTTTATCATTCAAAATTTAATTTCTTCCCTATTTTCTTCCTTTGGAGGATTTGTTGTTTTTCTTGTTATTTTTGTTTCATTTTGATGTCACCTTTTAAGAGCCTTTTTCCTGCTCATCCTCACTGTAATTTCTCAAACTCTTCTTTCTTCTGACGCCAGGAGTCAGGAGACGATATACAATTTTCCATCATCTTTTATGCTAAGTATTCTGTATTTACTTTAACCTTTAATTATATGTATAATCATGTGCTGTTCTAGAAGAATGTGAGGGTTGAAGAGAAAAAAAATCTTATTTATTAAATCTGAAGGAAACAGGATATTTTCACAGTGATGGGATTATAATAACTATTCAAATATAAAACTGAATGAGTAGATGAAAAAATGGATAAGAGGACACTTTATGTTGCATATAATATTAGTAAATTGCTTTAGAATTTTTATTCATCTTATTGGTCATGAAAAGATTTGGGTGGTTTAAAATTTGTATTATGATAATGACATTGATATTGAGTAGTGTCTGTGAAATATCCACTCAATACAAATTCTTTATTTGGAATTACATATCACTGTTAGTAAAATACTAGATTCTGTTATTATTCTGCATTAATCATAGGAACATGGAGAATATAAAGCACACAGAGGCAACTTTTATTCAGCATTAGCTAGTAAGTAGCATAAGATATTAAATGAGCATTCCTGACAATGGAATATTTATAATTTTACAACCTTTATTCACAAATACGTCCCATGTTTTTTCAGTATAAAAGTCGGCATAACTATTCATTAAATGTTAAACATTTGTGTGATAAAGGACATTTGAAAAGCTTAATTCCATAAACAAAAAATATATCATTGACAATTAGTAGCTTGCACATGGCTTCCCTTTTTCACATAGATGTGCCCTTATCATCTAATATAATGCATGGTATATAGGCGATATAATGAAAACATCTTCTGAACTGAAATATCAATGTCATGAAGCAGTGACCTTTTCAGAACAAGATCTTTCTTTGTCCTTTTATTTATAATCCCTGGAAGACATGAGAAGATTCCTAATGTGTTTTTAACTCAATTCATATTATTAATTCATGTTAGCTTATGTTACTCCTTTCTGCTGGGACTCTGTATATTTTCTTTTATTCTTAACTACTATAATCATAATATTTGAAAATTCATTAACAAAATTTGTTTTATTCTTTTTGAACTAAACATAACCGTTTTCTTGTATTTTATTTCAAGGCAGAGCAATAATATCAAATGCATGTTGAATTTGGAGAGATGGCCCAGGGGTCAAGAGCACCTTCTGCTCTTGCAGAAAACTTGGTTCAGTTCCCAGCATCCACATATCATGCCACAATTATCTGGAACTCAAATTTTCTTCAGTTTGAAATAGTCTAGCCTCTGTAAGCACCAAGTATGTAATATACATATATACATGCAGGTAAGATACTCATACATTCAAAAAATGTTTTCAAGAAATGCATATATAGCTTATTTTATAATTTCAAAGTTACCAATGTTATCATTTTTTCCTGAACTTTATAAACACTTCATAACACTTTCCACCAAACCATAGTTATAGTTTTAAATCCTTTCAAATATTTCCTATATTTTCATATATAAGAGGTACTTGTTATTTAGTTAGAAGGCTTCACCTCAGCCCCCTGGCATCCATTTTTGGAATGTTGGGTGGATAAACTCCATTGCAAGCTCCCTCCCCTGGGAATTGCCTAGGACCAAATCTACCTCTTAGAAAGCCTGCTAAATGGTGACCTCTCCTGAGGGAAGGTCAAGACCATTCCCACAGGCTATTTAACCTGCCCCCCAGAGAATGAACACATGGTCTCCTGCTGGTATCCTGTTGTCTTTTGGTTCTCTGTCTCCCTCTCCACATTTTCCTGAGGGGCCACCCAGGGGTGCTGGCAGCCATTAAATGTGGTCATTTTCTAATTTTGTCTGATTGAAATTATTGCAATGGTGGAGAGGTTGGTCGTTTAAGGAATAATACTTAACATTTGTCTCTATTCCTCTTCCCTGGTCACATCTCTATCATGAAATTTAAGTATTTGTTTGTTTTTAGTGGGGACTGTCCCACCCAGAGTAACCTCTAATCATACAGGGACTACATACTTTCATCCACCCACTGATATCCAGGAATCGTTTCTTACCTTTGTATCCCTAACCTAGCTATTATAGTTAACATGATTTTGCTGTTCCTAAAACAGAAAGAGAACCATTTGTCGTGACTTTTTCTTCCCTAAGCCCTACTAGGAAGATTGCATCTCAGATAAATGAAGACTTCACTTTTTCTTGTTCACATTTTAAATATTTCCTTATTATGGGTATATCTTGAATTCTCAACAACTAGACAATATCTGGTCTTTCTTGGTTATATTCTCTTTCTGCAAAGTGGGACTCATAGTACATATCATACACTTTGGTTGCTTACTTTTTGTTGTCTGTTTCTCCCTACTATTATGTAAAGTCTTGAAGGGGGAGCTTGATGGTCCCTGACCTTCTTGATCTTTATTTGGCACTTAGGAATTACTAACTAAATATTTCATAAATACATATAAATATTTTCTTTGATTTACCTCATGAGATGAAACAATAAATGCAGGCTTTCTTTCATTACTAGTATTTAACAAATCACTCCAACACTCCTCAGTGTATTGTGCTTCCTAATATTTAGTCTTCGTTATCACTGCTATAATTCCCAAGTAAAGTATACTGTTTGGCTTTTAATTTCACTGAATACATTTACATTGATTGCTATTTACATAAACCTTGCTAGTAAGATATTTCTGGCAAAATCTGTATCTAAATATAGCCAAAAAGGCAAAAGAACTCTAAATTTCTTTACATTTATATGTACTCATTGTATGTATTTGTATATGTGTGCATACACAGTGCATACATAAAGTTTGGAGGTCAACTTGCAGGCATCAATCTCTCCATCTCCCACGTAGATTCCAGGGATTGAATCCTGATGGTCAGACTTGGCTGCAAGTGCCTTTAACTATCAAGTCACCTCACAGCCTCTTAACCTTTCTTCACGTCTCTATTTCTAAGCAAGTTTTCACTGGGAACCCATTAGCCTTCATATTTCCCTGAAGCAAGTGAATCCTTGAATGACCACTAACATTCCTTCCCGTGAGCTGCTTTTGCTTGCCTTCAATATGTTTTCTGATGGCCTTGCTTGTCACTCAGACTTTTTGTGGACACTAGATGATGACTTGCCTGTTCCTGTTTCCATAATTATCCTCAACACAACAGTTCTTTAGGTTGTGCAACCAGGCTTTGTTGTTTGTGTTAAAGAATGGAGCTCTGGCCTTCTAGGCTAAAGATTATTGGGGTTCTTGCTGTCCCTCCTCTCTGCTTTGGAAGTTGCTCCCCAGTGCGTAATTGCTAGTCCCTCTTACTAGTCCCACCTTGTCAGATTTTGATGTTGCCTCTGCTTAGGCACTGGTAACAAGTTCCCCTGAGACTCAGAGGAATTGGAGTGTCTCTATCAAGTATTCACCCAAAGCATGCTCCCATGCTGAGAATCCACACATGGACCAGGAAAAACCCCAGATGGCTCATTTCTCTATCTGGGATGAATTTCCTGCCCACCTGGAGTCTTTGTGGAGAGATGGGTGGTGCGGGTGGTTCTGGTTTGTTCCACAGTCCTAATTTCACTGCCTCTTCTGATGCCAAAGTTGGCCTCATTTTATAAAATCCTAGCAATGCTTAAAATATTCTTAAGAAAACAAGGACTTTCAAATAGCATTTATAACTCAATCCTGGTCAAGAGAACTTCTTCAATTTAGATATTAAATCTTGAGTGACTTTTGTGACAAAGAAGTTAATTTCCTGTCACTTATTCTGTTTATTTTTTTTCTCATTCACTACAAATGAAAACTGCATGAAGAAATGATTTCATACAGGGAAGCAAATAACAGGCACAGTTTTTTTTCAGAGGTTGAAAATGCTTATTCATTCAAGTGTTCATCCAAAACATGTGTGCATTGCTCATTAATGATTAAGCATACTGCACTTTTTAAATCCAGATTACATATTTTGGAAGACTTCTTAACATACTTGAATGTTTTTTTATGAGCAGGATGACATTGCTGCAATTATCTGGGACAGTTGAGAGAGATGGAAAATTCAGTAGTCACAGAATATCTGTTGTCATGGTGAAAGGCTGCCACATAACAGGACAGGAGGCTCAGTACCAGTTATTGCAGAAGGAAAACTCAGAGAGAAGCAACCCTGAGATCATCAAATAGACTGTAGTTGGATTTTTCTTTGGTCTGACAGCTCACAAAAAACAACAAAGAGACGTATTAATTATGAAAGCCTGGCCTATAGCTTAGGCTTGTCCCTTTAGCTCTAATAATTTGTTAACCCATTCCTATTCACCTGCGTGTTGCCATGCGGCTCCTGGATTTTACTTCTCCACCTGAATGTCTTTCTCCCTCTGCGTTCATCTGGAGACTCCACTTTCCTTCTTCCTGGAGTTCTCTCTGTTCAGAAGTCCTGTCTATACCTCCTGCCTAGCTATTGGCCGGTTAGGTTTTTGCTGAACCAATCACAGTGACCCATCTTTACACAGTGTAAACGAATATTCCACAACAGTAGACTGATAAAAAATGAGTTTCCTTAAGCAGTAGAGAGCTCCCAGAGTTAGGTCTTCAGGTGAATTGAGACATAAATCTTGAAGTTACTGTTCTGTTCTTTAATGGTGCTAAGTTGTTTTATGTATTTGGATGGTCAAACTTCATGTTGACATAGTATGCCATTTCTTCTTTTTATACATCCTGCATTATTTCCAAAATATAATTTTATTTAGCTTATTAACAGTCACAAAAATAAATTCCTAACACACTATGAAGTAAATAATGGACTAAGTAAAAATTTGATTAACTCTCAATGCTTCTATTCACGATTCAGGATCTTAACTCGTCCAAAAGAAAAGAGTCAGAAAAAGTGAATGTATGTATATGAATGCTACTCTCCGAAGTTTTGAAATAACTTGTACAAAGTCGTTTCTATCTAGACAGAAATCACGAGACTTGGCAATAAATGAGTTCATGACATAGAATAAACAGAACTTTCATTTCTAGTGTGTTACTTATTTTTAAGAACGTTATAGAGCCATACCATTCTTGGGTTAGTGGTATATGGATTAGTTTTATAGTAGAAATCTATAGTTTATTCTATGTCATGAACGCATTTATTGCCAAGTCTCGTGATTTCTGTCTAGATAGAAACGACTTTGTACAAGTTATTTCAAAACTTCGGAGAATAGCATTCATAGTAGAAATCTCTCCTCTCCTCTCTCCTCTCCTCTCCTCTCCTCTCCTCTCCTCTCCTCTCCTCTCCTCTCCTCTCCTCTCCTCTCCTCGCCTCTCTTTTCTTCTCCTCTCCTCTCCTCTTTTCTCCTCTCCTCTCCTCTTTTCTCCTTTCCTCTCCTCTCTATACCTCTCCTCTCCTCTCCCCTGTGATTTGCTGCTCCACAAAAGTAGACAGGTAATGGACATGTAGTTAGATGGATGAACAGGAAGATACATAGAAGGAAATAAAAAGAATGAAATGGGTTGATATTTGGATACAGTTACATCTTTTTAAAAAACAAGTGATGACTCAGAAAGGTTTTCATACCACTAAATAAATGTGAGAAGGAACTGACTATGAAGCAGAGAGAGAGAGGAAAAAGGGAAAGTGATAGAGACAGAGAGGCAGAGAAAGGAAAAGACAGACAGAAAGAAGCAGACAGAGAGACAAAGAAAAAGACATAGAAAAAGAGAGGAAGAGGTGAAGGAGGAAAGCAAAGGAGAGAGAAGGGGAGAAAAGAAGAGGAGAGTGGAGGAGGGGAAATAGGGGAGAGTGGAGGAGGGAAGAGAGGTGCAAAGTAGTCTCTGGATGGGGTACATAGTAGGCATAGTAAAGATATTATTTTTCCAGATGAAATTAGTAAGTGTTAGCTTCTCACTGGGGTCTCCTGGTGATGTGCTACCACGAAAAGAATGTAAGAGTTAGAACTGGGAGAAAATTGTCTTATTTGAAGTTAGCAACTTCATAAAGGCCTCATTGATTTTTATGAAAGAGACATAGATGATCAATTCTAAGCAATTTGTTATTAGACTGATTTATACAAGAACCTATTGATGAAGTATTAAAAGAATGAAAGTTCAGAAATGATGAAAAAACAAAAATGTGGTAAAATTTCTTCCCTTATCAGAACATGTAACATGAGGTTAAGGGTTTTCTTCACTGGAATATTATGTAACAGATGCTAAGAAGCCCTAAGCCTCTGACATCAGCTACCCCAGATTTCCGGACTCCTGGAGACATTTCTCAGAGGACAGACCAATGATATTCTACTTCACTGTAAAGAATGTGGAGATAAAATTAACGTTGGTCAGATATTTCTAATCTACAGATCAGATTCATAGTCATCATATTATTTACTACTAATTTCTATTTGATTGTTCATTTTTGGTTTTACATACAGGGCTTCTCTGTGTAGTCCTGGCTGTCCTGAAACTCACTCTTTAGACCAGCCTAGGCTTAAACTCACAGAGATCCACCTGCAACTGCCTCCTGAGAGCTGGAATTAAAGGTGTGTGAGACAGTCACCCGGCTTTATTTATTACTATTTTAAAAGATCCTGTATCCTAATTTGGTTCAGAAGGACAGAGGGTTGAAAGAAATGAGAGCACAAGGACTATTAGTCAAATAGTTGGGCTCTGCTTAGCAATGACTGGATAGTTTATTTTATGTTAATAATGTTAAGGTGGTTCATATTTGAGAATCTAAAGCAAGTGGTAATCATTCTTTAGAAGACTATATAAATATGCACAAATATACAAATGCAGAATTTATTTAGAAACACACCTAGAATATTCAGGTATATTCTGCATGTCTCAAGTGTCACAGTTGGGAAGTAGTATACTGAGGTAATACAACAATTATGTACAGTTAGTACATTCATATTCAAATGAAACATCTTAAGGTTTTTAATTTTTTGATTATGCTATTACATCTAGAGTTCTTTGCTGTTATTAATAATTTCCTTTTACTGTAGAGCAATGTTTTCTATACAATTACTTGTTTGTATTTGTATTTTTTTGTTTTTTGTATTTTGTATTTGCCACTAAAATACATTTCCTGTTTTCTTATTCTTACTGATGTATCTATCTTGCTGCTATTTGAAACGTGCTTTATAGTTCTATTATTTTATGAACCTTTATAATATTTTCAATTATGACTAGAAAATTGGCTGTCGTGATTGGTAGTTCTAGGCTGCACTCTTCTTTGATGCATGCTATACAGTATGAGGACTTTCAAATTATTTTTCGCCCAGAGTTAATGAATAAATTACTGGAGAGTGATCTTTGAATAATAGAATTGCAATAGGAGAAGCTATACTGCTACCCTTGCTTTGTTCTTGTAAGAACAAAGAGAAAATGAAGAATGACCTTTTGGCCTTTCAGAAATTAGATTACAGCCTTCTCTTTGGTTAAAAACAGTAACTATTGCAGACAATTATTTACCACTCTCACTGTTTATATAGGACTTTTGAGTGAAATGATCTGTAAATGCCAGAGCTTTACATACAAAAGTGTTAAGTCCCTTCTGTGTCCTAGTGTCTTACACCTTAACTGTACAAGGTGGCATTGAAATGCCCTACTGGTCAACCAAACATGGTTGCTGTTTCGAAGGATTCACTTAATTGTAGATCTGGTGCTGGGATGATAGTCTGAAGATATGATAAAACTTCATAATCATTTGGTTTAAGTAAGAAAATTTTTTCAATAGTTTGGATGAGTTCATATTAATTGGTTGAGACTCTCTTGCGTCTAACATCTTCCTCCCTTCCTGGGTTTCAGTCTTTTCCCCTCCTGATTGTTTGCTTCAAAACAATTCTTTTAGAGAAGTCTATGATAGGCTTCTTGCTGTCTGTAATTAAAACTTCCTGACTCAAGAACATAAGTAAATATCAGTTGAGCAGAGAAATAAGTTCTTGTGTAACATCTTATTCCTCAGAGACCATTACATCATAAGGACTGTGCCTGAGTAAGAGAGTAGTGTGACAATTCTAAAATATTAAACTGTTCTGAGCTAAGAAAGATGTTATTCTAGATGTATTGTTGTCTACTATTATAACATACAAATGTGACATCTATACATTGTACCTGTAATAGTTTATTAACTGAAACAAGAATGTATGTATGTAGATATCTATGTATGCATCCCTATGAACATCACTTAATTTAAATCTATATCTTCGTCAAAGAACTTCCAAAATATATTTGTACTGGAGTGTTAAAAAGAGAATTATTATTATTATTATTATTAGTGGTAGTAGTAGTAGTAGTAGTATGTTTAGTAATATCATATCTGGTTATATTTACTAAAACTTCACGAATATAACATATTTATGTCAAATACTATTAGTTTTAGACTGAGATAAAAATCATTGTTTCTTTCATCATCTCTTAATAATGCTCACGAAAGCTCACGAAAGCGCTCGCTAAGAGTGGGGAAGGTACAGAGTGAGCAGTAGCAGATGAACTTATAAATTTCCAGCAAGGTCACATGACCAGTTACAGACACGAGAACTGTAACTGACATGAATGTTTTTGTCCTACCTGTCGGGAATTATTTGTAAATATGTTCGGTCAGTAAAAAAAAATAATGCATGGTTAAGTAATTTCAAAACAACATTATTTAATAGATATTACTCATATTAATAAGAAACAACTATATTTATCATATATAATATGAAATAAATTTATATATAACTTGTAATTTTTGTGAGCTTGTTGCTGCTGCCTATTGTGTGGTCCCCATTTACCATGGGGCAGGGAATGAAAAGACGCAGAAGCAATGGCATAGACTCAGGGAGTTTCTGATACAGAAAGACTTTATTGTAAATAGGTTGGGCATTTTTTATGGGGTTATGCCCTGTCTCAATAATGAAAATTAAAAATGTAAGTATATAATAACTTTAAAAAGTCATATATAATAATTTTAAATTATCCACAACTATTACCATCACAGATCTTATCACTGAATGAAAATTACATTCATTCCATAGATGATACTTAGCAAACTTTAAAATGTGAAGGTCAACTGTTGTCCTTGTTCTTTTGAAAACTCCAGTAACAAAAGAATGTAATTCTTATAAAACAATTTGAAACATTGCTAAAAAATACCGATAATAAAAGTTTATTGGTTTTATGTCTTTAAGTAAACCAAATTACAAATTAATAAGTTCTAAAGCCCTTTTTTAAAGAGAGAAAATTATTTGACAATGTTATTCAACCTGTGTTTTCAAGAGTTGACAAAATTTGAGTGGAAAAGTTACAAAGATTAAAAAGTGGTGTTCCTTCAATAGGCTGTACATTCCTAGTTATCCAGTCATTTGAATATTTATTTATTATTGTATTTAATATTTAATAATGCACAGTTTCAGTACTGTTATAAAAACCTCAAATTGCAGAGATGAAGTACACATCCCTATATGTCATAAAGTGTTCCAAACACATTCATGTGCTGAATTATGGTACCGTAAGATAGAATTTAAATAAAAGAGTGATATTGAGTGAAAGTAGAGATAGGCTAACTGACAGTGACAGAGGGTGCAGGATATGATATTAGATGATTGAAGATGACCAGTGTATATTATATACATGTCTGAAATGTCATGACGAAACCTATTATTTTGTACAACAAAAAAATAATGATAAAGCAGAAAAGATATTTATGAGGTTATACAAAAACAGGTGTATTGGCGATAGTTATATATAAAATCTTGCTATTCTGATATATTAATTAAAATGTACTTGTTCTATATTAATTATACAAGAGAACTTAACTTTTACACGCAGAAGTCATAGCTTAGTATCTATCTCAGAACCACACATTCCCAAGGCCTCATTTGTCCTCAACATACTAATATTTTGGTAGACTTTCTTAAAATATTAAAGTCTTATTTTTAAAAATATTCTCAAAGATGGAGACTTTTAGTTCTTATGAATTACCTTAAGAATGCCTATCATCCATATGAATGACTAGAAAGCTCTATCTGCTTAAAATATTTCTTTTATTATCTGATATGAAAGTCATCAGGAGAAATTAAACTTGATGATTTAAATAATTACATTGTTTTCAGTAGGTATTGTACTGGTGTATCTGGATCCGTGGAAACCAAGTGATAACTGATGTTTAAAAGTGACAAACAAGAGTACTAAAATATGGAGCATGCAAAATTTTAAAGTATTAAAACATTCAAAGGAAACACAAAATTGCAACAAAGACTAAGAACATATAATCTAACATAGATAGACTTTATCATTTCTGTTTTTTATTGTCATGTAACTGAAGATACTGAGTTTAAATTTTTTTAGAATTATTTCATTTACCTTCTTTTAGAATTATCCTTACTAGAATAATACTTTTAGAATCAATTCATTTACCTTCAATAGTATATGGTGTTGGTTAAATGGACTTACTAGATGATTTTTTAAATAAATTTATTTCTGTTATTTATTTATCCTTTAAAGAAATTAAAGACTAGCTAATACAATAAATAGGTCTGTTTTCTTTTATTCTCCTTTATACTTGAGTTAGGGTACTGGAGAGATGGTTCAGAGGTTAAGAGCAATTGATAGGACCCACATTGGATTCCCAGCACCCACATGAAGGCTCAATCCTATCTGAAGCCCTCTTCTGAAGTCTATTGGCACCAGGCATTCACATGGAACACATACATACAGGCATACATGTAAAATAAATGGAGTCTAGCCAGTTTGGATGTTCACCTTCCTAGATATGGACGGAGGGGGGAGGACCTAGGACTTACCACAGGGCAGGGAACCCGGACTGCTCTGTGGACTGGAGAGGGGAGAGGGAGGGGGAGAGGAGTGTGGGGAGGGGGAGAAGGGTGGGAGGAGGGGGAGAAGGGTGGGAGGAGGGGGAGGGAAATGGGAGGCTGGGAGGTGGTGGAAACTTGATTTTTGTTTATGTTTTTTTTTCTTCTTTTCTCAATAAAAAAAATTAATTTTCTAAGTATAAATGCCATATTAAGGGGTAATTAGAAAGGCCTGAGAGAAATTATCATTAGCATACATGCTGCTTCCATGGTTTTCTGGTGTTTAGGGAACTGTTCTACTTTCCTGGAACATCTTTTCAATACTACTAATAAAACGTATTTAAAAGTTGAAAAAAAAATATTTCAAGAAATATTAGGGACATTTGTGAAGGTTTGTTCTTTTAATTTTCATCCCCATCATTAGGACTTGAGTTATATAAAATTTGGAGATTTTGCCTTACAGAATCTTAGTTAGTGTTAAATAAATGTTTTTTCAAATAATTCATGACTTTTCCTAACTTTCAACGCTCACATTTCACTTTAGAGTTGTCTTTGTTTTCCTTAATTACACTGGTATGTGTCTGTGTGCATGTCTTCAGTCTGTTTCATCGTGGTGAGGTCTAAATAACTCAGTGCCAAAACACCTATTTTTCCTTCATTTGTATACACATTTCAAGTCCTTGGTTAGCATCAGTGTAAGGAAAATATGACTTTTATCTCAATAGTTATGCGACGATGTGTGTATGTATTTCAACAATAGTGAAACAAACAAAAATACTGCCGTTATAATATTGCATATGTAGGAAGTGAATGTAGAAAGGCATATAATCTAATTCTACTTCCTAATATAATATGTTTATAAAACTTTTTGTTATTCACTCCCTTATTTTTATTTTATTTTCATAACGTTTAACAACACTACTATTATAACACTATCTAAATCGTTGGTTCATTCTAAACACTCAGAATTTTGTCATTTTAATTTTTGCAATTCCATTGTGCTTTCTAGGACATCATTCATTTTGCTCCCTCGAATTCATCTACTCATTCTTTCTCAACCTTCTTTTCCACTTTTTCTCATCTTTTTGCCATCTGAATGGTGCAGTACTCAATCCTGAGGCCGTGAAAACATATTGTCAATTCTTACTCAGTGTTTCCAAGTAGAAACATGACTTTATTCAATCATATAAATCTAAACATATCATGCACATGTTGAGGTTTCCGCAAGTCATCTCAATTCCATAAAATCTATTTATACTCCTTGGAAATTACAAACTCTTACACACAGTGACTTATGCTGGTCCAGAAATTCCTGCATTAACATATATCTTTGCTTTTAAAAATATTTATTTATCTACATATGTATAAGTGTTTGCCTGCATAAATATCTGTACTCTACATATTAACCTGGTACCTTATAAAAGACAAAAGATGGTGTCTAATTTCTTGTATCTAGAATTACAGTTGGTTCTTAGCTACCATGTAGATTCTGGGAATGGAGCTCAGTTCCTCTTCAAAAATTGCAAACGTTGAGCCATTTCTTCAGCCCTTGCTTCTGATTGTTCAGTACCCACCCAAGTTTTATGTATTTTTTTATGGCTTACAAGGAAATCAGGGTATTGCTTGTATAACAATCACTTCTCTGTTGCAAACAACTGGATGCTTGTAATTTATACTGATTTAATCTCATGTCTTACAGTTTTCAAGGTCGTCTGGAGTTTTGCCCTAAAGAACCTCCTAGCCCAGAACATCCTCACAGCTTCTCCAAGCTTGTTGCCTTTTCTTGGCCTCAAAACACGAAAACAAATTCATCCAAAAGTTTTTGCCTTTCTTCCTCTTAGAACACTCGTCTTGATTCCTTCACATTTCCACTCAAATGCCATTTTCACAGAAACCAGTCACAACCTTAGGGGATAAAATCACACACCAACTACAATTTTCACCTTTAAAGATGACTTGTCCGCCCCATATCCATTTTGTTAGGTATATATATATATATATATATATATATATATATATATATATATATATATATTAAACTGCCTACTTGAATCTCCCAGAGGAATAAGAACATTGCCCATGTTGTTGACTGCTTAGAAAAGTGGAAAGGTCAGGAAATGAAGCCAATAAGTGTTTATTGATTGGAGAAAGAAATGAATTCTAGGTCCTCAACTTAGTGCACCCTTGAACAAGTTATTTAAGTCTCTGTATTCAAATTACAAAAGGAAATCTAACTTGCAGCATCTACTTAAAATGAGACAGTGGAACACGCTACACGGATAACTGTCACTACATTGCATCAGTTGAGTAAAAGAATAAATTCTGAAATAGTAAGTTTGGATGCTGTGTATTTATGGCTTTTTATAAGCTTTTAATGCAATACTATTCTATAAGGGAAAGGGAGGCTTTAACCTACACTTCAGCAAATATACATAAAGAAATACAATGCATGTTTCTTATTTTGATCCTCTGGCTGTATGCAATTTAGATCTCATAAGATACTAGACTGACTTATTGAATCATTCATGATTAGTTTAAAGTAATCATCATATTGATCTGACATTGCCAAGGGTTTCAAAAGTAAAAGAGAATGATTTACTGTCTGTAAGTGCTTCAGGATTCTAACGACTTCAATTCCTTTTTTTCCCCTCTTCAACACTTAGTCACTCTGTAGCCATTTATCTTGAGGAAGTAAAAAAAACCTGAAAGGTCAGCCATATTCAAGATTTCAAAGGTGTCATTTCCTCTGCAAACACATTCTATTCTTGATAAATCTTGAAATACTCTGCATCAATAAAAAGGTTTCTTTCCAAATCATAAATTACATCATCTTCTAGTTTTAAAATAAGGACACAGTCATAGACTGAGTCAGCAAATTATCAAAATTCAGCTTTAGTTTCTCCATACAGTCAAGAACTGCCTTACTGATAGTGTACCTAAGTTTGGTTGAGACGATAGTTTCTTATTCTGTCCTTAAGGAAGAGGCAGTTTGTAAACTGAAAAAAAGGATAGTAGATTGGGGTAACAATTTTTTTAAGTAAAACTAAAATGTGCAAACATTTAAAGTTTTCCAAAGAATCTGAAAAATAAAAAAAAAATCTTAAATAAAATTCTCATTCCTAGAAGTGTTTTTCCCTTCTCTTTGTGTTTTCCCTTTTTTACTTGATCTTTTTAATTTTCTACTAACACTTTTGATTAGTAGTTCCTATCTAAACAGCTCTTTTAATTTTCACAGAAACAGCAGCTTTGGGGACTAGGATTCAGAAAGATCACTTCTCTAAAGACAGCAAGAGGAGTGGCTTCCTCTTCTTTTCCATGACCAACTTATTTGTGTGTCATTTTTTTTCTTGACTAGTTTACACGGTCATTTCAAGTTTTAAGTTTCCTGATATTTTAAAGTTCTGTGTTCGAGTTAATGACTTATATTAGAGCCACACGAGGCATTTTGTGAATAGATGATAATATACTGACTATCACATTTTGAAGATTTATTTAAAAGGAACTCAAACATTTTCATGAATAGATGGTAAACATAATGACTATTTATCCATTGAGGGCTGATCAATAATATTTTTTGAGTATCTCTGTGGGAAGAATAAGAAAAAGTATGCAGGGAAACTGCAAAATGAACATATACAACCAATCAATTTTTCTTTCAAATCTTTATAGAAAATAATAAAAATATGAAGCTGAATAAAACAGATAGTGAGGGATGATCTATCCAATTACCAGTTAGCATTCATAGCTAGCAACACATTGATTTATTACCACACAGATTAAGTTAAAGCATTTTGTGAGAAGGGGTTTCCAGCATTATATTTGAGGATGTCTTTTGGAAAATTATGGAACTGAAGAACTCTAGGCCCTAGGAACATAGAAAATTGACTACTTTCATAATCTATTTCATAATCTAGCTTCAGAATTCAATGTGATAGTCTCCAGTTAATAGTGGATGTTAGCTCCTGGCTAGTGTATATTCAAAACTGAAGGGTACTATAAATGTTAAATATGAACAATTCCTTAAGACAGCTATTTGTTTATTTATTTAGTGTGCATAAGTGTTTTATCTGCATGTATGTCTGTATACCATGTGCATGCCTGGTGCCCTCAGAGATAAGAGAGTGTTCAGATTCCCTGGAATGGGAACTATAGAAGGGTATGGGCTGCCCTGTAGATAATGAATATCAAACCTGTGCCCGCTAGAAGAACAGTAAGGGTTTTTAACCACTGAGTCACCTCTTTAGCCTTCTGTTTTTTCTTTTTATTACATAATGTTTTATTGATTATTTGATAATTTCATATTATAAACCACAATCACATTCACTTCCCAGTACTCCCATGTCTGCCCCCTACCCTAATGACACCCCCATAAAAGAAAAACAAAGAGAGAGAGAGAGAGAGAGAGAGAGAGAGAGAGAGAGAGAGAAACAAGTTCAATTTGTGTTGTGCCCTTATACTCACTGGAGTATGGCCAAAGTCCCAGTGGACCTCAGCATGGTCTCCCTAGCAGTACAAACCACAGACAACAACACAACCCACTGTCACAGTAAGTGCCTCAAACACCATCATAACCATCAGTGGCAACATAGGCCAAGGACACCAATATTGTCTCTTGCATAGCCCGACCTATGGACATCAACATGGCTTTAGGCAGCAGCAAAGATCAAAGACATTCATGTCAACTTTCAGTTTTTAAAGCAAGTGTTATGCATTGTAATAATGTTTTCATAAATAGCACACCGAGATGATGGCCTGTAGGCCCCGTCCTGCAGCTGTTCCCTAAACAAACGTACAGAGGTCTACATTAATTATAAACGGATTGGCCTATTAGCTCAGGCTTCTTATTAACTAATTCTTAAATCTTACTTTTACCCATTATTCTTGTCTGTTTAGGCACGTGGCTTGGTACCTTTTCAGGTGAGGCAGTCATACTTGCTTCCTCTGTGTCCGGATGATGACTGCAGACTGCCCTTTCCTCTTCCCAGAATTCTCCTGTTCTCGTTGCTCCATTCTACTTCCTGCCTGGTCATCCAACCTATACTTCCTGCCTTGCTACTGACCAATAAGCATTTTATTAAACAAGTATAAGAAACAAATATTTGCGGGGTAAAGCCATTATCCCGCAGCATAATACAACACAATGCTAAAAATGTTTGTTTGAAGTTTTTCATGTGCTATTAGAAAATGGTATATCACATCTGATTCTTTTGCTATATAAATACTGGACATTAATTTTCTGGGACAGAAATTGACCAACTGTGGTTTGTGGCTCAGCCATCTTCCAGGTTTTGAAATGAAATATGTTAGAACAAAATCGTGCTTAGCTGTTACTTGTGTGTTTGTTCTGCTCTTCTGCTCCAGCAGTGGAAATCGGGAATAGTGAGAGATGCTCTATCGCTACAATCCTAAGGCCTTCAGTATCTGGTCCTTAGTGGAAAGTCTGCAGTCTGCTGCTCTAGACTTCTATAATATTTTGGCTCTCGTTGGACATCTGCACTACTAATTTACAATGAATTAGTTAAAGTTTAGAAGAAAACAGATCTTTGCGTTTTTCCAACCAACATGATTCATCCTATTTTCAGAACTTTTGGGAGGGCCAGGCCATTTGATCTGGTTTATAGAGCAGGTACTCAATTAAATCCAGCTGATGCTCCTTGGCAACAGATACTGACCTAGGATTTTATTTCTCTCCAATTTGTGAGCCACCAGAGTGGGTTACATCAGGGCCAGAATGTTCTAGGAACCGCACATGTAGTCCCATTTCAGTTCCATAGAACCAAACATGTCAGAGATTTTTGGAGACGAAAGACTATTCAATGGATAATAAGCTACAGTCGTATGAGGATTATAAATGCTGATGTATCATATTTCACCATAGAGTGACCGAAGATTGTAATAATGTTCTTTGTGCTTTAAAAATGGAAGCTAGGGTGTAATTATTTTCACCATAAATACTTGATATCCATTGAGGACATAGATATGTTTAACTTGATTTGAAAGTTATATGATGACCATAGTCCATTGTGCATGATATCTTGTCAGTATGTATAATGTTTACAGTTTAGTATCGCATAAAGAAGACTTAACTTAAATATAAAAAATAAATGAAAGTGTCACAAATATGGTACATGTGACAAAACAACCTGCTCAGATGCTGAGCTACAGAAAGAGGCTTTAGAGAAAGCCTCGAGGGAGAAGAAGGAGAGTTTCTTAGACAAGAAATAAATGCAATGGTTCAGTTATTTGGATTTTTCTGGTTTTATCTGCATCAATTACAGTGTTAATATTTTACATCCAATTGAGAGTTTATTCCTAGGATACCTGTTCATATTTAATTGCAAGTATTAAAATATATATTTCAATATAAATTTTAAATGATCTTTAGGTTATTCAATTAAAATTTGTTTTGAAGACATTACTATTTCTTTTATAATTAAGAACTGACCAAATTGTTCATTCATTTAAGTAGAATTATTTCCAAAAGAAGGCTCCTTTACTAGTATGTGTTATAGAGTTAAATGTATTACGCTGTCAATTTTTATTGTAAGATTTACATCAAATTTAGTATAGCAAGGTATAATTTCTCCTATAGGAAATGTTTATTTTAGGAAAAAATAGAAATAAAAAGTGTGAAATTTCATAGTACAGAAGATAAATGTATTTATAAAGAATTTCAAAATAATAAGTATTTTGTTGAATCAAAATATTTTGTTTTATTTCTGGTTATAGGATACATTGTCTCTTATTTGCAATGAACATGTACCATAATTCTTTAATTTAAACTTATAGTATTTCTTGAGAATTTTATAGATTTCCTTAAAAGATCTCACCCTCACTATCGATAATAGTGCTGAATAAAAACAACTGTACTTTAAACTTCATGTATGGGGCATATGTGAGGATTGCCTAAAAGAAAAGAGAAACAGGAGTGTCTCTAAAGACTGATTCTGTGTCGTTTTCTCAATGAGCACACTTATCTGCCCGTTTTGTTCTAAGCACAGAGGTATGGTGGCGGAGGTCATTACAAACTGAAAGCTTTTTATCGTCTGTGAGTTAATGAGTAGCGCTTGGAGCACTTTCAGGAAGCTGTGTATGTCTATTATGAAAACTGACCCCTTATGGGGATTTCCTTTCTACCAGACATGCTTGGGGTCAGAATACTGTGATATGGGTAATATGGTGTTCTTTTAAAAAATATAAACCTATATTTTAATGCTGGAGATGACTGAGATCGAACCAGTTCTATGATTTTAGAGACCATTTCGAAAGATTAGGACTTTATAAAATCTTTATCCGATTAATTTTGACCTGCAAAATTTATGTTTAAACCTCAGGTTGCAAAATAAAAATATCAGATTGTTTTCCTGTGGTGACACCTAATCTCTACTGAGTTCACAAAAGAGAAAAATAATGGTTAAATTGCGATAGGAGTCAGAGATCTCTTGTTGCTGAACAATAAATAAAAGGACAAGATTAACCTATTCAAAACATATAATGTATCTTAAAGAAAGTACTATTAATCTGGTCATTTGTAACTCAAATAATAATAATATATTTATAGTTCTTCGTACAAGCAAGATTTTGCCAGGTGTTGGTGGTCCACGCCTTTAATCCCAGCACTCAGGAGACAGAGGCAAGCAGATCTTTATGAATTTGAGGCCAGGCTGGTCTACAAGAGCTAAATTCCAGGACAGGTTCCAAAGTTACCGAGAAACCATGTCTAGGACAAACAAAAAAACAAGAGAACAAACAACAGCAATAACCCACACACACACAAAAAAAAAAAAAGAAAGAAAAAAAAAACAAGAAAGGTTTCAATGTTTTAGAAGACAGGTTTTTTTTTTTTTAACTTGTCATTGCTGTACAATAGGAACACTAAAGTTTCTAATAACTGTGATCACAGTGTTTAATAGCTGGTTTTGTTTTTCAAACATTATCTGACTGTTACACATACTTCATGAGACCATTATAAAGGCTCTGAATCTATTTGTTGCTTTCTTCACTATTACTGTTGAAGAGTGGATTCTGACTGTCCTTTATCTTTGTGATCCCTGCTGCTCAGTCGTGTTTGCTGAAATTTTCTGCTCATCTGTCCATCAGTAGTAACAGGGTTGGGTTTTTATTTTTCGTTTTTCATTTCTACAGTTATGCATGTACATTTCCTCATTTATTAAACATTTTCAACCACCTTCAATATGTTGATATCTGTCAGGTCATCATTTTAAGTTTCAAACTCAATATAATACATTTAATTGCTTCTCGAACATGCCCCAAGTTCTTAAAACACTTAGGTGGCTCAAAAATTAAAATCATGCACTATCCCTAAAGAATCTTGGAATACAGTTCACAGGACATATATCATGTGGCTCACATAAATGGAGGTACCAAATTAAACCTTACAATATCTCTTCACCAGCACATTTCTAATCTATTTTTTCTTCTATTCTTTATTTCACAGATACTTGTCTTATGTTTTCAGTTCACACATTACTAGGCACCAAACTGGTAATTTTGCTTTTTGATTCTTTTTACTTTCTGCCGTCTCTCCTGTCAACATAATTACACTTGTTAAAAAGTACCATTTTTATAATTTTTTTCTTTTCTGTTACTAGTCTTCTGCTTCATGGTGTTGCCATAGTGATCTTACTTAAAATGAAATATATTGAAACTTTCCATTAGCTCATAAAATGGAATTTAAATTCTAATGTACTATATCCAACCTTTTTGCATTTGCATCTGCATTCTATGCTGGTCAGTTTCCTAATTCACCTTCATTCTAATGCTTGGAGGCATCAGATTTTTGGGGTCAACTATATTACTTTTTTCTCTTGACCTTCAAAACTTTAGCTGTTTTACATTATATTTTTGGGCTTGAAATACTAATCTCAAATTTTCTTCTTATGGAACGTATATTTTCTCTTTACTATGTAATCATTGTGTTTTTTTTCTCAGTACTTTTTCCAGGAAAGTACATTCCCTGTGTTAATATATATGTACACACACACACACACACACACACACACACACAACTGCCTTTGAAATATTGGAGTCTTTAGGCACACAGGTTAACTAATATCAATATGGACACTCAGGTGCTTCACGTGGACCTTCATGGTTCATCAAATGCATAGTTTGGTCATTTAGCAAAGCTAATAATGCAATTGCTCTTGAAAATACTTCCCCAAACACAACCTACAGGAACTAATATCAAGAGGAGAGAGAACATTTTCCTCCTCTCTTTGGTTAGCACAATGCTGTGCTCTTATATCTGATCCTTACAACCAGTACAGCCTTTCATGCTTTATCTCTCTCCCTTCCCCATTGGAGAAGATGATCCTCATCAGAGATTATACATGTTTAGACTGCTGATGGGCAAAGAGAAATCTTCATTTCACATTGCTGATGAGAGGGCTTGTCAATATTGAAGACAAATCCTTACAAGAAAGCTCAGTTGAGAAAGTACCCAGCAATATTTTTTGTTGTTGTTCTCACAACACACAAGAGTCTCTCTCCATCTCTCAACAGCAGTTTGTCTCACAATGGTGTTCAGAGTTCACAGACAGACTAAACAAGGAAAAGCACTTCCAGTTTTCAATTGAATGGTGTATTTGGGATGTCTGTGATGGATGTAATTTTAGATTCCAAGTTTATCTCTCATTCTATCTCCTCCTCTTTCATCCATGTATGAGGAATTGAGCCTAGAGCCACAAATATTTTATGCAAGCATATAGTCACTGAGGGTATCAAAACTGTTTACTTTATTTATTTTCTTGACATTGGATCTTACTAGATTTCCTAGGCTGGCCTGGATACTTCCTTCTTGACTGGACTCTTGAATACATGCAAGTCTAGGCATGGACCACAATGTCCAGTCCACTCTCAAAATTTCATATCTTGTCCTAATTGAATGGAGATCCTGTGACTGTTTAACATCTTGCCCTATTTTATTATACCTTATTAATTAAAACCTTATAATGCCACTCATTTTTCCCTTGCTTTCTACTTTTCTTCTTTAACTTGTATCTGTAAGATCACCAATTAGTCTGGTATTTCATACTAAGATGGTGAGGTAGAGGGACAGGGGATAAAAAGATTGAGAATATTCAGGAAGTAAAATAAAATACTTAAATAAAATTTTATGGGAGACAGTAAATGACCTGAAATCAGCTGATTTTAATGTTTCCGTTTTGAACAAATGAAAGAATGCAAATATTCACTAGAAAATAAAATATCAAAAAAGTTTATGTTAATGATACAAACTAGATATCCATGAATTTTTATTTGAGCATATTAAATTTAAGTTATTCAGGGGAGATGCAAAGTAATTTTTATGAATGTTGGCTTATAGCTCAAATTACAACCAATAAACACAGCTAATTAATTAATCAGCTAGTTAGCTACTTAAAAAGAATATTACTATATTTGCATTAAGTATTTGTTAATGGTTACTGTTGTCAATTGATAATACTGGGCTTAGAGCTAACAACAGAGATGGCTAAAACCATGCCAACTTTCCAATCATTGTTCAGACAGACAGACAGACTAGAAGTAGGAATAAATGCCATGAGATCATGTGGAAGAAAACAGTTCACTGAATGGGTGATTCTAAAGTTCCTGAAGAGAAAACTGTAACAGATATCATAAAGCTCCTTCTTTCAAGTATATCGAGCAATATTGTTCCTATAATTGAACAGCATGCGTAAATAATCAGAGGTATTAAACTTCACGGAGCACTGAAGGTTAGCTAATGGTCCCGTATGAGCGGAATAAAGCCAAGAGTGTAAAGTTTCCCTGTGTTTCACAGATCTGAGAAGAAAATTCTACCCCTTCCTTCAGTTTCCGATAATCTTCCAGGTCATGATTTGACCTACTCTCTCATGATAACAAAATTATGTTGACAAACAACTAGATTCAATTATGTGATCTATTGTTGATGCAGTCTGTGAAAATGTCCTGTGGCTTTGGATGCCCAAACGTATCTTATAAACAAACTAGCATTTTGGGGATCTTCTTAGAATGGTTCATTATTCTCAGTAGGCAATCTCAGAAATACTAATGATATATTTATGCACGCAGGCATTTAAAGGATGGCCCTGGTACTAATTGCTGTCTGATGCCAACAATCAGGTATGTTACCTGATAATAATAGTTTCCCAGTTCCATACTTGGGGATTATCTCTGATTTAGTAAAGTGTCTTTTATTGACAGGTTTGCCTGTTGAAAAAGAGAAGATATTTAAAGACAAACAAAAGTATATGCTCTACTATGTTCATAGCAGAATTGTTTGTAATAGCCAGAACCTGGAAACAACCTAGATGCCCTTCAATGGAAGAATGGATGAAGAAAGTATGGAATATGTAAAAAACAAGGACTTCTTGAATTTTGTATGCAAATGGATGGAAATAGAAAACACTATCTTGAGTGAGGTAAGCCAGACCCAAAAAGAGGAACATGGGATGTCCTCACTCATATTTGGTTTCTAGCCATAAATAAAGGACATTGAGCCTATAATTAGTGATCCTAGAGAAGCTAAATAAGAAGGAGAACCCAAAGAAAAACATATAGGCATCCTCCTGAATATTAACCTTCATCAGGTGTCGAAAGAAGACAGAGACCCACATTGGAGCACCGGACAGAAATCTCAAGGTCCAAATCAGGACAGAAGGAGAGAGAGCACGAGCAAGGAACTTAGGACAGCAAGGGGTGCACCCACACACTGAGACAATGGGGATGTTCTATCGGGAACTCACCAAGGCCAGCTGGCCTGGGTCTGAAAAAGCCTGGGATAAAACCGGACTTGCTGAACATAGAGGACAATGAGGACTACTGAGAGCCCAAGAACAATGGCAATGGGTTTCTGATCCTACTGCACATACTGGCTTTGGGGGAGCCTAGGCAGTTTGGATGCTCACCTTACTAGACCTGGATGGAGGTGGGTGGTCCTTGTACTTTCCATAGGGCAGGGAACCCTGATTGATCTTTGGGCTGATGAGGGAGGGGGACTTGATTTGGGGAGGGGGAGGAAATGGGAGGCGGTGGCAGGGAAGAGACAGAAATCTTTAAGAAAGAAAGAAAGAAAGAAAGAAAGAAAGGAAGGAAGAAAGGAAGAAAGAAAGAAAAAAGAAAAAAAAGAAAGTGGCCCATACAATTAAACACGACACATATTCTATCTCAAGTCTTGACTGTGTATGTGTAAATAAATATAATTATTATTAATTATTAAAAAAAAGAACACATAGCATGAATGTTCATTTAATGTACTTTACCAGAGTATCAAAGGAAGCAAAAAGTCAAAGGTGTGTGGGTGGGTGGGGAAGAGTAAATTAAACAACAAGGGGCCTGGTGGTGGTGGCAAACACCTTTAATCTCAGCACTTGGGAAGCAGAGGTGAGTAGATCTCTGTGAGTTCAAAGCCAGCCTGGTCTACAGAGGGAGTTTCAGGACAGGTTCCCTGCTACACAGCGAAATGTTGTCTTCAAAAATCTAAAAGGAAAACAAAGCTAAATTACATAAAACAAAGGGACAATACACAGGCTACACGGCAATGAATACACAATGAAAAGTGCCTTTACCTTCCAAATAAATGGAAAATCAGATTAAATTAAAACTGGAGGAAGTGGTTTAAAAACAAAAAAAAAATGGTAACATGATCTTATGAAAATATATTCGAGAAATTTTTAAGTTGTGTAGATTTTGGGTTTGGTCTGGATAGTTTGAGTATGTAATGTTTTTATTTATTTGGAAGTTTTTATGAATTTTATAAAATTTTGTAAATCTAGCTTTTAATAATTGTATTGTTATTATGCTTAAAATCATAATACATGCAGTTGGTTAAGGTGCCATGCAGTGGCCACTGAAATAAAAGATAAGCTAATGAGTCACACGTACGTTCTCTTTCTTTCTTGAGAGTTAAGAGAATTAAAAAGATGAAATGTTACATGAATTGGTCTCCATGGGATGAGACTGAATAATTAGGGAGTGATGGGATTGCACTGTGGCTCTTAAAAGGTTAGAGACTATTAAAATTGACAAATCACCAGCTCTGAGTATCATATATCAGGGAATGTTAAGGAAGCAAGAATGGGAATTAGAGAAACCATAGACATTCCTTTTTCCCTCAGTGTATTTAATTCAGGAAATACCCCCAGGAGAAAGTGTAGGTGGCAGCATAATGAACGCATTTAAATGACAACCAGAGGAAAATGCCAGCACACAGCAGGAAGGGAAGCAGTGACTATGGAATGATTTATGTGTCTAAATGAATGAACTATTGGAGTAACATTCAGAGAAAGGCACTGGTGAGAACTTTAGAAGTCAATTTCTTCCTCAGATTTTCAGATGGTAGTATATTACCCTATTTTCAGGAACTCTTCTAGAAGTTTGCTGGAATATTAAAAACAAAACAAAACAAAACCGATTTACTTTACTTTGTAAAAATAGATCTCACTACATGTTGATTATGTATGCTAATTTTTTAGCATGGGAATTTTAATTTGATTTAGAAAATAATTGACACTTTACAGTGATGTGGGATTTCCCTCTGTATGCTGTGATTACCATGAATCAATAAAGAAACTGCTCAGACCTGTAGCAGGGAAGAACTTAGGTAGGTAGGGAAAATGAAACTGAATGCTGGGAGAAAGGAGGCAGAGTCAGAGAGAAGCCAGGGAGCCCCTGCTGGAGACAGATGTAGTAAATCTTTGCTGATAGGCCACGACCTCATGGTGATCATAGATTATTGGAGATGGGTTAAATTAAGATATAAGAGTTAGCCAATAAGAAGCTAGAGCTAATGGGCCAAGCAGTAATACAGTTTTTGTGTGATTATTTCGGGCCTTACATTACAGTGATATGGGGAATTTTTGGAGTGTAATATACCTGTTTTTTCAACTATGTTTGTGGTTATTTCTGTCACAGTCAAGTGGTAGAGATAGCTGATGTCATTGGTCTTGTTTCACTTGAGAAACAAGTTAACAATGTCTGATGTTTTGTCCTATTCACACAGTTATTATAAAGTCTGTGCTGTTTCATGCAGTCTGTAACACTGCACTGTATAGTTGAGGCTAAGTTAATCACAAGATTGGCTTTCTTGTAAATTTTCTTCATGATATAGTAGCTTTATATCATCATATTTTAGATAACTGTGTGCAGTCATGCTAGTGATGAAGAGCACATCTGTAGAACTAGAACAATTTGCTAGCTGTAATATATTTTGTATTAAAGTGCTCTGTTGAGGAAAAGTAATAATTTGTTTCACTCTTTAATAGTATAAGAATAATCACTTAAATGCTCTTATTTTTAAATTATTTTTATTTAATTATTTACTTAATTAATTACAATTAATTATCCCTGAAACAATAGATGTACCACCAACAAAGACAGTCTCAGCAGGTTGTATATATGTGCGTGTGTGCACGCATATACAAACACATACATACACACGTATGTTTTTTTTAAATAATAATCAAATATAAGAATTTGTCAGCTTGAGAAGGGTTGTGGGAGGATTTGGAGGGAGGGTAGTTAAGAGTGGTTGTATGGGAAAAAGTGAGAAAGTGAGTGAGAGGAAGTAATGTAATTCTATTTCAATTGAAAAATATTTAAAAACAATACACTTTAGAAATGCTAAGACTGTATATTTCAAATAGAGCCACTAGGGACAAATGTGAATGCAGGGTGATGGGTATGTCAACTACATTGGTCATAAGACTCACAGTATACATTCAAGAAAATATATATTGTACACTGTGTTGCTCAGTAAATCTTGTATTTGGAGCCATGGCTCTCCATTTCTCCACTTCCTTAGTCTTAGATTTGCTATTGGAATGCAATTTCCAGAGGTGCTCTGAATTCTCTAATGGTAGCATCGAAGACTACAGTACATAGAATTTCACAGCTGATGTTCATTTTCTGATTTTCTCTTCAACAATACCATAGAATGAGTTTTTAAAATTTTTTACTAATCTTACTTTCCAACCACAGTTCCTCATCCCCTCTCTACCTCCTAAGTATACTATAACTTTGAGATTTAAATCTAAATTAGATAAACCAGATTCCCTGAAAGCAGAACTTCCTAAAAATTCAAATCCCCCTTTCATTCTCTCCCATCATGCTTTATAAAGCCATCAAAAAAAATAAAAGCATACTTTCTTGATAGGTTGCAAAATAACCAAGATTTTTTTTTTGACTGAAATCTATAACTTAGGAAATGATCCAAGATACTGGGCATGAAGTTCACCAGAAAGTCAATAGTAAGAGATAATATATTTTTAAAAAGAAAAATAATATATACCTAACCAAAAAAAAAAAACCCAAAAACAAAAATGCTAGAGTATACAATTCCAGAGGTGTTATATTTGAAATGCTGAGGTTACTTTCTTGTCTGCATAGCCTTATTTCATTTTTTTTCCTTTTTAAAGATATTTAAATTTGGCATTTACGTATGTGCATGTATATTTATCTATGTGTGGGTATGTCATAAGACTCGGTTACCTGTGGAAGTCAGATAAGGCATATGGGCATCCTCTAGAATTACAAGTTGCAGTGAACTACCTGACAGGGGTGTTTTACAATAGCAGGAAGCATGCCTAACCATTGGGCAATTTCTCTAACCTTCACAGTTTTTTGTTTTTTTTTTTTTAACAAAAACCTAGAATGGCTACAAATTTTCCCATTGACTTTTCTGTTCATTTTTAGAAATAATATTTCCTAAATATTATTAAAACCCAAATAACTAACAATGTACAGCTACGAAACTCATTGTAAATTGATGTGGAAATGTGTCCATCCCACCCAGGATGCTGTGTTCTAGAAAACACAGAATTGTCTTGCTTCTCCTACGTTGCCAATTAGTAGGGCAGTGGCTAGACCATGAGAATGCAATAATAACTGACTGTTTAATAATACTCAAGGCAGATAAACAAATTGTGTCCATAGTAGCGTTTTAACTGTCACAACCTAAAGTTCGGCCTTTGATTCATTTTTATTTTCCATTCAGCTGGCAGTTGCCAAGTATTTAGGAAAGAGCCTACCTGATTCTTGAATCAGATCAAAGACGTTCATGGTGGTTATATATGTGCATGAGAAAATTTTGTGGCAAGAATTTTCAAGGGATAAGCTAGTACCAAAACATGAAGCTGTAAAAAATGGAATGTTAAAAAACCTTGAAACCTTGAGAGTTTTGGTGCCTTATGGGGGATGGGAAAGGCAAGAATCAAAACATTATCATAGGATGTTTATATGCCGTGTTGAGAATCTGTAATTGATGGTTAGCATAATACTTGTTTGATGACTTCTAAGGAGAAAAACAGGTTGAAAATAGGGTACATTTTCATGAATTTATAAGTGAAAATAAAAGAGAAAATTCATTCATTATAAGTGCAATATGTTTTAAATATTAATCAAGAAATCCTCACATTTCATAGGTAAGATATCAACTATTGAATGTACATTTACCAATATTGCAACCTTCCATTTTTCACTTTTACAAGAAAAAATTGAAATGGTTGCTTAAGCTTGCTTCTAACTAAGATGCTGTCCCTCTGTCTGAGGAAGGGAAGACCCTGAAAACGTTGCCTATTGTGTGATAGTCCTGCTCTTCCCTGTGAATCCATCCGTGTTTCTCTTTGGTTGATAATAAAGCTCTTTTGGCCTATGACAAGGCAGGATACAATTAGGAGGGACAATCAAACTGAGGACTCAGAGGAAGAGGAGTGGATACAAGGAGATGCCCAGTACCTCCCAGGCAGCAAGATGTACTAGACCACAGGTAAAGCCATAAATCATGTGGTAACACATAGATCAACAGAAATGGGTTAATGTAAAAGTAGGAGCTAGTTAGCAATAAGTTTGATCAATAGGTCAAACAATTTGTAATTAATATTAAGATTCTGTATGATTATTTGGGATCGTGTGATCTGTACACAAAGCTCCACCTCCATTTATATTTGTCCTCCACTGGAGGTGAATCTTTTTTCTTTAGGTACTGGTTTAACTCTGAATGAAATCAAGTAAAAGCCAGTACAGAAGCATCAGTGTGCCAGCATACTGAGATAAAATGCGTCTCAGTTTTACAGAAGTTAGTAGCAACCAAGGGCAGAAAGTAGAAACTGAATCAGATGAAAGGCAAACCTGACAAGAGGTAGAATTTTAAAACCCATTTTCGTTTGCATGAGGGTGTGGCTATCAAGTGGGTAACGTACAAATAAAGGTTTCTACAACAACAAATTAATAAAAGAAACTCAAATCTGTGTCTGGCTAAAAGGGGGGAAATACTGAAATACCTCTATGAATCATGATAAAGTTTAAAAGCAGAGAAAACTGACTGGGGAGGCAAGCTTTCAGGAAACTGAGGCGTGGTTTCTGGGCTAGAACAGCAATGAGAATTTCCTTGAGATTTGGTAAAGAGTGTTTTTTGGGAAAAAATCTTCAAATTTCTTGAATGAACACTATGATATTTAAATACCTAGGTTAATCAGAATTACTTCTAGGGGAGAGCTATGTTTCAAAAGAGTGAAGACTGTACAATAAAGAGTGAATTGCTGCAGAATAAAGCAAGTATTTTGAAGGATGATATTCAAAACATAAATTTCTGGAGAATTAGCTATTAAGTCAAGCATTTATTATAAGCAGAATTACCAATACAACTGCTTTGCAAAGAATGTCAGAGGTTTCAATATAAAACTCCTATTAGATGTAGTTACTCTATAAAATTAGCTATCCAGATCTTTGAGCATCCCACACCATCTGGTACACACGTGGAAGCCCAGATGTCCTGAGTCTTTATGTGGAGTTTAGAGTCATTGGGTATCAAACCGAGCACCACAGACATCTAATTCTGGAGAGAAGTTACAACATTGTCCATTGAATCAATTTAATTTATATTATCATTAGTTCAAATGACATATTTTTATTGATAACATCTACTCCGCTATAATCAAGCAATGTGATTGGGAGGAAGGAGGATGGCCATCAACTTTGCATTGGATTTGTCCACTGGGAGGTAGTGGTAGGACAGCAGTGACTAAAGAACAGCAAAGTATATATATTACATATTTCACTTTTGGTCTTTACCAAGAGTCTCAATGATGAGCCTATCTCAGTGGGACCTCTCTTTCTAGGTAGGTAGTGTTAATTTCTTTCTGCAACCTTGGGGTTTAGCTGCTTCCTTATGCCACAAGCAATTATTCCCTTTCTTGATGATCTTTCATGACAATTTTATATTTGAGTGAATACTTTGTCCATTAAATTTCTTTGAATTTTTTATTTTTGTTTTTCCAAGATAGTGATTATTAGGTTTGATCTAACTAAATCTATATGATCCACTTATTAAAAAGCTTATGTGGAAAGAGATTATCTACTTAAAATTCTAGCAATGTTACTTTTAATTTTGACATTCTCCTCAAATGACGGCTTCCATAAACTGATCATATATTTTACCTCCTTTCTTTTAATAGATTGCAATTTTAGCTGTTGAATACAAAAGAGAATATATAAGTAAAATAAAGATAATGGTTTAAGGAAGGTAGAGTTTATTTTTCCATTATGTAATAGTAAAAAATAAAAATCAGTCATCTACAGCTCCTAACAGAGAGGTCTGTCTCTGTTTGTCACATACAGTTTCCACCTTTGGATCCACCTGCTCCCAACACAGTGCTTCAACACTTCTGTTCTGGCCAGAGAAGAAAAGGAAATGAGAAATATGCATCCCCATCTCAAGGACATGCCATGGAAATAAAATAACATGTCCACAGGAAGCAGAAGTAGACCGAGGGCTGGTATGTAATTGTGAGACTGGTATTGGATCAAGCTCCTTCCCAGCCAGTTTAGTGTTTCTTCATTCTGGCATCTATGAAGATATAGGATCAATAAGTCTGATCACCTTTCCCTCCAAGAATCTGGGAGGATAGTTCATGGGTCATTCTTTGGAGCAGGATTCTTTTTTTAATATTTTAAATATTTGATGTATTTCCACATTTTCCCCCTTTTCGATTACTTAAAAAATTACCAGTCCAAATTCTCCCTCCCTTCCCTCCTCCCAATCCCCTCCCTCTCCCTCAGCAGACTCTCTTTCCACCCCTCCAACCCTAAGGGAGTGCCATGCACCACGCCCTGTGGAAAGTCCAAGGACCTCCCTAGTATGTCTATGTTGAGCAAGATTTACACCCAAGAAAATAGAATCCCATGAAGCTGGTATATGCAGGAGAGACACATCCCAGTGTCACTATCAGTGGCCCCTCAGTCTGCCCCAGCTTTCAGCCCCCTTCAGAGGGGCTTGGTTGGAGCAACATTCTTTCGCTTTGTGCAGCTGCTTTCATTCTTTCCTTTTGAAAATATATTCTCTCATATCACACATACCAATCACAGTTGGCCCCCTCCACTCCTCCCAGCTCATACCCCACATCTCCTCTCCCCCAGATCCTCTTCAGCTCTATTTCCTCTTCAGAAAACAACAGACCTCCAAGAAATGAGAGCCAGACAGGACAGAACAAGATCCAATAAGACAAAGTGAAATTGTTGCTAGATAAGGCAATCCAATGGGAGAAAAAGTCTCAAGAGCAGGTAAAAGACATTGTTCTTCCCCCACTTTAAACAAGTAATTCTTTGTTTTAAAGATTGGCTGCTGCTGATTTGGATGGAGCATATTGAGTGCTCCTTATCTTTCTTTTCATGTGCCTCAGGTATGAGGAAACCAAAAAAACACCTTGTTATTTTTTTGTGTTTGTGTGTGGTTGTTGGTGATGGGTGAATGAATTCAAAAATGAATTCATTACTTCCCTCCTGATAAGAATCTGTTCTCCTGTTGAGCTAAATTCTGATCCTCAATTTGTTCATTTAGCAGTTGTTCTGTGATATCTTGGTTTCAGTAAGGCAAAGAAAAAAAAACAACATGGTATCTGTTTTAGTTATCATGAGCCCTGGTATTGGAAGTAACAGAATATAATAATTTCAAGCAATTTTGAAGCCTCTATTACTATGAGCTAATAGTTCCACTACACATTTGGCAAAGAAAGGATCTTTTATCCTTTCTTTCAATTACTCTAATCATATTGGGAAAAACTTCATATCATAAAGAATTATGTTAGGACATTTCCCCAACAGTTGCTTGGAACTCAAAGAACATAATTTCATAGAAATAATGTAATTAATCCAGAGAATTATAGTCAATCAATAGCAGATCTAATGTGTAGGTAATTTTAACTGTGGATCTCAGAAATAGAATGTCACTGAGTAAAGCAACTTTTACTGGAGAAAAGGAGATTTCCTTTCTTTTTATTGAGGAGAACAAACAAAAAAGAAATTGTTTTAGAACTTGGTATTACTATCCTTCTTTATTGATGTGGTTAACCAGTAACAACTCGGGGAAGAAAGGATTTTTTTTTTTTTATCTTGCACTTCTAGGTGACAATCCATCACTGAAAAAAGTCAGGGCAGGAACCTGGAGGCAGAAATTAAAGCAAAACCCTGCTTTCAGTATTGCTCTTCATGCCTTGCTCAGCTTGCTTTCTTGCAAGCCAGAACCACCTTCCCAGGAATGGCACCGCTCAAGGTGAATTGGACCCTTCCTGATGAATTCATCAAGAAAATGCTACACAGACTTGCTTATAGTCAAATCCGGTAGAGGCATTCTTTTTTTTTTTTTTTTTAATAGAGGTTCCCTCTCTCCAGATGACTCATGCTGATGCCAACTTGACAGAAAGCTAGCAGGCATAAACTCCCATATCATCATCTAAAGCACTTCCAACTCCTCCTAGTTTAAAATTGCTGAAAAGCCAAAAATAAAAGTAAAGTAAAAGTCATGCCTGCCCACATATTACACTCTTACATTCCCTTGTGATATCCTTTCTTTCAAAACCAAATTCAACTGTGAATCCTAGAAATTATTTCAGACTAAGTGATTTCACTTAAGTTTCCCAGTGATTATATACTAGTAAGAAAGATGTCACATGTTTGAACAAACTCCACCTTTGTGTGAACCAAAAAAAAAGGGGGGGGGGACAAAACAAAACCGTAGTTTCTTGATACTGTCAAAGACTAACTTGTTTTTTTTTTAAGGATAACAATTTCCTCACTGCTTTATTTTTCATTTAAGTCACCCATCTCTTTCCTTTCTTGTTCAGACTCAAATAATAGGCATCTAGGTCTAACATGATAGATTGTGTTTCTTACTTCTTTATACATATGTATATCAATCTGTGAGATGTTTTTATGACTGATCTTTTCTGCATATGCCTTACTGTTTTGGTTGGTTGGTTTTTCTCTTTCCACTTGGTACCATTTCTAAGAAATGTCTGTGTGTTCATTGGGAAAAGGAACCCTAAAGGGAGTATGATAGTCAGAATGAAAATCCGTTTCAGGGCAAAAGGTTCAGAAGAAGAAATTCCACATCATAGCAGTTATTTAAATGTGAACAAGGACTCATTACTTTTACCAGGAAGTCGCTTCCCTCTCTATCTTGTCTTACACTCTAAATCAATACATTGTCATTTTGTGGGGAGATTCCTTTTCTTATCAATGTCAAGACTGTACTTGGTGTTTTGAAGATAGTTATGAGAAATATTAGGTTTAGGAGAAGAGGAGGGAGAAAATTAAGACAAATGGCTTACATAACACTACTCTGATAGAATCACTTCTTTATTATTCCCTCTCTTCTATTTCTTCTTTGTCTCTGTTCCTTCTAGTCTCCCTCCTTTTCTAACACATAATGAATCTTTACTAAGTGCATGCTTATTTTTGGGATTTCTGCCAGATTATGGAGAGCTAAATAATGAAGTCAGAGGTCTGTTTCATATCTTAAAGATAGACACATTCTAATTGGAAAAGAATTATAAGCATAACTAAGAAAATAATTTAAAAAATAACATGACAGTGATTTCCTCCCCAAAAGAAAGAGATACCTCTGCTCCATTTACTACTGGATTAAATTTCATGCAAAACGAACAGGTAGAGCTGAAACACAGTGGGAGTTTTCAGGGAAGAAAAATAGAGCAGAGGTGTAGTCCCATTATCAAGAAGAGCAATGCAAGTAATATAAAGAGGCAGGATGGAAGCACCACATTTTGAATTTTAAGTCACTGTGCTGCTGAGTTTAAGGCATGAGGCAGCAGAGTGATGCATAGTGAGCAAAGAACAAACAGTTTATAAAAGGCTTTTTACACCCTATGTAGGAGTTTCCGTCTTGTGAGGCAGCAAAATATTCTGGAGCCTTTGATTCTAAGATAATTGCATTTTCAGTAATGGTTAGGAGGATTATGCCGACAGCGGTGGCGACAATGTAGAGGATGCTTGACTTAGTAATGGATGTTACTCACATTGTGTCAACCAATTGTAGCTTGTAAATATCATAAATAGTACATTTAGGACACCTAACCTGCCCCACACCAGAGCTTAGTCAAAATGTCTATTGCACAAGTTGTAAGAACTGTGGTCACATAGCTAACTGAGAACTCTTGCTTTGCAGCCCATCTTTGTCAGAGAGAATCCATTTTGTTACTTCTGGGATAAGACTAAATTCTAATTCCCAGCAGGGTTTTCACAGAATGCATAATGCTTTCTCACCATCATATAGTCTAAGGATCTGGAGGTGAACTACTGTAAATCAGAAACTATCACTCTATCAGAAACTGATGGTGCTCTGGAAATATAGCAGAGGCGTCAGGAGGCATCAATTGTTCTGGGCTGTGCACATGAGGTTCTGAGCCAAAGCAATAAAACAAGATTTCAGGGGAGAGACAGGATTATATCATATTAACAGTGCAAATGGGTAGACTAATGATTACTTGGATGTGGTTTTTAAGATAAGAGAGGGATTTAAGATAACTTTTGCATGAAGATTTAAGATGGCCATAAGGGTTTCACTGTATTGATTTCTCATTTGTATTTTAATAAATAAAGCTTGCCTGAAGATCAGAGAGTAAAACAGTCACATTGGTCATCCATGCAGATCAGGCAGTGGTGGCACACACCTTTAATCCTAGTAGTCACAGTAGTTAGTCACAGAGGCAGGGAGGTGGTGGTGCACACTTTTAATCCCAGCACTAGAGAGGAATATAGGACAGGAGGAAAATGAGGCTCAGAGCCCAGTCTGCAGTAACCCAGCTTTGGCAGGGATAAGACTCTTCTAGTAGCTTGGCTGTTTTACACTCTGATCTTCAGGCAAGTTTTATTTATTAAAATACAAACCAAATATCACTACATTTCATTTTGACTGTTTTTTTTTATTTTACCTAATGTGAAAGCGAATATTTGTGAAGATTTTAGAATGTTAGATCTTAATGTACAAATGTCTGGCAACAAAAAGAATCTTATCTTCAAAAGAGAGAGAGGCATTATTATTCACATATACTTTATAACTAGACTACATTTTTAATAACCAGGTGATGTTCAGAAAACCTAAACTGAAATGATAAATGATTCAACTGGAATGCATATGGTTCTGTCAGTACTAACGCTCTTTGGAAGTCTGATCAGATAAAAATTTAGCAAGACATGAAAGTGTTTAAGAAACTACAGCAGACAGAAAAATCTATTTGCTTGTATTACATTTAACTATTTTAACATTTATTGTAACTATCAGGCAAGCTGTTGTGCATGAGTGGAGGATTCCAAGTATAAATTCATAGATATCTTATTTTTAAATACTTGATTTGCCAACAGAGTCCTAATTTAATATACTTCTGCTTTAAGCAATTTAAAATTTACACATTTGGTTTACACACAAACACACTTTGCTTAATTAATATATTCATGCAAAAATATAAATAGAAAGTTAACTATGAAGAAATGTTTTAAACATTAACATTGGAGTCTATAGTGATAAGTTTATACTTGTAGTTATGTGCATCTATGTGAGTCTGTGTGTGGGCTGGCGCGTGTGAGTGCAGTGTCTGACTTAGACACTGCTAGACTTAGAGGTGACTGTTAGCTACCTGTCTTCTTCCTGGAGCTGGGACCTAAATCAGATAAGCTATAAGCAACAATATTAGTTCATAACTACTCAGCTCTCTCATCAGTCCCTAGTATTTGTGAGTGCTTATTTAAGTTTATTCTTCTCTTCTCAGATCTACACCTACATCATAATACTTTCAACAAATTTTTTTTTATTTTTTACTTTGTGTGTGTCTGTGCATGCATGTGCCATTGTATGCTTCTGGACATCACAGGGCAAACAGAGGGTTCTTTCCTTCTACCATGGGGTTGCAGGGATTAAACTCACATTGTAAAACCTAACAACAGCATTCCACTTTTCTCCCACAGACCCATAACGAGTACTTTTTAAATTTCAATGTGAAATTTGTTTCCAATCACCAACATTTCATTTTACAATTTTCTTATTCTGTTGAGAACATAATGACAATGTGGTACCTGCTGTTTCTTGGGCAGTTGTTTCCTTCCAATGGAAAACTGCCTTTTGTTATTTCTAAGGGTGACCTCATGTTGAATCCTATGCCTTTTGAAGACAAAATGTCCTGATGATAATGCTGCTAGCTTCATAGATTTCAGAGGCAATATCTTAAGTGCATTGATTACTCAGTCAAAGAGGCTCCTCTCCTGCTGTGTGATCAATAGCATTCTCTAGCGGATTAATTTTGTCTGGGTGAAATGCCTGCCATCTCCCTCTTGTAATTCTTCAGATTAGACATTAGGGTACTACTGTGTAAATGTTTTCAGAAGGGTGAGTCCAGCTCCTTAATTTTCAGATGAAATCCACATAGCGCAGGAAGGATTACTGTGTTAAGCAATGTGATGGATCATGGCTAGAATCCCAATGTTCTGAAGTCCTCCCTGGTATATTCCCAAGCTTGGATCTTAACATTGAAAATGTATAATTATAAAAATAATGCTGTGTTTAATTGTTATTGTAATATATACATTGTATTAGCTAAGCCTATTTTCTGAAACCATCTATCTCTGTGTTTAAAAGCTTATACCTTTTCATTTGTGTAGGAAGTTACATGCTGTATTGCCTTTAGACATGTTTGCTCTAAACTGAGAGTTTCTAAATCTATAGATCTCAAATCATTCAACAACCACCTCAGAAATACCAAATTCTTCTTGTCAGGAAGTTGAGAACAAACAAACAGGATACAATTTCTGGTTTTGAGAGTTTTGCAAGTGAATCACATACATGTAGATATAACTGAAAATAATGCTCTTTAAATATTTGAGCAAAAATAAAACTGAATTCATGTAAATATCACACAACTAGATCAAGGCAAGTATTCAAACACTTGCTTAGTTCCAAACCTTCTCTATTCCTACAAATTTCTATGAAATTAGAAAGGCCATTCTGAAGCCAGGAAGTTCACTAAGGGTTTTATATTTTAACTATCTTATTACTCTTTTATAATATTAAGTTATAATTACATTATTTCCCTCTTTCTCTTTCCACCTCTCATGTAATCCCTTTCTCTCGCTGCCCCTATAATCCATAACCACTTTTCCTTTCATTGTTTGTGTGTGTGTGTGTGTGTGTGTTATCTGAGTTGGAGAGAGAACATGCATTGTACTTTCTTGCTTTTCTTGTATGTGTGTTTGGATGGTGTTGCTTAGCATTATACATTCCTAATCTATGCATTTTCTTTAAAAATTGTGATTTCATTTTTAGAGCTGGATAATATTCCATTTAATAAATGTGCCATATTTATTATTACCTACTCTTATGTTGTTTCCACTTTCTTGCTATATGATATAGAGAAACAACAAACATAGACACACGAATATCTCTATGGTAGGCTATGTAGTTCCTCTGGGTGTATACCCAGGAGTGGAATAGTTTGGCCACATTCTAGTAAAGGGTTTTCCTTTTAAAAATAAAAACAAAATTGTGTGGGTCTGTATTAGTCATGATTCTCCAGAGAAATAAGAATACAGAATCAATTGATTACATTGTGTGTGTGTTTGTGTAAGAGAGAGAGAGAGAGACAGAGACAGAGAGAGACAGACACACACACAGATAAACAGAGAGAGAAACACACACAGAGAGAGAATTTATCATGCATTGGCTCATACAATTATAGAGGTCCAGATGATATTCATTGTGCCATCTTAAAAATAGAACCCTATGGAAGCTGGTGGCTTAATTTACTCTGATGTTGAAGGTTTAAAACTAAGTGGTTGATTTCTACTAGATCTTTGTATCTGACACTTAAGGACTGAGAAGATGAAGCAGCAACTCAGAGATTACTGGGGGCAATTGAGAGGGAGAGAAGATATATTTTCTTCATTGTTTCCTTCTTCTCAGGCTGAATGAGTTTGAAGTTAACATACACTGGTAAGACTAGATCTTCTTGCCTCAGTTTACAGCACAGATGACAATATCTTCTGGAGCACCCTCACAGACACACCCAGAAATGCTTCACCAGCAATTTGGGCATCCCTTTAGCTTAGTAAGATTGACATGGGAAGCTAGCCATCACAGGACCCTCAGAAGTTTAAAAGGTATTGTTCAAAAAGTAACAGAATGTTTGGCACTAGCATATCTTTTGATATCACTACAAGAACCACAAAGCAATTCTATGAAGAGAGAATTGTATTGTAAAGGATCTCATATGAATTTCTGGACAGAGTCTGAAGAAATTTTATTACTCAAGGTATAAATCATGAGCAGATGGGAAACAGTCTTGATTTACCTTTTATATTTTCTTAGGGATTTTGAAATCAGTCTCTATCCACCTTTACAAGATCACAGGTTTTCTTTGATTATTTGCTTAATTCTGTTCCAATCAGTTTCAAGTAATATATTTGCTATTTTTGACTCTTTAATAGTTGGATTTCTCATTGCTCATCTCAAAGGTATCTTATTAATTTAGTGACTAACACAGGATAGAAACACAGAACTATTTGTCAAAATAATCCATTATTGTTAAACATTTTAACCCACTGCTAAGATTCTATTTCATGTTTATTTGCCTACGATTAGCATTTCCACATGTTTAGGTAGCTCCCAAGTGCAGAGATTAATAAGTGGGTGGGAAGATTTGCTACAGTTTTGATTGTTTTGTACACAGCATATTGTCTAAAGTCAACCGGCTAAATAGCTAATTATTTCAAAAGTGATAACTAGACTGTACATATTTTGGCATCATCCTCCAGCTTGATAGAGCTTTGGTTACTAACACAATCACACCATCATACATTCACTTCTTATTAAAGGATGTTGGAATATTGTTTTACTTTAATAATTACATACCACTGTGAGCTGTTACCAAAGCTTTTTCAGTATAAAAGACACTAATTATGCCCTATTAATATATTCTGCTTTTATTAGGTTTCTTGATGGAAGGCATTACTTCAAACCAGTGGTTCTCAAACTTCCTAATGCTGTGACCATTTAATACAGTTACTCAAGTTGTGCTGACCCCAACCCTAAAATGATTTTTGTTGTTTCTTCATAACTGTAATTTTGCTGTTGTTAGGGATCATAATGTAAACATCTGTGTTTGTCAGTGGCTTTAGGCGACCCCTATGAAAGGGGATCCTGACCCATAGGTTGAGAACCTCTGCTTTAACCCAATTCTTACGGTTTACTGTATTTAATGCTGCACAACTGAATTCATCATATGCTCTGAAGTCTCTTGATAATTTTCAAATGCTATGCTGTTTTGCTATCTATCCGTGTCTATCATATTAATAGATTTCATCTATCTATTATCTATCTATCTTTAATTTGTTCCAATGTCAGAAGTATAATTGAATTCCCTTGAGACAGATCTGCTCATCATGTAACTTTGGATCAAAGTCTCTATAAGAAGAGAAAATTAAATTATAAAAAAAATGAGCATGAAAACACCTTCTGCTTTCCAGGTGTATCTTTTGTTACTATTTATGGTACTGATTTCCCTGTGGACAACGTCAGGAAGGTGGTTTCTCAATGGCAACATCAGGGCCCTTGTTTTCTTGTTGATTATGACTTTGACTCATCCAACAGGAAGCCAATATGGGGCCATCAACACCTACTCTGTGAAGAGACTTGCATTACAGATGGAAACAAGTCAAGTAATTCCCCCTGCTCAATGGGAAACAAAGCATTTCATTAACTGAAATTAACTCCCTATCCAGGTTTCTCCTGTGCAGGCAGTTGCTGTTTGGACACTGTGATGCGGAGATTGTCAGATAATATTTAGGTTAACATTGGAAGTGACAGAGTGCTACTCCTACATAGTCATGTGAATGGTACATAATTATCGAGATGACAACAAACATGATTTTGGGTTTCAAAAATACAGTTGGATGTAACTGTTCAACATTATAGAAATACAACATCCAGACATGAAAAATTATGTACAAACGTTAAAAAACAAAATAAAGAGTTCAAGAACATAAAATATATATGCTTTTCCCCCCCACTGTTGTTGTTGGTAAAGGAGGTTTCGGGATGTAGGAAATGATTTGCTTTGTGGTTAGTAAGCAGGTTTTTCGGTGACTCTCTGATTCATAGGCAGCCTTTTGTTCTACTCAAAATATCAATAGTTTGCTAAGGATAAAATTAGTCTAATTTTAACAAAGAAAATGCCTCTTAGAAATGCAAGTGACCACCACCATTAGATGTGAACATTTCATGGGTGTTGCCTGCAACACAGTAAGATGCTTGGAGATTTCCAAAGGAATTGGGATTGCCTTACAGATCTTAGCTTCCCGAAGGAGATGGCAAAGCTCGGAGCAGCAGCTCAGCTCTGTGAACGAGGATAATATATCTAGAAGAGTACATGAGAAAGGCAAGGAAAAGACACCTGCAATACACGGGCAGAGGGAGATTTAAAAAAAAAAGCATAAAAGCTAAGAAGCAAAGGGAAAGGATGGAAAGGGAAGATTTAAAAAGTCTGCTGTAAGCCAACCAAAGTACAGCTGCTGTTAAGTAGTCATTATTAAACCTCACTGAAAACTTTCAAGTGCTTTGAAAATGATTAACAGGGGTTGGTAAACAAACTTAAGACACAAAAACCTAAACAAAACTAAACCAAACCAAACAAACAAATGAACGATAAAAGCTCCCAGTGTTAAAATACAGGATTCAATTAGTATTAATAAATAACAGTTATTTGGGTTGGTTACAGTTTCATTGATATTTTAAGATAAATTTACGTAAGACATAATTAGATAATTATAAATGGTCCTCTTTTGTGTTTAAAGTCCACTTACGGAGCCCTGATCGGGCTCTGTCTGCCAAAGCACCCCATGTAAGCAGGTGGACTGCAGTGACCATCTGGCCACTGGATAGAAGCCCAGGACAAGACAGACGTTACTAATATTTAGCTGCACCCACGCTCTACTACCCAGTGGAGAGGACTTATGGAAATGCCAACCTAGGATTGAATGGATATGCTCAGGTACAAACCCTAATGATAATTGTAGAATTGCCATACCGGCTAATTTTGCTATTAGATCTTTTTGGTTATCTTTGTCATGCAGTGTTCCAGCAACTGCCAGGAAATTCTATCCCATATACCTTCCACAGATTTCCTACTTTCCTGATTTGTATATAAATATCAAAGTATCAAAGGGTCAGTAATTTCTGAAGATTCTAAAGCTAACTAAAAATAATTAAAGCTTCATATGATAGATTTTTAAGTGTGCGCTATATTTTACATATTCTATAGACTCTAAATTTGAAAACTGTGACCTTCACCGTGTGTCTTATTCCATAAAAGAAAAGCATTTTTACTTTTAATTACTTCCTGAGACACTTAAATTTCACTAATAGACTTACTTGTTATGAGACTAATAAATAAAGAAAGAATACTAAAAAAACACAACAAGTTGTGTCTATATATTTATTTTTACATGCATGTATATATATAATCATAACACTGTATCTCTAATAGAAAAATAAGGCCATGAATTTGAAAGGAAGCAAAGAGGGTGACAAGATTTGGGGAGACATAATTATGTTTTAATTTTTAAAACTTAAAGAACAAAAGTATATATTTTAAAGAAAATATAATAAATAACTTATAATGAAAAAAGAATATTGTATTAAGAATATAGAAGATGGAAGATAGAACATTGTAATTGAGATCCTTAGTTCATGTGCAAACATTTTTGACATACACTTTTAAAACTTTCTCTGAAAAGGAGGCATGGAAGAAGTTGGAGAGAGGGAAAATGGAAAAATGGAAAAAGGAAAAGAGATGAGTCAGTGAGATAATTACATTATAATTAAAATTTATAAAAATAATTATAAAAAGTAAATGCTAACAGCAAACTCAAAACAAACAGTAACTTGTCCTGAGTAATTCACTAATAGGAATGCTTTCAGTAAATGCAGCAAATAACAAAACTAACATTAGACCCTCTGAGAATTTGAACTGTAGTCTGTAACTATATGTCTTAGCGATGTACTAGAGGTAAAATCAACATTCTCTATTAAAATAGCCGAGTTAAAAAAAATTCTCATCAAAAAAATTCACTTGTGAGACACAATCAAACTATTTGCTGAAGCTGAAAATGTAAATGTAACAGGAAAATTCTCAGACATAGTAACTAACTGATCACACTATTCCAATCACTTAAAATTAACCTCTGCCTTCTTTGACCAAATGAACTGAAATTTAGATCTGTCCAGAAGTGTGTTTTCCCTAAATGTGCACTATGAGTCTGAACAAACACCAAGGGGCCATTAGTTCAGGAACAACACAGAGGATCTAAACAAATCAAAGTCACATATGTAAGAGAACTGAGCTCAATGTGCCCTCAGCAAAGCGGATACTGTACCGAAATACACTTTGTACCCAGAGACCTAGGGGGCCATTTGCTACCCATTTCTCTCATACTTTATCTATAAACCAGAAGTGGTATTCAAGAGATAGGAGATAATCCATGCCTAAAGACAAGATTTATAATTGCCTCCTTTTACTATTCTTTTTTTTTTTCAACACTTAAGGAAAACCGCTGGTTATCTTGTTGTCTTTTTAGTTATCGTTATACTGTGAAGTAAACCCCATATCCTGCTTCAAGCTATCATTTGTGTTTTCTCTTTTTATTCACACTGGAATCACTTTGAACAACAGCATTTTAAAAGATAGGCCAGGTACATTAAACATGAGAAGGGGTTCGATGCAGAGAGAAGGGACAAAAGGAAAGTGTCCTTTCTCACAACACATGTCAGGACTTAGGTAATGATGAATAAGATTAGTTGGATATGTCTTGCTTAGTAGGAGGGAATTAATGCCTGGTACTGCAAATCTAGCTCACACCTATGGTGAGGCCATAGGCCCTAGTAGAAAACCTATTATTGCTGATTAACTAAACCAGTGTAAGTTCTAGCTCCATTCTTAATATGCATCCATTCTTACAGATAAGAGCATCTCTCACCCTGCACCAAAGCAACTTCTTTTCTTCAGCAGATGGAAATCATCACACAAAGCCACAACTGGTCAAAATGTGGAGAACAACTGACTGGAGTACCCAGTCCACTGATATCTCTACAACACAATCCTTAAACCAAGACCCAGAGGACAGTGCAGAAGAGGAGGCCAAAAAGAATGTAAGAGCCAGAGGACCAGTATGGGACATCTCCTGTCAGACAGTCTTCTATGTATGGCAGGGAAAGTACACCCAGGAAATGGAAACAGCATCGTTGCCTATACAAGGCCTAAAGCTGATAGCACTGATTGACATGATAATGTAGACAGGGGGGTGTGCTCAAGGCTCTACTCCTTGAGGAAAAATTGGAGGCAATTAACAGTTAACCAATGAGGAAGAATTAGTCTTCCTCAGGGATGTGGCTCCTGATAGGCTAGTCAATCCTAAAAGGTCAGCTCTAAAGATATATGAGGAAAAATAAATGATCTCAGCAGGTTGTGATCATATGTGTGTGTGTGTGTGTGTGTGTGTGTGTGTGTGTACATATATAAAGATATATAACAATTACAAATAAGGAAAAATACGGCTTCAGTGTTGTATAAATATAAAACATCATGCGAAAAGATACGACTCTAATGAAAATAACTAAGTAGGAGTTACAGAAAACAACACAAATTTAAGAAACTTTTTCTCTATGAAACGTGAATGTCATGTATAGCAAAGTAACTTATTGAACATGAGTATGGATTAATATAATTTGTTCAATATTAGAAAAAAGGTGAATTATATATAGAAAAAAAAGCTTGAGATAATTCACTGTTTTTTTTTGTTTGTTTGTTTGTTAAAAGCAATGAAGAATTAAGAACGGTGTGGTAATTTTTTCAAAGAGCTACAAGAAAAAAAAAAGCCAAAACTAGAGAAAATACCCTCAGGTGTTTCGGTGAAATAATGACTCTTTTAGGTAAGTGTAATGAGAGGATTCACAATGTATATAATAAATATTAAATAATCCATGTAGGTGGAAAGAGATATTAACAGCAATAGAATCATATTAATCCCCGTATAACAGCCCCGGCCCCACAAGTTATATAAATGCACTATCTGGATACTGTAAAGTTTATGAAATATTTTAATATCCAGTTCTACAATGTTCAACATGGAATTCTCAGTTCTTTATTATTGATGGCTTTTGTCTTCTTCATATTGAATTCCTGTTTATTCTCAGACAATTCTGTCTGTCCTTTGAGGGCTGCAGTGCTGAATAGCATGTATCTTGTATACTATGGATTCTGTTTAGGATCTTGATTTAGTAGACAGTTCAACTTTTGACGTGAGCTTGTGTAGGGTTCATTTCATTGTTTCATAGGTCCGAGATGTGACTCAGCCCAACAACTCATCTTTCTTATGGATTTTGCACAGTTAAGTTTTAGAGTTTGCATGGAATATCAGGTGTAGAGGTTCCTCTGAGTCAGGGTTCCTAGTACAGGAGGTGTTAGCTATTTTGGAAGATGTTAATATGGGTCCAGTTTGGCAGGTCAGGAGCAAAGACTTTCCCAGTAGGCTTTTGCCTAGCTCACTTAACCTCTCTCTCTCTGGCTTCTCTAATTTGAGCTCAGTGCCCTCAAGTTGCTAGCGTCTGTTGCTTTCAGATTCTTATCTTGCCCACACACAGCTCATCGCTCAGCCACAGGCTTGTCTCTCCAGTGTGACTCTGAGCCCACAAATGTTCAATGGCCCAGAATGCCCTCCACAGCAGCTGCAGTTGCCTGAGCTATTATCTCCACAATCTCACTCCCAGGACTGACTTGTCTTGCTCTCCCTACTGTCAGGAAATGCTCCTTTGTCAGAGGTATGGACAAGGGTTAGATCCACCTCTGAGACTTCCCTGCATGGGAAAATACAGTCGTCACCTGCTTAATGTCAACTTCTCAAAATTACTTGCTTGTCTTTGATCACTATTAGTATTTTATAAAATACCAGTGTTTGCCTGGTGCTGTTTGCTCCACTGAGAATAATAATAATAATAATAATAATAATAATAATAATAGAACCAGTTCTTTGTTAACTCACTGGTGCTGATTTTGATTCAAACAAAAATATGTGGAAGATTCTAATCTGTGTGTTATTTTTATTTTTCCCTCATCTCTCAAACTCTGCTTACTTATTGCATATTATAAAGAACATCTACCAGGTTGGTCATTGGAAAACATTGGTGTTTAATATATGATTTGAGATCTATAATGTTTTTAAGTAAAATTATTTATGGAATTTGTGATTTCAAAAAAATTAAAAGTCATGAATTTGAAGAGTGGGAGGGATAGCATAAGAAAATCAGGGAATAAATAAGGAGAGAATGATGTAACTGCAGTACTCATATATGAAGTTCTCAAAAGTTAGATTAAACATTACTTGAAAAATTAGTATCAGTTATAAACTTAGTGTATCAATTAAACAGTAGAATATACGATATAAGCCACATATATAATATTAATTTACTGAAAAGCAAGTGGCTGCTTGCATAGGTAGACAGAACCTTTTAAAATGTTAGTTACCTCACTCAGGATTTTTTTTTCTAGTTGCATCTATTTGCCTGCAAATTTCAAGATGCCATTGTTTTTTACTGCAGAGTTGTACTCCATTGTGTAAATGAACTACATTTTCTTTTTCCATTTTTCAGTTGAGGGCCATTTAGGTTGTTTCCAGTTATAGCTATTATGAATAATGCAGTTATGAACATAACTGAATAAATGTCTTCCTTGTAGGAGTGTGCATACTTTGGGTATATACTCCAGAGTGGTATTGCTGTGTCTTGAAATAGGTTGATTCCCAATTCTCTGAGAAATTGCCATATTGGTTTCCAAAGTGGCTGTATGAGTTTGCACTCCCTCCAGCTCACAAGTGGATATAATATATAAAGAAAATGATAACCAGCCCACTACCACAGAGAAATCAGAAAATAAGGAGGATCCTCACCACCGCACAGAAACCAGGAAACAAGGAGGACCCTAGGAGAGACATACATGGATTCTCTCTGGAAAGGGGAAATAAAGAAGATCTCAAGAGTAAACTGGGAGCTTGGAGTAAGGTTTGAAGGTGAAAGGGGAGTGGAGAGAGAAGCAAGGGAGGAGGGCAGAGAACATGAAAGATCAGGAAAATCAAGCTGGAGAAAGGTCAGTGAGGGAGAGCAAGGAAAGAGATATCTTGGTAGAGGGAGTCATTATATGGTTAGTGAGAAACCTCACTAGGGACATTCCCAGGAATCCACAAGGATGACCCCAGCTAAGAATCTAAATACTAGTGGAGAGGGTGCCTTAATTGCCCTTCCCTTGTAGTCAGATAGATGAATACCTTAACTGTCATCATAGAATTTTCATCCAGTAATTGATGGAGTCAGATGCAGAGATCTGTAGCTAATCACTGAGCTGAGCACCTTGATCCCAGCCTCAGCCTCTCTGAGGAGTAGATGGTGGTAGGGTGGGGGAAGGTGGGGAGAGCTGGAGGAGGGGAGGAACAGGCACCTGGAATTGGTATGTCAAATAAAAAAAAAAAAAGATTGGTTAAAAAATAAATATAAATAAATAAAACATTAGTTAACTACCTCGTGACCCCATGAAGGCTGCATTCTTTTTCAGTTAAAATGTGTTATTTGGATAAAAGTAGGGGACTTCAAATGAGACATGTTATTTATTGCAGTTTCAAACAAGCAATTTTATTTATCGCAATTTCATATCTTGTGGGCCATATAATATCTGTGACAGAGGTTAAAGATTATATTTTCTTGTCATAAAATAGCAAGAAAAGAAGGGTGAGGACCTCACTGATGTTAACAAGATTGCCACAGGAAGTTAAATCACTTGGGAAAACTATTTTAAATTATCCATGCTTACTTCATTAGTTTGATGATTTGGTAATTACATATAGTTTATAAAATATCCTAACTATCCCTATTAATTCTAATAATTTTTTATTATATAAAAAAGATTTTTGAATTAGCAGACTAGGAGATAACCCAGCTGTGTCTATATATTTTCTGCAATTCATACTCTTTATTAACTTTACTCATTGTCATTTCGTCTGTTGAAAGTTTTATTAGTTATTGACTTCAAATTCTAAATTTTTTTTACTTATTTACAAATCTTGTTAATTCAATATATTTGGTGCATATTCACCCACCCAAGGTTTAATTTTCCTACCCATGCAACCTTATATCCTTTTTTCTTTTTTTAAACCTACCAACTCTAACTTGCTTGGCCCATATACTCTTTGATTTAGGGCCTTCCATAGCATTGTGATTTCCCTCCCAGGGATCATTCCATTGAAGAAAACTGATTCTCTCCATATGCCTATCTTTGTCAGTAACTCCTAAGCTAAAATTGAAACTTTTTACCAATCTTCCCTTCCTTTGCTGGCTTGAGCCTTTTGTCTTGCTTGAACATGCCTGAATCTTGTGCATACTTTAATCACTTCCATGAGTTCACATGCACAACTATTGTATTGTGTCTGGAAAGCATTGCTTTCATGTAATCATCCTCTGCCTCCGTTCTTACAACAGTCTTCTTACCCCCTCTTCACATTTCTTGAGAAGAATTTGCATGATGTAGATGTCCTATTTAGGGCCAAGCATTCCATAATCTTTTGTTATTTAACACTAAATATTTATTTGTGCTACTGAGAGTTAAAAAATTTAATTTTTCTGTTTTCTGATTCTTGACCAATTTTATTATCTTACATATTCCTCTTATTTCTTTGCAAAGCCATCCCCCAGTGAGCTACATTCTTTTAAAAACAAGCTTAACATTTTTCTTTTTTTTTTGTATTTGGTATTTAATTAGAAAGACATCATATAATAGATTAAGAACCATATGTAAGTCCCGTTTCCTTAGGCATATGCTAGAACAGAAATAACATTAATTATAACGAACCTCAAATTTATTTCCATTAATATAATAAGGTAAAATTAGATTTTAATTTTTGCCATGAGATTTATGAAAGAAGAAAAAGTGAACTCTTGTGCAGGCTTGGTGGTAGAGAGTTATCTTGGCTGTTGGATTGTTACAGTCCACAACAGATGACTGCAGTTTTCTTCTATTGGCTTAAAAATGTCCCTCATAAAATATTTTTTGCCTAATATTTTGACAAGATGTTTAAAATACATAACCTAGCCATTGTCAACAATGCCTTTCTTCTATACTAGTGTCTACTTCCAAGACCTCACAGAGGGGCCATCCTTTCAGTATGATGTCCCTGGCCTTCTAGGATATATTTGGCCCAAAGCAAAGGGCAGAAGAATGATTCACCTTCCGTTTCTTAAAAAAGGTGCTGGATTTTGTCCAGTTAGTGGTTCTGTTCATTTTTACACATCAAGAGAGAACTTGGCTACATGCGCCTCTGCATGATGTCAGTGAGAAAAACAGCTAGATATGGGAGAAAATCCAAGCTTGTCTTTCCATACACATGGATACTTCAGTGTGGATGCCATGCAGGTTCCAGTTTTCAGGTCGCTCTTTCATTTCTGTAATGATAACTCATTCACATTTGTGGCTACTCAACGAGCTGGTTATTTCTCTGAGAAAAAGGAAGAGTTACAGGATCATTTACTTCTGTTCACCTGCCCTCTACTAAGCTTTCAGCCTAATTTATACTTCATGCTTTCCCTACCTGTTCCCATGGAGGAAGCCTCTATGTCCCCACAGAAAAATAAACACTCATTTCTGCCATCGTTTTAGCATGATATTATCTGTTACGTTTAAGAGTTCAAACAAAATCAACTTTTCATTTGATAGAATAGTCTTTAGATATATTCTGTTTCTTTTTCTCTGCACAGAAGACCTACCAGGAAGGTTTATTTTTTATGTCTATTTTTCCACTTGTTCCTGTCCTCAGGAGAAATGTGTTAACTATTAATTATTGAGATAAGGGCTTCTACTGAGTTCTAAAGTCTTTTCAGATCAGACCTACATGTCCACAACCGGATCAATTAGCTCCTCTACCAACATTTCCAAACTCAAGAAAGATATTTCTTTCTTATTATCCAAGTCATAAAAGTTGGAGTTGATTGACAGATTTCATTGCTAGCTTCCATATTTATGTAGTCATTGCATTCCTCCCTCCTTGCTCGCTATGCAAATTAAATCATATTCACAGCAAGTAAGAAGCTTCTTTTGACATGTTCATTATACCATGCAACATTCAAGCTTAGACCCCTCTGGATATCCTCCAGTTTAGTTCAGAATCCTTAAAGTCCCCTTCAGGCATCCACCTTGCTGAGCAGTCAAATCTTTCTTCTCTGTTCTTGAAAGCCCTCTTTGCACATTCAGTTGATGTTTTCTAGATTTCTTGTCTCTCCTTAAAGATGCCACAGGCACTTGTGCTTCACTGAATTTGTACTTAAATATTTTTCTCTTCTGAAAAGTTGTTTCATACTCATCTTTGTACATCTTTCTCGTTTTTTGCTAAAGTATCAAACTCACTATTAAGTCCGTTCTGATCATTTGTTTTTTAACATAAAATGTATCTTTGTTTTTTATCCTTTTGTTTGTCCACCATACAAGGCACTAATATCTCATATACATTTGCTCTTTCTCAGATTTATTTTTAACTACTTTAATTGCTTTGGCAGAGACAAACATTTGTGTTTTGTTAATTAATGCTGTGTTCTTAAATATTAGTGCTACCAGACACATGTCAGACAACCTAAAATAACACCAAACCATTGACTCCTGGGACCTGGTTGTACAGTTGTGAAACTGGAGATAGGTGACAAAATTGTAGAGCAAGCTTGTTCCCCTCATTGTTATTTTCTCCTATGACACACCAGTTTATTTTGTGTGGCTTGAAGTACTGAAACTTAATTTTGATGTTACAATAGAATATTTTGTCATTTTTGAGATATAGAAGAACTTTTAGAGTTAATACATATGGGAATTGAGTAAAAGTCAAAATAAATAATTTTCTTTTAGTTTAAGATAAACCAACATTATTATTAAATTGTATATACAATTTAAAATCAACCTGCTGCCAGAATCAAACTTTAGGTGATAACAAACTTAAGGCTGATTTAATAGAACTATCTTGTAACTAGATAGGAGTAGAGTAAATCCTTTATTTGTCACAATGAGATATATGATGCCTTTAAGAATTTGATAATATTTTACATACACACATCTATCTATCTGACTGTCTATCTATATATGTATTGTATGTATATGTGTACATCACTGTGAGGAAAACTGAGGTCCTTTCCAAGAACAGTGCATGATCTTAATCATTGAACCATTTATTCTGCTCTGAGTAACACTTCAAACAGTTGTGTTACATTTTGTTTTGAAGACGCAGAACACGGCCCTACACTCCATCAGAGAATGTCATGAAAACCCAACTTTCAGGATTTGGATGGAGCAGACAGTAACAATCTCAAAGGGCTGACAGATATACTAAGTTAAGAGAAACAAATTTTTGATGGCCAAAAGAGGTAGGTGAATGCAAAACTAGCTAATTAGGAATGCAGCAAGTGGCTATTATAGGCACACTTGGTTGAATAAGTGTAGGGATAAAATTTCACATTACTAGTCTCATAGTTACTTTATGTACTATACTTAGAAGTAGATTGCAGATATTTTGTGAGACATTATCTTAAACGAGTCTGTGTGGCTGCTTCTAGATAAGAGTATCGTTTTGAGTAATAGATCTGATAGTAAACCTTGTCCTCCTAAATGTGGATTGATCACACTTGATGTGTTGAAGGTCTATTAGAAAAAGTGTGCCAAGTGATAATTGCAACTTCCAGACTACTTTGAGCTGATCTTCAGCTCTTTCTACCTTCAAACAAAACTAAAACCCTGTCTCTCCCTATATCTGGAATCTGAGGTTTTGCATGAGGAATACACTGGCACCTTGCCAGTGTCTTCATTTTTGCCAACAGAGAATGTTGGGCTTCCATAATCCCATAAGCAAATTCCTTAGAGTAAATTTGCCGCTGTCATTGTATCCTCTGTCTTACATTTTTGTCTCTCTCTCTGTCTCTTCCATGCATATATATGTCATTTATACATTAGTTTTGTTTTTTTCTGAGTACTCCAAATAACATAACTAAATTGTGTCCCATTCATTTGATTTCCAATTTTGCTTGAAGTTAAGATAATTAAACTTCTCAAAGATGTTTTTATATGATGTAGATCTTGTCTTGAATACTTTAGATAATCATTTCTCTGCCATTTATTGTCTCTGTAAGTTCTCTTCCTTTCCATCTGCATCAACGTCTGTCTCTGACATAGTTAGGAATAACAGAACTCTATTCACATAGAAAATGATTCATTCCTTCACATGGAATTTTAGTCTGCTTTGACTTCCTACATGCAATTTCCCTTTGATGCACTAGATATTCCTATCTTCATTTTCTAGGTTTTTTACTTTAGGTATCTCTTCCCATAGGAAATCATCCATGATCCTATACTCTCCTTGTGTCCTATACAATACTCTGTCATAAAATGCATTGTCCAGTTCAAGTACACATAAACTTATGATAATCCTACAGTAGAAAAGGGGATGGGATGTAAGATTTAGCAATTACAACATCTTTGAAAAAATTTCCTAATTCCTAAAACAGAGGTCTCCATGAGTATTTGTTTTAAAATTATTTCAGAGTAAAAATTGTCTATCCCTTGTTTTAAGTGAAATCATTTTGCATCACTGATTTATAGAATGATGGCTTTCTTTGCTTTATATTTTTAAAAGATATATTTATTTTAATTTTAGATACATGCATGTTTTGCCTGGATATATGTACATACATAACATACATACAATCTCATGGAAGTCATTAGAGTCCTGTGGAACTGGAGTTATAGTTAAAAATGTTTGAGAGTAACCAGGAGAGTCCTCTGAAGAGGAAGCAAGTCCTCTTTACAACTTAGCCATCTTTAGCAGCAACTTAAATACTTTTAAAATTAATATTTTAAAAAAAGGATTTAAGATTGCATAAGCTAAGCTGAAAATGTTTTCTTTGATGATAATAAAGATAGAAGCCTGTCCACACTTCTAGAATGTGACTAAGAAGTTTCCCCAAACTGCTTGTATATGGTCTATATAACACATACATTTCCCCCCAAACAAATGACTTTCAAAGCCTGCCATTACTTTTGTTCATCACATTTTGACTAACATGTGGAAGATGAAGAAGTCATAGTCATTCTAGTACTCAGTCATAAGTTTCCTCTTCACTTTCATATCCATTGAAAATAGGTGAGATAATTGAAATACAACACTTATCATCAAATGCTTTGAAAACTTCTTTATCAGCAAAAAATCAAATGCAAATCACTCAGTTCTTTTTTAAAATTGGTTTTTTTTGTTTGCTTTTTATATTTTTTAATTTTATGGGGTTTTTTTTGCTTTTTTATTTTTTTTCTTTCCCATATTTTCTTTTTTTTTCTTTTTTTTAAATTTATTTATTAAAGATTTCTGCCTCCTCCCCTCCACCACCTCCCATTTCCATCCCCCTCCCCCGATCAAGTTCCCCTCCCTCATCAGCCCGAAGAGCAATCAGGGTTCTCTGACCTGTGGGAAGTCCAAGGACCACCCACCTCCATCCAGGTCTAGTAAGGTGAGCATCCAAACGGCCTAGGCTCCCCCAAAGCCAGTACGTGAAGTAGGATCAAAAACCCAATGAGGATGTTCTATCGGGAACTCCCCAAGGCCAGCAGGCCTAGGTCTGAAAAAGCATGGGTTAAAACGGGACTCGCTGAACATACTGGACAATGAGGACTACTGAGAACCCAAGAACAATGGCAATGGGTTTTTGATACTAATTTTATGTTTTTAAGAAAGAAACGAAGGTATCTTTTTTATTTTACATACCAATCCCAGTTCCCACTCCCTTCCTTCCTCCCATTTGCTTCACTTTCCTCCCCATCCCATCCCCCATCCACTCCCCAGAGAGGATAAGGCACATTACTTTGGGGAAGGGCCAAGGCCTTTCTTACTATTTCTAGGCTGAGCAAGGTTTCTGTCCAAAGAGAATGGGTTCCTTAGCACTTGGGAAGTACCAGGTTAAAATGTGCTAAGGAGTTGATAGAGCTGCTGCCATGGTGAATACAAAGAATTTGTGATTGTCTGCATGAGGCAGATGAAGCCAGTCAATATTACACTATGGGGGGGGGGGGAAGATCTCCTTTAACTTCCCACTTCTGGCAGAGGATGGTTGATGGCTTTTTGGGAGAGAGAATTAGTTTTCTTTGAAGATGTGTTTCTTGGTAGATTGACCATGTTCCAGTGGATGACTATAATCATGCAAATATCAACAGCACAAATAATATGGACTTTCTAATTATATCTGACTAAAAGCAAATTGGGTATCCTGGATAAAGTCTCATTTCCTTATATGCGTAACATAGACAGAAAGAGGGTGAATATTTGACAGGAAAGGATTCTGGTTCTTATATTATTATTTATATTTTTGTGAGCCTCTGCCCGTGTGTGAGAGTGCACACCCATGTGGAAATCAGAGAAAGACTTTCAGGAGTTGGTTCTTCCTTTCTACTTTGAGTACTTGGGTTTCAAACTCAAGTATTGAGGATTATGTGCTAAGAGCCTTTATCAGAGCCCTTTTTGAATACTGTTCTCCCTGTTTCCTTATCGATGAATCATTTTGTTTTGACTTTGGTATGTGAAGACAGTAGAAACATTATGACACTTACTCATTCCTCTTCCAACTGAATTTTCAAGAGGTGATGAAAGCGAAAGACATTGAATTAGAGTCAAATATATAACATAGCTTGATGTCTCATTTGTTAATATTTTTGTGTCTATAATTATTCATATGTGGTAAATCTATAAAGATTTTGTAATAGACTAATTATGTTTTTTGCAAATATAAGTTTTTAGTTTTTATTTAAATAATCTGTAAGACTGACGCAAAAGGAGAGTAGAATAATGAACTGAATACTGAGAAGTAATACTTATTAGTGTATTAAGAATGGCATTTTGCTATTCATTGTGCACATTTAGTATTCTAGGAAACTGAACCAGTAACCATTCAGAGGTTTCCCAAAACAAGATTCTTAGAGTGTTCCAGAGATAGTTTCAGGCCCTAGCTTTCCATACTACTAATTTCACATTGTTCCATTCCACATAAACTTTCCTGTTTCCTGTCAATGTATGCAATTCTCTGATTTGATATGGTTGCTCTCTTCCATTGTCTCCATTTTATATGCTGAATTAATAATAATTTGATTGAACCTCTTGAGAGAGGAAAAATGTGTCTTTATCAATATGATTATGTACAAATGGACAGGATGTAATTCAGTGTTTAGAGCTTCATTCTTTGCAAATCAAGGTGCAAATAAGGAAGAGAAAATGTCCTGAATAATGAATATTTCTTCTGTCTTCTATTCTTCTTACTAGGAAGCATTATGAGTTAACTGAACTATGAAAACTTTACTACAAAGGTGAATATTGACAGGAAGTGAGAAGCAGTCATGTCTCAGATTAATGTCTATAATAATATGTGAATACCCAGTGTTGGTACAAGGAAGTAGATATTATTGGGGTGTTTGTACCTATATACACTTCTGAGGGTTTCAAGCTTCAAGCCATCACTAAATATAAACAAACACTTTCCCTAAAATCATCTTTCCCTCCCCCCTTTTAATTTCCTTTATCCTATTGCCACTGTTGACCTGGATGGAGGTCACTTGGTAACCCAGGCAGGCCTTATTCTCCTATCAGTCTTCCTGCTCCAATGCTCCAGGTGCAGGGATTATGGGCTTCAAATATTACCACAGGCACCACTTATTTCATTTGTATTTAATCCTGATTGCTTTTATTTCTTTGCTGTGCTGTTTTATAATTACATTATTTTATAAAGTTTTTGTTTTCACTTTAGGTCAGATACTTACACCTGTGGACTTGTCTTGCTTTGATTGACAAGAAATTTGTGATGGGTTTTCACTAAAAAAAAAGACACAATGAATAAAAACCTGGCTTCCTTTATTGACTCAATTTTTTTATCTTCAGCTATCTTCTCTCCAGTTTTGTCTCGGTATAGTAAGAGCTCTATATTTGGGATGAGCTTTTCAACTATGTATATTTCTTCAAACTTATCACTGAATGCTATAATATATTTGATAACCAAACTGAAGCCACTTTAGTCTACCCCTGTCTGTCTGTAGAATATTTCTGCAACATTGCCTGTATTATAATAATTAAAATTTTTAGTGAGTTTTGAGCCAGGTAAGGTTTCAGTTTGTTCTGAATGGCAGTCATATTGCTAAGATCTAGTCAGTGTGTCTTGAAACACATTAGGTGTGAAAATATTAACCTCTGCTGCTTGTTCCAGATATGCAATTCCCTACACATCAATAGAGGTAGATCATTCCCAGAAGTGATGGCATCTTCTGTAAGGTAATATTTCACCGGTGGCATTTTGTTACCAGTGCATCAACACTTTGAATACGGACTCTCTATTTGAAGAATTCCTGACATCTGGAATTGCTCCCTCTAGTACTGCTATTTAAATCATCCTGGGATAATGTTTCTTAATCATCTTCAACTTAGTTGGAAAAATTAAAAGGATTGCCTATTCAATTCATGCCCCTCCTTGGGTTATCAAGATAACTGGCGGTTTTTTGGGGGGATGTTTAAACAACTTTATTACTGGTATATCTTTTCAGGGCATTTTAACCTACAGAATTAATGAAAAAGCTTACTTTATCTGATATTAGTGAGTTATATACACATTACTGTACCTATTTCATTAATAATTAGCTATTATGCTATAGAGTCGTGCTAACCTCAAATAGTAAGATTAGAGAAGCCTTGTCTTGCATTACATAATGCCATGTAGGTCCTTACAATCATAGATCTTGAGAAACATTTCAAAAGACTAGATTTTTGAAGCAATAAGTAATGTGCTGGCTTATTAAACAAAGTTAAGACATTATTTAACCAAAAAAATAGCTATGAGAAACACACACACATACACACATGTGAACACACACATTTGTTTAGATATAAAATATTTCAATTTATAAACATAGATAAAGAAAATGGACATTTTAAAACAAGAAAACCAAATAAGGAAAAGTAGATATGTAAACCTTGACATTAAGGCATATGAAACAGGGGGGAAAAAGCCATGAGATCATGCAGTAAACCTCATCCCAGAGAGCCTGTGCTAAGATGTTCAGCTGGGAGTGAAGATTAATAAAAAAAAATTATGGAGATGCTTTTCAGCATTAGTCAAAATAAGCTGATACAAAATTTTAAAGGCTTTAAAATAAAAGTCCTACAATCAGTCTTGCCCCCATCCTTAGTAACTTATCTAGTGGGAGAATTTATTAAATACAGGACACAGCTACATTTCAAACAATTTTAAAGAATTGAACTGTTCCGTTGTTGACTACTCCAGAGGTGGTGGGGCCTGGAAGAATGAAGCCTGTAAATGTGGATTAAAGTCTCATTTAATAGCCAACTTTATTCAGAGAATCAGACACTTTATAGTCTGAGGGCTAAGAGGAGTCACATGAGTAATGTGTACTCTCACAAGGGCAAACTGCACATGGCAAAAACATGCTTTTCCATAAAGGCATATGAACAAATAACAATAGCCAGTTGTAACGAATAACTGAAGTATACTCACTTCTATCTACAACCCCTGGCAGTGGCGCAAAAACACATCCTGAGAACAATTCGTTTTTTTTGGAGAAACTGAGGTTACAAGACTCTTGTCTTCTTTTCTTACAGTTTTCGCATAAGGACTAAGAATTCTCACTCCGTTCTTGGATCATGTTCTGAATTTGTTATTTTATGTATTTATTTATTCATTCAATAAGTACTTAATATAAGGATAACGGGCTGAGATAGTTATTAGGTAGTACAGGACAAAAGAGTGGCGAAGACATAGAACGCAGAGGCTGCCCTAAGGGTTTGGACGGGAAGGATTCAGAGGATGGCTTTTGCTTAGTCCATAATGGATTTCCCATGGAAGTCGAAGGATATGAGTTACATCACCAGTCACCAGAACTCTAAAATGCAGGGAATGGAAGTTCAGGGGAGACAGAACCAGGAGGACCCCTCAAGTATGCCTGTCAACCAGTCTAGTTAAGTCAAATGAGTGAGATACAGTTACTGTGAGACATCTGTCTCAATAAAAATAAGATGGGTAGTGATTGAAGAAAACACCAAGAAGGTCTCTGGTTTGAGCACAAGCGCGCACGCGCACGCGCGCGCGCGCACACACACCACCCTTCACATACACACCACATCACACACACACACATCACCCCCCCATATACACACCACACCACACACACACCACACCACACACACCACCCTTCACATACACACATCACACACACACATCACCCCCCCATATACACACCACACCACACACACACATTGCCCCTCCTTACACACACACCACCCCCTATACCACACACACAGAGTAAAAGATACATAATATAATAAACATCTTATTACTTAACAAAAGAGATACAATTGTAACATAAAATAGCAATAAATGCTGTATAAATATTTTTAAAGACTCGGTTTGAAATTGTTATGTAAATATGGGAGAGAAAAAAGATCCATTCTAATTCCTATTCTCCTGTCGCTATTCTGTGATAGACATAGTGTCCATGGCTATAGATTTTGAGGGAGATAAAGCACTCTTTTTAATGTTATTTTATTGGGATTACTTCTTTTTCAAGTGGAAGAAATACCACACAAGAGTTTATAGAAAATGTTATATTTGAGCTGCATATTAAATTTATATAAAATCTTACATACGGGAAAAAAGGAAGTTCTTTTTGGAAGGGGCAAAGCATGAGACCCACAGCATTTGCAGTTTCTTCACTAAACTTATTTTTGTTCTCCTGGAGGTTTGCTTTGATAGTGACAAAAGGTCTGGCTTTAACACATTGCAGCACCTTGTTTTGGAAAAAAGAAGAGATAAACGTTCTTAGGAAACATTTTAATTTTATTGTTGTGCCAGGTGAATTGAGGTTGTTTGAGACAGGACCTGGCTACATAATACCAGGCTAGTGTAGAACTCGAGATGCTGTTTCCCATCACTCTGAGTGTTGGGGATTACATACATTTTCCACCATGCTTAACAACAAAATTTCTTAAAATTATTTCAACAGTGTTTGGAAGCTATTGTTAATGACATTAAAATTGCATGATGCTTTCTAGAGAGCTAAATTTATGCTAGTTCTATGCCTGTCACATTCTATCACAAGTAGTTGAGGTCATGTAAACATCATTATTGCACAATGTGCAAACAATTTAAACTAATATTATCTTTTTAATACTCCTTCTTTATGAACTATTGCAAGGAGAGACTGCTTGTTCATCCCAACTGCCTGGCTAGCTTAGCCCCGAAATAACCACATAGAAACTGTATTAATTAAATCACTGCTTGGTCCATTAGCTCTAGTTTCTTATTGGCTAATTCTTATATCTTAATTTAACCAATTTTTATTAAACTGTGTATTGCCACGTGGCAGTGGCTTACGGGGTAAAATTCCCAGCATCTGTCTCTGGAAGATCATGCCATCTCTCTAACTCTGCCTCCTTTCTCCCAGCATGCCATTTAGTTTCCCCCACCTACCTAAGTTCTGTCCTATCAACAGGACAAGGCAGTTTCTTTATTCATTAACCAATGAAAGCAACACATAAGTGGAAGGCCCTCCTACACCAATGAGCAAATTCTATCAGCAATATTATTCAGTTGCTTTTATGTATTTGTTGTTCTTCATATAATTTATGTAAGTTGGGTTAGAAGAAAGGAATGGAGTCATAAATTCCTCGGATGAATTTACTGTTTGATGAACAACACCCATATACATGCTATTACAAAAACCAAGAGGCAAGATGATGCCAAGAACTTTGTAGAAATCTTGTAAAAAGTAACTAAGAATACAAATAAATACGAAGGAAGACAGAAAAAAAGTCTACAAAGCAATTCTCCACATAAATGTGGTCCTTTTTCCATGGTCTTCTTGCCTTGAACATTTTGAGATTCAGTAAATGACAAAAATTCCTTTCCTCATCTCTTTTTTTTAAATGTTGCATTGGACTATCACAGAATTTTAATTACTTTATTGGTGCCACGCTGTGTATAGTCATGCAAACCTATAATTTGTATACTGGGTCACATATAGGTTAAATTTGAGTTTATATATCCAGTTTGTTTGTGATCTGCCCACTATTAGCCTAAGTACTTTGAATTATTTTTGAAATTAAGGAACCATTTGCATTTTGTTTGGAATAAGTATAAATGTAGATTTCTGCATGATGGGTTTCAATTGGAATTTTCACAAGAACTGTAGGCTGGCTTTGAGGAACTTTTCATAAATTTAACATTTCTGAAAGTTGAGAAAGGGTAACAGCAAGGGAAGAGGGGCATGAGAGGTACTCTGAATGATTCTGAGTTTTTAATGTATGAGGCAAAAGGGTTTTAAGTTTGATTAAATGTCCATTGGCAGAATTATAATATTTGCAGGTAATATTGCAGTTTAAATGTATCTTCATATATTTTAATGTTATTAGTTATTCTGGAAGTTCCATTGCCATGATATTAGTTACAGGTATGAGCTATAGATTAGTTAATTGACCATGGGCAAGTTTAATGATGAAGAATTAAAAGACAATTCCTGTGATTTCACGATACTTATCTGATTTCATACTAGACGAGAAATTTATTTTAAAACTACATATTTTGTGTCTTTGCAGTAAGTCTCTCTGTGTCTGTCTCTCTCTCTCTCTCTCTCTCTCTCTCTCTCTCTCTCTCTCTCTCTGTGTGTGTGTGTGTGTGTGTGTGTGTGTGTGTGTGTGTGTCCTTGGCTACATGTGCCCATGTAGCGTCCAGACTACTGCTTTCTGATTAATTACTTTGAGACATGTCAACAATGAACCCAAAAGTTTGCCCCTTCTTGGACAGGATGCTTGAGTTGGCATGGCCACATTGAGTCCAACTGTGTTCATGTAGAGCTGAGTTTCCAGGCATGTTTAGCTATGTTGAATTTGATATGGGTTCTGAACATTCAAATCAGGTCCTCATATTAGCACAGTAAGTATTCTTCGTCACTGAATCACCTCTCCACCTCCTAAAAATTGTATTTTAAAAGTTATTTTATAAATGTTTTAACTTCAATGTACTGTACAGCAAGCAGCAATTTTTTTGAGAAAGCAGCAAATAAAATTTTAAATAAATATTACAACCATAGTGTTACCTTTGTATCAAAAAACAATTTCTAAGGTTTTAACTGAGAAGTGTCATACACTGAGTTGACAAAATCCTACTTTTTGTTGTTTTAAAATGCTCAGGGACCATATCTCAACCATGTTTTTGAATTTAAACAAGGGTAGTGTTTAAAGACCCTTTGCTCTTACTGGAACACTTTAAGACCAACCGGGAATGATTATTCATATATTCCAATTAACAGATCATCTCAATGACCCAATGTAACATTACATCAACTATCAAGAGAGCAGTTTGATTTTGAATCTCTTCTCTTAGCTTCACTACTGCCAATTAAGTTTTGATTGCTTTTAGGTAAAATTTTGGTTAATTAACACTTAAGTAAGTCAGGTGGAATGTCTTATTATACTGTGTGCAATTTTATCCAGTTTTCTGACATTTTTTCTTATTATAAAAATTGAGTTTTTTTTCTAAAAATTTCCAGACTTTAGAAAATTCTTGGACATGTTTTAGCTTGGGAGAATCTGCTACAGACTATGAACTTTGGTGTGGACCCCTCACATACCTCCCACCTCTCTTCAGTGAGAAGAAATCTTTTTAGAGAGTAAATAAGTTTTCACTTTGCTTTTCAAAGACAATGTTTCAATAAATAACACATTTTTTCTTGAAGTAGGAAATGTTGGCCTTCGGCATCAGTAGACAGGTAAATGATCCTGTCAGGTTTGATGGATAGGTGATGACAAAGAAGTCATAAACCATATTTCACATATGAGGGGATAGGAGAACAGGACTGTGGTGTAGAGATCAACCAATTGGAGGCTCTGAATTCCAATTACAAGAGTAGGAATAGCATGCTATTATTTTAGAGGTTTGTCCTCAGGCCTTCTAATGTTGTGATCTCACTAAGTATAACCCATAAAGAAAATGATTAAATTTTGATGAAGTATCAAACATTATGGTACAATGAGAGAGTTATTGTATGGTGTAACAAAAAGGTTTTGAGAATATGAAGCTAGGAAGATATCTAAGTTCATAAAGAATTAACCATGTAAGAGTCGGATTCAGTGTCCTGATCATCATGTGTTGGGCCTCTTGGGTGCCAATAATCTCAGAACATTCTGAAGGTAGAGACAGGAAGTCTTTTGGGAAAAGTCATATCAGCAATCTTGGATTTCAGTAAGAAACCCCCCTTAAGTAAAAAAAAGTAAAACAAGGTCGAGGAAGACCTCTACATTAAGATCTCCACACATATGCCTGCATGCATATTTCATGTGTATCTGTCCGTATTTATATGAACATGAATGTACACATGCACGTGCAACTTACACATGCACACACATAAGATTGCCTAATGATTTCATATTAAGGGCCCTGGTATCATGCTTCTCACAGTGTCATGAAAAGTGATACATATCAAGAGAGAGGCAGAAACAGAAATAACGGACCCAAGAGTTTTCTTCTGTTAGTGAGTAGTAATCACACAAGAATCAGTTGCAAAGATTCAGGAAACACACTTTTTAAAGAAAAATGAAGGAAATCAGTGCCGCTGTAACCTTTTCAACTTTCCTGAAGGAAGAATGGGAAATAATATTCACTTTTCCAAAGTAAAAGTTCAATTAGGTTACAGACGACTTAGACAAAGTGAGAACAGAGAGATTTTTTTTCTTTTTCAAATATAGAAGGGCTACCCTGAACACTAGTTATTTATTATTGCAGGGGTACTGGTGTGAATCTATATAATCTTGCCAAATACCATTGATCTATGTACTGTTCTAATTTAGGGTGATCATTTGAATGGGTATTTTGAGACATTTACCAATATAACTATTGAAATTCCTTTCATTTCCATCACACTCATATTGCTTTCTTGCAATTCTCTTATTTAGGGCAGGAATTCTGTCTATGCTTTCTTGGCTGGAAAAAAATAGTTTGGTGCTGGGATTAGTGCTGAATCATAGTTATAGTTTGTGCCTGAGATGCTAACTAGCTTTACGGAGCTAAGTTCAGAGCATAATTTTTTAAGTTGAGAAGAGTGCACCCTTAGTTCAAGCAATGTTCTCTTAGCAAGACATTTTGCAAAAAATGTTCATACTATAATTATCATGTCCTTAAAGTACAGCAGTCTCAGCACTGTGGAGATATGTCCATTTCACCTTTTTTGAGATGTTCCTCAAGTGGGACTTGAGTATAAACACCCTGTTTGCAGCCTACCCTGAAATATTGACTTCGTCCCATCTTCATGGCTCAGCACTGCAGAGGAGAACACTCTGTGCTCTGATTCATGGGGATTGTGTTTTACTATAATGTTCAAATGATGATCTGTTGAAGTTTTTTTTTTTTTTAAAAGAAAAGAAGCCCACTCTCCTATCAAGGTTATTACTGAACTCAATGCCTTCACTTTAAAAGCACAGAGATGCCACCTAGCAGCCATTGTCAGGAATTTCCTACCCAGACATGCTGCTGTGTTGAAGAAACTGAAAATTAAGTCAATTTGTACACTGCTCTGTTTTAAGATTGTACTATTTTTTTGACAGTGTGGCATATTGCCTATGATTCCGATTTTTCATCACTAGGGAATTGATTGACATCTCTTAAAATAAGTAATCTCATATGCTTTTGAGTTTATATTTTTTTCTAAAATGATCTTGGAGCTTGTTAATTAGACTTTAATTAAGAACACATAATTCAAATGAATTTTCTGAGAAAAAAATCAATATTTCTATATGAAAATACAAATAATTAATTAGTGGTGAATTGCCTTCCTTTGGCAAGGAACTACTAATCTTTCCAATTTTGTAATGCATTAAATGAGAAGAAAGAAATTGAGTACATGCTGAAAGTGGAGTTTATTCTATGAATATAGATGTTTAAACATTTTAAATTGTAATAAAATTTGTTTCCAAGTAATTTACTATAATATGGGGATATCTAGGCAGTTTATAGACTATAATTAAGACAGATAAACCTCGATTGCAGCAGGGGAAGGGGAATCCATAGATGCAAACATTATATAGTCTTTCATAAGATGAAATTTGGTAGTAGCGATAGCAAGTTATTATCTTCTTAATAATTAAACCAGAAAACAGGCAGAGATTTAGAATGGTGATATCTGATGTGGATAGAATCATATACCTTAAAATACGTTTGAATTCTAGAGATCTTCTCCTTTGCCATTTCTCTGTACCCATACATGGTTATATTTATATTTACAATCAAAACATAATTTATAAGATGGTTGAGCATCAAAGAAAGGAAATTCATTCTTGAAATTTATGTTGCTCTAGTGTTCCACTCATATGAAAAGAAGCAGGTTAGATTTTCTATTTCCATTATATTTCTTAAGAAATGTCTGTATGTTCCCAAACATCAAAGGCAACTTTTCACAGTTCTGAACTTGAAAACTCTAAGCTTAACTGAACGGAGCCGAACCACTGTTGAGAAAATGTTTACTCTGTAGGCTGATTGACAGTTATTTTGAGGGCACAATGTTACTTTTTGAAATGTTCTGTTTGATAAAGCTTGGTAAGCAAATACACTTTATAAACATAAAATTAGGCTCTATTCACTCCCATAAAAGTGATATTTTGTCTATGAAGCCAAAACATTCATATATTGAATTACTTGGTACAGAATTTTTAATATTCTCTGTTATTTCATGTTAATATAGAGCAAAATATCATGAAGATGTCTTTGAATGCTGTCTGGAAACATCTGGATGCTGAGAACAGTTTGTAAAGTGAATGAGTTTCTCAACTCTACGGCATTCAGAGTTTGCCAGTGACCTAATCAGAAAGTTTTAAACACTGTATAATCAGAAATTTCATAAAAAATAACAAAGATGAAATTAACAAAAGAAGATGTTTATTTGAGGAAGTCATCTCTTTATTTAGCATAATATTAAGAACTAACTGCTGACAAAGATGGTATTTTTACGTTAAAGATTCTAGTCATATTCAGTCCATCAAATAAGCAGTCAATAAGAACTTGCCCTTCCAAATTCTTAAGAAAAGCCATAGCCCATGTTAAGTTCAGGAACTAATTCAGTACTAATTTATTAATTGTGTTCTTAAAAGTATACTTTTGCAAGGCATTCGCAATTAAATAGATGAGAACATGTAGTCGCAACTTTTAGCCAGTATCACGTGTAAGTCGGAATAGGATATGTCACTATAGGTGCAGGAGCATAAAGGGAAAGAATAAAAAATACATAAACAGAGTGGTGACGTCTTATTAGGTGTAAAATGTTTTACAGCTATACCTTAGTAAACGCAATGTGACATTAGGCTTATTAAGATGGCTCTTACATGTTGTTTGAAGCTTTCAGAATGTCAGCGTCAGGACCACTATAGGTTGAGAATGAAATTGTTTTATTTTCCTCAGATCTCTCCAAATATGAAAACCCTGCAGTATTATTATACCACTATAATTCTATAACATATATTAGGTTAGGCTTTGAAATGTCACAGTCACAATGATAGATTGTAGTTGGTTATATCTTAGTTATAGTCCATTGTCTTAATTAAACAGACAATGCCAGCCAATAAAATAACTTTACAAGACTCAAAACACAGCACTGAATGCATTTATAATACGGCATAATTTTCCCACTCCTATCACAGTGCTGTCCACCAGCTAAGTACGGAAAGAAAAATGCTTTTCATCCCTTTCTCTATCAGCTGCCTTTTCTCTGACTCTAGAGAACTATGCATTTCTTAGAATGCTTCCCTCTCAGAAATGACTAGCCTTTATCATTATGGTTTTCCTCACACATCGCTGAAAACATGCTTCCATCCGTCTCTGCTTTGTACCAGAGGAGCTGAGCGTTCACTTTCCTTGCTGGATAATTTACAGAGTTCCACAGCTATATCGTAACTCATCCTTTCTATTGCTCTCCTTAGTTTAAGAGGCTTCTCTCTTCCCGTCTCAGCAAGGATCACCAGAACTTCCTTGGGATTCCCTAATTTTCCTCAGTAAAAGGAAGGAAACACGAAGTCCCTCTCGCAGCAGCAATGTCTTTTAGCCATGCAGATAGTGTAGCTTTGCTGCTCTGCCTTGTGTTACAAGCAGCCTCCCCAATGTTTTGGACACAAACCGCAGCACGTCTGCGATGGGAGTATTATTGACCAGCATCAGCTGGAAACGCTTCCCTGCTTTCAACAAAGAGACCGCTCACCATCTAACACAGGCATATAAACTGCATGGTTTCTACTGCAAACTCCCTCTGATGGCCCGTCCTACTTCAGAAGAGAGCATTAAGCAGCTGGACAGCGAATAAGCTAAATTCCCCGGAGAACCGCATTGCTCGCTACACATATACATTATCGCCTCCGGTCCCTCCTCCCCCACTTCACAGCAGGACTCTACCTTAAGAAGCTAGCTAGCCCTCTGGTAGTTCACCTTGTTATCTTTAGAGCACTGTGGATGCACCAGGCACCACAGGGTAGCCAAAAGAAGTCCCCCATGCAGTATTGGACATTTTGCCCCCATCTTCATCAAGTCATTATATTTTGCACATTTATTTCAAACAAGTCAAAATATTGCCCCTACCTTGGAAGGGTCTAATCCGGCAAGTAAAGACAGAAGAAGGAGGTTGAGAAGGTTGGACCTCGCCTGCATTCTGATGTGGGTTTTTGCCTCTCTTTACTCTGTTTTATGTAGCCACTCCACTCACTGCGGAGACCTTTCCCACGTCAGCTGCACTTTCTGCCTGCCAGTCAGAGCAGAGTAGAGGCAGAGGCAGCGACGGCAGAAGCAGCAGAGGCAGCAGCAGCAGCCGCCCTGGGGGGCGATCATTCCGCAGGCATCGCAGAGTGGGGAGTCGGGAGTCGGGGAGCACAGAAGGCTGGGACCCGCTGCAGAGGGCGCTGGCCGAGGTGCTGAAGCGCCTCCACCTGGTGCGCCCCGGTCTACCCTCTCCCCTTTTGCTAGCTATCCAGCCCACCTCAAAAGTTTTGACCCAAGAAGATAAAAGGAGTAACTGCTGAGAGGTGTGGAGACCTGAGCAACGGATATGACATCACTACAGCTCCTGGGGTTTTGTAGGTGGGGGAGTATTTTGCGGGAATTTGTTAACCAAAGGACTCTCACGCTCCAGTTCAGGCTTTGCTGGCAACTTGAGCTGCAGAGAGTCAGCTGTACACAGTATTATGAAACAGGCACCACACTGGAACCTTCTGTCATTGACAGAGGACTCGATTTCAAATTGGTGCTTTAGATAAAGTTTGCAACTAGACTGACAATGTTCTTTTGGGTTTGGTTCGGTTTTGTTTTTCTATTCAAGGCACATGTTTTATAGACTCATTTGATTATTCAGAGATATGTATAGCCACTGATGGACACTTAATTGGAAAATGTTTTGGGTAGAGCAGTGTACACTTATTTAGGGGGAATTCTGTAAGTCTGAAAATACATTGCAGAAATAAATGACGTGCCTTTGTAGTTTCTTTTAGTACAGATACACTCCATTAGTCCCCTCAACTGATCTCTCCCTATTCATCCCTGAAATCTAGTCTCCTGGTCAACTTGATCTGTGCTTGTATCTGAAGAAAATTTCATGTGGGTACACAGTGGTATTACAGAGTAAGTGATTTCTAAGTTTTGAACTAATCAAACTGTTTTTTTTTTTCCAGAAAGGAGTCCTGGGTTGGGAGTAGGGAGACTAGTCAGCAACGAAGAGCAAAGAGTCTTCACTCACACTGAAACATGACCGCACTCAGACAACATTATTTGTCTGAAACTCAAACAATGCAAATGTCCTCAATGAGATAAACAGATGGAAAGAATTTGACATCCACTAGAAAAAAATGTTTTCATAAAATCAGCATACTGCAGCTTTTATTATTTTTATAAGAAGCAATGTTTCCTAAGAGCTATGGTATGCAAACCAGAGCTATGGCCTTGCTTATGTGTACTTTCTTTTTTTTTTTCTCATTTTTTTTATTGAGAAAAGGAGAAAAAAAAAAAACAAGTTTCCACCTCCTCCCAGCCTCCCTTTTCCCTCCCCCTCCTCCCACCCTTCTCCCCCTCCTCCAACCTTCTCCCCCTCCCCCCACTCCTCTCCCCCTCCCTCTCCAGTCCAAAGAGCAGTCAGGGTTCCCTGCCCTGTGGTAAGTCCTAGGTCCTCCCCTCTCCGTCCATTCCTAGGAAGGTGAACATCCAAACTGGCTAGGCTCCCACAAAGCCAGCACATTACATAGGTTCAAAACCCCGTGCCATTGTCCTTGGCTTCTCATCAGCCCTCATTGTTCGCCATGCTCAGAGAGTCCAGTTTTATCCCATGCTTTTTCAGTCACAGTCCAGCTGGCCTTGGTGAGCTCCCAATAGATCAGCTCCACTGTCTCTGTGGGTGGGTGCACCCCTCCTGGTCCCGACTTCTTTGCTCATGTTCTCCCTCCTTCTGCTCCTCATTGGGACCTTGGGAGCTCAGTCCAGTGCTCCAGTGTGGGTCTCTGTCTCTATCTCCATCCATCACCAGATGAAGGTTCTATGATGATATGCAAGATATTCGTCAGTATTGCTATAGGATAGGGTCATTTCAGGTTCCCATTGGTTGAGGTATCAGATGCATATTGTGTACAAAATTTGCCTCTAAATTTTCACTTAAACAACTCCATTATTTTCAATGTAAGCATAACCGTTAGGATTTAAATGTTTAGACAGGGGCCAGGCGGTGGTGGCGCCCGCCTTTAATCCCAGCACTCGGGAGGCAGAGGCAGGAGGATCTCTGTGAGTTCGAGGCCAGCCTAGTCTAGGAGAGCTAGTTCCAGGACAGGAACCAAAAAGCTACAGAGAAACCCTGTCTCAAAAAAAAAAGAAAAAAAAATGTTTAGACAGGTATAATTATGAAAGTTTCATATCATACTGTCTCTTTCATCAAGTTATTATTCATTCTGCACTTGTGTATTAACTATTTTGATTCTTTTTTTTTTACAGAATGTAGATAACAGAAAGCAAACTACATCTCAAAATTTCATTATAAAGGAATGGATTGTGCATTTGAAGTGACCACAGAATAATAGAAAAGGGGTAAAATTACTTAGTAATTATTTACTTAATTAATTACAACCCAACAATCAAAGTCACATTTATAATTTACAATTAATTTTTGCATGAAAAATTGAAAGTATTTATCTTGAAAATGCCGTTGTGCCCACACACTGTGCGATAACTTTCTAGAGAATCTTTATAGCTGTTTTTTAAATTTACATCTTTAAAAAACCTATTTCCATTCTATTATTAACATGGTATAATAAAAAGGTTTTTTTTTAGAAATTCATATATAAGAGTTAGAATTCTTATTCTCAGCAATGTAAAATCCTCTGTGAGACTGAAGATTCAAAATTTTTATCAAGATGTGATGGTTGGCAGAACGTTTATTGTTTTTTTATGTAGTCTGCAAGTACATGTAATAATGATTAGATAACAATAATTGTACTACTTGTATTTAGACAAATTTTCTCTTCCTAAATACCATAAAATATCTACTTCATATGATGAAAACATCATTATACATTGTAAATTTCAAGATCAACAGGTATTCTTGTAGCAACATTTCTTTTTGTAGAAATAAAATACTTTGAGTTTAGGTTCACTATATTAATAATTGGGACAAGAGTTCTGTGTGGAAATTTGCCCTTGTAGCTCTGTATTTTTTGCATTTTTCAGCATTGGGGTAGCATTTGTAACACAGGCTTTATAAAACTAAGTGCGGGAAAGCTTGCCAGATAGAACTGATAGGGAGGGATGATGATGTCTAGGGCTCTAAACTAAGTACTGTGTGGTAATTATATTACAAATGAAAACAGATGATCAGAGCATCCTTACAGCACACTTCTTCAAGAGAAACTCAGTCATTTGTAGAGAACAATCAAATTCAGTAATAAATCAAAGCTGTACTAAACCTGCCACGGTACAACAGAGCTCTAAACAAAGCAGCAGAAATCCACAAGCTCCCTACCTCCCTCTGGCTCCCTGCTAAAATAAAACAGCGCAATTGCTTTTTCCTCCAAGTAGACTTCTATGCCTTTTACGTAGTCATTTGTTTTGTGTCAAATACTTCTCACACTTCCATACAATTAGTTTAATGACACTGAGTACATACTGTGCAATGCATCTGTACATAGCCATCCATGGAGTATTTCTTGTGTAAGGGGAAAAGTCCATGAAGTGCTGTGAATTTTGTTTTACCTTAGTTCATCTAAAGGGTCATTCAATTATAGGAAAGAAGTGTCTACTTTATTTCAGAAGTGTCTTGTGATTTCAGATTAATAACTACTGTCACCTTAAAACATATTCCAAAATATTAACAAAATATGTAAATTTTAATGTTAATAAATCCTGAAATTTAAGTAGATGCATGAAAATATTATTGGTGTGGGAAGTCCTCCTGTATATATGTTGCTTTTATTGGTTAATAAATAAGCTACTTTCTTCAGCCAATGGCTTTACACAATTTAGCCAGGCTGGAGGAGATATATTAGAGAGAGAGTAGGCAGAGTCAAGGAGAAGCATTGCGCTGCCAGACAAGAAAGACATGAGCTGCCAGCCAGAAACTTGCAAGAAGAAAATAATAGAAATGGGTTAATTTAAGATATAAGATCTAGCTAGCAATACACTAAAGTGATTGACCAAGCAGTGATTTATATAATATAGTTTCTGTGTGTTTATTTTGGGAGTCTTGGTGACCAGAAAATGAAAAAACAACCTCCTCCAACATATTATATTCCTGTAAATACCTGAGAATATTAGCCTGTTATGCCAAAAATAGACATAATTTATTTTGAAATCTATACAGCATTACAATAACTTTATTTAGTAGCATTAAAAGTGTAAGTTTCAAAAATAAAGTTGTATGCATAGGAAATACTAAGAATAATTGAAAGTAATAAAATGTGTGTACTTGATATTATAAAGGAAATCCTTATTTGCATAATTCATTAAAAACCATTTTAAATATTTCAGTATTGTTTGAATGAGAGGCTATGGTATATCTCTTTCATATTTTTTATGATATCTTCAAATTTTAAATATGTCTTAGTGTACTAAAGAAAAATCCCATACTATTTTGGTTTCATTAGTTTACTAACATTGAGAGATTTCATTATGTTTAAATAAAAATGAGAATTATTGAAAGATAGGATAAACCTGTCAACATTTATTTTTACATTCATTATATAAGTGAAAATTGCTGTTGACTTAATTCCTAATGTCCCACCACGTTTTTTTCTTATTTTTTCTGCTCTTCTAGTCACTTCTTTAGATAATAGTTTTCATTGTTTATTTTTAAATTATTTCTATCTAATCCTCCACAGATTGTAACTGTTCTAAATTAAGAATCTGATAATTATCTATTAATTTATTGCTGCTATATCTACTATTTATTATATGGCTTATTTCTTTTCTTTCTTTCTTTTTTTTTTTTTTTTTTTTTTGGTTTTTCGAGACAGGGTTTCTCTGTAGCTTTGGTGTCTGTCCCGGAACTAGCTCATGTAGACCAGGCTGGCCTCGAACTCCCAGAGATCCGCCTCCCTCTGCCTCCTGAGTGCTGGGATTAAAGGTGTGCTCCACCACCGCCCGGCAGTTTATTTCTTTATTAGATTATATTCTGGGAAGCATCTTTTGAGTTCAAGCATCCAGAGCAGTGTCTTGCATTTGGGTGTCACTTAATCAACAATGTTTGGTGATTAAATAAATGAATGAGATAATTTTCCAATTACTTAATATACAGTATTTACATATGCAATGTTTGCTAGATGCCACTGATTAATTTCCTCTAGGCATCTTAAAATCAGTATTTCAAGCCAACATTGTACCTCTACTGTATGAGTTTGAGACACGATTTTCCTTATTGCAGAGAGGCCTGGAAGTCAAAGAAGATAGAAATGGCATATTTAGTTAGCAACATCAAATGAAAAAGTGATATTTAATCATTTTGTTGTTGAATTTTTGTTTTTATACAATCTATTAATTACTCTCTTCGTATATTTCCTTTTATAAAGTTGAAAAATTAAGATAGTGCCTTTAAAACACAAAGAAAAGATAACCTGTGGTAGAGGGTAGCAGTTAGTGAGGAAGTCAAGGTCCTAAGCTTGGCATATGGCCCAGTAACATAGCCTCCTCAGCATATTCAAGGCCCTAGGATTGGTTTTCAACACCTTTAGAGGTGAAAACAGATTATCCAAGAATGAAGTTATTAATGTATTTTTTTAAATACTCGATTAATGAAATAAAATCAGACTGATATCAGTATCCAAATTTCAGCCAGTCTCTTACTATAAGAATTAATTTTCTTTTTTTTTTACTTTATTTTAATCGTTATTTGTGTGTGTGTGTGTGTGTGTGTGTGTGTGTGTGTGTGTGTGTGTGTGTAGGGGCAGTTATACTCTGTTTGTGTGAGTGTGGGTCTATTTGTGGAGGTCAGAGCACAACTCTGTGAGGTAAATTTTCTCTTCTAATATGGGATCCTCTGCTTGAATTCAGGCAATAGGGTTTGTATGAGTAGAACTTTTACACTCTGAGCCATTTCACCAGGCACAAGGCATTTGTTCTTCATAATGTCCTCTTGTAAACAGCACAAACATTTTCACTAATGGAAATCCTAAATCATTTATGTTAAGGTCATTAAATTCCTTTCCCAAGAAATTGGCTTATTTCCACAGTGTATGGTAGAGAGTCATAAGCATGCTGTGGTTGCTAGAAAATATGGTTTGAACACATGCCCCCCAAATTTCCAATTTCCCCTTTCTTACCCTCCTCATCCTTTAGTTTCTTTTGTTTCTGACAGTTTCATGTATAGTTTCATATCATATTTTTACATGATTTTATCTGTACTAAGTGAAAGATCAACAAGTAAGAGAAAACATGCAAAATTTGTATTTCTGAGGCTGACTTTATTAGATTCTTATGATAATATCAAGCTATAACTATTTTCGATCAAAATGACATAATTTAATTCAGTTCATGGATGAAAAAATCCATTGTGTAAATGTATCAAGTCTTTATCTATTTCTCTGTTTATAGATACCTAGTTTGGGTCCTGACTCAGCTATTCTGAATTGTTGCAGTAAATGTTGTTATGCAAACATTTCTGGACTATGATGACCGAGTGCCCTTTGGGTAAATGCTCGGCAGGGGTTTAACTGGGCCATAGGGTGGGACTATTTTTAGCGTTTTGAATAACTTCCATTCTGTTTTCTCAGTAGCTAGATTAAGTTACATTTCCATAAGCAATATATATATATATATATATATATCTTCTTTTTCAAAATACTTTTGTAATTACAATTAAGTACTAATTGGAAATTATTAGAATTACCACCGGACAAGGAAAAGACAAAGCTGGTTGATGATTTATAGTTTGTACAATGGAGCTCAAAAAATATTTGGGGTTACACAATTGCCATTTTTAACAGAGCTCTTTTAACACTACTGGAACAAACCATCTGTCAGCTTAGACAAAACTTCATGACTATATGCAAAGCTGACATGGTAAACCTAATATTATTTTATTTTATATCAGGATGGCATACTAATTAAAGCAAATGAAATTTGACAATATTTTTTTAATTGGGCTATGAAAACAATGTCATTGATTTAACAAATTAGTGAAACAAGATTATACGAAATGAATTTATAGACCCACTACAAACTTACTATTTTTATCTACCACTCTGATCTTCCCAGCAATCGTGTTCCTTTCCACCCTACAATATTCCCTTGATAAAGATTATTTTGGAGAAATTCACAGCATGACATTGTAGAAGTACTAGCAAATGATGAAGTGTGTTGAACTTTGCTGTAGACCACAGGGCCTGACGGAGTGACAGCAGGAAATTGCAGTGACTTCTAATGGCTCATAGAGTTTAATGTCCAGTTCTTTATGATTTAGTCAGAAGGTAGAAATGTGACTGGTAAGTTCTTAAGCTAATGAGACTATGCTATGGGTCTTTTTCTAATTAACTTTAATCTTTGAAAATCCATGAATTCAGGTTCAGCAAAGAGATGATCATTTATATAATCGCAGTTGAGTGTTTAATAAGAATGCAGAGATTCTTTCCGAATGCAAATCTGATCCTTCTGAATCCTTTAGTGGCTCCCCATTGACTTAATGGCAAAAATGTAAGTCCTTTAGCACAAAACACAGGTTATGTGTGTGGACTCTGGTCTCCCTGGAATCAGCTCACTAATTGCTAGATGAAAATATTCCAGCTGTACTGATTTACTTATAACTCTTCCCAAACACCATGTATCTTCTCCACAGCATCTTTATAAACAACACTTTCTTCTTTCAGTTTCTTTTCTTTTTTTTGTTTTTTTTAATTTATTTATTTATTAAAGATTTCTGTCTCTTCCCAGCCACCGCCTCCCATTTCCCCCTCCCCTAATTAAGTCCCCCCCCCAGCCCGAAAAGCAATCAGGGTTCCCTGTCCTGTGGGAAGTCCAGGGAACCCCCCACCTCCATCCAGGTCTAGTAACTTGAGCATCCAAACTGCCTAGGCTCCCACAAAGCCAGTACGTGCAGTAGGATCAGAAACCCATTGCCATTGTTCTTGAGTTCTCAGTAGTCCTCATTGTCCGTTATGTTCAGAGAGTCCAGTTTTGTCCCAGGCTTTTCCAGACCCAGGCCAGCTGGTCTTGGTGAATTCCCAGTAGAACATCCCCATTGTCTCAGTGTGTGGGTGCACCCCTCATGGTCCTGAGTTCCTTCTTATTGTCTTTATTTGACTTCACATTTCAATTCATTGCCAATCTCTTTCCAGGATTTTAACACAGCCTTGTCTCTGACATATAATTCCTCCTTTTCCTGTGGCATTTACCACTGTTCATTGCAATCATGGCCCTTAATCCCTATTTTACTCACCAGCTCTGGAATACTTGAATATTAAGAAATGTATATTTTACATCTCTTCTTACAACCATCATCATGCTACCTAAAGATGTTACTAAGTAAAAGATTAATGGTTGAATGATAATTACATTTATATATCATAACAATTTGTGAGACAAGGGAACTTAAACCTTATATATTTGAAGAAAGATTAAAAACTCTCTCTCTCTCTCTCTCTCTCTCTCTCTCTCTCTTTTAATTTAGGTAGGCATGGCTAATGAGAGAGTTAGATTACAAATAGAGCCTCTACATTTCATGATGCCACTAAATAGATGAAAAGAAAGCTACAGTTTGAAGACCCAGAAAGTTAGGAGAAATGGCTTAGATAAAACGCTGCAGCGTGGTTCCTAGGAGGGCAGCAGCTGTCTACGAGGGGCAGCCAGATCCACCACTTGAGGTCTCTGTGGCTCCCAGGCTGGTGAGAGGCAGGCGGTGAGAGACCTCGGTGGGTCAGAGGGGCAATCAGCCCCACGAAGAGCCATATCCGGTGAGAGACTGAGATGGATAGGCACACCATGCAGAGTGAGTATTTATTTAGTGGGTTATGGAAATAAGGGAAGGGGGGGGGGGAGAGAGAGAGAGAGAGAGAGAGAGAGAGAGAGAGAGAAACAGAGGGAAGGGGGAGAGAAACACAGAGAGAAGAGAGATGTGGGACAGGAGAGAAGACCACAATCACCTCTTCTAAAGAGACAGGCAGAGAGATAGCAGGCTGGAAGCTGAGGAAAATATGCTAGTCTCTGCTGAAGGGGGGATGGGCGGGGCTTGTCTCTTAAAGAGACAGACAGACCATTATGTTAGGTATAGAGGAAGGGACTAGAGGGGTACACATAGATCTCCCTTAAAGGGGGAATAGAATTAATTTTATGAATGGATTGGAGAATGGGGAAACAGAAACAGGAGGATCAGGGAGAAAGGAGGAGGTGAGGTTGAGGGGGGAATGACAGAAGAAACAGATAGGAAAGGCATTTGATGGGTGGTATAGAAACATAAAGTAGTGGAAATTTACTAAAATATATGAAATTGATCCTAATGAATTCTCCAAATAATGACAGATATAGAGTCCCAGTTTGCCGTATTTTTTCACCAGGTGAAACGTAGAGTACTGGAACTGGCTAACATTCAATTGAGTTATTGGCCACCAAGGTCCTGAGAAAATCCCCAAACAATCTACGCTGTTTTCAAGAGAATGGGTTGCTCTCCACACACTTATAGCACTGCCCAATTGCAAAAGAAAACAAACGAATAACTCATTGAACATGGAGACGTCAAGCTGCTGCCTACATAGAACCTGCACCTCTACATTCTAGCAACTTTGGTATGGGGACACACTTTACATGCTACCAACAGAGGAACATAAACATCACCTCAGCCACAGAAGTCTTTGATCCTGCAAGAAATACATATGGGCAATTGTGACTCAATGCTTTTGAGGGTAACCCACCAGAATGTCCGATTAAACTTAAGCACCATTCTACAAGACAGAGCTCATATCTAACAGTGCTTGCATGGCCAAGAACCAGAGACTAGATAGCCTAGAGATAAAGCCAAATACTACTGCTATAAAAAAAAAGTAACAGTAGGTTGACTCCTAATGATATTCTTCTCTACTCCTAAATTAGTATATACTTTATTCAGCCATAGAAGTTTCTTCCTGCAGCATATTGGAACAAATACAGAGATTTCCCCAGCCAGACATTACATAGAGAAACTTTGGAACATCTTAATGGAATGTCTCCATTAAATTCCAACTCTCAGATATCAGGGACCTCTGAGTAATAGAGGTGGGTGTATGTAAGAGCCAGAGGGAATGGAGGACAAGAAGAGAACAAGGCCTCGTAAATGAACTGAGCAAATGTCACGTGGACTCACCGAGACTGACCCATCAAACCAGGGCTGACACAGACCTGCACCAGATCTTCTGCATATATGTTATAACTTTCAGGTTATTACTTTCACAGGTCTCCTTAGTGTGTGAACACAGGGGTCTCAGATTCTTGTGCCTTCTGTACGGGTTCTGTTCCTTTGGTTTATTTTCCTTGTGCAAATTCGATGTGATGGTGTTTGTGATAGCGTATTGTACTTTATTTCATCATGTGTTGTTGTTATTTCTTAGAATCCAGTTCTTTCCCAAGGAGAGACAGAAAGGTTGTGGAACTGGCTGAGATGGGAGCTGGGGAGACTTGGAGTGTAATCAGGATATAGTATATTAGAAAAGAACCTATTTCTATTAAGAGGGGAAATAACTATTTTATTCTGATATGGGAATTCAAAATCTCATAGGTAGCATACAACTCTATTTGGGCCTATTCGCTCATAGTGGGAGCCAGGGATGGGCTAGGTTAAAATTTGAGTCGAAGAAAGAGATCAGCAGAGGTTGGAAAACAAAATGAATTTCAGTAGAGTAGAAAACAGCTGATTTCCCATCTTAAGTATCTGAACAAATTCTGATTATCAACAATGTCGCAGGACAATCAGATAGACTGAATGGTCACAGAAAGAATTTTTTTTTTCCACACAGTCAAATGGGACTCAAGAGGCAAAGATATACTGGGTTTCAGATACCTACTGAAATTACCACTGAAAAGATAAGGGACTCCAAAGGACAAAAGAAAAGCAGTTCTGCTGCTCTTTGTAGGGAAGCTGCAGTCTAGATTCAACAAAGTTTATTCTCTCTACTAAAATGCAAACAGCTCAGTAATATATCTACTTAGATTACCTGGGGGATGATTATGTCATGTGAACTCCTGGGGAAATATGTACTGCATGTAGAAAAATGAATGAAATCTAAAAACAGATGATTTTGCTAAGATGTATGGGTTACCGTCAAGTACACAGTGTGTTTCTGTTTCTGATGTAGGTGGAGTCCTAAATGGGTAAGAAAGAAAGAAAAAAACACACAGAAATATATCTGAAGTGAATATTTTATCTGTGCTACTTCAAAAAGCTTTTATTTTTTTGTGTATGTGGTGTGTGTGTGAGTGAGAGAGTGTGTGTACACATGCTTATGGTGTGTGTGTGTGTGTGTGTGTGTGTGTGTGTGTGTGTGTATGTATGAGTGTTCATGTAGATGCCATCAGAAGAGTTTGTCTTATCACCTAGAGATCCAGTTTTATGTGGTTACAAGTCTTCCTATTGAGCGACGTGAACAGAGCTGTGGTAACTCCATTCCATTCAACATACTTTAGTCTGTTTGCATTTGCTAGTTTTCTCAAGGCAAGAGGTGCATTTTCCTACCTCCTTACATACATGGGATGTAAGCACTTTAAATGTGATATTTAGTGTAAACTTTATGGATTTTTGAAAGGGTGGTACTTTTTTTCAGGTAATAAACTGATGAATTTGCATACCAGTTTCTGTCTTCTAAGGAGGTTCAAATACTCTGTATTCTAAATAAGCAGTTTTCCCAAATGGCTAAGTTTCTTTTATTTTCAGGGTACCTGCTAACCTGCTATCTTCACCTGAGTGGAATGCAGATCTTTACTTTATGGTGTTTTCAGAATAAGAAAAGTCTTTTTTGAATGCGAGTTCTGTCTGGTCACAGTGCTTCACTCCCCTCCATGGCTCAGGCTTCCTTTGTTTGCTTTCTATGCTCTTATCTGCATGTCTCCTGTCCTCTTTTCATACTTCAGTTCTTCCAACTTTTGACTGTCTTACAAATAACCTGCTATTTTTATCTATGTTGTATTTATCCAGACAAATTTTTGATTCCTTATTTTTGTAATTTAATCCTTCTTTAGAGTTCTGTTGGGAGCCTCTGACTGATAAGGATTGTATTCTTACTCATTCTGAAATTTGGAGCAGCAATGCAAAAAATGCATTTTTTTAAAAAATAACTAATGCATCATATAAAACATATATTTGGGTATGCAAAATTATAATCATAATAACATATACATACATTTATGCTTTTATAATTTTAGGTTCAGTGGAATAACTATGAATTCTAGAATTCTTTCTAAAGGTAGAAAATGGGCCAAGAATATTCTCATAAAAAAAAACAGAAAAGTTTCAAAGAGTAATAATGCTGTCTCTAAATGATACTAGAGGCTTTATCAATACCATGTTATTGGACAAATTGAGAATATGTAAAAGGATTTAAATAATTACTATGGTTATGTAAAAATTCTGAGCAAGTAAATAATTTATTCAGGAAGCTACATGAATAAAAATGAATGGCAAACAGAAAATTAAAAATATATTTATCAAATAATGTTCCTAAAATTTTGGGAAGCATTAAAATATCCTTGATATTTTATTTTCCCATATAAAACCAGCGCATTTTTAAGAGTACAGGTATTTTTATTTTTTTCTATGTTAGAGAGTTTGAAATGAAATGTTTAATATTCATGTATTAATTAATCCCTCAAATGATAGTACACCTACATTATTGGTGTCAACTTCTATCTTCTGGCAAATTCGCCATATATCTAATTTATAAAATGTAATAAATATGAATATAAGATCATCAAGTGACTAACTGTGTTTACTAAAATGTGTCAATATTTTAATAGAATTATCAGTTTGACAGTAATAAATATTTCCTTGTATTTCTTTGAATATTTTCAATCAAGTAGATAGTTTAGTATTTTCTTTGATTTTAAAAGTGTTGATTTTTATGACTGATTAGCCTTTTTGGAAAGTAACATTTATCAAAATGTTTCCACGTAGCTCTATGAATGCTCTATGAATACAATGCGCACCTTTTAAATTTTTCAATTTATTTGCTGAATAATGGTTGTGATACACCTTAGGAGTAGAGAAACTTTTCAATTCTGTTGGTTAATCATGTTTTAAATTTTACACATGAATTTTAAAGATGCTTACAGGTTAATTTGGAGGAAACAACTGTACATATTTCAAGACAACAAGTGTCGCAGTCTGCCTATGTTCTCTACTGCTGTATCCTTGTGTGGCTTCAGGGATTGGCCAGAAAGGGCTGGTGAGGGTATAAGAAAAAGACAAACGCAGGGACACAGGACAGCTGAGATCTGTCAGTTGGGCTCTATGATAGGGAAGCTGCAGCACCTCAGGTTTGTTATATACAGTTGAACAAGGAGACGGGGTTATTGCATACAGCTGAGCAGAGGAGTTAGGTTTAGTTAAATCAGTGGAGCAGTCTTTACAGGGAAGTGGTGCTTGGGCTGTAAATATTCAGGATAAAAAAGCTGCAGAGTGCATTTTTGGCATACACCGTAGCCATCCCCACACAGACTAAAGGGAAGGCTTACTATCCCTCTGAGCCTCACCTGTGGAAGGAATGTCTTGGCAATTTTTCATGTTCCTAAGACTTTGGTCCTTGATAGACTGTCTCATGACAACACATACTCAGGACTTCACAAATTCAGGGATGACCCTACTCCTCAAATACTGCCATATAAAAACTCATTCATCTCATTTCTCTTGATTTTATTTTTCTGTCTCCTCATTAAACATCTTGTGGACCTTGACTTATCTCACTATGGATTCACATTACATACTCACTCATTGCTGTAAAAAGGACACACTTGTATTACTGAGTAATTACACTAAAATATTTTGCAAAAAGATATATTTAAATGACAAAATGTACTTGGATAGAATGAAGCAAAGCCATAAAATATGGGAGGCCTCCCCCTCTCTGAGGAATGAATGGGGAGTGAGATGGGGGAAAAGTCGGGGAAGGGGGAAGAGGGGAGGGAGGAGGAACTGGGATTAGTATGCAAACATTATTTAAAAATAATTGTCATAAGTAATATGTATGAGTATTGTATGTGAATTTTTCCTATTTTTAAATTTTTCTTTATTATTTCATGCAAGGTTAAATCATATTGATTCCCTCATCCACCTCCTCCCAGGTTATCCATTGCTTCTATCCAAATTTGTATATTTTTCCCTAACCAATCAAGTGTATTTAATGCTGTCTATACATGTAGCTACCCACTGGAGCAGTGGTTTTCAACTTTTCTAAATCTGTGATACTTTAATCACATGGTGTGGTGAGCTCCAACCATAAAATTATTTCATTGCTACTTTATAAATTTAATTTTGTTACTGTTATGAGTTGCAATGTAAATATTTAATATATAGGATATTTGAAATGTGTGACTCACAAGTTGAGAATCATTGTGGAGTATAGTGATCCCATCAGGGGCCACACCTTTAACTCAAACTAATTCTCCAGATCTCAGCAGCTATCAATTGCCAGTAGCTCCTCTGCTAGTGATGGAACCTCATACCCACCACTCCTTTTCATGCTTGGACATAGTCTGCCTTGAAATTCTACAGCTATTTTGCATGCTGGTTCAATTGCTGTGAAGTAATATGTGCAACTTCCCTGAAATGTCTAGGAAATACTATTTCTTTTAAACCATCTACAAGCTTGAACTCTTACAATATTCCCACTCCCTATCTGCAAATGAGCCTTGAGAAGGGAGGGTGTGATATAGATGTCCTGTTTAAGGATAGATTTTCTTAGTCCCATATTCTTTCTGTTTGCCTAGTAGTTCTCTATGTTAATCAACATATTTTCCAAATAGGAGCTTTTCTTAGAAGAACTGAGAAATGCAAAAATCTATACAGAAATGATGAACCATCAGAAGTCTATTGATACATTTATTTAGCAGACTAAAAATAATATTTTCTTTCCTAGGTCTACGACTCATTCAGTCACATATTCTTGGCTCATATTGATGCCAGATATCAATTACAAATAGTGGAACTGGCATTAAATCCAATATGAAAGTTGTTGATTACTCCCATAATGTTTCTGTCACTATTACATTATTGGGACCATCTTCTCAGGCAGGTAGCTGTGATAACTTGCAAGGTTCATCGCTGGGTAACACTGGTGACTATTTTTCCTCCTCTGGTAGCATAGCACCTTCCAGCACTATGAAAGTTAGCCATCAGGCACGACAGTCCTAAGTGCATACCAGCTTCATTTCTCTATATTCTTTGACTCAAGTATGTGATCACCTAAGCAATGGAGTCTTATTGTCAAGTTCTTTATAGAAACAAAGATCACTGGGAATAGTCTGTAATGTTTAGGGCTATCTATAGGACCTACTGACCAATAGCTCCCCCCCAAAAAAAAATATCTCACTACTATTAATGAATTTGTTATTTGTTGATCTGCGGTGTCTAGTAGGATCCTTGTTGAGTAACTCTATTAAAACTCTTTTAATGTAAGTGTATATGTATATTTAGGAAGCTTCTATTATATTAGAATTCTATACAACTTTTTCAAAATGCCTTTAGTGTTAGGTATCCATCTCTGTATTATCTACTCTACTCTGCCATCTTATCCATTACCCTATTTAACCCTTTCTTTTCTTCATTCATTCTTAACTCTGTCTATGATTATTTTCAATTTTCACTACCTTAAAATCCACCACTTATGAATTTCTTCACCTAGGTGGGTATTCCATATGGAATTCAGCTATCTGAAGACTCAATACATTACACACATGAGAGAAAACATGGTGTTTGTCTTTATGAGCTTGGGGTACTTCACTCAGAATTATTGTTTCCAGGTTGAAATACTTACCTGTGTGATTCATACTTTTATTTTTCTTGACATTTGGATAATATTTCAATGTGTGTAATTCTTATATGAGATGGATGACTAAGTGTTTATGTCATTGGGAGAAACAGGATTATCAGCATATGAGGAAGCACATATATGTCATATCAATATATTTGAGTAAAAAGCCTTTTCAAAATGCAAAATACTTCAGTTATTTCATTGTTCTGATGCTCAGTAAATTTAAAGGTTTTTATAATATTCCCAATATATTTCATAAAATACATTTTATCTTTCAGATGATTATTTTAAATTTCCACCATGTTGCTATATGTATAAGTTCCAGAGCATATCATGTATTCATTTATCCAAATTTTATAAATAATTGAGTATCATCTCCTTAGGGTGCCTTTGACATAATTACCCTGGACTGATGATTTTGTTTTGTAAAAAATCAAAGAACAATAGAGAACTCTCCATTTCCTATTACAATTTGATTCAATATGATCAAATTCAATATAACTGTAATTTCAATTAAATTATAATGGTTGTGTCCAATATGTAAGCCAACAATAATTTTATCTTTGAGTAGAGAATCTCACTGCATGTGAAAAGCTAAAAGGATGCTTCTGTAAAAGCCTCAGATGAACAAATGAAACATAATATGTATTTGTCAAGTGAGTGATTAGCATAAATGTTTTTAGCAACTCAAATGTGATAAAACCTGTGTTCTTGATAGAAAATGGGAATTTTATATAATTGTTTGGTTAAAAAGATTGAAGGCATATATTTCATGATGATGATGTAAGAAATAAAACCCCAAATATGTAGAAAAATTACCAAGCATTTTTAAAGGTATGCTTGACACAAAAAACAAACAACCTTTCTTTTTGGGGGGTGGGGGATGTGAAATTAGCATAGCATTGAGACAAGAAATAACAAGGTCACAGATTGGAAATTGAGGATGGCACGTAAAAATCTCTTAGTTAATATTAGATTAACTTATTATGACATTGTCTATTAATTCCCTGAAATTTTACCCACAAATTATAGAAATAGTAAGAGCATCTAAATAATCTATGAAAGACTAGTCTATATTTTTTAACAATTGCAAGCAATTAAACATTTTAGAATAGATATAAAAGCAACTTCTGACCAAAAAGGTATATGACTAAAATATAAAGCAAGAAACACTTTAATGCAAGAAGAGTGAATGGGGAGTTTTGGAACATGAATAATAAACAGACGAACTAAAATTATTAGAGCAGACAACTAAGAAATTGAGATGCTTTTTTTAAAAAAAGTAGATGCTTGCTTCACATGAATTTGCTTGTAATTATCTATCACTGCTGGGGATTTTGGCCTCTGTTGGTCATCTAGATCTTGGGAGACTTTAGCAAGGCTAGAGGGACCAGGTATAAAAAGACTTATGCCACTGTTATTTGCTTTGAAGTTAAAGTGGGGCATGGGAAGCACATAGTCACTGGAATATGACAATGACAACAACCTGAGGTGAGCAAGAAGGTGATTTAGGCTTTTAGAAAGTAAGGAATGTAAGTGTGCAAGCAACCTTAAAGACTTTGGAATAGTCTTCACTGTAGCATCCCGAAGGGAGCCCCGTTTACCATTCCTTTAGTATAAGGAGTGACACATTGAAACACTTGAGTTAAATGACATCAAAAAATCAAATGACGGTAATACATATTACAGAATATTACACGCAGATACTGAGGAATAAATACTCTTTTTATCAACACATGAAACAGTCTTCAAAATTGATCACATATTATGGCAAAAAGCAAATCACTATGCTTGTGAAAATGTATTCCATGTATCAGTTCCAATAAAAACTACAGAAAGTATATAATATCATAGAGAATAAACAATACACTGGTGAATAAAAACTGGGTCACTGAAGAAGTCAAGAAGAAAATAAAAACTTTCTAGAATTGAGTAAGAGTGAAAATATAACTTACTAAAATCTATGGAGCATATGAAGGATGTCATATTAGGAAGAATTATATCACTAAGACTTTGCCTCAAAAAGTTTGAGAGTTCTCAAAGTAATAGTGATATACCCAAAAGCCTCAGAAAAAGAATCCAAACCATAATTAGTAAATGGGAAGAAAAAAAACAATAAAAAACAATAAATAAATGAAAATAAATGAAACAAACAATTGGTTCTTTGAAAAGATGAGTAAGACTGATAAAGCCTAGATAAAGTAACACAAAGAAAAGGAGAGAATAGACAAATAAATTAAATTACAAATGCTTGGCTGTAAACAGAGACTGTTCTTTCATTTCCTGGCTACCCAGACTTGAATAATTACACAAAAACTATATCAATTACAACATGGATTGGCCAATAGCTCAGGTATATTTCTAGTTATCTCTTACATTTTAAATTAACCCATTTCTATTAATCTATGAATCATTATGAGGCTGTGGTTTACCAGTAATATTCTGGCATCTATCTCCTTTGGCAGTTACATAATGGCTGCCTGATTCTACCTTTTTTATTCCTGTATTCAGTTTAGTTTGTCCACTAGTATATTCTGCCCTGCCATAGGCCAAAGCAGCTGAACACTGGGTGCCATTTTGTAGATGGAGACGGTTCTTTTGCTTCCTGTCCATCTAGATCCGAATAATCACAAGGAAACTATATTAATTACAACACAGTTTGGCCAGTGGCTCAGACATATTTCTAGCTAGCTCTTATATCTTCAATCAACCCATTTCTATTCATCTGTGTTTTGCCACAAGGCTGTGGTGTGCCAGTAATGTTCTAGCATCTACCTCTTTCGGTAACTACATGTCATCTACCTGAATCTGCCTTCTTTCTCCCTGCTTTCAGTTTAGTTTTTCCACTTAGCTATATTCTGTCCTGCCATAGGCCAAAATAGCTTCTTTATTAACCAATGGTAATAAAACATATTCACACTATACACTGTGGAATCTCACATCACTTGGCAGTCATTGGGGTAGATATTAACATAACACAGTTTCAAAACAAGGACTCTGTGAAACTGAAATAATTTAAGAAAATGAAAATTTCATATATATATATATATATATATATGTGATATACCCAAATTAAACCAATATGAAATATAGAATTTAAACTGACCCATAGCCAGTGACAAGATTTAAGTAGCAATAAATAATCTCACAACTGATCAAACTCAGAACCAGATGGATTTATTGCAAAAGTATAGCATGGCACTAAAGAAGAATTAACAGCAATGCTACACAAATTGTTTCACGAATAGAAAAGAACAGGAGGTTAAAAATCTAACATTATATTTCTAGCAAAAAACAAAATAAAAATTGCATGCTATTCTCCTTGATGAAGATAGATGTAAAAATTTACAACTAAACACTAGAAAACTGAATTCAAGCTCTTATTTAAAAGATCATTCATCAGCCGGGCAGTGGTGGTGCACGCCTTTAATCCCAGCACTCCGGAGGCAGAGGCAGGCGGATCTCTGGGAGTTCGAGGCCAGCCTGGTCTACAAGAGCTAGTTCCGGGATGGGCATCAAAGCTACAGAGAAACCCTGTCTCGAGAAACAAACAAACAAACAAACAAAAAAAAAAGATCATTCATCATGAGCAGGTCAGTTGTATTACCAAAATGCAAACATGATAAAATGTATGCAAAACAGTAAATGTTATTCATCACAAAATACAAATGATCATTTTACTAGACACAGAAAAATGCTTTTGACAAAATCCAGTGTATTTTTATGAAAAAAGCCATGGAGATGATAGGTATGAAAGGAACATACCTCAATATAATAGAAGTTATTTGTGATAAACATATTAAACATCATGTTACATGAAGGAAACCTCAAAGAGCTCTGATTGCTGTCTGTACAAGGCAATGATGTCTATACTATTCACACATTTTCAATAGTGTGTGTGAAGTCTTAGCTAGAGAAATATCACAAAAGTTGAAAACAAAAGGAATGTAAATAAGAAAAGAAGTAAAAGTATTTATTTGAAGATGATCGAATTCTATACGTAGGAAAAGCTAAAACTTTTGGAACAGTTAAATAATTAGAGCAAAGTGGCTTGATAGAAAAAAAATAACACACAAAAACCAGTAGACTTCCTATGCCAATGGCTATCAGATGGAAAAAGAAATCAGTAAAATGCTACCATTCACAATAAATATAACAAAGTAAAATTACTAGAAATCAAGCTAAATAAGGAATCAGGAAACATAAGACATTAGAAGATAGAAAGCTCCAATGCTCATAAATTAGAAGAATTAATATTGAAGAAAATGACTATCCCACCAAAAGCTATTTCCATAGTCCATGTAATCGCAATGAGAATCCTAAAGACTGACAGAAAAATACAAACAAAAATACATATGGAGGCATCAAAAAGAAAGGAGAGCCAAAGCAATCTGAATATAAGGAGTACTGCAGAAGCAATCAGTGTGTATTATTTCAAATTATACACCAGTCACAATATTAAAACAAGACTTGCACAAAATCAGACATATAAATAAATAGAACATTATTAAAGGTAGAATATAATAATTTCATGCAACTACTGTTCTCCATCTCTATATCTATCTATCTATCTATCTATCTATCTATCTATCTATCTATCATCTTTATATCTTTAACCAGTATACATATATTGAAAAAAATAGAGCATTTTCACCAAATGGTTCTGAGAAAACTGGATTTCAACATGAAGAAAAATGAAACTGGAACCAGCTCTTACTTTGCAGAAAACTCCAAAAGAATCAATGACCTCACCAAAGAAGCAAATACCCTGAAAGTACTTAATGGGGAAAAGGGAGTACGCTTCAATTTTTATGCACATAGAATAATTTTTCTGAATAAGATTCCAATTGCACAGTAAAGAATGCCATCAATACACAAGTGATACATCAGGAAACTTAAAAACAATTGGTATAGCGGGAGAAACTTTGAAGCAGGCAAATAGACAATGCATATAATTGACTAAAATCTTTTCTAGATAAAAATCTGATAAAGAATTAGTGTCCAGAATACACAAAGAACAAGGTAAACTAAACAACACAATTTTAAGAATGGATTATTGAAGCAAACAAAAAATTCCCAAATGAAGAAATGTAGATGGCCAAAAAACACTTTGCAAAGTGTTCAGCATCTTTAACCATCAGGGAAATGCGAATTAAAGCTATTATAAGATTCCAACTCACCTGGCTCAGAATATTCATCATCAATGCAAATGACAACAAATTCTTTTGTAAAAGTGGTAAAAAGGGAACTTGGATACACTATTGGTGAGAGTGTATATTAGTTCAACCAATTTAGAAACAAGTATGAAGGTTTCCTAAATAAACTAGAAATAAAATTCCCATATGTTCCAAGTATACCTCTCCTGAGTATACAGTCTAAGGATTTTTTTATTCTACTACAGAGAAAACTTGTGTATCCATGTTCATTGCTACACTCACATTAGCTTGAGAAAAAAATCAACTTAGATGTCCATAAACAGGTGAATGCATGAGAAAAAGTACAAATACCGAATGTAATAAAACTCAGCTATAAAAGGAAGTGATTTAGGAATTTGTAGAAAAAACATTGTGCTCAGAAGATATGATTTACTAAATGAAACATCCCAGTATAAAATATTGGATAGCTTTCTCTAAATTACTATTCATTGAGGCCACAGAGATTTCCAGCCAACACAGTCTATTGGCACTTCCTTGCTTATACACTATAACTACCTGGTAGACTCTATTTCTGAAAACAAACATGGTATGTACTCACTTAAAAGTGTATATTAGCTGTAAAATAAAGAATAACTATGCTAAAAATCCACAGGCCCAGAGAGTACAGGTAACAAGGAGGCCCTAAAGGAGAATGCGTGATTCCCTTTGGGTGGAGAAATAGAATAGGTTTTGTAGGTGGATAGGGTTGGGTCAGGATGGATACATGAGGGATCAGGTTGAAGGGTGGAAGGAAGGGGAGAGTGCTGAAAGAAATGATTGGAAATGGAGATCATTTTGCCATCTGTGGGGATCAAACTGGTACAAGGGAAACTCCAGGAGTCTATAAGGATGATTCCAGCTAAGGGTGCCGTAGATATTGTGGAAGTGGTCCACCAATGACTGGTCCAGTCTTAGATCCATGCCAGGAGAGTTGGTTCACCTCTGACATTGCCTGAAGTACCAGGACCCAGAGACTGGATGATCCAGAGACCTAAGATAGAACCAGACATTACCGGGGATAAAGAAAGTCAGTGTAATGATATCTAATGGTATTTTGCTATACTCATAAACTGGTGTTCACCCCAGTTGTCATCAGAGAGACTTTATCCAGTAATTGATGAAAACAGATTCAGAGATCTACAGCTGAAGAAAGGGAGGAATGATTATAGGAACCATACAGGTCAAGGACATTGCAAGAAGAAAATTCACAGAATCAACTAACATAGGCTCATAGGAGCTTACAAAGTCTAAACTGACCACCAGGAAGTATGCATGAGACCAACAATCAGGGAACATGCATGAGACTGACCTAAGCCCTTTGAATATGTAGCTTGGTCTATTTTGTGAGATTCATAACAGCAAGAGCAGGTGCTATCTCTAACTCTGGCTGGCTTTTGAGAACCTAGTCTTTATACTGGGTGGCCTTCCTGGCCCTAATACAAGGGGAAATACTTTTTCCTACCTCAAAATGATATGCCATACTTTGTTGATACACATGAAAAGCCTCCCTTTTTCTGAACAGAAAAAAAGGAAGAGTAGATTGGGGAGGGCAGCAGAGGGGCAATGGGATGGAGACAATAGGGCAGGATGACAGTCATCAGGATGTAAAATAAATACATAAATAAATTTAATTAATTATAAAAGAAGAGTTTTCAATTAATTTAGAAGATAAACATAAAAATATCCGATATCAATGCCATTTCATTCTCTGACATTTTATGTTTTTATGGTCATGAATCTCATCCAATTATCACTTTGTGTAGTTTATCTGTGAGATATCCTGATGCTCAGATGCAAAGCAATTTATCTGAAATAGAACTACTTCCTTGAAAATTAATCCCAATTTAACCTATCAGTTGTAACCCGTTCTGCTCATTCAGTGATCTCAGGTCTTGGGTAAACTTGGTTTGGACCTTTTCCCATTCTCTGGCATTTATGAATGCTCGGGTTTTCATTATATGTTGTCTTTATAATGATACTCTTTAAATAAAACCAAGAAATATGCCATTTGAGTGACTGATTTAAGAAATTAGAACAAACATTTCTCAATATCTCTCTTTTTAGCTATTTTATTATTTTTGCTTGAGCAGTGGCAGTGGCCGTGATGGCAGTGCTCATGATGCTCGTGGTCCTGTCTCTGTGTGGGTTTGTCCCTGTTTGTCCCTGTGAGTGCAGTGGCCATGGAAACCAGGAAACCAGGAAAGAGAGTGGGAATTCCTGAAGCTGCAGCTATAGGAAATAGGCGATGAAAAGAAACAAAACCCAAAATTTTGTATCCTTTGAAAAATCGGTGAATGCTTTTGACCTCAAAGTCATCCCCCAATGGCATTATTTTCCTCTAATCGTGAGCAAATTGCTATTGTACATGATCAGTTCTCCAGTACTTGAACGAGACAAAAAGCAGTTTAACAAAGAGTAAAATGAAATTCAATTAGATTCGACTCTTTCTCTATCTGCTGTCTGTCTGTATGTATTTATGTATGCATGCTTTTATATTTTTATGTCTCTTTCTCTCTCTACCACAGAGTATGTCTCCCTGCCCGTGTGTGTGTGTGTGTGTGTGTGTGAGAGAGAGAGAGAGAGAGAGAGAGAGAGAGAGAGAGAGAGAGAGAGTTTTATTTGTATATATGTTTTTTTTTTTTTACTGAAAAATGATTATGGCACCTGGTTCAAGATAGCAGAATGAACATGTTTATTTACTGTTTGTCTCCTCTATTGCTCCTTTAAACATGCAGACTTTGGTGACCTTTTTAATATAATGTATAATGTAAGGGACACAGGTTCCAAAGAAAAGGAGTCAGTAGAAAAATGCAAGAAAAGAGGTGCAAAAATGTTTGAAGGGATGAAGACTCGAGAGAATGGAGAATGACCCACAGGCTGGAAGAGGAAACCAAATTTTCTCATTTTTGCTGAGGGAGTTCTTCTTCTTCTTAATCCTGTAGTGGGTAAAGACAAGGGGATTAATTCATGATCTGTGTAGAACAGCCTGCTTCCTATTCCTCTTATACAGCCTTGCTGACTGAGCAAAGGGGCTGGATAATTACTCCCAGGATAAAAAATACACACATATAATAGGGGTGTTCTTCTAAACACAAAAGAAGTTTCTTGGGAGAAAGAAAGAAGCTAACCTGAAGGCTGGTAGAAAAATTAAGTCTCCTAATATATACTATAGCTTCAGAGTCACCACACACACACACACACACACACACACACACACACACACACACACGGCAATCCAGGCTCTCATATTATCACTCTAATTGTCGCTAATTGTGTAGCAAAATTTTGCTTTTCCTACTTATTTTTGTTTTTTTTAAATGTATTTAGTGTCATTAGAATATTTAACACAAACTAATAAATAAAATACACATAAATAAAAATCAACAAATCCCACCACAGGCACATTAAGTTAGAACACTGTGCTCAGTGCTTCTTTTATTACATCTTGCTCTTCTCTATTTCAATATTACCAGAATTCTAAATTTTGGGTTCATGTTTTATTTTTCTCAAGTGCTTTGCTATTTTTTGACTAACAACAATGTGTTAGGAATCTCTCATTGTGTGTATCATTTGACACATTATTGTGTTACTGTCTTCCTACTCAAAGTGATTACAATTTATGAAGTTCAGTTATGCTAATGTACCATTTGTAGTTAGCGTATTTATCTTACATGGAGATGTAGGTATAATTTGTGTGTCTTAATTTTCAATTTTTTTCGTAAAATATGATTTGATTATATTTAATCTCCTCTCCAATTTTATGTTCTTCCCTTTCTCTTAAAACAAAGCAATCAAGAAGAAGCAAACAAGCAGAAAGAACACACACAGACAAAGAAAAAAAAAAACAAAACACGAAGTACATTTTGTTTTTGCCAACTACTCCCACATACAACCTACCTTAATAGATAGTTGGTATTCTTAGTGAAACTCAGTAGGAGAAAACTGATTTTCCATTTCCCAGCAGGTATCAATTGCAAGTAGCTTCTTAGTTAGGGATGGGACTTTGTGTCCATTCAGGTAAGGGTTCTACCTAGAGGAGTGTGACTAGAATCCAACCAAGTGGTGGTTACTTGCAAAACATTTGTGCTACTACTGTTTCCAATGTATCTTATAAACGGGTCACTGTTGAAGGTGGGAGGGTTTGTATCTAGAGGATTTTGATAATGAATGCTAGTCAGTAACGCTAAAATATGCAGCAGGGCACCAGCAGGATTTTTCTACATTTGGTGACATAAAAAAATTTCATTTTAAGCAATAGGACTAATAATTACAAATGAAAAGTCATAGGATTATTTGTTGACTATGTTTCTGACACACTGTGGAAATGGAGACTAGATTTTTCCCCTTTATTTTCTAGACAATAAATCTAAGATACAGAGAAACCAAACAATGTATCCATTCAATATCACCAGGCTAAGTATTGATAATTGAGATTAACGTTCTGATCCAGAGACTGTGACATACTTTCTAAATAACATTACATTATCTACCATTCAAATAAATTTTAAAATATGATGCATTATATATTTTGCATGATATGTGCTAATGCCTTTACAATATGTTTTGCTTAGTCACACATTTATTATTCACTATTAAACCATTTTTCATTTGCTACAGTTTTAAATAATATGCCAAACTAACACTATGCAAAATGGATATTAGCATTTTCCATTATATTTTAGAATAAATAAAAGTGGATTGGGTGCACTGAAATTTATTCACATATTTTCAAGTTTTTCAGACATGTTGTTTGCCAGTGGTACTGAATTTTGTCCTCGGCAGCAAGAAGCCCTTTTCCCCTGTGTCATTAGTTTTCATTTGCCTTTAGAAAAGAAAGGGCAAGCAAAGCACTGGGGAGGAATATTTTCTCTGTGATGAATATAAACTAAATGATAAAGTATTTTGGAAAATAAACTGATTTGTAGAAAATACAGAGTCATGTTCATTCTTTCTGATCTCAAAATACTCATTACTTTTTGATGTGCACTGTGAGATGAACAAAGGCTAATATGCACCAATGAAGCGTTATTGTCTTTGTATTTGACTGCCTCTGACATACTATGGAAACTCATACCAGATTATTCTCAAAGTAGTGATGGTGTAAAGTTATAATCAGGCACATCACCATGGTAACTCAGGTTTCATCAGTAGTAAAGAACTACTTGAGCTGAAACAAACCAACCTGGATATTTGGTGGCCCTTGAATGATGAGATTTAAAAGCAAGTTGACAACTTTGTCTCCCCCAGTACTGTTCACCCTGATCCCTACTTTCTTAAGGTGATCGAAGAGTTATAGAAAATAAAATCTATTCTATTTTATCAAGAAAACCCAGTCTGCCTTAATCACTATGGTTTCAGTTAGACACATGCCACAAAAATTCAGCACACACTTTACAGTTACAAAAATTAAATTTCAGTTTATATGGAAATATTTTCTTTATTATAAAATCCTTTATTTAATATTTAATGTTGGATAAAGATTGAACGTTCACTCTTCTATTGCTCAGTACTAGAGATGAAACTCAGGACCATGTATATTCTGCATTTGTATCCTACCATTGAGATATACTCTCAGCCTCATATGGACATTAAGAGAGTTTTAAAAAACAAACTTGTACTGAGAATATATTGTAATCTATTTTGAGATATTTGTTGTAATTAAAGAAACATGGAATAGCTGCTACAGGTTTTGACTGAGAATGCCACAGTTGTCATTCCATCACACTGCTCAAAGCAGTTCTTTATTCATTAACCAATAAAAGCAACACATAGACAGAAATACCTCCCACATCAGGAATGGAATCCTTAAATGAAAACACACACACACACACACACACACACACACAATTCTCATCTAGATTTAATCTTGTTTGTGCCTAACATATATACAGTACATGTAGAGGCCTTATAGGGGCCATTGAATCACCAGGAACTTGAGTTACAGAGGATTGTTAGCTTCCAGATTTGTGCTAGGAATATACCAAGCTCCTCTGGAAATACAGACAGCACCCTTAATCATTTAACCATTTCTCCAGTCCCCAAATTTAATTGTTAGGAGTTTGCAAAGTAATAATATTTTTACAAAGACACATAGCTGTTAAATGGTGGGTTGAATGGTAGCAGAAGATAACCAGAAAAATACAATAATGAAGCTAATCAGTGCTTAAAAAAGAAAGAAAACCAATAATCTTTTCTAGCATATATCTTCTTTCTTGAAATCAATTATTTATTTTTTTGTTACATGTAAATTTTTATAACTTCAAGCATTTGCTTCTAACTTGGTTTTTGAAACGCTTTGTCAATTTAAGGAAACTCTCACTTGCTCGTCATTTGCTTTATACAAGTGAGAAGTGTGCTTCTACTCAATGTATTGTCTACCATTGTGTCTGTGTTACCACTACTCGATTACACATGCTTTTCCTTCCCCATTGTCCCTGCTGTTTATGCCGTTTGTCTTTGTAAAACCAAAGCTGGGTGTATTTCTAGTAGTAGGGAGGCTGAGATAAGAGAAGTGCTAAAGTTCAAGACCAGTATTAATTACAGGAGATCTTATCTCAAAATATAGTAAGTAAAACATATGTGAATATGAAAGGTTAGCATTTTAAATTTCCTTATGGACTCTGCCGGTAGTTCTCTCGGTACTATTTAGCTTCATAGCTACATCCACATGATTATGCAGGAAATAATTATTTTGAATACTTTTAACTATGTGTATTATTTAAACTAGCTGGTATATAGAATCAATCAGTAATTAATTTTAATTGATATTGATGCCCAATAAAAGTTGGATATTGGACATATCATTACCATAATGCATAGAAAATATTTTTTTCAGGAAGAGAAGTGTCTTATTTCTTTTTCATTTTGCTTTCTTTCTTTTCCTTTTTTCTATACTTTTCTTAAAAAAAAAAGAAAACAAACTTTCGTTTTTCACACACCATCCAAGTTCCCACATCCTCCCTACCTCCTATTCCCTCCACTTATCCTCCCACCCCAACCCGATCCAATCCTTAGAGAGGGTAAGGAACATTGCTTTGGGGATGGTTCAAAGCCCTCCTATTGTATCTAGGCTGAGCAAGGTATCATCAAAAGAGAATAGGTTCCCATAAAGCCAGAACATGCAGTAGAAATAAATTCTGGTGCCACTGCGTGGGGCCCCTCAGTCTGCCTCAGCCATGCAACTGTCAACCACATTCAGAGGCACTAGTGTGGTCTATACTTGTTCCTTCCCAAACTGGCTGGAGTTAATGAACTCCCATTAGCTCAGGTAGACTATTCAGTGGGTGTACCCATCATGGTCTTGAATTCTTTGCTCATATTTTCATTCCTCCCACTCTTCAACTGTACTTTGGGAGCTCAGCCCAGCGCTCCACTGCGGGTCTCTGCCTCTGTTTCCATCAGTTGCTGGATGAAGGTTCTATGGTGACCATCAGTCTGACTACAGAGCAAGTTAAGATCGGGCTCCCTCTCTTCTATTGCTTAGGATCTTAGCTGGAATCACCCATCAGGATTCCTGGGAATTTCTCTAGAGTCAGGTTTCTTGCTAACCCTATAATGGTTCCCTCAATCAAGCTATCTCTTTCTTGCTCTCATCTCCGTCCTTCCTCCTTCTCGACTGTCCCATTTTCTCAAATTCTCCTCATCCCCCCCTTCTCATCTCCTCTTCTCCTTCCACCCTCACTTCTTTCCCCCACCCCTATGCTCCCAATTTTATCAGGCAATCGTGTCTGTTTCCACTTGGATCTACACATGATTTCTTAGGGTTCATTTTATTACTAAGCTTCTCTAGGATCATGCACTATAGGCTCAATATTCTTTGTTTATAGCTAGAATCCACTTATGAGTAAGTACATAACATATTCTTCTTTTTGGGTCTGGGGTTATGCACTCAAAATAGTGTTTTCTAATTACATCTATTTGCAGGCAAAATTTAAGATGTCGTTTTTTCTTAAACCACTGAGTAGTACTCTAATGTGTAAATGTGCCCCCTTTTCTTTATCCATTCTCGGGTTGATGGGCTTCTGGGTTGTTTCCAGGTTCTGGCTATTACCAATTATACTGCTATGAACATAGTTGAACAAATGCCTTTGCTGTATGATTGAGCATCTTTTGGGTATATGTGCAAGAGCGGTAATGCTGGATCCTGAGGTAGGTTGATTTCCAGTTTTCTGAGAAATGACTATACTGATTTCCAAAGTGGCTGTGTCTTCTTTATTTTTAAATTATGTCCTTAACTTTAGGTATGGTATTCCTAAGAAAATATATTAAAGCAGCTGGTAAGTGCTAAATTAAAATCTGTATTGAACTGAATTGAATGCAGTCAGTAGATAAAGTAGTACCCATAATTCTTTTTTTCCCATATAGATTTAAAGGAATACCTCAAGGAGTTTGCTTTAAATAAAAGCTGCAAATTTACAGACAAGGCTGAAAATCAACACTCAGTAGTGTGAAGAGACTCTGAAGAAATTCTTTTGAAATTTAAATTGTGAATGGCTAAAAAGACTTGACATATAAACATAAAGCTTTTTACCAAAATACTTTACATTGTCTCTCTGTGCAGATGTCAACTTCATTCTTTCTCTACTCCATGCATCTTATTAAGGAAAGAATATTGAATAATCAAAAAATTGTGATGGTTGGGCTAATATGTGGGCTGTGTGTGATTTAGTAATTCTTTATAAAAGGTTCTGCGATCGCTTGAAATTTATATAAAGTAATAAATTCAATATTCTGGTAGAATAATTAATATAACAATTTGTATATACAGGTGTATAGTTTAAGTTATTTCTGCACAATTTGTGTGATATGTTTTTATCATTTTTATAATTACCATTATTGAAATAATATTAAAATTACTAAATACAAAAATCTTTTAATTGTGTAGCTGTTTTAAAACATGTAAATTCATTGTCTTATTGTTCTAATATATTTCAGAATTGAACTATATTCAATAAAGATACATGTCATTTTGTAAATTTAGTATGGCAGTTTGTGGTCTTCTGGATCCATTTCTAAATCTCTTTTATTCACTATGATTTACTTCTGCCTTTGATGTTTGAGGTTTGGAAAGAAAATAGAATTGTGTTCAGGACTTGACAAGTTAGAAACTGTCATCCAGAGGAAAGAATAGCTCATAAATTATGAACTAGAAGGGGAGCATGGTCAATAGTGCCACTGTATTTACTCTGTGTACCACACATTTGACAGGCTAAAACCTTTTGCATATTAAGGTTTGAAATTCTGGAAACATAACACACATTTTTTATACCATTCTCTGACAAATGAAACAAAACTGACTTCAAATGTTCTTCCTTCTTACCCCTGGTATGCCACGATTCTTCTTTCTGTTCATTTTTTTCTCTCCTGAAGCATGTTTTGAGAGTGTGGAGAACATGTTGGCTTTTAAAAAATAGGTAAGTGAATGCTAATGGTTATCTTTAATCTGTTTATTTCCCCCCTCATACACATCTTTCCTCTCTCTTTCTGCCTGTTTTCTCTTCCAGTTTTCCTTTCATGTATTCTTACAATAATTCCCCATGAGAAATCTAAGCCAGAACATGGAGGATCATAGCATATAGACACAGGCTTTTCAAAAATTTAATCAGTGTAACATCACTAGTGTTTCACAGTATTGTTTTGTATAAAAGACTATGAGTAGAATTCCTGCTTTATGTCATGGTGAGAAACGAATGCCTATTGACCCACTCATGTTTTTTTTTTTGTATTTTAATAAATAATTCTTTCCTGAAGCTCAGAACATAAAAGAGCCCCACTGGCCAGCCTTACAGACCAGGCAGTAGTGACACACATCTTTAATCCCAGCAGCTGCACTAGTTTGTCATAGAAACTGGGTAGTAGTGGTGCACACCTTTAATCTCAGCCCTAGAGAGAAATATAAGACAAAAAGAGACAACTCTGAGTCTCATTCTGAGATTCCTGGAGGCAGGATCTCCATTTCAGACTTAGAGTCGGTGGCTGGTTGTTTTGCTCTTCTGATCTTCAAGTAGAAACCCCAATATTTGTCTCTGAGTTTTTAATAATCGTGCTACACACCTGTTTTCGGAAATTATGCTTCCTGGAGATTGAGTATGTGTCAAATTAGACTGTTCTAGCAAAGATTGACAAATAAATACAAGGTTCAACTTCCTTCTTAAAAGCAGTGTACATTCAATATCGTAGGGATGGAGGACACAAGCCTTGCAGGCTCTAATGAAGCAGGCAGTATCAGGATGGAAGGGGATAAATTAGTTGAGCTGAGAACCAAACAGAAAGAAGTTGTAGCAGGTCTGTAGCAGGGTTTTCTGGGAGTCTGGTATAACACATCTCTCCGATATTTATGAAACCAGTGGAGCTTTTTCTAATAGCTACACTATGAGCACCTCATGATACAGCTCCTTACACATTCAGATTATCTGTAAATTTAGAGGCCGATACACATGCCCTATGTGGAGAGCAAGCCTGAAATTGCTTTGCTGAAGTTGGGGAAAAAAAGCCTAAAATGGACTCAAGTTGATTAAGAGCAATCTGTGATACATTGGAAAACCCAGAAATATTCAAAGAAATGCACTATTAAGAATTGCTAAATTCATAGTTGTGACAATTCCCAAGAGGGGAAGAATCACATGTAGGGTTAATTGGAATCAGTAGAAACAGATACAGAAATGTGTATGATGAAGGAAAACTACACCCATAACAGTGGAGCAGTAGAACAGATATCGTGAGTTTCATATGCTTAGAAATTAAACAACTGAATAAAAGGAGAAATTTTCAGAAAAATAAAGATGGAAATTAAGTTTCTGGAAATGAACAAGAACAGTACTTGAAATAAAAAAATATGATGGTTCCCTGCCCTGTGGGAAGTCCAAGGACCACCCACCTTCATCCAGGTCTAGTGAGTGAGGTGAGCATCCAAACTGCCTAGGCTCCCACAAAGCCAGTACGTGCAGTAGGATCAAAAACCATTGTCATTGTTCTTGAGTTCTCAGTAGTCCTCATTGTCCGCTATGTTCAGCGAGTCCGGTTTTATCCCAGGTTTTTTCTGTGGGCTGACGAAGGAGGACTTGATTGGGGGAGGGGGAGGGAAATGGGAGGCGGTGGCGGGGAAGAGACAGAAATCTCTAATAAATAAATAAATAAATAAATAAATAAATAAAATATGATGGGTGTAGCATGATAGCAACAACCCAGAGACAGATATTGGAGTTCAATCTGAAGATCAGAAAAGCAAAACAGCCATGCCACTAGAGAATTCTTTCTTCTAGGAAATCCTCAGACTGAAAGAAAACTTGTTCCTGTCTCATCCCACCTTATATTCCTTTCTAGTCCTGGGATTAAAAGTATGTAACGAGTCACCACCACCTGAATCCTTTTCTAAATTGATTTTGTGTAGTCCAGGATGGCCTTGAACTCACAGAGATCCAATCGCCCCTGTCTCGGTCTCCAATATCCTGGGATTAAAGGTGTGTGCCACCACTGCCTTGCTTTAATGGCTTGACTGTATCTTCTGGTTTTCAGGCAGGCCTTATTTATAAAGTAAAAATAAACCACCGTTACAGGTGGGGTTGAAACACAATAGATACAGCAGAAAAATAAGCAAATTCCTGATACAGCAATTATAATATTTTCAAATCAAGCATAGAGATGAACAAAGTAAAAATGGCAAAACAAATGTCTACTACTGGATGCAGAAAAATAAATGTCTGAAAATGAATAGAATAGTCCTGTTTCGACACGTCTCTCAACACCTGATTCCGTGCTCAAAACATATCTATCTGTCTATGTATCTATCTATGTATGTATCTATGTTTCTATCTATCTATATCTATCTAAATCTATCAATCATCTATCTATCTTTCTATCTATCTATCTATATCTATCTATCCTTTCATCTCTTTGAGGTAGGGCTACAGTAAGTATCTGAATTTTTGTGGGTAAAGGGCATAAATCTTCCATTTTCTAACATGAAAGAATGTCTTATCTCGGAATACAGCAAGCAGAGTCAGGAGGATCACCATATTTAAGGCCTGTCTTGCCTAGTTAGTGTGACTGTATCTTTAAAATGAAAGACAGACAGCAAGTCTTTAGAAACCAAAGATAGAACTGGACATTAAGGGAAAAAGTATTAATTAATCCGAGTTTACTGACATAGGAATTAAATGTCTTTATTCTCATCCTATTTTGAAGGGTCATTTCTATGGCTCATACCATTCCCTGTGGGTCAGAATGGAGAGGTAGTCTGCTTCTGATCAGGGAAGCCTCACAAATGGAATGTCCCAGGGACCTCATTTTGGAACACTAATCTGAATAGCACCGACAGAAAGGGTTGCAAAGCACCTCAGAGAGAAAATCTGGTTAAAAAGGCCCTGGGGAAGGCTATTCTCCACACCCTCCTAACACATACCAGGTGACCCACATTGAAGCAGGAATTTCACACAGGGATGTAGCTAAGGGAAGCCTAAGAAAGAAGTGAGTTAACAAAAGTACTGTGAAATTTTACTATCGCAAATGTAATGTGAATCATATAGATTTAAATCTCAGCAATCAAAATTAATCTTGAAAGAATTTTAGACCCCAAGGGAACCTCTAAAGAATAGACAAGCATCAATCATGCTAGAGAAACTTACGCGCAATGGATCTGGTGGCCACATAAAAGGAACAATGAAGCCTTGCAATAGTGTGTGAAAACCTCTATCCATTATATTCACAGACCAGAATGATTGGGGAGAACACATTGGCAGCATGATTTACAGAGCACGAAATTCATAGGACCAATTGCAGCCATTGTGGGAGCTCCATTAGCATCCCCATTTTAAAGAAACCATGAGCCAGCATTGTGCTAACAGGAAAATAGAGAGTATATGTAAGGACAGCCAGTAAAAGAAACAGCCATCCGTTAATAGTGCCATGCATATGGCATTCATTTCAGAGTCCTTCTGTGTTAAATATGGAGTGAGAAGTGTCATGGAATCCTAGGTTTCTTTGCTTTCACAAAACGTGCCTGAAACTGGCTTGTACACAGTTTATATCCACATGCCACCTGAAGGCAGGTGGTACTTAGAAAACATTTCTTACACACAGAGAGTTTAATATGCAGGTTTTCGTTCACCCGTTTGGCTCCCTGCACTGTAAGTGGCACTGTAGTCTTTTGGAATTACTTTAGAATTGTTTCTAGAGGCTACATCAGCTCGTGGACACTTATTTTCCTGTCCCCATACATTGTTCAAAAATTCTTCCCATAGCATTCAGCATCGAAGCAATAATTTTTGCTTTTTGTTTGTGTTTTCTCAAGACAAGAGTTTTTCTGTGTAACAGCTCAAAGATCCAAAGAGATCTACCTGCCTCTGTCCCTCAATTGAGGAGCAATTTTAGTCAGTTTTCTCTACATTTTTCTCAAGCCTCCCCATAGAAGTAATTATCAGATTCATCTGCTGGATAAAGTCCATATTTTTTGTTACTTTGGGAAGGGTATGAAAGGGCCATGTTCTTAAGCAAGGTTCATTCTTTTCTCCTTCAAAGAAGACTATAGTTCTACGTCTTTTTTAAAAAAAATTCAAATGTTAAACTCAAAAGCAGGCAGTGCTCACGAAGGTAATGTCTGAAATTGTGTGAATACTCTGAAGTGTCTAAGTAAGAAAATCATTCTGAATCAGAAGATCACTCAAGACATCGAATTCTATCTGAACATTTTATCCTCTTTAATTGCTCCTATATATAACGCACCACATCATTAGCTATAAAATTATGGATGGAACTGTTCATCCTATCAATCAACCAGAAATGTCCGATATAAATTGGTTTAAAATCTGAGAAAGTACGACCTTTCTTGTGGACAGCTTCACTGTGTTTTACAAATGCACCAGGATAATAATTTTGATCCATTTGTCACTTCCACAAAATAAAGAACCTGCCATTAAACCCCACAATATTCCTGTGGACAGGACTTTAGTTAGTAGTGTAGTAAACATTCTCCTTCCCAACACTTCTGCTTGTACTTTTCTATTCCATGGTTTTCCTGCTTCTGATTTGGTTGCAACTTTGACAGTGACACCAATGTGGTCCAAGTCACATTGCTCTTAATGAGACATCCATGGTGCCAGGGGTTGTTCTGATTGTTGAGGAATCAGTTAGATTCTGGAGTTCAGACAGCATTAGGTGACATTGTCCTTCCACTTAAGTCACATGAGGATGTACATTCCTTCTCTCTACAGCAGTGATTCTCAATGTTTCTAATACTGTAACGTTTAATATGCTTCTTCATGTGTGGTGACACTCCCTACACACAATGAAATAATTTTGTTGCTACTTCAGAACTGTAAATTTGACACTGTTAGAAATCATAATGTATCAGAAATGTAGGATATCTGAACATACAACCCCTGTGATAGGAATATTTGACTACCAAAGTGGTCGCAACCCACAGGCTAAGAACCACTGCTCTAGAAGTGTCAGTGTCAAAGCAAACCAGCCCCTCATAAGACAACTCAACTTACCAACACTTTGCTCTTGGAATTTCCAACCTCTAATCAAATACATTCAAGTTTCAAGCTTTTATAAATTAGCCAGTCTAGTGTACTTTTTTATTATCACAGTGGACAACATACTAAGAAAGCTAGTATCACATCTATAGAGATGTTCCTTTCTGATAGGACTGAAATTTTGGATCATATTGCTCCTAAAAAAAATTACCACAATTTCTCAAAAAAAATGAAGATAATCACTTCTTTATTCTCACAGCTAAGAATGTTTCAAGTGACCAATGATGACAAGTGCAGACTGATTAGAAGGAGTTATTTTTTCTGTGGTGGGGTGTGTAAATTTGATGGAATGTGAAAAAAAGAATATTTGGAGAGGGTTTCTTCAGCTTTTGTTTGTAACATTAAGCACATGCATGGGGAAATAGACACATGTTATGGTAAAATAACTCTAAAATTCCTATAGAATGTATGTCATTCTACAGATTTCTGTTAATACTATCAAAAAATATGTGATAAAAATGGTTGTACAGTTTTTTTTTTTAAAAAAAGCATTAGTTATTAAGTTAATGAACAAACGTCAAGTCCGTGTGGATCCTATTCAAACTAAATATTATATATGTTCCATTAGAAGACACAAGAATAAATGACTAATTATGGAAGAAACTGAATCATAATATAAAAGCTATTTCGTGTTATCTGCACTCACTTTTAGAGACATTCATTTAGACTTCCTTTCAGTAAGGAAATGTACAATGGGCTTTACCATGATTTTACCCCCCAGAGTCTCGGGTGAGTCTTTAAAGAAGGATTTTGCACTGCCAAGATCTTACTTTATATTTTACTTAATCACTTAATTCACTTTCAGTCACCGGATATCAACTCATTATCTTTGAGGAATGCTGCCTGTCCTCTGAATAGTTGGAAAAAGGACCCACTCCTAAATTCCTTTATTGTTTTAGCTACATTTCTTTAATGGCACATTGCAATTAACTCAAGAATTTTCATTATTCTTGGTCATGTTTAAATTCATTAAACTATCACATATTAATGAAAAGATACCATTTGCACATATCTGTTCATGCAATAGTTTGTTGATGCATGCCATATTTTCTATGACAGAACAGATGCTTGTCAAATGTATTTCATAGTAATTTATATATTCAGCTTTCTTCTGTGAATTCTTATCTCAACTTTTCCCAAAATTAGTCTGTGGAATCTCTAAAGTCAGAAGATCATCAGCCCCAAAATGAAGACATTTGTGGTCATGTATCTCTCCAGATAGTGTAGAGCTAGACTGGTTTTCCTTTCTAGGATTTCTATTCTGTTCTATGTAGTGTTGCCTTGGAAATAATAGGGAACCCAGAATGTAAATGAATTTAGAAAAGAAAGCAAACTGTATACCTCCAATGTCCTATTTACAAACAAGTGGATTGAGTTCTTGCTATTCTCCTCATATCAATAAATTGAATGATGCAAATCCCATGGAGATTCTCCTCTTTATGAAATGATCAATAGCTCATTAAAGTATTGTCTTTCATTAAAATGTAGAGTCTATAGACTAATGTAGAAAGTGTGAGGTATTCTTTTTCCTGTCGAATCAGTGTGGTTACCTGACTGAAAACCTGGCAAGCATTAAGTTCATATGGTGATTCAGTCTCCACTGGGCTATTCATTCATCAGGATAATGTACCTTTTGAAGATGCTAATTTATATTTGTTAGTCTTTCAGATTGAACTTGACTAGTTTTGGAAATAATTATAAATGACTTTTATATCCAAAACAAAGGAGGTCACTAACTCCATATTTCTCAGTTCCATTTTTTATTAGTCTGTGTCTACAGAATATAATGTAAGAAGCTGTGGTTCATTCTGAGCTTTGGACTGACATTCACCTCGGTTTCCCAAGCTTGTTTTCTTTAATCATAGGGTCATCATTTCAGAAAGTAAAACATCTATCTGACGTAGGTATGTGTTTTTAAAAACCAGTTCTTTCCCTCATAATTTGCCTTGAATTCTTCACTTAACTTGTTTCAACTTTATTTTCTTCACTGGAGAATGGTGAATAATATTATATATATTATATATTTCTACAACAATATTATTGTAGGAATGGTTTTAAAAGTGTAATCATTTTCCTTTTCTCCTCCAAATTATTTATTTCTTTATGTCCATTATTTTGAAGTTTACATTAACTTTATGAGCTAACTATATCAAGACTATATTCAAACATATCAATTATGCCCATTATTTGAGTGCTGCCTAAGACCTCTGTCTCTACCATATTGTATATCTTTTATGATAGTGAGACAGACTCAGATATTTTTTTTATTTTAGCTCTTTAATTGCATATAGTCAATTTTGCTAATGAAGGAAATCATATCAGGAGACATTTCTCCACATCTCCTTTCTAAATCCTCCATTCCTTTTTCTCAGAGTTTCATTGTGTTTCCCAGTTTGGTCTTTTAACTTCTGAATTACACAATCATTCTGCTTTGGTATCCCCAGTAGCTAGTATTTTGAGTAACTTTCACCACATTTGGCAAAGGATTACATTTTATTTCCTTAGTATTGTCTTCAAAGTTCTGCATAATTTGATAGCTCTTTAATCAGTGACCTCCTCTAATCATGTTGCTTAAAATTTGCTTTTACTTATCTGGTCTAAGCATGCCTGCCTCTTTTTTGCTGCATATTTTTGCATTCATCCATCCATCCCTACCATATTGCACCTTTTACATATTTGTTGTTTATCTTTCCACAGTACCCGCAGCTTCTTACGTATCACTTTAGATTTGCTCAATACTTTTGTTTCTTTGTTTTGTTTCATTTTTATCATTAATAAATCTATCTATCTATCTATCTATCTATCTATCTATCTTATATCCAGGCCACAGCTTCCTGTCTCTCCTCTTCTCCCAGCCCTACAACCCCCCCCCCATCCTATCCCTCAAACCACATCTCTACCACTTCTGTTTAACAAAAGGCAGGTCTATCAACAAAACATGGCTTATCAAGTTGCAGTAAGACTAAACATTTCCACATGTATTAAGGCTGGGCAAGGTTACCCACTATAAGAAGTAGAATCCCAAAGACTGTGTGAAACTTTTCCTTTTTAACTTTCAATGCTTCCATACCTTTGCTGGCCTACAAAGTTTGTCTTTTTTTCCCCTGTAGGTCAATTTCTCATTTGTAGTCATAAATATAGTTTGCTGAATGGAGGCTGATAGTTAGTTCCAGGCTGCTTAGCTCTTAAATAATCACAAAGAAACTGTATTAATTAAATCACTGCTTGGCTCACTAGCTCTAGCTTCTTATTGGCTAACTCTTACATCTTAATTCATCCTATCCCCATTAATGTGTGCATCACCACGAGGTCATGGCCTACCAGCAAAGTTTCAGCACGTTTGTCTCCAGTGGCTCCATGGCTTCTTTCTGACTCTGCCTCCTTTCTCCCAGCATTCAGTTTTTCCCACCTAGCTCTGTTTCCCTATAGCTCTGCTATAGGCCCAAAGCAGTTCCCTTAGTTATCAATGGTAATCACAGCATACAGAGGAAAATCCCACATCAATAGTTAATATATTTACATGATTTCTTTAAAAATGTGTCAATAGAAGTATTTATATGATCAGAAAAGTCTAGCATAATATGGTTTTGTCCATAATAAGTTTGTCAGGTTAAAACCAGTTTTTGCTCTTGGATGTCATTTATCCTTTCTTATGAGAACAACTTAACATACCTAAATTATAAAAGATGTCCATTATCATCATCAACTTGACTCTGCAATGAACATTTTCTACAATTTTATTGCATATCTACCCATCTTTTCATTATCTGGCTATGAGCCCATTTTTCTTTTCTTTTTTTTTTTTATTGAGAAAAGGAGAAGAAAAAAAAAAACAAGTTTCCACCTCCTCCCAGCCTCCCATTTCCCTCCCCCTCCTCCCACCCTTCTCCCCCTCCTCCCACACTTCTCCCCCTCCCCCCACTCATTTCCCCCTCCCTCTCCAGTCCAAAGAGCAGTCAGGATTTCTGCCCTGTATTAAGTCCTAGGTCCTCCCCCCTCCGACCATATCTAGGAAGGTGAACATCCAAACTGGCTTTGCTCCCACAAAGCCAGCACATTAAGCAGGATCAAAACCCCGTGCCATTGTCCTTTGCGTCTCATCAGCCCTCATTGTTCGCTATGTTCAGAGAGTCCAGTTTTATCCCATGCTTTTTCAGTCACAGTCCAGCTGGCCTTGGTGAGCTCCCATTAGATCAGCTCCACTGCCTCAGCGGGTGGGTGCACCCCTCGTGGTCCCGACTTCTTTGCTCATGTTCTCCCTCCTTCTGCTCCTCATTGGGACCTTGGGAGCTCAGTCCAGTGCTCCAGAGCCCATTTTTCTTAAACAGATAAAAATTGTGCTGGAATTCTTTTCTCCATAATCTCCTATTTGGCCCTGTTTGTCCTACAGGCTGCTCTGCTGGATTATTTCCCCCCTCTTCATTATATGTTTACTTTAATATTAGAATCAAGGGGAAGAAAATGGAATCAAGGTAAATGAAGTTGTTAGGGATAGTGAAGGACAAAATTATATAATCAATTTCTCCTCTCTAGATAGATCCATTGTTCAGTCCTGTACTCTAAAACTAACATCTGAAGTTATATAGACTACAGACTACTTAAAAAACACTTGATACACACATAAGTAAATACATACTATTTGTCTTTTTGACTTGGGATTACATCACTGAAAATGATTTTTTTCCTAGATCAATCTATTTACCTGAAAATATCATTGTTTCACTTTTTAACAGTAGAATATTCAATTGTGTAAATGTACCACATTATCTGATTTATTGTTATTTGTTTTATTGGTCTTGACTATTGTGACTAGTGTAAGAAAAGCTCTCAAAATCGTTTTAATTTGCATTTTCCTATGACAAAAAATATTGAACATTTCCTTAAGTGCTATTTAGCCACTTGTATTTCATCTTTTGAGAACTTTCTCCTTAGATATACTCCAATTGTTTGGTTTTTGATGTCTGTTTTTTGCGTGCGTGATTCATATTTTTTAGATATTGTATTTGATTATATGTGTAGTTAGCAAAAATCTTTTACTCTTCTGTAGCCTGTTACCTTTTTAGAGTGCTGGTGTCCTTTGCCTTTTCGATAGTTTTTATAGTAGCTTTTTAACCTATGATGTATTAGAGATATTAGATCACTTTTAATTAATATTATATATGATAATAGATATTAAATAACTTTTTTAAATGTAGCTTATTGTAAGAGAATTGTAATTGGTTCTTTTCTTACTTAAACTGGACATCCACAAATGAAACAGATCTGGGTGAACCTTAAAATAGGCAAATGTGAATTCAATGATATATTAATATTTTATCTAAAGGTTACAAGAAATGCCAAGCAACATGTTCTTGGGAGAGAAGAAGGAAAGGAAAGCTGTTAGAATTTATAGCTAAAGCAGACATTGACCATGGGCTGAATGTGTGAGAACTTCAAAGATCGTGTTGGTAGAACTTGAATCATAATGTCAAAGAAGAGAAACTTGCAATGTTAACTTGATTTTTTTTAAACCTCTGTCACATTCTTTCATGGTGTAATAAAAATATCAACATTCCGGAATCTGGGAATATTTAATAAGGGTAATACTTTATAACACTACATACATTGTAAAATATGAGTATTTATTCACTTTATAAAGAGAATGGTATTAAATTGCCATAAAAGATCCATTTATAGACAAGTAACAACTATACAATGTACCAACAGCTTGCCCCAAGATACTCTTCCCCTACAGCTTTGCAGCCTGCTCTACTTCTGATGGAGTAGCCTAAAGAGCTATTTACTGGTTTGTTGACGTTTTCTTTAACTATTCCAATCTAGACAAGATCTGGTTAAAATGTCTTTATTGACTCTCTTTTATTTTTCATCCAGAATCAGTAAATGTCTGTCTAGAGTTTAGAAATGAGCAATCTACTCATGAAATTCAGTGAAGAAGTTTTACTTCTTTACTTCACTATTATTTACCATCCTTCTGTTGTTTTACTACATAATAAGAGTCCAATATTTAGTACAAAATATTCACAAACTTTAGCAAACATGAGAATGCTCTCTGCTGACATAAGAAGTGGAAACAGAAACACACACTTTGCTGGGAACAGCAATAAACTTTGCCACAGAGCATTTCAGAAATGTGTCTTCATGGCTGTTGAGAATTCAGTTCACAGATGTGTTTCCTGATGATCACAAATCTTAGTCACAGGTTAGCACAAGCCTATTCCAAATGACAATATTATACTGCAGGAAACAATTTCTGTGCTGTCAAAAGTTCACTAATCAAATGTCAGTCTCTTTTCAATATTTCCTGTCTGATCAACTATGACCTAAATGCATTGCAAAAGCTAATTACTGTTGTAGTGAACATCTATTTATCTCAGTCCTATGAGCTGCTATCAGCTTGTTACTCATATCTCACACTCCTGAATTCTTCCTTATACACCCTATTTTCAGCTGGGAAACAATGTGGGTCCTGTGACAAAATTATTTTCCCATTAAGAATGTTTTTCCTTCAGCCTTAGCAGTAGTAGTAACTGTCAGCTTCAAGTGTTGCTCAGTGGTAGAGCTTACTCCTAGAAGCATGTCAAACCCTAAGCATAATTCTAACACTGACAAATAGATGTACCAATTGCTTTTTATGTTCTATACCTCCATAAACTTAAGCTTTGACTTCACTGAAAATTGATCATTTTACAATACAAAATGAAACATTTGTCTGAAAATGTTCAAACACTATGGAAATTGGAGGGGCATTTTTCATTATAAATATTTTATGTGATGTTTAAAGTATACACAATGAGGACATACATTCTTATCTACATCAAGAGAGCTGCTGGGTGAAGTCAGTGGAATAATGATTTTTGAAATATATTCTTCTTTATATCAAAAGAAGGATTATGTTTTTTCCACCAATTGCTTAAAATTGAAATTAGCCTTTATTAATGTATAGAACATTCTGTTACATAAAACATCTTATTGCATATAAATTTTATTTTAAATTATGAGTACAATACAACAAAATCACACCTGAGTCCATTACTAATTTCCTTCAAAAGTAAAATAAATACTTGGAGACTCATATCCATTTATCTCTGAGGTTCATCCTCACTAACATCTAAGAAAAGATGACAAACTAAAATTTTGATTTTGGTGAAGTCAAATAGAGGCAAGGGACTTAGGAGGTTGGTCATGCAGTGTTGATGTCAATCCAAATCTATTGTTTGGACTAATACAAGTTCTATTTGGAAACAATATAGAAATCACAGACCAAAATAACAGAAATCTCTGCTATTATATTTCACAGCTGATGTGGAATTTTCTAAAAACCATAACAATTCTTCTGAGATCTAATCTACATGGGAAGTAGAAAAAGACAAGATCTCCTGAGTAAATTGGGAGCATGGGGACATTGGGGGAGGGTTGAAGGTGGGAGTGGAGAGGCAGGGAGGGAAGCAGAGAAAAATGTAGAGCTCAAAATATCAATAATGAATAAAAAATTAAATCATATAAAATTTTCAATCCAGGTCTTATTTAATACTTCTTTTACTCTCAAAACACTATTAGCTTAAGAGAAAGAAAGCCTTTTGCACATTTCGGCCACTGTCAAGACTGAACTTGGTATCTACTGAGATCTGCAATTGTGTCATTTCCAAAATAATCCATTTTGTAACTCCCTTTGAAAGAAGTGAAATACACAAAAATTAACTTTAAAAGAAGCATATTCTAGAACTGCAATTAGCTAGATTGGCTGTGTAGCATACCTTTCAGGTAATCAAAATTAAAGTCAGTATAGCATAGAGGAAAAACAGAAGATCCTAATCCTTCCAATCAAAAAGCTAAAAGCCCTGGACTGTGTTGCTCTGATAATAACCCTGTGTTTTTTCCCAGTTTTATCTTGGTATATTATAAGACAACAGAGAATAACTAAGGAACAAGTAGTTGAAAATACATCCTGTACTTAAAGACTATGACTTGGTTGACTTTCTTACATAGAGTGCCTACAGAGAGACTGGTTTTTCTTTGCTCCAGAAGCTTTTGCTTTTAATTCATTCTGTTTACTGGATGCTAAAACTACATTAAAATGAAGATAAGAACAAAAGAAGATGGTTCTTTTCAATACATTTTGGAAATAGTTCCCTTGTTGAAAATTTCAATAGTTTTCTTCCAAAAAAGTTGGAGGTAAATGTGATCAGAATACAAAGTATGGAGTACGCTCTTAATAAAGGTATTTATTTAAAATACATACCATTATAGATTAATTTTCTATTCCAGTTTTATTATTTTGATTGCTACAAACACAAAATCATCTTAATGAAAATATTTTTTCTTTTATAAATTTTCCAAAAATGGCCAACCTTAGAAGTAGTTGGCAACTGTAAATGTTCTACTAAAGTTTACTGAGACTACGGTTATAATTTATAATTTGTGTTTAAGTCCCATTTCCTTTTAATGTACTGTCTTGAATTCTGACAATGATATTAACTATATTCATTATTACAAGAAGTTATTTTGTAAAGAGAGATTGACAACTCCATCAAAAGTGATATTAATCAATATAAAATTGTTATATATCTACATAAAAAGTACCTATTATACTTTCTTACTCTGTCAAGAAGAGACATTTCAGGATCATTGAATTTTAGAATTGATTTATGAGTTTATGCTAACTGTTCCCCATATTGTAATGATGCAGAACTTCACTTTGCAGACTTAAGTCATGGTTATTGCTAGGACGACTGTCTTTGAAATCACATTTGGTGTCAGCTTCTTCATGCGATAATTGCAGATTTAAGCCTTATAAAAATGGAAATAAATGTCTCCATTTCTAATATCAAGCCTGTAAATTATATTTATTGGGTAAAAGTTATTTATGTATAAAAAGACATAATTTATTATTTCTTATTTTCAGGCCAGTAGCAGAAAAAATACCTAGTTCTATTGATCAAGGGCACTAATGGTCCTTAAAGTGTCCTTTTCAAGAGTGTTGGTTCTAAACACCTCCTGCTAAAGGGTGATTTTATCTTGTTCTTTCTGCGCAAAGTATTTCTGGTGTTTTTTCCATTCTAGTTCAAAGGAAAGATATTTCCCTAACATCAAAGGAGATTGGAGTATGGGAGAGCTGTAGGGTCATTCTTACAGGTCAAATTTTATATGCATATTACATTTATGATTTTACATTAACAGGATCCTTTATTATAGAAAAATGTTAAACATAAATCTAGTTATTGGGCATCTCCCCACTATCACAGAAATCATAGAAAAACATAGAAAGAAATCACTGCCTTAATTATAAATCAATTAATTTATATCCAAATGATGAAAAGTAGCCAATACAGAATTGTGCTATGTGTGTGTTTTGGTACTGATATATATTATATATTATTACTTAGAATTATATATGATTTTATATAAGTATATAAATTTTAGTATATGTATAATTATTTATATTAAATATACTTTAAATTTATATCATTATAAATGCATACACATTTGTATAAATGTGTGCATGTGGATATATGTGTATATAAATATATACACTAAAATCTTACTATTTCAAAATATGTAAAGATACTTTAGTCTTAAGTTTTGCTGTATATTGCTTGCCTCTCTACTAAAGTACTTTACTCATAATATGTTATAAAGACATTCCAGGGAGAGTCATTATTACTCTCTTTGTAGGCACTCACTGAAATGCCCATGTGACACACATTATAGCAGCTGTCCTAAGAGGAAGATATCAGTAATGGTGTGACTCCCTGTCATTAAAAACCACCTTCTCATTAATTCAATTTCCTTTTGTAAAAATCTTTTCACCACTGCTAATCGACCTTTCTGATTTATAAGCCATTTTTATGTGAGCATTGTCTTAAAAGATAAAACACTTTGACCAATTGCCAGGTAACTACTACTCAGTCTCTGTTCATCACCCTGTTAATCCAGCACATTGAGTTATTACTAATTATCTAATCATATTACCATGAATTGCTTTTTCAAGAAATAAAGAAAAAAATATGAGAGCTTCCAAAAGTAAAGACAAGAGGAAATTATAATGAGTTGCAAGGTCTGTGGGAACTGGCTCTGTTTGGCTAGGACAGCAACAATAAAAAGAAAAAGTTTGAAATAATATCTTAGATTAGAAATACAGTTTCCAAATGAAGAGGCCTCCCTGATGGCTGAAACAATTTCATTAGACTTATCCAGTCACAACTAAACAAGAAAGTTATATACGTACAATATAGAATGAAAGAAAAATTATATATGATTTTGAGGTGTATGGTAGTAAATTCATCCTTTGCAAAGTATTGATCAAAGAATATCTATCTGACACTTCCAGGCCATCCTACAGGGGCTATACTGCCCAAACCGCCTCTCTATTTCTATCCCATTCAGCTTACATCCAGATCCCCACACCCCCTGTCTCCCTCCCTCTCTCCCTCCTTTGGGGCATAGCGCCTCCCTGCCCAGCCTGCTAGGACGCTGGGACCGAACCGGGAGGACAAAGGGGTGGCCGGTAGCTCCTTTGTTCCCATAGCCTGCCCGCAGCGAGCAGGGTGGGCCCTTTGTTCGCGAGCTAACCAAGCAGCGTGGAGTTTCGATCTGGGCACCGAGTGAAACATCATTGTGGAGAAACATCTCTGGGGAGTGACATCACTGGGAAGGTACATCAGTGGGCAAGAAGACCTGATCCTGAAAAAGAAGATCCAAAAGGGAGTATTGGGAGGAAGAGATGGGCAGACGCCAATGCAGGAATTCTCCCAACAATCTGAAAAACAACACGAAACCACCAGAAGCCAGTGACCCCACAACAGGAGGACATGAACACCTTAATCAAGAAGAAGTAGAAAAAACTGACTTCATGAAAGTGATTGACACCCTTAAACAGCATATAAAAAACGCCCTTATGGAAATGGATGAGAAGTATAATAGAAAGTTCGAGGAATTGAGTAAATCAGTGAATGATACCCTAGGAAACCAAGGAAAAACAATCAAGCAGATAAAGGAAACAGTTCATGACTTGAAAACTGAAATGGAGGCAAAGAAGAAAACAAAAACAGAGGGCCGGCTGGACATGGAAAATCTAGGTAAACGAATAGAGACTACAGAATCAAGTATAAACAGCAGAATACAAGAGATAGAAGAAAGAATCTCAGATTCTGAGAATAACATAGAGAAAATAAACACTCTGATCAAAGAAAACAGCAAGTCCAACAAACTCTCATCACAAAACATTCAGGAAATATGGGACACAATAAAAAGACCAAACCTAAGAATAATTGGAGTAGAAGAAGGAGAAGAAGTGCAGCTCAACGGTACAGAAAATATACTTAATAAAATTATAGAAGAAAACTTTCCCAACCTGAAGACAGATGTACCTATGAAGGTTCAAGAAGCATACAGAACACCAAATAGGCTGGATCAAAAGAAAACATCCCCTCGCCATATAATAATCAAAACACAAAATATACAGAATAAAGAAAGAATATTAAGCGCCGCAAAGGAAAAAGGCCAAGTTACTTATAAAGGTAAACCTATCAGACTTACACCTGACTTCTCTATGGAAACCATGAAAGCCAGAAGGTCCTGGATAGATGTTCTACAAAAACTAAGAGACCACGGATGCAAGCCCAGACTACTATATCCAGCCAAACTTTCATTCACTATAAATGGAGAAAACAAAATTTTCCAGGATAAAAACAAATTTAAACAATACGTAGCCACAAATCCAGCCTTACAGAAAATAATAGAAGGAAAATCACTAATCAAGGAGTCCAACAATGACCACAATAACTCAGACATCTAGAGACTCTTCACCAGCGCAAATCAAAGAAGGAAAACACACAAACCCTACTACAAAAAAAGTGACCGGAGTTAACAACCACTGGTCATTAATATCACTTAATATCAATGGGCTCAACTCACCTATAAAAAGGCACAGGCTAAGAGATTGGATAAGAAAACAGGATCCAACATTCTGCTGTCTACAAGAAACACACCTCAACCACAAAGACAGGCACCTACTCAGAGTAAAGGGCTGGGAAAAGGCTTATCAAGCAAATGGACCTAAGAAACAAGCAGGTGTGGCCATACTAATTTCTAACAAAGTTGACTTCAAACTTAAATCAATCAGAAGAGATGGAGAGGGACATTTTATACTCATAACAGGAACAATTCATCAGGAAGAAGTCTCAATCCTGAATATCTATGCCCCTAATATAAAAGCACCCACGTACGTAAAAGAAACATTACTAAAACTCAAGGCAGACATCAAACCGCACACACTAATAGTAGGAGACTTCAACACTCCTCTCTCACCAATGGACAGGTCAATCAGACAGAAACCTTACAGAGAAATTAGAGAATTAATGGAGGTAATGAAGCAAATGGACTTAACAGACATCTATAGATTATTCCACCAAAAGAGGAAAGAATATACCTTCTTCTCTGCAGCTCATGGAACCTTCTCGAAAATTGACCATATACTTGGTAACAAAGCTAACTTACACAGTTACAAAAAAATATTAGTAACCACCTGTGTCTTACCAGATCACCATGGATTAAAGTTAGAATTCAACAACAATGCTACCCCCAGAAAGCCTACAAACTCATGGAAACTGAACAGTCAACTACTGAACCATACCTGGATTAAGGAAGTAATAAAGAAAGAAATTAAAGTCTTCCTTGAATTCAATGAAAATAAAGAAACAACATACTCGAACTTATGAGACACTATGAAAGCAGTCCTGAGAGGAAAGTTCATAGCACTAAGTGCCCACCTAAAGAAAACAGAGAAAGCACATACTGGAGACTTAACAGCCCACTTGAAAGCTCTAGAAAAAAAAGAAGCAGACTCACCTAGGAGGAGTAGAAGACTGGAAATAATCAAATTGAGGGCTGAAATCAACAAAATAGAAACACAGAAAACAATCCAAAGAATCAATGAAACAAAAAGCTGGTTCCTGGAGAAAATCAACAAGATTGATAAACCCCTATCCAAACTAATCAAACAACAGAGAGAGAATTTGCAAATTAATAAGATCAGAAATGAAAAGGGGGACATATCCACAGACACAGAGGAAATGCAGAGAGTCATTAGATCATACTACAAAAGCCTGTATGCCACAAAACTGGAAAATGTAAAAAAAATAGACGCTTTTTTAGACAAATACCATCTACCAAAACTAAACCAGGACCAGGTGAACAATCTAAACAGACATGTAAGTCGCGAAGAATTAGAAGCTGTTATCAAAAACCTCCCTACCAAAAAAAGCCCAGGACCAGATGGTTTCAATGCAGAATTCTACCAGAACTTCCAAGAAGACCTAATACCTATACTCCTTAATGTATTCCACAATATAGAAACAGAAGGGTCATTACCAAATTCCTTTTATGAAGCCACAATTACTCTGATACCAAAACCACTCAAAGACTCAACCAGGAAAGAGAACTACAGGCCAATCTCACTCATGAATATCGACGCAAAAATCCTCAACAAAATACTGGCAAATCGAATCCAAGAACACATCCGAAAAATTATCCATTATGATCAAGTAGGCTTCATTCCTCAGATGCAGGGCTGGTTCAACATACGAAAATCTATCAATGTATTCCAGCATATAAATAAACTGAAAGAAAAAAAACCTATGATCATTTCATTAGATGCTGAAAAAGCATTTGACAAAATTCAACATCCCTTTATGTTAAAAGTCTTGGAGAGATTAGGGATACAAGGGTCATACCTAAATATAATAAAAGCTATATACAGCAAGCCGACAGCTAACATCAAATTAAACGGAGAGAAACTCAAAGCCATCCCACTTAACTCAGGAACACGGCAAGGCTGTCCACTCTCGCCATACATCTTCAATATAGTGCTTGAAGTTCTAGCAATAGCAATAAGACAACATAATGGGATCAAGGGGATTCGAATTGGAAAGGAAGAAGTTAAACTTTCGTTATTTGCAGATGATATGATAGTGTACATAAGCGACCCCCAAAACTCCACCAAAGAACTTTTACAGCTGATAAACAGCTTTAGTAATGTGGCAGGATACAAGATCAACTCCAAAAAATCAGTCACCCTTTTATACACAAAGGATATGGAAGCAGAGAGGGAAATCAGAGAAGCTTCACCATTCACGATAGCCACAAACAGCATAAAATATCTTGGGGTAAATCTAACCAAGGAAGTGAAAGATTTATTTGACAAGAACTTTAAGGCATTGAAGAAAGAAATTGAAGAGGATACCAAAAAATGGATGGACCTCCCTTGCTCTTGGATTGGGAGGATCAACATAGTAAAAATGGCAATTCTACCTAAGGCAATTTATAGATTCAATGCAATCCCCATCAAGATCCCATCAAAACTCTTCACAGATCTGGAGAAGACAATAATCAACTTTATATGGAAAAACAAAAAACCCAGGATAGCCAAAACAATCCTATACAATAAAGGATCTTCTGGAGGCATTACCATCCCTGACTTCAAACTCTATTACAGAGCTACAGTAATGAAAACAGTGTGGTACTGGCATAAAAACAGAGAAGTCGACCAATGGAATCGTATAGAAGACCCGGATTTTATCCCACAAACCTATGAACACCTCATTTTCGATAAAGGAGCTAAAAGTATACAATGGAAGAAAGAAAGCATCTTCAACAAATGGTGCTGGCACAACTGGATGTCAACCTGTAGAAGAATGAAAATAGACCCATATCTCTCACCGTGCACAAAACTCAAGTCCAAATGGATTAAAGACCTCAATATCAGCCCCAACACACTGAACCTGATAGAAGAGAAAGTGGGAAATACCCTACAACAGATGGGCACAGGAGATCGCTTCCTATGTATAACCCCAGAAGCACAGACATTAAGGGCAACATTGAATAAATGGGACCTACTTAAACTGAGAAGCTTCTGTAAAGCAAAGGACATGGTCACTAAGACACAAAGGCAACCTACTGACTGGGAGAAGATTTTCACCAACCCCACAACAGACAAAGGTCTGATCTCCAAAATATATAGAGAACTCAAGAAACTAGACTTTAAAATGCTAATTAACCCAATTAAAAAATGGGGCACTGAACTGAACAGAGAATTCTCAACAGAAGAAGTTCAAATGGCCAAAAGACACTTAAGGTCGTGTTCAACTTCCTTAGCAATCAGGGAAATGCAAATCAAAACAACTTTGAGATATCATCTTACACCTGTCAGAATGGCTAAAGTCAAAAACACCAAGGATAACCTTTGCTGGAGAGGCTGTGGAGGAACGGGTACCATCATCCATTGCTGGTGGGAATGCAATCTTGTGCAACCACTGTGGAAGTCAGTGTTTCGGTTTCTCAGGAAATTCGGGATCAACTTACCCCTGGACCCAGCAATAACACTCTTGGGAATATACTCAAGAGATGCTTTATCAAATGACAAAAGCATTTGTTCAACTATGTTCATAGCAGTATTATTTGTAATAGCCAGAACCTGGAAACAACCTAGATGCCCTTCAATGGAAGAATGGATGAAGAAAGTATGGAATATATACACGCTAGAGTACTACGCTGCGGTAAAAAACAATGACTTCTCGAATTTTGCATGCAAATGGATGGAAATAGAAAACACTATCCTGAGTGAGGTGTCCCAGACCCAAAAAGATGAATATGGGATGTACTCGCTCATAATTGGTTTCTAGCCATAAATAAGGACCACGGAGTCTACAAGAGGTGAACCTAAAGAAGCTAAGTAAGAAGGTGAACCCAAGGAAAAACATATAGTTGTCCTCTTGGCTAAGGGAAGTAGACCAAATTTCCGGGGAGAAAATGGGATCTTGGGGATGGGGTGGGATGGGGGTAAAGGGAGATGGGGAGAGAAAAGGTAGAAGGGAAGGAGGGGGGACTTGGGAAACAGGAGAATTGGGATAAAGGAAAGGTGGATAGGGGAGCACGGAACGACAATTCTTAGTTAAGGGAGCCAGTTTAGGGTGGGCAAGAGACTTGACCCTAGAGGGGCTCCCTAGTGCCCAAGATGAGGTTCCCAGTTAGTTCCTTGGGCAGCTGAGGATTGGGAACCTGAAATGACCCTATCCTAGAGCAATACTGACGAATATCTTGCATATCATCATAGAATCTTCATCTGGTGATGGATAGAGATAGAGACAGAGACCCACACAGGAGCACTGGACTGAGCTCCCAAGGTCCCAAGGAGGAGCAGAGGAGGGAGAACATGAGCAAAGAATTCGGGACCACGAGGCGTGCATCCACCCACTGAGACAGTGGAGCTGATCTACGGGGAGCTCACCAAGGCCAGCTGGACTGTGACCGAAAAAGCATGGGATAAAACCGGACTCTCTGAACATGGCGAACAATGAGGGCTGATGAGACACCAAGGACAATGGCAGGGGGTTTTGATCCTACTTAATGTGCTGGCTTTGTGGGAGCCTAGCCAGTTTGGATGTTCACCTTCCTAGATATGGACGGAGGGGGTAGGACCTAGGATTTACCACAGGGCAGGGAACCCGGACTGTTCTGTGGACTGGAGAGGGAGGGGGGGGAGAGGAGTGGGGGGAGGGGGAGAAGGGTGGGAGGAGGGGGAGAAGGGTGGGAGGAGGGGAAGGGAAATGGGAGGCTGGGAGGAGGTGGAAACTTGTTTTATTGTTTATTTTTTTTTCTTCTTTTCGCAATAAAAAAAAAGAAATTGAGAAATAAAAAAAAAGAATATCTATCTGTACACAGTAGAGTTATCTGAAAACTTTAACATTTCTAAGAGAGATGCACATAATGTTTCTCTAATGTTTATATATATTATATAATTTTCCTAGATATTTACAACTTGTGGAACATTTACCATATTTACGTAGAACTCAGATATTATATTACAACATACTTTTCTATTACATATGAATAGCCTTGCTTCTTAAATTATTAGAACCTGTTAGAATATCTTAGTTACCTGATTATTTAATGTTTTGAATACATTATTTGAAGTTAATTTGACCGAATCACAATACCAAATTTTAATATGCATATTATTTTGAGTGATAAAGCAGAAATTTAATTCTGAAAGAACAAAGGAAAATAAGATAAAATCATAAAAGACTTTGTAAGAATATGAAACACAGATTATCAAGATAGAAATGACACATATAATGTCACATAAAGTTATTTTTCAAACAGACTTGATTCCATGCTGTTCTTTGGACAGATAAAGGAAAACATTAGGCAGAAGTGAGAAAATCACCATCTTCACACCAGCACTTTCAAAATAAGTTCTAGAAGTTATTTTGGTTTCTCATATTTTTCTTTGCAGCATTACATTTTAAGAATTTTTTCTATAATTTTTAAAAACGCATATGTTTCTTGTCAGTGTCAAACCTTCAGCCTTGGAAACACACATCCATGTAACACTAACCAGACTGAGAATATATGTATGTAATAACAATTAGTGAAAAAGACGATAAATTTGAAGGAGAGTGGGAATGGGAATATGAGCAGTTGAGGGAGGAAAGGGAAGGGAGAAATCTTGTATTTCGACTGTAACCTCAAAATTAAAAAATACATTAAAATAATATTTATAAATGGACACTCTGCCAGGCAAAGAATTTCTAGATCCCAAAACACTTTAAAATAGTCATTTGTTGTTCTTAAAAGTATTGGGCTAGGAGGCAAATCTCAGACAACATGGTTGATTTTTAATGTTTAACTGAAGAATAAAAATGACAAATATTTATAATTTGTTATATCACATGAAAAATTCAATCAATAGCATCAAAATTGAATATTAGCGGGTCATTATGGCAGACTTCTCTAATAAGGCACCCTCTACAGTCTCAGTAGTATGATTACATGCTTGAAGATAGCTTCAGATAAAACACAGCAAGGCTTTGTGTCAAGCAGGGAAATATGCAATTGGTTTTGTCTGATTTCTAACATTTTGTCAGACTTACTGGACTTCAGTATAGCACAATAAAGGAAAGCCTGATATATTCTAAAAAAGAGATGATTTGGAGTTACAAAACACTACTTAATGTTTCAGTCCAAATGGGTGATAGATCAATAATGCTCTCAAGAACAAAAGACTCAAGATCAATTTTGAAATGGGCATTTTCTCTTGTTAAGAGAAAACAGAAGTTTCTTTTACTGGTTTTCTCCAATATTCCAAAGAGCTGTTCTGAAAATTTCTACCTAACACTACTTTCAAGCAAACCTAAGGTGATAGAAACACTGAGTTTTGGAGCTTCCCATACCCATTTCATGAAAATTCAGTTTGCACGAAGCAGAACCAATACCATGCAGAAAACTTTTTTCCTTTTGTTTTTTCCACAAAATTCAATTAGAGGTGAATCGAGTAAGAAATATGGTCACTACACTTTTTGTCCTAGACATTTAAAAGGTTGAAGAATCATTATTTTAAAAATTACATTGTTTTCACTCTAAAAGATTAAAATTTTGTGTGTGTGAATGCGTGTCCTCTCTCTCTCTCTCTCTCTCTCTCTCTGTGTGTGTGTGTGTGTGTGTCTGTGCTTCTACAACCTTCTGTTTATACATCGCTTGTATGTATATTTTCAGCTCCGACCATTTGGTACTGGATAACAAATTAATATGTGTTCTTTCCTGGGTATTGAGTTTCTCCCACTTTCAGGATTGTGTAGTTGCTTGTAGTTCTTTTGGTAGGAAGCAAACAGATCTTTCCCCATGCACTTTGGTATGTCTGTTGCTGTAGTCATTGATAATCTCATATTTAAGCAGTCCTGTTGATGAAAACTCATGGGTATAGCTTCTGACATTCTTAGGAGACACAGTCTCACAACAAACTGTCTTCCTATAGACTTTTAATAGAATAAAATATTTTATTATTTTATTTTGTTATATTTTACAAAATTTAATAAATATATGCAAACATTAATTCCTTATCAATCTACTGATTGATACCATGACCATGTTGTTTCTTCACAGAATAAAACACTGACTAATGCAAAGGAAGAGGTAGGAACTATAGATAAAAAAGAAAATTCATTAAATGCATTGCATTTTGATTGTAAGGTAACAAATATAAATGAGAACGTTTCAAAAATACACAATGAATATATAAAAAATAATAAATTTAGTTATCGTTTTCAACTAGCTCTAAAGTTAAGAGTAAATAAAATAAAAAGTTTGCAAGCAAACAACACAACTTAAAAAGATGTACCACATTGTGTTCTGTTAAATCTGTCACACAATAATCCTAATTAAAAATAAAAGTATTTTTGTGCAGTAGATTGTTCTTTAGCTATAACTGATATGCTAAAGGCTAGGAAGTCTTAAAATAGCTCCTTCTTGAAATAAGAGAAAATTTACTGATCGATTTTATTTATATGAAATTTTAACAAATACAAAATTATGTAGAGATTATTATAAGCATAGAAGGAATAGGGAAACACATAAAAAAACCATAGAAGCTTTTGATATACAATTAAGATAATATACATATATTATTAAATATATTATATATTTATATCACGTTATATTGGTATAATTTTATATATACACATATATATTATTAAAACAGTAGGCTCAATACAGGTTTTTTTTCTTAATCTTTTCTTTTTAGTTTTCCAGATTTTTATTTTATGTGTTTGACTGCTTATCCTGCATCTATGTCTGTGAACCATATCTGTGCTTGGTGCCTATGGAGGCCAGGAAAAGGCACCAGATTCCCTGGAACTGAAGTTATAGGTGGTTGTCATCTGCTATCTTGCCTCTGGGAACTGAACCTGATTCCTCCTCTGAAAGAACAATCAATTCTCTTAATTGCTTAGCTATCACTCTAGTCCTTGCTACTTATTTACTTGAGGATTTCATGGTTTGGCAAACTTTATTTAAATCATTTACCCTCAATTTACCATTCAATTCCTTCCATGGACCTCTACCATCTTCTTTTGAATTCATTTCCTCTTAAAAGTTTGTTTTTTCTGTGTGGTTGTGGTACATTTCTTTAATCCCAGCACTCAGGAGGCAGAGGCAGGCAGATCTCTGTGAGTTCGTGGCCAGCCTGGTCTACAAAGCAAGTTCCAGGGCAGCCACGACTACACAGAGAACCCGTGTCTCAGAAAACCAAGAAAATTTTTAAAAAAATATTTGTATTAAATGATCTATCTATCTATCTATCTATCTATCTATCTATCTATCTATCTCTCTCTCTCTCTCCCCTTTTTCTCTCTCTCTTGTTTATGCATGACCTTGCTTGCATGTGTGCGCGTGCACACACACACACACACACATCTATCTACTGAATTCAATTAGCGCTACTCCTATTTGCAAATGTTTAGGCTTGACTACTTATTACTGGAATCTTATCTTTGGAAAACAAACAGATAATAAAAAATCAAGTCTTCTCCTTGTAGATTTTTACCCAGGTGGGAGCCTTTTGTAACTTTGCTTTTTCTAAGATGTCATGTCGGGTTTTGTGGTCATTTTAGGTCTTGTGCAGGTAGTCATAACTGTTGAGACATCACGGGAGAGACATCACCATATTTCCCAGAAGAAACCATCAAGTAGCAGTTGCTCTGGTCCTCAATCTCTTACAATCTTTATCACTTCTTTTGTGATATTCCATGAGCTGTTGTGTTACAAATGTTCTATTAGGGGATAGGCACTGTCATGCATTCTCCTCATTTTGAGCAGTTGTGAATATCTCTACTGGTATATAAAATGAAGCTTTTTTTTTAAAGGTGTTAGTGCTGAATTTTTCTAGTGAATATTGAAGGGAGGCATATTGAAGTTGTTAGAGAGACCACCTAAACAACAAAGAGTACTGTTACTGTTCTTGGTTGGCTCACAGGACATTGCATAAGACTCTATTTTTAAAGAATACATATGTGGGTCACAGAACTTGGAGAAATCAAGTTTATATTGACCTGAAAGTTTCCTCCCAAAGGACCAGCTTTCATAGAGCAAGGTGAAATGGGAGAAAAATATCAGCCATCCTCCACAGCTATATATCATGAGAATCACGACAATGACAGGAATGTCATGATCCCCACAAAGTTCAATAGTAGCCCTTGTATCTTGTGGGCAAACAACAACTGTCTACTTTGATCTAAAGCTCACTGAATTGGATGGAACTCATGCCTGGTACTATAAAGCTGATGAAGAACCCATGGATAAAAGGTCATAAGCCATGGAGGAGAACACGTAAATAAAGTAAACTAGTTTCTACGACCTTCTACATGGCTAATATAGGTTCATTTTCAAAGTAGACATCATATATGAATAAAATGTAAAATTCAGTAATAATCTAAATATTAAAGGAAATTATCATTAAATATAGAAGAAAAATGAGCCACATATAAATTTGTGTGTATAATATAAACTTTAAAATTTAATCTCTGTATAAAATAAATAATTTAATTACATGTGAAAAAATTATTTAGAGGTAAATTCTTTTATAGTTAAATTAAATTATGATAATGGTTATACAAAGTTTTCTGCAAATTCAAATTACTCTTCATCTGATTGTAGAAGGAAATATCTAGATCTTTAAGATACATTCTCAAAGGTGATAATTATTAAGAAGAAACAAAGAATATACTTTGGAAAAACAAGGTTTTAAATATTCTGCAAGACATTAAATAATAATTTCATCTACCTTGTTAATGATTTAGAACACAATGTACAATGTATGCTACTCAAGTTTTCTACCAGAAAGCAACACTCCCAACCTGAGACAAAAATTTTGAGAGGTATTCTGCTAAAAATTACTGCTGAAACTCTGAACAAAATTTAGGAAAGTACTTGCTTTCTCAGGTTCATATTCTAGGAACAATAAAAATAATCTAAAAGAAAATGAACTCAAAGAAAAGCATGATGCCTAGTACTGGCCATTAAGATGGCAATACATAGTTCTGAGCAATAGAGAAAGATGGCATGGCCCTGTAGATAGCCTGCTCACTGAAAGTCTTTTAAAGAAAATGTTTTGTTTCAGGTCCAAGTGTTGTATTGATGCCACCACTTAGTTCCCAGCTGTTTAGCTGTGGAATAATCACACAAAAACTATACTACATAAAACACTGTTTGGCCCATTAGCTCCAACCTCTTATTAGTTAATCCTTACATATTAATTTAACCCATTTCTATTAATCTGTGTATTGCCACATGTCTGTGGCTTATCAGCTAACGTTCTGTCTGGCTCTGGTGTGGGTACATGGCTTCACTCTGACTTTGCCTCCTTTCTCCCAGCATTCAGTTTAGTTTTCCCCACCTAGCTCTGTTCCCCTATAGCTCTGCTATAGGACCAAAGCAGTTTCTTTATTAACCAATGGTATTCACAGCATACAGATGGGAATACCACATCACCTAAGTGCAAAGAGGACCAGTTAATCTCTGGTTCACATAATTTGGAACTAGGCTAAGTGAGTTTGAAGAGAACCAAGGAGACCATTGATACTGAACCACAATGAATGAAGAAAAAGTGTGGGAAATGAGCTAAGAAACATAGGCGGGAGCTCAGATCTGTGGCTTCCTATACTTCACAAGTTAACTCTGAATTTCATGCCAAATTCAGCTGGAAAAGATGTAATCTAATTTACATTTTTCCAAAGATCAGCCTGACTGTTGTGCAGTATTAGCAACAAGCTAATTAGCAAAGCAAGAACTAGAAAGAAATTACAGAAACATAAACATGAGATTGTGATGAAATAGCATAGCACATAAATTAGTAGACAGTTTTTCAAATATGGTAGAAATTTTTTTTAATTGGTTGCAAGAGGACCATGGTGAAATAAAGGATTGAATGACCAATCATGATCCCAGTATTTTGCTTAGCAGTTGGTTTTAGACTTGGCACTGTTTACGAAAGCAAGTAAGTCATTCATGTAAGACTCAAATATACTGTTTGTGTTTTGCATGTTAGGAAATATGTGAATACCAATGAACTTTATATGACTGTTCTGTAGACTAGCATATTGTGCCCGAGCTCGGAGTTAAAAAATATGGTCACAGATAGATATAAATATATCTATTTTTTACATTTATTTTTCTCAATACTGGTAAGCACAGCTAGGGTTTTGTACATGCCAAGTTAATACACTATCACTAAGCTACAGTCTACGCCTCCCTTGTGTGACATTTAATATCTTGAAATGAATTAGCTCACCTACAAAATATAGATGAGAAAAAATAAATTAATTTAAAAAAATCAAAGGAAGAAGCAAGAGAAACAAGAGGAATAATATTCAAAGTAAATGAAAGGCCTGTTTTCCTGTAGAATTCAATGATTATGTTATGTTTAATTTATTCAAATGATGCTGAGAGAAAGAATAATTGCATATTATATCATAATATGTAGTTTATTAATGACAAGAAAAGCATAAGTACTGTCTTGACTAAAGTGGGTCTTAAAAAAGAGGAGACAGCTGTCAAAAATGAAGGATATCTTATAAATGATGTGAAAATATAAAAGTTCACTACCCATCAAGAAATACCAGCTAAAACTACATTAAGAACATAACAACCAGGCTGTGGTTGTGTATGCCTTTAATACTAACAGTCAGGAGGTAGAGGCAGGCGATTCTCTGAGTTTGTGGCCAGCCTGCTCAACAAAGTGAGTTCGAGGACAACCAAGGACAGCTAAAGTTACACAGAGAAATCCTGCATCAAAACAACAACAACAAAAACCAAGCAAAGAAAAAGAAACATAACAGAAAGGGTTGTAAAGGCTTAATGAGAATGTTGAGGCCTGACCTCTTTCAACTCAGCCCTGTTACTGTGGCCCCTAGGCTTTACCTCTACAATGATGAACTCTCCTTAGGGTCCTTGAACTTGACAGTGGCCAAGATGCACAGCAAAGAGTCCGTGAATGGAGAGAAGTAAGCTGATGAACTGTATATACCATCTCTTCCATAAATATTAGAGAAAAAATTTTAAGGGTCTGATTATGGCTCTGGATTTGAAATTGAGTTCAGTGGTATAAAAGAGCTAAGATATGAAAACAACAACTATGGCAAACTTAAATTAGTTTGTGCTTAAGAGTGGCAGGAAAGAAGAGCATAGGGTAACACCCGATGGAACTTTTAAACCTATCACTGAATTTGTACAACAGATTATAAAGAATGCTACTTAGAGAGTCTCTCAAGTTTGTGCGTTCAACAGATCTTATGGATACGGAGAAACTGAGCCAAAGAACAGACTGAAGTTCTTGAAAAACTTCTCTAGTTGGAGTTGAACTGCATAAAAAGAAAAATCATGGAGTTTCTATCTGTAGCGTGAAAATGAAAGCTGTGCAGTGCCTTCTGGTGTTTACCTGTGATTGTGGTTTCCTGGAGAATCGATGGGGGACTTATCAGGAGGCCTGATATGAAGTTTTACCACGAGGCTAACAGAAACTCTACGTGTTATAAAAACACACATCATAACAGAGCAAAGTTTTCGGTTTAAGGCGTACTCTATCATCCCTATTTACAGAAACTAATGAATTATCAGTGTTTACCATTCAAAGAAACAGTTTGTGCAAAGGTAGTATTTCCAGAAATAACTGATGTTAACCCTCTAAATTCACAAAAAAAATGGCATGATACAACAAATTCTCAATGTGGAACCTGGATAGAAATGTTGACTTATGAAGAAAAAAAATTAAATTTGTATTTATTTATTTATTTACTTTTGTTTTCAGTACCTCCTGCCTGCAGTTTCCCCTTCCTCCACTCCTCCCAGCAATCGTTCACTCCGCACTCCTCTTTCCCACAGATCCACTCCTCCTCCAGTTCCCTTCAGAAAAAAGCAGGCTTCCCAGGGTTCACAACTAAATTTGGCATAACAAAACACAATAAAACTAGGCACACATCCGCAACTCATGGCTGGGCAAGGCAACTCAGAAGGTGGAGTAGGACTTTGGGGTGTTTTTATTATGAGAACCGCTTTTCTTCCTTCGTGCAGATTTTCTGTATCTTTAAGCTAAAATGAGATTGTTGTAGGCAATTAAACTCGGTCTTCAAATTTCACTCGAGCTATAAACTCTGAAGATAAATTTGAATTTCTAAATTATCAGAAAGTGTGACCACAACAACAGTGAGATACATGTGTCTCATGAGAGAGAGAGAGAGAGAGAGAGAGAGAGAGAGAGAGAGAGAGAGACGCTTTTCATTCATCAGGACACACTGTTTTCTCCACGAAGAAACTGATTTGTAAATTCCATCTTGGAGTCCCAATGCCTCGTGACTTCGCATGTTGATGTCCTGTACTGGCACTTGGCTTTGGACTTTCTGGTGTTTATTTTCACTTCTTGAGAGTTGTTATGAGGCTGCTAGAAAATTGATCTTGCAGGATTATTATTTATTTGGAATTTCCAGGCAGCATCACATTGTGTGCTTATACATGTATGTGTTTAGCTTTAAAGATATTCCTTTAAATTTCTTGGTGTTCAATAACTGTTAAATTACTTATGTTGATAATTAAAAATTATAGGGCTTGTCATTTCTTTTTTATTTGTTTATTTAAGAAATAAATGAGTGTGAAAAGGCTGAGTGAGCTTCTAAAGATTTTAGTAGTTTATCCCAGCGAGGGATACCAAGAAAATGTGTCTTTTGTCATTGCTAAATATGCCATATAATATTTTATATTCAATTACTCTAGGTGTCTTTTATAAGAAGAATATAAATATTAAGAATTATGGATTCAAAAAGAAGGAAGAAAGAAAAATGACAACTAACATGGATGTATCCTAATGAAATCTTTATGTAGCATAAATGGAAAGTAAACAAGGCCATTCACAGTCAAATTAGCAGGGGAATTCATTGGAAAGCTAAACAATAGATCTATCACATGGCTCAAACATGCCATCCATATTTATATATATCATATATATACGATATATATGATAACTACTACTCTAGGCACATAAATCTTTATTGTATCATTTATTGTATCACAATGTTCAAAATAGATAAGACATAGAAGTAATCTTGGTGTCCATGAATAGAGGAATTAATAAAAAATGTGTACCATACATATGTACACAATGGATTTTTCTTCGCCATAAAAAATAATGGAATGATGTAGTTTGCAAAAAAGTAGAGGTGAGATAATCATTAAGCAAATTGTCAGCTTCAGAAAGATATGTATTGAATAATTCCTTTGATATTTGGTTCCTGGATTTTATATAAACATAAAATTACATATGATTTTATGTAATAGAATCAGAAATTACATTGCCTATAAAATAGGTAGAGAAACTGTCCAGATAAAACAAGGAATTATTTAAAGAGAGGGGGAAAGTGTAGTGGGTTGATGGGGAATATGAAGAACTGACTTCATTTTGTTCTTTGAAAATGACTTCACATAACCCCAGCAGCACCCATCATGAATATACACCAACAGAAAAATAATAGAAAAGAGAAACACAGGGAAGAGAAAGAAGAGGGAGGACAGAGGAATAAAGAGTGTAGGACTAGGAGGAAGAGCAGGAAAAAAAGAATGGGAGAGAGGATATAATTTCTACAAATTTCTTTTGAACTCAACCTAGGACTTCCTCTTGAGGGAGGGTGCTATTTTCATCCCTTAGCTCCTTATGTGCATCCATATTTGCAAGGCTTAGCTCCTCAGTCTCTAGAAAACTAGGACATTTCTTCCTCTAAAAAGCAAACAAATAAAAAGCAAAACAAAATTTAAAAATAAAAAGTCAGTCATAGTTTTTTACTAGGAAAAAAATTCAATTAGTCCCCTTTGATTTTATTTCCTCCATAGATGCTTGTAGATTTCCTGAAAAATTGTGTACTTTTTATTCTAACCCTGCTGCTTTATCTCGCTGCCGTCTATCTCCAAAGGCTCTTTCATTTTTCAAAATACCTTTTGTAAAATCAATAGTTAAAAAAAAATGATTCTCCTAAAAGATGTTGACTTATGTTTTTTGTTAAAAGGAGTTTATAAACTCAGAGTTCAATATATTATATCCTTGAAATAGTCAAATATTGCTTTAAGGCTTCTATTTAGTAACATGCCCACACATACAACTGTGTATAGTAATTCTTACTTTTCCTGTATGAACATTTTCTTAACTCCCTTTGTTCCTTGTGTCAATAATAGGTCTAGAGCTAGGATTATGTCTCAGATTCTTGTCTCATTTGATGTCATCTCCTATGTATATTTTTAGATGAAGTTTTTTTTCATTTGTCCTTCTGTCAACTACATCCATTGTTTTAGTTAATTTTATTAATGGTGTGCATCAAAAAACCATAAAACCAGTAAAAGGAGGGAAGTCTATTTAAACTCTTAATTCAGTTCACCTTGGCAGAATAGGCCTGAAGGCAGGATTTTATAGCAGGGATTTCTTCCCATGGTGGCAGAGAGCAAACAGAGACAGCTACAGTGAGGCTCTGGCCACTGTACTCTTAAAGTCTCATTCCTCCTGCCCTACTGGAGCCAGCTAGGCTCCATATCCTTAAAGGCTCTACATAAGCTCAAGAAAGAACGAGGAGCTGGTAACTTAGAATTCAAACCTGGAACCTATTCAAGATACAACAACTGTGCTTTCTGCATTCATACAATTCCATCAAACAAATTTAGTGAAATTACTATTCTCTGATAATATTACTACTTTAATTTTTTTTTATTATTGACTCATATCATATAGAAAGTTCCAAGATTTCCCTTCAAAATAAACATGTCCATTGCAAAAATCTTAGAATATTTTGTGTGTGTATGTGTTTTATAACATATGTATCCTTCTTTAAATGGTTATACTTGATTCTCTAATCTTTTTTTTTTTTTTGATTTTTCGAGACAGGGTTTCTCCTTAGCTGTTGGTTCCTGTCCTGGAACTATTCTCTAATCTTAATTAAAGGCAATGTAAAAAAATAAGTGCATTTAAACTGTAAAATAGTTTAAGGTTAATGCAGAGATCACATTTACATTGTTATTTGTATACATTTTTATTTATTATCAATGGTCTCTGAAATAATTTCACTGATTTTGAGAGAAAGTATTCAATGGCTAAGAGATCTTTCTGTGCAAGCATGAAGACCAGAGTTCAGTGAGACACTCCCATTTCAAGGGAATTAGGTTGAGAATTATGGAGCAGGACACGTGACACTCTCCTCTAGCCACATATCTTCACTCATATGTACATGTGGGTACATGCCATATACATATACACCATAATCAGAAACATACATACATATAGCCTCACACATATAAACAAATACTAAAGATATTTATTACATATATTGATGTGTTATGAGATATAAATCTAATTGATTGTCATTAATTACCAGCAATTCTGAATATTTTAAAACAATTTAAAATTACCATAAATTATAAATTTAAAGGCAAACTTTTGTTAACTCTCTTATAAGGTCGATACTAGAGCAAACATGTAAAACTACATATTTAAAACTGTTAGAAAATAAAACTATTTTAATTATTTGAATGTAGTGTCTTTTATTTGTGTGAGAAGTCAGTATATAAAGAGAGAGACTCACATACGTATATACGTGAGTGTATTCTACATATGTGAATGCAGTTAAAATTAAAATGAAATAAGATGGCTTACTTGGGCATTACATTATTTACTTCCATTAAGGAAAGAACTAAGACAGTTCTTTCTTAAAGCTACCATATTTAAAAAGCTTCTGGTGTGTGTGTTAATTTTGACTTGCTATAAAACAATGCCACATACATGGTAAATTATAAACAGCAGAAGCTTATTAGGTTTATTGTTATTGAGGCCAGGAAGGTGAAGAGAAGAATGACAACATCTTGTCTTTTGGTTGAGACATGAATGGTTGATGGGAAGCTAAGTGTAAGCCAAAGTTGAGTGGGAGATTTTAAAAATTTCAGTTTTGAGATATCTTATCCCTGCTATAAAGGTGTTAGTGTATTAATCAGAAACTACCTGTGGCAGCACTATTACAAGTGAAATTACATATATTTCTTCTTTCTCCTCCTCTCCCGCCTCTTTTTTCTAACGTCCTTCCTACTTTCCCTTCTTATCCTTTCCTCCCCCTCCGTTTTGGGATAATTATCACTTAAGGCCCAGGCTAACTTCGGACTTGTTAAATAGTCCAGCCTAGGACACTAAATCCTTCTGCTTCAGCCCTTCACTTCATATCATATTATTATAGATGTGATTGGTGATTTCTTTGGTAATCATTGGTATTCAATTTGTGATGGAGGATGGTCATTGGCTAATAAAGGAACTGCCTTGGCCCACTTTATTGGATAGAAGATAGGTGGGAGGAGAAAACAGGACAGAACGCTGGGAGGAAGAGGAAGTGAGGTCAGAGTCTCGACAGCTCTCCTCTCTGGAGCAGACGCCTGAGAGAGATGCCATGCCCTGCTCCCACGATGAAGCTCCGACCCAGGATGGACATAGGCTAGAAACTTCCCGGTAAGCGCACCTTGGGGTGCTACACACAGATGATTTGAAATGGGCTAAATTAATATGTGAGAATTAGCCTAGAAGAGAATGGGCCAAGCAGTGTTTAAATGAATACAGTTTGTGTGTTGTTATTTCGGGCATAAGCTAGCCGTGCGGGCGGCTGGGGTGCTGGGGACGCAGCCCCGCCGCCCATATTACTACAAATTTGCACCTACACAATAGAGTTAACATGCAAGCTACAGGAGTAAAGAGACAGAAAATAAAGTGTGGGCGTTTGTTTTATTAGGTCAGAGAATTAAAAAGATTCAAGTCCACTATTTCTATTATTTCATCATTTTAAATAACAAAATTTATCACCAAAAATAGAAAAAATATTTATTACATGTTACATTGTAGAAAACAGAATCATTTATAATTTGTTTGTGTGTCTAGATCTTAATGATTGACTTTCCTTGGTGATCAGAGAACCTTCTACTATGGCCATAGTAGAACTTGAGGAGGTTATGGAGAGAAAGAGAAAGAGAGAGAGACAGAGAGACAGAGAGAGAGAGAGAGAGAGAGAGAGAGAGAGAGAGAGAAGCATAAGCCTGAAGATTAGCCATTATCCTTCTACTTTCAAGGAAGAAATAATAATAGAGAACAAAACTAAATTGTGCGCATTAGAAAATTCCATCAGAACTTGGTCTAGAAGCACAATATTCATAGAAAAGAAAATAATTCATAAGGCATCACTAGAAATTCATATGTCAACTCTTTTAAAATAATTTATTGCCATTCAATGTTATTGCCACTGGAGAAAGTTGTCTTATTAGTCAGATGTTTTGAAATTTATTAAATACTCAGTGAAACTAGTGTGTTTGCTAGTGTGTGGTATGCATTATAAAAATGATGACCTGATTAAATTATGCTTAATATATTTGCATTTAGTTAAAAATAGCTACCCCAAATGATATTTTTATATTTTTATAGGGAGTCTCTATTTGATATTTTAATAACTTATGATGAGGTCCTACTTTTATTGAATTATTTGTTTTTCATTTGAAGCAATTTCTTGTTTATCTCTTCAAAAATGAGTAAACAATTAAACAAACAAATAGCCTTTCTCGAGAAAGTATGTGAGAAGGATCGGAGTGTATATTCTAATCCAGTTCATGGCACGATCTGGTCTGTGTCTCTCTATCAATGTCATGGATGATAGTGTTGTTAATCCCCATTGAGGGAGTCTGGGGGCGTCAGCAGGAGGTCAAATAATGAGACAGTGCTACCTTATCTCCCAAGCAATACACTCAGGTGGGAAGAACTTCCGACAAATAGGAAGAGGTGGCTTTCTTGTGATTAGGTAGAAATCACACTGGACACTGCAGATTCTGTTTGGTGGGTGGTGCTGTTACTAGAAGGAGAGATGAGGCAGCAGTAAACACTGCAGGTGTTCCTCATCCCCGCAGTCTGGCAGCAGGTAACAAATCAAGCCCCCCAAACAACTTTTTCATGCAAAGACAAGTTTCTTCCCCTTTCTAAAGAGAAAATTTAAACTATTGTTTTGTTTTGTTTTCCTGAGATAGAAAGGAACAAAAACATTTTTCCCTCCTGGGGATCTTTGTTCTCAACTATAACGTCCAATTTCCTTCCCTGTAGTTCTCTTTAGTAAGTTTGAAAATAAGAGTACAGACTAACCTTCCTGTTAAGCACGTCTCTTCTGATCGCTAATACCCTGATAGTTTAGACTCTATCAGCAAGTTTCGAGATAACACAGTTTACCTTGCTTTCCTGTTCTCTGAAGCAAATATTACAGTAACCAAACCTATCATTTTTATATTTTAAAAATTGTTTGGCTCATAGTAAATACCACGCTAAGCTAATCAAACCTTGATTTTTAACCTTGTCAAGAACTCTTTCTGTTTGTGTTCTACAGGACAAATCATTTCGAGTGTAGTAATTGATAATAGCAATGGTAGAAAATGTTGTATCTCTGCTCCCTACTGTTAGTTTGTAAAACAAAGATTTAGACAATGTGAAAATATTACAGGTCTTCTTTTTTCTTAATTTCACTTAATTGCCCCTTGACTATGCCACAGAAGTTCCTGCTGAAGAACGGGCATGGGATACTGTTGTTTGACTCTGGAAAGCTGAAGCTCCCAGCAAGACTAGAACTCACTCTCCCCCCTCTCTATAGTCACACACATCTCTCCCTAGCTACTGGAACATTTCAGTGCCAAATTTCAGAATATGAATCTGGGATTTTATATTCTTTTATTCATTTTACCCATTCTACTTTTTGCTACAAGGATGTCTCTAAGCATAAGTCCAGAATCCCAAACCAGAAATTAATATTCAAATCCTCCTTTAATGGAAATAAGACATCCCTAATTGAGAAAGGGGACTTTTAACTCTAGAGGCATTTGAATGTCAGAAAAATTACTGGATAATAAAAGCAATTTGTGGAAGTTCTTCTTGTGAGATGGAAATGTTTGAAAAGTTGAACAACTGTTAATTTACCACATTTAGATTAAAAATGTGGCTCAGCTATCTAATTCTAAGCTATTTCCCAGATTAGACTCCATTACGTCCTCTGAAAACAATCATCGACTCTAATCAAGAAGGTCAAAAAGCATCTTTCAAGGCAGCAATCAACACCAGCTGAAGAAGTATAAAAAGAAAACCTGATTTGTGAATTTTCTCATTGAGATTTGCTCCTGGGAACATTAGCTTCGCATCACGGACACTCAAGCCTTAAAGTGAGTGTATTTGACCTCGTGAGGACAGCAAAGGTCATATTTGATGTGAAAGATTGTTGAAATGTCACTTGAGAAATTGACATTCTAAAGATCTCAAGTAATTACGCTGTGCCCATTTTAAAAGAAACGAAAGTCATGTTTTTAAACAGCAGTCGCTTCAGTGTTTTAAAACACAGTTCTGTCAATAATGGGCTACTTTATAGTTATTGCTGCACTAGGCTTTGCCTGTGCCTTTCTATACTAACCTCGCTTGGCCATTGCATATTATTAGAATCTCCCAGGGAAATAGATATTAGAAAAAATATGTGTTATGAGGTGTGTTTTCATGATTACTCTTCCATTAAAATTAGAATCAAATATTCTCATTAGTGCAATCATTAGAGCATCTAAGAATATTATTTTAGCGGTATAGACAATTTTATATAATATCTCTAAAGGCTGGCCTCGAACTCGTGATCTTCTTGCCTCTGCCTCCTTCAGCAAATCCTACCGGCGTGTGCCACCACAACCGGTACACCCACACACTGAGACAATGGGGATGTTCTATCGGAAACTCACCAAGGCCAGCAGGCCTGGGTCTGAAAAAGCATGGGATAAAACCGGACTTGCTGAACATAGCGGACAATGAGAACTACTGAGAACTCAAGAACAATGGCAATGGGTTTTTGATCCTACTGCACGTACTGGCTTTGGGGGAGCCTAGGCGGTTTGGATGCTCACCTTACTAAACCTGGACGGAGGTGGGCGGTCCTTGGACTTCCCACAGGTCAGGGAACCCTGATTGCTCTTCGAGCTGATGAGGGAGAGGGACTTGATTGGGGGAGGGGGAGGGAAATGGGAGGCGGTGGCCAGGAGGAGGCAGAAATCCTTAATAAATAAATAAATTAAAAAAAAGAAAAAATATCTCTAAAGGGAACAAACTTTAAACACATTCTAGGTATTTTTATGCTTTCCTCTCAGAGAGTGGGTGATATTTGGAGGATATCAAATGTATGAATTTGTATTTTTAAATAAAAATATGGTTTGATATGTAGTGGGCAGAGTGCTTATCCTGAATGCATGGACCTTGGTTGCATCTCCTACACTGTATAAAAAGTGTGAGAGTATACACTCATGTGTTGGTTTGAAAGAAACTGTCCCCAAAGGGCGTATCCAATACTTTATTGGAAAGTATGGCTTTGTTGGTGTGGTCTTGCTGAAAGATTTGTGTCATTGTGGAGGTGGCTTTTGAAGTCTCATCTATGCTCAAACTATGCCTAGTGAGACAGTTCACTTTCTGTTACGTGTACAAGATATGGAACTCTCAGCTACCTCTCTAGTACCATGTTGCCCTGCACACTGGCATGTCCCACCACGATGATAAGAGACTTAACCTCTGAATTGTAAGCAAACCACCCAATTAAATGTTTCTACTTTTAAGAGTTGTCGTGGTCATGATGGTTATTCCCAGCAATAGAAACCCTGACTAAGACAACTCATAATGCCAGAATTCCGGGAGGAGGCCGGAGAACCAGAGTTCAAAGTTGTTCTCAGTTGCATATTGAACTCAAAGCCACTGTAAGCTACCAGTGTCCCTATGCCAATAAACAAACAAACAAATAAATAAAAAGTATATGATATAATAAATAAAACAAGACAAAGTTATTTTTATTAAAATCTTAACAAAATAATAATTATATAAATTAATCCGTACCAACTTGCTTTAGAAATGCTCACCTAGGGAATTCCACACTGAAGATATATTGAATAAATACTTTTAAATGTTTATAAAATTGTCCAATTTTAAAATCAAAAGAGTAGGGAGCAATGTAAAATGACAACAATTACAATGATAAGAAAAATAGTACAGGCTTTCTACTGGTTGCCAGTCACTTATATCTTCTGAGGATGAATTCTGGTAAACAGAAAGTGTCTCTTCTAACTCTGCTGTTTGTTATATTAAAGTCATCAGAAACCCGCTGTGCTGTGGCAAAACTGAGGTGTCCACAAATCAATGCCTCAGATTCCCCTGTGTTGTGAAAGATCTCTGTGAACTCAGTTTTGAGATGCCTCAAATCCAATCTTCAGTAAACAAAACAGAGTATTAAGAAGTTACTAAAAATCATATAGTCAAGACATACCTAATGGGACAGCAATTTTTAGAATATAATGGCAAATGAAAACAAGATTGTAAAATGACATGTGAATGAAAAATTTTCTTTCTTTAATTATTTTTTATACTAAAGAACAAAAGATTAGAGGCTGGCAAGGTGGGACTGAAGGTGAAGATGCCTGACGACATGTTGGATGACCTGAAAATCCCAGAATCCACAGGGTGGAAGAAAAGGAAGACCTGATTTGCTCAAGTTGTCCTAGGACCCCTACATGGTCAACCCCCCGCCAGACACATGCACAATGTAAATGTAAAAATATAACAAATGTCTGTCATGAAAATAGAGATATTCTTTTCTAAATTGGTAATATCTCTTTCACATAAAATATCAGGATTTCTCAATATCTACTGTTTCATGTCATTAGTCAATTAGTAGTAATGTAGATATGAGTACATATCTTTGGAGAAGAAATGGAGAATTCATAAAGAGAAGTTGAAATCAGAGTCTATTTTTATATATAAAGAAGGAATATTAGTATTGAACTTTTTATTTTAATTTTTACTTTTACTAATTTTTTTCTCATTTAATATACCATGATTATGGTTTCCCTTTCTTGAATCCTCCCAGTTCCTTTTCACCTCCTACTCCCAGTGGATAAACTCCCTTTCTGTCTCTCATTAGAACACTAAAATAATTCTAAGGGATTATAATAAAATATATTAGGCCAAACAATAACTAACACATTCGAATAGAAAAGAAGAAACAAACAAAAGAAAAATAGTCCAAGAAAAAAGTAGAAGAATTAGAGATAGACACAGAGACCTAATACAATAGTATAGATATTCCTTTTATTTCCATTTAATTTTTCAGAATGCATCTTTATTATATCTATTAAAATGCATTCATCATTTTAAAGATTTGTTTTGAATTGTGTGTGTATGTGTTTGTGTATCTGTGTGTTGAGACAGGGCCTGTGAAGATTTGCAGTGTCAGATCCCCCTGGAACTGGAATTGCAGTCATTCTGAGCACCTGGATGTGGGTTTATTAATCTAACCTCAGATCACATAGAATATGAAATACTTCAATTATTCTTTTAGTAATTTTCATACGCTTATATAATGTGTTGTGATTATGTTCACTCATTACCTTCTGGTAAACCCCTTCAGATCCTTCAAGACCCCCTTTTCTTCAAAGTAGGTTCCCCAATGTCTACTTCCTTGAAAAAAATGACCCTCCCCATAGTAGGGTGCAGAGGAAACTCCAAGTGAGTAATGCCATGAGTGAATATGTCTTTTCACATGGGCATTACCTGGCTAGGACTCCAAGCCCATGTGAAATGGTGAAGAAAAATGGCCAGAGTCTGTGCGCTGGTGTTTATGAAGGGCTCACCAGAATTTCAAAAGTCTAGAGACTGTTTTTTTCCCCCAAAATGTTGACATCCCAAAACTGCTTGTCTTCAGAGTCCTCTGACTGAAACTAGACCTGTGCTGTAGCTAACAAACATGTTCAGACAGTAGCTTTAGTTCACTGTACATGAGTGTGTCTGTCTTCACTTCATTCAATACATAGAGATACTGCAACTGCTCACCCCTAACCCGGCCGATAGCTGCCCAGGAAGGGGTAGAACCAGACCTTGTGAGTACTTTTCAGTTTCTGGCAGAATGGCAAAAGACCTAGTCTTTTGCAAATACCCACTGCTGCTGTATGTTCATGCAACCTCAGACAGTGGCTTGTTTGACTATCATGATTTTGTAATTTCTTTTGAAGCCAATAGATCCATCTGATTTCCACTTGAAAGCAACCTGGTATTGATGCTGCCAAGTGGCTGAATTCAATTAACTTCATTGTTTCTTTATCACATAGTCAACTACAGCATATATTTGCTTTGCTATTGCTATTTCTATATCTTATTGAAGAGTTTTGTATGTTTGCCTGTCTAAAAATGTCTGAAGTTCTTCAAAACAAATATTTTGCTTTTCTACTCTCTCTTTAAATGACATAGAAATTAGTAAATCATAGATTTAATAAAGTACTTGAAATTATTTGAAAAAATGCGATAAAAACTTCTTACAAAAAATTCTCCTTTGAGCTTACCAAAATATATGTATCAAAAAATTTTTACACCTAAAAATTATTAATTCTCTTGAGCATTGCTTATTTAATAGATGCTATATTGGCAACCCTATGAAAGTTTTATTTTTATACGGATTATTTTATATTTATGCTGAACTGTTTGATAGTGTTTCTTCCTAATCTGTGACCTATCTATTTTATTAAATATGTAACAAGTACAACCATTTACAAAGTGCCTGGGAAAATCTAAGGGCAATGTGACAAAAGGGATGTAAGTGTGTTCTTCAAACCTTCATAACAACAAATCTTTTAAGATTATTTTCCCTTTGAAAACAATTACTACTGGAAAGTTAAAAGGAAGTAAGGAAAGAAAAAGAAAGAAAGGCAATTAGACTAATCAAAACAGATAGGAGTCCCACCTGTACTGGGAACCTTCCCACACACTTGGTTCTGATCCCAAAGTCCCACTCCACAGGGATCTATTTCACTTCAAAGCAACCCCTGCCACCATGCCCTCACCCCCACCTCCAGGTCGATATCCCCTTCTCAGAGGTAGGCCCTGCCAGGCAGAAGAGGTACAGCCCTATCTGAACACTCCCACTCCCTGGGTTCAGAACCTATAGACCCACGTTAACATGGTCTGTCCCTGTTGCCATGACCCTACCTTTCCATGGCAGGATATCCTCTACTCAAGTTCAGGCCACACCAGTCAGAGGAACATAGATTCCCTGTGGTAACACAGGCTACACTTGATACCAAAAGTTCAGTCCCAACTCTGACTGAGACTAATGCTAGACCAGAAATACAGACCACAAAGATCAGAAGACCAAAAAGGAAATAGTAACCAAGGAAAAACACACCCATCCAACAAAAACAGACTCAGAATTTGGTTCCTAGACCTATATTCATAAGAAAACCAGATGGTAAGACACCTTTGTAAAAACACAGTCAACAATAGCTAGGGCAATATGGTACCATCAGAGCCCAGCTATCCTACTACAGCAAGCCCAGAATATTTTAACATGGCTGAAGTACAAGGAAATGACCTTAAAAACAGCTTTATGAAGATGACAGAGTAATTTCCTTAAGAATGAAATTAATAAAACCTTTATTTTTTATTACTGAAAAAATACCAATCCAAATTCCCACTCCCTTCCCTCCTCCTCCCAGTCCCCTCCCTCTCCCTCCACAGACCCTCCCCCTGCCCCTCCAACCCTAAGGGAGTGCCATGTACCCCGCCCTGTGGAAAGTCCAAGGCCCTCCCTACTACATCTAGGTTGAGCAAGGTTTATTTCCAAAGAGAATAGGATTCCATGAAGCCGGTATATGCAAGTAGAGACACATCCCAGTGTCATTATCAGGCTCTGCCCCAACTGTCAACCCCCTTCAGAGGGGCTAGGCTGTTACTATGCTCATTCACTCCCAGTCCAGTTGGAGTTGGTGAGCTCCCATTAGCTCAAGCAAACTGTCTCAGTGGATGACCCCCTCATGGTCTTTAATTCCTTGCTCATACTCTCACTCCTTCTACTCTTTAGAAAACATTATCCTGAGTGAGTTAACCCAGACCCAAAAGACGGAATATGGTATATACTTACTCATAAGTGGATACTAGGCATAAACAAAGGGCAATGAGCCTATATTTCAGGATCCTAGAGAAACTAAGTAATAAGGTGAACCCAAAGAATAACATATATAGCCTACCTGGAAATTGGAATCAGACAAAAATTTGGGAGCAGAGGGGAGGGAGGTAGAAGGGAGGGGAGAGGTGGGGTTGAGGAGAACTTGAGGGAATGGGATAGTCAAGAAGGAGGAAGGACAGATATGAGAGCACAGAGAGAGATATCTTGATTGAGGAAGCCATTATGTAGTTAGCAAGAAACCTGGCTCTTGAAAAATGCCCAAGAACCCACAGGGATGACACCAGCTAAGACCCTAAGCAATAGAGGAGAGGATGTCTGATCTGATCTTACCCTGTAGTCAGACTGATGATTATCTTAAATATCACCATAGAACCTTCCTCCAACAACAGATGGGAACAGAGGCAATGACCCACACCGGAGTACTGGAATAAAACCTTTAAATTTAGGAAAACAAAAACAAAACAATTAGAGGAAGTAAATAAATACCTATTTAAAAAATAGGAAAACACAAACAAATACTGGGAGAAAATAAATAAATACCTTAATGAAACCAAGGAAAACAAAAACAGATGAAGGAAATGAATAAAAGTGATCAAGACCCCAAAATGGAAAGAGAAGCAATAAACAAAAGACAAACTGAGGGAATCCTGGAGATGGAAAACCTGGGTAAGCATACAGGAACTCCCAACAGAACCAACATCAGCAGAATAGAGGAGCTGGATGAATGAATCTCAGATGAAGAAGATACAATAGAAGAAACTGGCACATTGGTCAAAGCAAATATTAAATCTAACATCCAGAAAATCTTGGACATTATGTCAAGACCACACCTAAAAATAATAGGAATAGAAGAATATATCCTGCTTAAAGGCACTGGAAATATTTTCAACAAAATCATAGAAAAAAAATGTCCTAACCTAAAGAAAGACATGCTTGTTAAAATACAAGAAACTATAGAACACCAGGTAGATTGGACTGGAAAAGAAAGTCCCCCACCGCATAATATTGAGACATTAAACATACAGAACAAAGAAAGATTATTAAAGGCTGACAGGGAAAAAGGCCAAGTAACATATAAAGACTTAAATATTAGAATTATACCTGACTTCTCAATTCAGACTCTAAAAACCAGAAGGGCCTGAATTGATGTCTTACAGACTGTAAGAAACCTCAGATGGCATCCCAGACTACTATGCCCAGCAAAACTTTTATTCACCACAGATGTAGAAAACAAGATATTCCACGACAAAGTCAAATTTAACCAGTATCTATCCACAAATTCTGTCCTACAGGAGAAATTATAAAGAAATTCCAACCCAACATAGCTAACTAAATCCATGAAAGCACAGGGAATAAATAATCTCACATTAGCAAAATCAAAATAACAGAATCACATACACACACACACACACACACAAATACATCCATATGTATCACCCTGCACAAAACTCAAGGCCAAGTGGATCAAAAAGCAGAATATATACCGGATACACTGAACATTACGGAAGGCAAAGTGAGGAATTGCTTTGAACACATTGGCACAGGAAATCACCTCCTGACCAGAACATCAATAGCACAGGCACTAAGATCAGCAATTAATAAATGGGACCTCATGAAACTGAAAGGCTTCTATAAGGCAAAGGACATCATCAATAGGACAAAAAGACAGTGTAGAGAATGGGAAAAGATTTTCACCAAGTCTATATCTACCAGGGGGCTAATGTCCAAAATAAATAAAAAACTTGAGAATGTAGACATGAACAAACCAAATAATACAATTAAAAATGGGATACAGATCTAAACATATAATACTCAACAGAAGAATCTCAAATAGCCAAGAGACACTTCAAAAAATTTCTGTCATTGTTTGTCATCAGGGAAATGCAAATTAAAATGATTCTGAGATTCTATCTTAAAGCTGTCAGAATTGTTATGATCAAAAACACAAGTGACATCTCATGCTTGTGAAAACGTGGAGCAAGGGGAACATTCCCCCATTGCTAGTGGGAGTGTGAATTTGTATAGCCCCTTTAGATATAAATATAATAGTTTCTCCAAAAATTGGAAATTGATCTACATCAAGACTCGGCTATACCAATCTCAGACATTTTCCCAAAGGATGCTCAATGTACCATAAGGACATTTGTCCAACTGTGTTCATTGTGGATTTATACATAATAGCCAGAAACTGTAAACAACCTAGATGTCCCTTGACCAAAGAATGGATAAAGAAAATATGGTACAATGGAGTGATACTCATCTGCTAAAAATAATCATGAAATTAAAGGCAAATGGATGCTACTAGTGTTAGTATTTGTATTCAAGCATATATACTGGCCTGCCCTTAGGGTGCAGAAAGAAAATGTCCTCAGTTATGGCCAGTAAAAATACCCCCTGTGGTAGTTCCCTTTCAAAATGTGGGCCTTTCCACCACCGCCCTTCTCTCTCTCTCTCTCTCTCTCTCTCTCTCTCTCTCTCTCTCCTCCTCCTCCTCCTTCTCCTTTTCTTCCTCCTCCTCCACTCTTATCCCTAGGGACCAGTCTCTGTCCTGTTCCACTTTCTCTGTGCCCCCTTCTCTCTCCTCTTCCAATAAACCTCCTATATGAGCCTTGTTGCATGGCATGACTTCTCTTTGTAATGCTTTTAAATAAACTACAACTTGAAAACACATCCTAACTGAGGTGACTTACCCCCTGAAAGACAAACTTGGTATTTAATCACTTATCAATGGGTATAAGCTGTAAAGGATAATAATTCTAAAATCCACAGACTCAGATAGACTAAGTAACAAGGAGGGCTCCATGGGAGATTCATGAACCTTTCTGGGAAGAGGAAATAGAAGAGATTTGGGGCATGGACTGGGGTAGGTAGGGATGTGAACAGGTGGGATTAGGTAGGGGAACATGGTGGGAGAGAGTGCTGGGTGTGACAACTGGTATTGGGTGGCATTTCTGGGGCAGGTAAAAACTTAGTGCAGTGGAAGTCCCTAGGACTGTACTGATGTGGGAGTGTCATATATCAATCTGTTGATTTCATTGGTTAAGGAATAAAGAAACTGCCTAGGCCCCTTGATAGGCCAACTCTTAGGTGGGTGGAGTAAACAGAACAGAATGCTGGGAGAAAGAAGCTGAGTCAGGCAGTCACATGATTCTCCCACTCCAGATAGACACAGGTTAAGATCTTCTCTGGTAAGCCACCTCATGGGCTACATACATTATTAAAAATGGGCTAGTCCAGGTGCGAGAGTTAGCCGAGTAAAGGCTAGATATAATGGGCCAAGTGGTGTTTAAAAGAATACAGTTTCCGTGTAATTATTTTGGGTAAAGCTAGCTGTGCGGGCGGCAGGGTGCCGGGGACGCAGCCCGCTGCTCCTATTTCAACACTGTACAAGGGTTGCCATAAGTAAGACTCATCGTAATGGGGATTAAAGATCCTGTAACCAGGCAAGACGTCCAGTGGAAGAATTGTGACACCAATCCAGCTACAAATCCTTTGACCTACATTTTGTCCTGTCTACAAGATGAACTGTGGTAAAGAAGGCACAGAAATTCTGGAAGTGTCCAGCCAAGAAGTGGTCCAGCTGGAGACCTATGTCATGAGAGGAAGTCGACCCATGACACTGCTTGGAGGGCCAGGGACAAGCAGCTGGATTGCCTGGAGACCTAAGTTAGGACCAAGCATGACTGGGGGAAAAGTCAATGAAATGATTCCTAATGATATTCGATATACTCATAGATTAATGCCTATGCTATTTGTCATCAGAAAGTTTTCATCCAGCAACTGGTAGAAAAAGATGCAGAGAACCCCTTCCAAACAGTAGGTGGACATCAGGGAATCCTGTGAAATAGGGGGGAAGAAAGAATTGTGGGAGTCAAAGTCAAGAATAACAAAAGAAAAATCGCAAATCACTCATGGTTCATGGAGGCTAAGTCAATAATTAGAGAGTCTACATTAGTGGGAACAGAGACTATCTCTAACTCTTTTGGTTGCTTTTGGGACCCTTTACCTCCTACTGGATTGCCTTGATCAGCCTTAATATGAAGGGAGTGTCTAGCCTAACTGTAATTTGATATGCCATATTTAGTTGATGTCCTCGGAAGGCCTGCCCTTTTCTGAAGGGAAATGAAGTTGCTTGGATCTGGGTGGAGAGTGGAGGTATGGGGAGAGGAGACTGCGAGGAGGAAATGAAGGGGATACTGTGCTAAAGATGTGTTGTATGAGAGAAAAATAAATAAATTTTAAAAAGACATGTGACTAAGGGATTCTTATTGAAGAAATTATGACTTCAGATCATATATATATATATTTTTTTTTCCCCAGACATAAACACATCAGTGATAAGCTGAAGCACCTCTTTCTCTTGTGTCTGTATCTTATCACTTGTCTCAAATATCCAACATGCAGGCAAAATAATAATACAAGTCTTGCCCTAGAAATCTACCCTTACAATGCAGGGAAACCCTGAGTTTTGAAGCACAATGTAAGAAAGAGTTTGTTATTTGATTTGACTTTAGTTTAAAGAAGTCTTTAAATACCAAGTTGTAAAAAAATAGACAAATTGTTAAGTGGATTATAAACACTTAAATATAATATCTCCCTGTTTCATAATGAATATTACAATGGAAATATCTAAAACATCCCTAAGTCTTGGATCCACTCAATAAATGACATAAAAATATGTTAGGTTAGGGAATGGAGTTTTTTTTCAGCACTGAAGAGCACTACTGATCATCCAGTGGCCTGGTATCAATTCCCAGTGCTCACAAGACTACTCACAGCCTTTGTAACTCCAGTTCCAAGGAATCTGATGTCCTCTGCTGTCCTCCTTACATACCAGGAATACAAATTCATAGACATACATGCAAGGGAAAACACCAAAACACAAATGAAATTTAAATGATGAGTATTATACAAGAAGTTTAGTTATGAATGGACATTCATGTTTCAGTAGGCCTTATATTTATCTGTCCATTTATTTTAAAGGCAAGTAAAATGTGTAGCAAATAAGGCACTTGTATTTGTTTTTTGAACCTTTGTGTTTTTAAAAATACATGTTCTTCCTTTGATGATGATTTAATGGAATATATGCTTTTTTTTACGATGGTGGTTGGAAAGGTTAGCTTAGGACAGGACTCCTGGTGTCCCACCAACTTACTTCACGAAACAACCATTCACTTTCTGTGGGCACCGCTGCTCTTTGAAGCCCTCTTGTCTGACCTCACAGGCTACACTTTGCTATTACTTGAAATAAGAAGCACTTTATCAATGTCTGTACTCTGCTTGACCTCTTTTTTTCCGAGCCACTGTTCCCTCCCAGAATTTTTCCAATGAGCTAATAGGGTCATGAACAGAAATGGATCTAAGGCACTTGAAAGCCTCTCGATTCCGCTGTTCAGTGGTCTCATTTTTTTTAAAGCAGCAAAACTCTTTATACCAAATGACAAAAAATAGTAAGAAGTTAAATGTATAAAAGTAGAGCATGTCTATTTGAAGCGCAGGCATTCTACCTTCATTTTTAGCAATTTTGTTCCTGTGGAATTTCTAAAATTAATTTTTAGCAACTTCTTGTCTTCATTATTTGTGTTAGAAAGGTAACATGAAATTTTGAAAATAATAGGAAATAGCCAGTGGGAGAGAAAGTGGATGTAGTTTCTCTCTTTTCCAATATTTAAATACAAAACATCGGTTATGAGACCCTTACTGTGTCTGCATGCTGCATACTGAAGGAGCTTGCACTGTCGATTCCTATCTGAATCCTCACCCTTTCTTCTGAGGTGGAATTTCTACCCTCACCTCTATCAATGTAATGAATGCAAGAGACAAACAATCAATAAAGAAAAGGGGGTTACTTATTTTGTATGTATGTGCATGTGTATTTGTGGGTGTGTATGCATGTGAATGTGGTGGTACATGTATTTGTGTGCAGCTCTGTGTGCAGGAGGGGGAATGCATATGCAAAAGCCAGATGAGGACATCAGATGTTCTGCTCAGTTTCTCTCTGCCACCTTCCCTTGAAATAGTGACCCTCATTAATCCTGAAGATAGGCATGCTGTCTGAAACCTCAGTGGTCCTCTGTCCCAACAGCATAGTGCTAGAATGTCACCCAAACCCCCTCAGCCTTACAGGAGTTCCAGGGCTTTGAACTCATGTCTTCATACTCAATCAGAAAGTGTCCCTCCCCACTATCTCTCCCTAGCCCCAGAGGTTTAGTTCTGAGTACAGTTTTAGATGTTTTAGAGACCATCTTTTTGCTTTGAATATAACAAGGCAATGAATGCATAGTCATGGAAGAGTATGGGAGAAGAAATAGCTCAGCTATGGCTAATAAGGAGCAGAGAGAGTGAAATAAGAAGGTGCTAAGTCTTATGTGTCCTTTAAAGTCATTCCTACAATGACTTTTTCTCCTAACAAGCCCCACCTTTTAAATATTCCACCATTTCCCAGTATCAGCTTGGACTGACTATACTTTTAAGGCATAGTCCCTAGTGTTAAACTCATGCATTATTAGAAATTCTGTGTAGTGGCCTAGTGGGAAAACCTTTTTAATTTCTAACCTAAGGATTTTATTTAAAAGCTGGTGATCAATGGAAGTGTAGTTTACATCTTTCATCCTCAGCTTTTCTATGGAGAAAACAGATAGCAGATAATCTCAAAACATAAAATATGCAAAATTTATCATGAATATATGATCTGGAGCACAATTTTCTCAATAATATTAATCTCAACAACTATTTTGGAAAAATAGAAATCAGTCCTCTCTGATGCAGTTGCCTATTAAGTTGTTACGAATGAACATGTAGGGCAAATTTTTATATGTTATATTTTTAGAAAAGTTTAATGATAGGAGTTCAAATATTATTACCTCTAAGAAAGTAAATATGCAAGCTTTCCTGTCCTATAAACTGTAAACACTAGTTGAAAAGCTAAACTCCTTAATGCGTGCAAATCGAATCCATGGCAAACTTTAGAATTGATAATTCAGGCCCAAAGAATTCTTCCTTGTCATTTTCCTATTTCGTAAAAATCATGATGCGTATAAGTTGTGATTATCAAATAAAATTGATACATTCATGTGCAGCTCTTATCAATTTTGAGTGCCATGTCATCTGTTCTATCTGTTCTCCATTTAAAAAATCTACAAATTTTGCTTAATAATTAATGATACAACTGCTCAAAGAATTTAAAAAGGAACATCATATGTTTAATATGAATAGAGGGAAACAGATTCTTTCAAAATATGAAATAAAGGGTAATGAGAAGGCTCTAAATGGATCCTCTGTATTATCCCCACATGATTTATGTTGCATTGGAAAAAAAGGAACAGGTAGAATACAATAGCTAGAGAGGAAGGGTGATGTGTAGCAAACACATGTCTCTTGAGCATGATAAAGCCTTTGTACTCATAAGTGTTTGCAGGTATGGTTATTTTCAAGAGACTCACACACAGCTGGACCCATCCTCATTCCATCATAGACGGGCACGTTCCCATGAGGCAAAACCACTCCTCCAATAAGGGCTATTGACAGTTAATGATTTATGGGGTGGATATTATATCCTTTAGTGCTGTACCCACTGGTTAAGTTGCCTATATTGGAGTAATTAATTTCCTACCCTCACTTGTACAAGCAAAACTAATGAAACTCAGAGAGGTACAAACAAAAAGAAGAGTTGGGAGTAGTAAAGGGGCTTATTCAGAAGAAGGGCTTCAGCAAGAGAATGAGGAAAGTAAAAGAATAGAATGGATTAAAGTCTTAGAATTCATTATATCCATGTATGATATCAGCAAAGAATAAAAAAAAGTAACACTTTGATCTCTGCAATGCATACAAATATTCACAGACATATGACCATGTTCATGGACACACAATCAGAAAATGAACACATTGCAAAATAGTACAATTATCTAATTCAGCTTTGCTATTTGAAAACAATTAGTGCATTGGAGAAAATAAAATAAAAATATCTCAGTAAATACAGAGTAATTATGTGTAGTCTTCTACCATTTGTTTGGGGATAAAGGTGTTCATTTCTTTACTTAAAACTAATATTTCAAACATATATAGGTCTATGTTTTACTTTTATTTTGTCCCACTGCTTTAGGAGGTCCTTCTGTTTATGATTTGCTTTCCTTGGTTACTCAATAAAGAAACTGCTTGGCCTGGTAGGCAGAACATAGGTAGGTGGAGAAGAAAGAACTGAATTCTGGGAGGAAGAAAGCAGAGAGAGTGAGAGAGCCACCATTGAGCTGCCAGGTCAGACAGGCTGAATCTTTCCCAGCAAGCCACGACCTTGTGGTGATATACAGATTATTAGAAATCGGTTAAATCAAGATGTGAGAGTTAGCCAGTAAGAGGCTAGATATAATGGGCCAGGCAGTGATTTAAATGAATACAATTTCTGTATTTCGGATGTAAGCTAACCAGGCAGCTGGAACAAGGGCCCGCACTCCCTGTAACATCCCACTGATCTATTTAGATCTCCTTGAGAGCATATAATTGAATATGATAACTTTAGAAGAAACAATATATGAGTCTATAGGTCAATACCAAAGCACTTGCTGAACATGTAGCTCTTGTAAGGGAATCATGAGGTCAGGTCATAAAGAATATTAAACTTTATATATTGTTAATGCATACATATATACATTAGTTTATACATGCTGATATCTAATGTATATACCAATATGTGTATATGGCATAGTTTTAAAATTTAAAAAACTCATGTAAATACCCACACATTTTATTCTATTTCCAGGTCCAATACTCTTTTTACTTTAAGATTCGCTTTTATTTAGCATAGCACCATAAAAATCACTCTTAGTGAAGCCAAATTGTCATTGCCTTGATTGCTTTTGCTAATCCCCTTTATCTAGCCTTTGAAATAATATTTATAGACTTAATAATGAGAAAGTAACAACTATGGAACAATGATTCTGTGCCAGGCAATGTGCTAAGTGTTAGTTTATATTAACTCAGTTTATTTTAGTGGGATTCTATCAACATCAAAGCAGCATTAAGAGTAAAGTGTGGAGTTACTGATGATATCACAAGTAATTGCAAACAAGTCCTAAATTATCAAGATGCCTATAGTATAATTAGAATGAGAGGTTCTTTATATAAAAATACAAATAGCACCAATTAGAATATGTAAGTTCTGAAGAACCATTCTCTGCAGAGATAATGAAAGTTCAAAATTGTACACATTTACCAGTGTTAGAGAATTACTCCAGGGTCCCCATTTGACTCAGTGAATAAGTCAATTATTAATTTTCAACGTTAGCACATTCTTCAATTCTTTTTCTGAAAATTCTTCCTTTTTTCCTATACAAAAATTTCTTTCCTTCTTTCAGACTTTATTTCACTGTCTAGTCTCCTGGTAAATATTCAATTCATTCTAGTCAATATCTAATTTACATCAAAGTCATCTTTGTGGCTGAGTCCCTGTGCCCTCCTCTGTGTGCAGCATGTAAAACATATTTTGAACATGAACATTTGACTTTATCTTGCCCTTGAGATATTAAGAAATATCATTCAAATTTTTTTCTTGAAGTGAACTTTTGTTTGGGCTTTCCTGTGTTCATGCCTGCCTTCTTTCATGAAGACCACAGTGCTGACTAGCTACTAACTCAAAAGTTCCCCCATCTTCTCCTCATAGTGGGTAAGTCATATTGCTTTGGGGAAGGTCCAAATCCCTCCCTACTATATCTAGGCTGATGGAGGTATCCATTACTGTAGGAACTCCTTCAACCAGTATCCTTTAAGATACCAGCCCACTTGGGCATGATCTCTTATGCTATAAATGTGAAAGTAAAGTGTGTGCTAGCTTTCTCTTCTGGCTGTTCCTTTTCCCTGTCCATGCAGAGGACTTTGATCTGTGAGTCTACCCATAAATAAATAACCCTTTATTATACTCAGTTCTGAGCTAGTGTGGGATTTCTTTTTAGTGTCCATCTACAATCCATTCAAAGAGAATAGGTTCCCAAAAAGCAAGTACAAGCAATAGGGACAAATCCTGATGTTACTACCAGTGTCCCCACAGTGTGCCCCAGCCATACAACTCTCATCCACATTCAGAGGGACAAATTAGAAAACTAGTCAGCTGTAAAAACAATGACATCTTGAAATTTTTTATGCAAATGGATAGAACTAGAAAAAACATCCTGAGTAATGTAACTCAGACCCAGAAAGTTGAGCATGGTATGTACTCATTCATAAGTGGATACTAGCTGAAGCAAAATATATTGAGTGTATAGTTCGTGATCATAGAGAAGCTAAATAACAAGGTGAACCTCAAGAAAAACATACCTGGAAAAGAGAAATAGACAAGATCACCTATCAAACTTAGGAGCATGGAGGTTTAGGGAGAAGGCCATGCAGAAGGGGAAGAGGAGGGGAAAAAAGGAAAGGGGAGAAGAACATGAGGGAACAGGATAGATGAGAAGGAAGAAGGACAGAGATGAGAGCAAGGAAAGAGATATTTTGATTGAGGGAGCCATTCTGGGACTAGCAAGAAACCTCAGCCTGGTGCTAACTTCCCACTTACGTGTCTATTAGTTTTGTTCAATATTATCTATACCTTTAAGCCATTTTCTAACTCATCATTAAAATTCAGAAGAAGCCTCAGTGTGAACCCCTCTCACTGTACTCTCTTATGAACAGAATAAAGATTCCTTTTTTTGTACTTTCCCAGCTTGATTGTCACCCTATTTCCTCTCTCATGAACATTATTAATGTTACAAATTTTGTTTTGTTCTAACATCATTACATCCTATGTTCTCTCTTACTCTGAACTCTCTGGGATCAATGACAACAATGGGCACATTGTAGGTTCCATGAATAAGCAGAGAAGTTTATAATATTTTATTTAAGTTTAATGATTTTTCCTAATTTAAGCTATAGTTAATCACATATGGCTCATTCTGGGTTTATCCATTATAATTTTTCAAAATATTTGATTAAATACTTTAACTTATGTTGATAGACTCTAACATTGTATCTACACGCAAAATATCTGATGCTTGTAAAAGAAATTTATATCCTGACATTCATGAAAATCATGTAATGATATTGAATACTTGGGGATAAAATATTTGATGTAAAGTACCTGATATACACTGAAAATTAAATAGTTTTTTACATGTTAAAGAGGCATAATACTAAAATGAGAGTTTTGTCTAGTTTAATATAAATAATCAAATCAAACAGTAAGACATTCACATTGAATAAAGCAAAGAAAACTATAAAAACATAGAGGCACATATAACGAGTAGGCCTTACTTTATGGTTTAACATAGAGTGCCCAGTGATGGCGTTTGCTTCCAGAGCTAAGGTTCAGAGCTTTGTTGAGAGTTGTATGAATGGCATAACTCTTATCGTGTCATGGTAATGGAAATTGATGTCTTTTAGATGCAAGGACAATTTATCCACAAGGAAGTGACCTACTTGGTCTCATCACCATGCCTTGGGAATCTCTTGCAGGTTATAAACCAGCCAGGACAGACCCTGGGTGCTAGGGAAGCTGCAGGCAACTTAAACTGGCACTGAAAGAATTGCTTGAGCATCAGGAACTTGCAAAGTGTAGCCACTAGTAAAATTCTTTTCTTCTGTCCCATCCAGCCTGCACTCTATTGAGGGCTGACACCAGGGATTTGTCAAACTCAGTTTCCAAGTTCCTTGTGAAGAATAAATGTGCAGGTAAATGCCACAGTTGGTATTGCCTTCTTTTTAAAAGCAACAGTGGTGTCTCTTCTAAATCTTGGTAAAATCTCCAAGATAACACATTTTTTGTAGATAAGTTCACTGTGAGAAGTTATGATTGTAAGCTCTATAGACAACCTATAGTGTATTAATTTTAATAATCTGAAAGCTGAACTGACTTCTTAGAAAGCTGCTTTTGGTGCATTATATTCTTGACACTTCAACTAACCTAAGAGATAAATATTTTCACCTTGTTCAATAAATACTGTTAAATTGTTCAAGACTAAATAATTAAGTTAAATTAAAATGACACAATTTATCCAATGGTGATTATGTGAAATATCATTAGTGTTTATGGCTTTATTTTTGATACAGTTTATCAAAAATAGAACTGAAAGGGTAAATATTGTGTTTTCAATGTGAGGTCCAACTTTAAAGCTTGGTCTACCTTCACATATTAAATATCATCATTGTTATCGTCTGAGAGACAAAAATTCATACTGGAAATGTATTAAGAAATCCTTAAATTTAATACAGTTCAGAACTATAAGAAAATTATTTCAGTCTGATTGGGATTTCACAATACTTGGTTGGTAATTTTATGTTTGGTTTTTCACAATATTTTACTATTAAGTCTCTGTAACAAGCAGTTTTTAATTTGAGATTTTAAGTGTATTCCACTATATGAAAAAGGCTTTACCCAGACTTTTTATTTCTGAGGTTAAAAGATATGATAAATTCTAAGTATATAAAAAGGTTTTCAAATTGGCTTAAATGTAAAAAAAAAATTATAGTATGTATATATTTCTTACTTTAATTAGAAAGATATTGAAAATCTAAATAACTTTTTCTTCCACATATTGTCTATATCTGCTTTATATATTATAATTTACTACAGGTTTGAGATAAATTATTTTTGACTTATTTAAAAAATAATAAATAATTTTTTAAAAACTAGATTGATTTTCTTCCTTAAAACATATTTGGATTCTTTTTAAATGGCACATTTCTTGCTCAAAGATAATTGCAATTGCTTGCATTTCCACAGGCAAAAATTAATGCAGCAACCGACACACTATGGCAGATTATCTTGTCAAACTGTAAGGCAAATCTAGTTCATTTGTTTATATTGATCATTTGATTATGTGATTTTCAAAACTAATGTTAAATCTTATTTTCCCTCACACCCACAAAATGAAGCTTTTCATTGCTTTGAAGATCCCTCCCTTCACCCCAGCCTGTAGTATTTCTGTGTAATGTATCATTTATACTACAGAATTTTATAAGCACATAAAAGGCAGCAGAAACTGTGGCTACTCTGAAAGTGGGAATCTTTTATAGGTTAAATCATTTTGAAGCACCAACATTTACAGGAAAATTCAGCATCTAACGTCTACATTCTGGTGAAGCATTCTGTCATGGATATGATTGCAAGGGCAGACTAAGATCTATACTATTTTATGGGATTCCTTAACAGTATCTTAAAAATTTAGAATTGACAGTAAGTATAGATTAAAATTTAAGAATAGTGGTTTGCCAAGGCATCTATTTCATTTATATTGTAGTGTTGCCATGTGCATCATGAATATGTTGAATTTCCATTGTATTTTTGGAAGCTTACCTAATGGCCTTTCTTCCCATCTCACTTCCCAGATGCTAAGTGTAACCCTAAATATGTCCTTATTGATTAAGAATGATTTGCAGGTAGAGGAGTGTGATTTTGGAGTTTGCCTTACTCTTCGTGCCTTTGATTATATAAAACAGTTTTGTTGTAATTATTGAGGCTTTAATTATGTTTATGTTTACCCAATTTTGGAATACTGAGTTGTGTCACAAATGATTAGAATGCTTAATGTGTATCTTTGCTAACATGTGAAGTACCACTTTGTCACAGACATTTCCATAAGAGTTTTTGAGTTCATGCCTCTTGTAAGTTGCCAAGCTTTTTGTGCAGGCGCTTCTAATTACATGGCCCCTAGCACTTACAGAAAATATGTGCTAAAAATAAGCTGTAATTATCTTATTGTCATTGCCCACAGCCTCAATTACCTAGGATGCATCACAGACTGAGGAAAAATTGTAAAGATCTGTTCGTGCAGCTTTTATAACTGACAGCCCATCCATGGAAATACCTACTTTTCACTTATCACAGAAAGCTTTAGCAGTTAAGATTACCTCGTTTCTTTTAGTATATATGACAATAAAGTAAGCACATATAACTGTGAGAAGTGGGCAATTATAGTTCAGAAAAACATGGTGTTTTAAAAGTTATCATACCACGGACTATAATTAACTCTTAAGATACAGGCCTGTTCTGAGAGGTATTCTGAGGGAAACAGATGGAGAGGTGATGTTGTGATCTAGGAGGTATTTTTTTTTTTTCAAGACAAGGTTTCTCTGTGTAGCTTTGGTGCCTGTGCTGGAACTAGCTTTTATAGACCAGGCTGGCCTTGAACTCACAGAGATCTGCCTGCTTCTACCTCCTGAATGCTGGAAATAAAGGCGTGTGACACCACTGCCTGACCTAGGAGGTAATTTTTGAATACAGGAAAGTGTGCTTAATTTGAGACAGGTTAAATGCGCAGAGCAGCAGTTATTGAAATAGATTTAGTTTAACCCTATATAGAGATATGGAATGATAAAGTTTGAAATTGAGGAGTACCAAATTTTGAAGAAAAAATAAATATTTGCAACCCTATTAGTCATTACATCCAAAAAAGAACAGACCAGTTGCATCCTCAGGAGAGGCATCATCTATAAAATATCAATATTTACATTTTCTAATATCTGGGATAGGAAGTGCTTTGAGGAAGAATTTGGGGAGAGCACCCGAATGTGCTACTTTTGTTACTCAAATATTTTTTAATTTATTTAATTATTTATTACATACTTCTGGGAGAATGCACACACACACACACACACACACAGAGAGAGAGAGAGAGAGAGAGAGAGAGAGAGAGAGAGAGAGAGAGAGAGATCCACCCTCCACTCTCCCACAGTCATTTGTCTGCCCCCACACAGGGGGAGTTGATCCTCTTCTTCCTTTATGTGGATTCCAGTGTCAAACTCAGGTTGTCAGGCTTGGTGAGAAGCATCTTTAAATATAGAGTTAACTATCTCGGCAGCCTTATGGGGTTTGAATGGGTAGGTAAATTGGTTGTGGTTCTGGTCTCTAAATTTGTTCCTAGATAAGAAACAATGCATGTTATGAAAATGTTTTATGAAATTATGTATACTATATAAATTACGGCAGTATGAAATATCATAACAGGTCTCTCTATATGAATGTCTTGTCAAAATTTTTAAGTGCTTTCCCTGAATTCTAATCTATTCACTATGATTCATTCATCTCATTCAGAAAAGTATTGTAGTAAAGTGCTCCTGAACAGAATGCATCTTACCTTAGCTTGCTCTAAGGTATAAACTTCGATTTGTAAATGTTTCTTTATTTTTTTGTTTTTTTTTTATATTTTATTTTTTTATTGAGAAAAGGAAAAAAAAGTTTCCTCCTCCTCCCAGCCTCCCATTTCCCTCCCCCTCCTCCCACCCTTCTCCGCCTCCCCCCACTCCTTTTCCCCTCCTTCTCCAGTCAAAAGAGCAGTCAGGGTTCCCTGCCCTGTGGAAAGTCCAAGGTCCCCCCCCCCCCTCCATCCATGTCTAGGAAGGTGAACATCCAAACTGGCTAGGCTCCCACAGAGCCAGAACATGAAGTAGCATCAAAACCCCGTGCCATTGTCCTTGGCTTGTCATCAGCCCTCATTGTTCGTCATGTTCAGAGAGTCCGGTTTTATCCCATGCTTTTTCAGTCATAGTCCAGCTGGCCTTGGTGAGCTCCCAATAGATCAGCAGGTGGGTGCACCCCTCGTGGTCCTGACTTCCTTGCTCATCTTCTCCCTCCTTCCGCTCCTCATTGGGACCTTGGGAGCTCAGTCCAGTGCTCCAGTGTGGGTCTCTGTCTCTATCTCCATCCATCACCAGATGAAGGTTCTATGGTGATATGCAAGATATTCGTCAGTATTGCTATAGGATAGGGTCATTTCAGGTTCCATATCCTCAGCTGCACAAGGAACTAACTGGGGACATTGCCTTGGGCTCCTGGGAGCCACTCTACTTTCAAGGCTCTTGCCAGCCCTAAGGTGGCTCCCTTAACTAAGAATTGTGCTTCCGTGCTCCCCTGTCCAGCCTTCCTTTATCCCAATCATCCTGTTTCCCCAAATTCCCCCCATATTACCCTTCTCACTTTTCTCTCCCCATCTCCCCTTACCCCCAACCCACCCCACCCCCAAGATCCCAATTTTCTCCCCGGCAGTTTTGTCTACTTCCCATAGGCAAGAGGATAACTATATGTTTTTTCCTTGGGTTCACCTTCTTATTTAGCTTCTTTAGGTTCACCAATTGTAGACTCCATGACCCTTATTTATGGCTAGAAACCAATTATGAGTGAATACATCTCATGTTCATCTTTTTGGGTCTGTGTTACCTCACTCAAGATCGTGTTTTCTATTTCCATCCATTTGCATGCAAAATTCAAGAAGTCATTGTTTTTTACTGCAGCGTAGTACTCTAATGTGTATATATTCCACACTTTCTTCATCGATTCTTCCATTGAAGGACATCTAGGTTGTTTCCAGGTTCTGGCTATTACAAATAATATTTCTATGAACATAGTTGAACAAATGCTTTTGTCATATGATCGGGCATCTCTTGGGTATATTCCCAAGAGTGGTATTGCTGGGTCCAGGGGGAGGTTGATCCCGAATTTCCTGAGAAACCGAAACACTGATTTCCAAAGTGGTTGCACAAGATTGCATTCCCACCAGCAATGGATGAGTGTACCCCTTCCTCCACAGCCTCTCCAGCAAAGGCTATCATTGGTGTTTTTGATTTTAGCCATTCTGACAGGTGTAAGATGATATCTCAAAGTTGTTTTGATTTGCATTTCCCTGATTGCTAAGGAGGTTGAGCATGACCTTAAGTGTCTTTTAGCCATTTGAACTTCTTTTGTTGAGAGTTCTCTGTTCAGTTCCGTGCCCCATTTTTTAATTGGGTTAATTAGCATTTTAAAGTCTAGTTTCTTGAGTTCTCTATATATTTTGGAGATCAGACCTTTGTCTGTTGCGGGGTTGGTGAAGATCTTCTCCCAGTCAGTAGGTTGCCTTTTTGTCTTAGTGACAGTGTCCTTTGCTTTACAGAAGCTTCTCAGTTTTAGTAGGTCCCATTTATTCAATGTTGCCCTTAATGTCTGTGCTGCTGGGGTTATACCTAGGAAGCGATCTCCTGTGCCCATCTGTTGTAGGGTACTTCCCACTTTCTCTTATATCAGGTTCAGTGTGTTCGGACTGATATTGAGGTCTTTAATCCATTTGGACTTGAGTTTTGTAAATGTTTCTTTAAACTCTGAGATGATGAAATGATGAGTAAGACGTGAGGCTTGACTTCTATTCCTTAGCTATAAAGGACACTTAATTAAAATATCTTTCTTAGTCAGTAATTATGAACAAAGTGAGTAATAAGTATGCATATAGCTAAACATGTTCTCATTAAATTTTAATTTAATGACAGCTTATATGTTTATATGGCGAGCATATAGTAACCATAGAGAAAATTTTAATGTTGTTTTATAAAATTACATAATGAAAAATTACATTTCTTTAGAGAATTTTGCAGAAAATATTACTTATATATTTTCTTAAGGAAAAATTCTAATTCATCATAATTTTCACTATATACTCATATGTATTTCAAATGAAATATACTTAAATGAATCTTTTAGTACATTAGACATCTGTTAAATATTGAGTATTCAATTCTTCCTACAATCTTGACAGTCTTTTCAAAATAAAAGTATTCCAAATATTTTAATATACCATATGTTAATAACTTGTAATTTTCCATATCTTTCAGTACTACTTAACAAAGCTTTGGAGTCAACAGAATGCTCATTAAATAGGATGAAATAGACATTATCTATTTTAGATTTCTATTTGTAAATGCATATTTACAATAAATCAATAAAGATTTACAATCACTGGGAGCTACAGCACATGTAGCTTCTCAGAACTTATTTGCAATAGCTTTGTGATATGACTATGTTCTCATAGGATATGCTTTCAGATACATTTGTTTATTATATAAATAAATTGACGCTGGCCCCTTTTGGTATGTAAAAATATTCACTATGAGAGACTTCTTTGCAGACTGAGAGATTCTTGAAATGGAGATTGAGAAATAGCTAATGAGAATTGTCACATCTGGGCCTTCCCAGCAGCTACTTATAAATAAGGGCAGTTGTGTAACTAAAACAGACATCTCTTCAGGGACTCAGTCAGGATGCATTTTTCACTTGTTCTTGGCCATGCTGATGGCTTTGTGATCTTTGATTATAAAGTTGAATGAAGTGGTATTGCATAGGTCCAACAATGGATAAAATAGCATAATATACATTTACAACAATATATAAGCTTGTCCTACTTAGTCGTGTTTCTCTGACAATCTGCATTTTCTGTTCATTTATGTGAAATTCTCAATATGCCATTTTAAAAAGTTTAATCCTGTTGTGTCTGATCATAACCCCATCTGTAATTTTTATCCTGAAGTATAGTGTTGGATCCTTGTCAAAGCAGAAGCATAAAAGCTCGTTCCTAGTATAATTATTTGACTTATAATTCAATTCACTGATTATATACAGAGATTATATATTTCTGTAACATTAACAAGAGAGTGTGAAAAATAAACACTTTTTGCTCATTTATCCAGTATCTACATTATTGTCAGTAACAATGTAAAATGCTATTAAGATAATAAATATAAATTTTATTATTGCATATATTAATTAATTGTTAAGTACTAAGTGAGATAGACACCATGCTCTAAGATTGCCTAAAAATTAAATTTTTAAGATTCATTGTAGTTACTCTATCATTTGAACAAGTCTAGAGCTTTTGTACAAAGATCCCCAAAGACCTGACACATTGTTAAAAAATTATTTTGTAAAATAAAATAAAAATAAATTTATTCTCAGTAAATGTGGGACAAAGGTCTGTATTTTATCAATTATATTTTAAATAATTGGTGATTGGCCAATAGCCAGGCAGGAAGTTTAGGCAGGACAACCAGACAGGCAGTAGAGGTGGGTCAAAGAGAACAGGAGAATTCAGGGAAGAGAAAAGCTTGGTGTGCAGTCCTGACCCAGCCATAGAAGAAGCAAGATGTGACTGCATCATTGAAAAGGTACCAAATCACATGGCTAACACAGACAAGAATAATGGGCTAATACAAGTTATAAGAGTTAATAAGAAGCTTGAGCTAATGAGCCAATCAGTTTATAAGAAATGTAGATCTCTGTGTGATTTCTTTGGGACTTAACAATTGTGGGAACTAGGCAGGGCAGAAAACTCAGTCAACAATTAAATGCAACAACTTATTTTTAAGTTAACTTATTTTACTAATGCATATTAATTATACAGAATAGTGGGTTAATTCTGACATTTTCACATTTGCATATAACAATACACTCTGATCATATGCACTTATGCACTCTCCTGTTCTCCCTGTCATTTATTATCTCTCTCCTGCTTTCACATCATTCTGTTTGCGTCTTAATTCTCACTTCAGAATCTTATTGAGTAGCTAAGTAGCTGTGCACAGTTGCAATCCAACTGTGAAGAGGTGATTTATGCAAATTATTTCTTCTTCTGCTTACTTGTATCAAATGTTTAAATACTAATATCTAATTTATAGCACAAATATGAGGTCAACAAAGGTCTATCTGCAAGACATTAGACAATTAATGGATAGTAATTACTAATATTCATTACAGCAAAAATACTATGTGCAATATAGTATTTTCTGTAGTGAAATTACTGTTCCAAAATTCAATTAGTTTTTTCTACTTTTAAACTATTTAATCCTTAATTTTTGCACCATATATTAAGCCTTCTTATATTTGTTTAATAAATTTATTCTGAAGAGAGATAATATGAAAATAAAGATAATAATTTGATAAATATTAAAACAGACATATGTCATAATTCATTACTAATAGTGATACAATTTACTTATTTTTGCATTCAGATCATGCACAAATTTATTACTGTTAAGTTATGTTTATATGGGCCAATCTATGTAATAGCCTTAGGGTGGGTAATATTAACTCAGTACTCATAGATTATGGGATTACAAAACTTCTAAAACCCAATCTCACCTAAATAGAATAAATATCTCTACCAAAAAATGGAGATAACCAAAGGGATGCTATCATGTAAAGGGTCACTGAGCACAAATAACTAACAGAACCTGAATAAATGAAGTAGGCTATGACATTCTCTTCTTGAGTAATAAAAAGTATAATAAAATAAAAAATTAATTTCAGGTAAATGTTTGATAAATGACTTCATAAACATCTCACTTGTACCCATTCTGTTCTACTGAGTTAAAGAATCAGTAACCAGCAAAGAAAATAACATCTAATTTTTTGCTTGAGTATCTCACAACAGAGACAAGAGATCATTCCCTGATGTCAAGAGTGAAGTTTTATAAAGATTCTTCCCCATAAATAAATAACAAATGACTTTCATGAGTAGAATCAAATTTCAATCAGTTGCTCAAACCTATGCTACATATTGAACTGTACATAAGAAAACTGTACATGAGCTGTAAGTATAGATGTCCTCTCTCTATTGCAGAACAAGTCAATCTGCATCTCCGCAGGTGTGGCTCACTTTAAAGAAATTCTCTGAGTTTAGATTGCTCCTTGTAGCTCCTAAGTTGAATACATAATAAATTTTCATTTTTGCAAGCAAAATCTCCTTGTGCTATTATAGCAATAAACACATTCTCCTGAACTATCTAATTATAGGGTCTTAGTAATGCTTTATTTTCTCTCAGTGAAGTATGTGGTAAGGTGGAAAAGAGATACTCTTTAAATCCTTCTATGATGAAACTTTATATATCATAGTAAATTAATAATAGGAATATTTTCAAAAAGGAAGTTAAATCTTAATATTTAGGAGAAAGAAAAGAAAGTAAGGCAAAGGAAACAAGAGTGTGAACTAGTAACCCTACTGTGTAGTGATGTCAATGATAAAAGCATGAGAGATAATTGGCTTTGTGAAATTTCTTATTAGCTTCTTTTCAACAGTTCCAATTATAAGACTGTGAGAACAAAGAATAATGGAAAAACACAAAAATACCACAAGTTTATTGAATAGACTAGGAAATGAGAGGCTTAATTAGTGGAAATAATATAAAGTTCAAAAACTTTGATTTGACAATGTCTATCTCAAATTACTACCTTCTTTATTCTTCACTGAATGAAAATTTGTTCTAGATGTCACTATGTAAATGCCTTACCTTGAAATTCAGAAGTCAGAAGTCAAATAGAACAAGTTATAAGTCAGAAAGCCCCATTTTTCTTTTTACTAATCTCTCCTCTTACTTTTTAAAAATAGAGCAATGAACATAGCTACATTATGCAGAACTATGGTTGTGAACAACTTAAAGTTCTGGTGAATCCTGACAGTCAAGTAAAATTTTTCTTGAGAAAGCAATTATGTCTCAGAAAAGCAAATGTGATACAAATAAATAGTAAGAGATGAATACTTTCAAGGTGCCAGCAGCACCAATCAAACCCCAGAAAAGCAGAATTAACTATTATTCTCTCTCTTTTGTTACTAGTGCAAGAACCAGATTCAGTTTATCATTTGCTCTTTTTCTCTTCTCCCCACTGAAATATTTGTCTGGTCCAAGATTTTCAGTGTGACAAGACACTGATGCCCACAGAAAGTAACTCAATAACACAGAGTATGTTAGGGATTTCCCTAATGTGTCTGCTTTTTTCTGAAACTATAGGGAAGCCCTACTAAAGGGAAATGGGCCCTAATGTCCATTGAGCGTCTTGAATATACTACCATTATTTTAGGACTTTGCACAGACGATAACAGGTTTTCTTCTCTATAAAAAGAAATTGATTATCTTTGAATGCAGGAGACACAGCAAAGAAATCATCGAAACAAGCATAGCAAAATCGGATACATTTGGTTAACTAACCAGAGAATCCCAAAGTTATGTAATGTAATTTGCTGCAGTTTTGAAAACTGATGCTCAAAAACCAGAGCACATCTGGTTTTATATGGTTTAGACAATCTTTTCAGAAAGACATCTTTGCCAAAGAAAAGGATGCAGGAAGCAGAACTTAAGTAGTCTGTAGGAAATGATTAACAATGGCTGCTTGATGGACTTCACTGCTGCTGGTAAAGAATGAGATTGAACAGGTGTGTTGCAGTCTGAAGACTTCAAGATAAAAAGGAGCAACACTGGTTGCCTGTTCCATCAGTCACTGGGTTTCATGTTTCAGACTGTTTCTGGCCTGTCTGATAATACATAAAATTGTACTTGTGTATCTCCTTAGCATTTTCTAAGGTATATGGAGGAGCTTTTTTTTTTACTTTCTTTTTTTAAAATTCTTCTTTCATACATTTCATCATGAACAGTTTTCACACCCTCCCCTCATCACAGTACCTCTCCCCACCTCCTCTCTCCCCTACATCTACTTCTTCCCGTTCCCCTCCAGAAAAGGGCAGGCTTCCTAGGGATAGCGAACAAACCAGCATTTCAAGTTATAATAGAAATCCCACCTACCTTCCTTCTTCGTACATTGTGTAGTTAATTTGTTGATTGGTAATTTTCCATTCTTCCGAAATATATGCCTAAAGTAATCTGACATGTAATGATTTATTAATGTGTTCTTCTAATTGCTTCTGTTTTGGAATAGAAGCACATTTTCTAGAAGGCAATGTAATCTCAAGCAATAAAAAGAGAAAGCTGGCGCTGGTTTAGCCACAATGCCTGTTGGCTCCCAATTGCTTTCCTTAAGAAAAGGATTGTTCACATAGATAACCAAATTTAAAACAAGAATATGTGTTTCCAAGGTTCCTTAATTTCCATGTGCAAACAGTAAATTTCCATGTATGCTTTCCTTTTCTTTCTTTTCTTCCTCCCTTCCTCTTTCTTGTTTTCTGATTAGATGTAGTGTGATTTTCTTTTTAACAACAAGGAATTGTGGTGAAATATGTTAACAAAGTAAGATAAACTAAACATGCATCCTATGTCCTCAATTCTTTTTTAAAATAAAATCCAAATGTCTATTGTTGAGACATTTATTTCACAGTATTGAACCTTGGGAATGTCTTCTTTTCTAAAACACTATGCAAAGATTTTGGAACTTCATTGAATAAAAGGGGCATGATGTCATTGAACATTAATAATGTCCTAATTTCTAGATTAAAAGAAGGATACATACATTTGAAAAATAATGGAGTCTATATTGAATATCACCCTAGACCTTACGGCTATTATTCACCATATCTCACTTGTTCGACCATGACCTCCAGGACTGTTTTATTGTACTGAATCTTGATCACCCATTATGCAAAGCATAATTGCAACTAAGGGAAGTAAAATGATATTAATCAGGGATAACATTGCAATGGACTTTGACCCATAGGTATAAATCTAATAAATGTGTAGCTTTTTTTCCTCATAACATAATGAGTCCTTTCTTATATCATTACTCATGGGACCAATGTGAAATCATAATAGGAATATTTAAGGCAATTAATGAGACAGATAAGAAATGATTGTATGGCTTTAATTTCCTAATCACTTTAATGTTCCAAATTAAGGTATACATCAAGATGTGTCCATTAGAGCTATCAGTCAGATCCCTCTAAAACAATGTGATGAAAGAGTAAGAGTATAGAAAATCAGATAAAATTAAGTGAAGAAAATGTTAGTCTGAGGACCAGAGAAGCAATATCCAGATGATTAAGTCAGACGGATTGTGAAAGAGTCTATTAAGTAAGAGGCTGGGAGTACCATCTCTCAAGCAGTAAAATACACTAGGCATGCCACCAAAGGAGTCACTTTTTATTGTCCTGACTGCATAGACCCATGTCATCTTACTCTCTGCTTCTAAGCAATCATATAATTTGTTTATTCCTTCTTTGCTGAGATATTCATTATTTCTTCAGTGATCCAAATTCAAATTTCTGTTTACCCTAATGACTTAGGTTTATTCACACACACAAATGATAATTTTTAAAAAAACACTTAGCTTACTTGCATCATAAAGATTACATGAAACAAGTTTTAAAAATGACAAAGCATCCTATTAACAGCATGTGGTCTCTAGAAAAATATATATTTTAGATACGCAATTTTTCTTATCATTGTTTTCAATGAATTGGTATGTCATTTACTTTATTCACATTAAATTGAATTTTCAAAGCCTGATTTTTTAAATGAATCATTGATGAAAGCAGCGAATGTGAAAATCTAAGAATTGGGTAATTATAGTTTTATTGATGATCAGTACAGGTAATTAAGGGGCATGGTAAATTATAGCTTATTTCTCATTAGATTCTATCTGATAGAAAGTGAGAAACTCATAGGCACATGAATGTTTATATACCTGTCAGAAAGGACATTCTGCATAAAGAAAAACTGAAAGTTTTTTGAAACAGGTTTTTTTCTGTGTAGCCTTGCTGACTGACCTAGAAGTAGCTCTTTAGACCAGGTTGGCTTAGTATTCAAAAAAATCTGCCTGCCTCTGCCCTCATGTGCTGGGATTAGAGGTGTGCACCACCATTGCTTAGCTAGTGAAAATTCCTGTAAGAAACAAAACAAAACAAACATACAAAACACAGTTAAAATATTTTTTTCAAATAAAACATTCTTATTTTCTTGTGTATTCGGTTGTACCAAATACACTTAACATGTGCAAAACAATGATTTCACCCCGCCCCCAGCATTGCACATTAAAAAAGACTGGGAGGCATCAACTCTACCCATAGAACTATAGGTAACTGATAAAAGCTGTGAGGGATGAGCTCATTACCAAAGAAGGGCATACCAGCTGGTTCTCCAGAGTTTAATATCCAGTCATGAAAACATACTTGCAAATAAAATTCTACATACTGAACATGTTATGTTTAGAAATACACCCCCCCACATATATATCTGTATATATATTCTAATATATGTAAATGTGTATTTATAGAAATATATTTTCATACATACATATACATGCAATAAAAAGTGGAGAAGAGCAGCCATGAATTTGACAGAGAATGGGGAATGGTATATGAGAAGGTTTAGAGAGAGAAAAGGGACTAAAGATAAGTAATTATAATATAATTGTTAATTAAATTAAAAGTGTGAAAATAAAATGCTCTCTTAATGTTACAGAATAAGCAGGTAGGAATTCAATTCCCTGATATAACATAGAAACAAAACTTGTTTGATTGAAAATCTAAAATGAGTGACTTTTCCAATAAAAAAAAAACTACTTTTTTATCGTTTTCTTCCCACTAATAGCTCCCTAAGCAGGATTTTAATATTAAGAGCAAATTCTAATATGATACAGAATAAAATGTGAGGGATGAAGATGTAGCTCAATTGGGAGAATACTGGTGTAGCTGACACGAAGCAACAAGTTAGATCGCCAACACCACCTAAAACAGGCACGGTTGTGTACTTCTGTGCTCCCAGCACTGCGGAGCTGCAGATTGGAGGACCAACAGCTTACAAGGGAGTCCATAGCCTGTCTGGGATACATGAGAGCCTATCTTTATGCAAATGAATGAAATTTACATTTTCATTATAAAAACTATGAATTATGTGTAACCCATGTTCTCAAAAAATTTGTTTAAGTCTGTGTAGCATTTCCCATATTAAAAAATTAGTTTTTATTGTGTCTTTTATCTAAACTACTTAGCAACCTAGGGTCTGTTATCATTTTTATAAATGTTATAAGATGCTATTAGAATGATAAAAGGTTCCACATTTTGGCTCTTAAATATATTTTAGTTTCATTTCTTTTTGATTGTTTTTGTTCTCATTATTTCCTTTGATGTGTTGTTGACATATACCACTTTTGACTCACCTAAGTATATCTTACTTTTCTTTTTAATGAATAGATACTTTTAAAGATATCTAGGATATAAGGCAAATGGAAACTATTGAAGGGTATTTAGAAATATATTAAAACTTTATAATGAAAAGGAGATTTCTGAAATTACTTATGGGCTTTTTTCTCATAACTTTGAAGACTCTACACTATGTATATTAAGTGCTGAGTAAATACTTTTAATAGAAAAATAAAACAATATTATTCTAACTTATTACTTATATCAGATTTACAATATATCCTTTAAGAGTGGAATGATAATTTAAGATTGTTAATTTATTGTTGGGAGGGAGTGGTTATAATATTACTGGTAATGTTCTATGTAAGTAGAAGAAAAAGGCAAGAAGCTCTTACATAGAGCTGGAAATCCAGAGGGAATATTTTACATAAATTCATCCATCCTTATTCTTAAGTGTTTGTTTTTATAAATGCTCTGCTCACTGGTTAGATTTTGGAATTAAATTTACATCATGTTCTAGATTTATTTTCTGCTCATGAGTTTTCCAGCCAAAGCATTGAGTAAATATCATCTGGCATGAAGATCTGCTATTGGCCTTTTATTCCCTGAATAATATTCCTAAAATAGAATGTATCCAATTTTGTTCCTCTCATGCCTCTCAGCTTGAGGTTATACTACGCTGGTGATTTGCCTTTATATCTGCCTTTATATTGCTGCTTTTGTTTTCACAACCTTATTTTATAACAAAATGTTTAAACAATTTTCATCAATTACATCATAGAGAAGAGCTATTTTTGGAGTACAGAACATTCTTAGATAATAAATACTTAGAAAGCTATGCCTAACCATTAAACACCTCTGAGAATTTTCTGCTAAGAAATAATTTTAAGTTCTCTAACTGTAGGCATAAGACATAAACCTAACAACATAGGTTCTTAACCATTAGGTCACAACCCCTCTGGGATGTGTTCACTAGCCTTTTAATAGAAATTACATATGAGATATTTTGCATATTAGATATTTACCATTCATAATAATAGCAAAATTAAAATCATGAAATAGCAACAAACAAAATTTTATGGCTGGGGTCGCTACAACATAAGGAACTGTAATAAATTGTTGCAGCATTAGAACAGTTGACAACCATTGACATAGGCTGTGCTCCCAGTTATGGAACTGGGACAGCAATGAAACCACAAAACCTATGACCTACAACCATACTCTCCTTCCTGCAAGATTTATCAGCACTGGAACAAAGGTGGCTTGGTGTTTAGAAGAGGTACTAATCAATGACATCTAACTTGAGGCCCAAGAAAAAAGAGGAAGCCCATGCTTGACACTACCAGGATGAACAGGATTAAAAATAGTTGCATGGCTTAGAGACTTATGGTAGAACCAAATGCAACAGAGAGAGAGAGAGAGAGAGAGAGAGAGAGAGAGAGAGAGAGAGAGCCACTAGCATAATTAACACTCTTCGTGCTTGGTTTTTAAGCTTAGTAGATACAGGTGTTCAAACATTAAATGAAAACCCTATAAACCTCCTTTTTTATTATAGAGCTGAAAAAACGTACAAGATCAAGAAGAGTAAAGCTTAAAGAGTTCACAGTTTTTGTGAATGTGTGTGTGTATGTGTGTTAGGTTTTCTAGATATATAGGGATATATTTCAGTTAGACAGGTATTCTTTAAGTCTTTCGGAGACACTCAGCATATGGCATTTAAAATGTTTAAGATTAGGACTTTTATGACAATGAGACTCATATACTCCTGGCAGGACCAATCTATTGGAACAATCAAGAGGATGATGGACATCGAAGATAATATTTTCTGAGGATAAACTCACAGAAAGAATAGTGATCCACAGTCCTCTGGGATTGCTGGGAACTGGAAACAAATACAGCAGCCAAGAGGCCCTCACAGGCTTTTCATCTGCATTTATAGTACATAAGACCATGACCAAAGTGGGCTGATATATTAAAGGCCATTGGCTGAAAGAGTTTCCACAGCACTTGTACACTGTAAAGATTTGTCAATCATATTGATTTAATAACAAGCTGATTGGCCAGTAGCCAGGCAGGAAGTATAGGCAGGGCAACCAGACTAGGAGACTTCTGAAAAGAGAAAAGGGAGATACTCAGTCTCAAGTCAGATGCATATTATCAAGGTGAGAATGCTTTACTGAAACATATACAAGAATTATGGGTTAACTTAAGTTATAAGAGCTATTTAGTAATAAGCCTAAGCAATAGGCCAAACAGTTTATAATTAATATAAACCTCTGTGTTTTTCTTTGGGACTGAACTACCCCTGGATCAGGGTGGAACAGAAACTTCTGTTTGCACAATGTGAAGAATCTAAATTTAAAATTCATTTTCTTTTGTTCTATAAGACTACTGTAGCTTGAACATTGCCTAACAGTTTTTATAATGTGTAGTTCATGAGGCTAATTGGTATCACCCATGAATGTTATAGTTCAGACCTTTTATATATGTGATCATTATATCTGTCTATGAATAATAAGATAATTTTCACTACCCCACATATTTCATTGGATTTCAGAAAATTCTGCCACTTTCTGAGTAAACAAGAAAAACAAGAAAACCATCACACAACTTTATATATTCTCCATAGATTTTTATTCAGTTGTGAATAATGTCAATTATAAAGTCATGCTCAATGAATTTTCAGTTTATTTGTGCCTGTGCATGCTGTTGTAATCGACTGTACATTTTCTCCTAGAAATTGATTTTAACATATAAACAAGAAACATTATTGCAACCAAATTAATATTATATAAAAGGCAATGAAATTCATCTGCTCAAGAAGACAAAAAAGTCTTTTAAATGTCAAATTAATAAAACTGCATATTTGGTTTTGCTGAAGTAAAATATTCCTTTCAGATTTGGTAATTTTTACTATAATATTTATGAGCTTAATTTTTTCTAAAATTTTCATATTAGCGAAAACTTATAAACAGTGAATGTTTTTAAAAAGATAATTCCAACACTTTAAAGTTATGCAACATATTTCCAGTGCAATGGAAATATGATTTTGAATTTTAACAGTTGGGTTTGTGAGAACAACCCTCCTTCTGCTGATTTAAAACATGAAGGACTTTTGAACAGGGAGTATCACATGCATAATTTAAGAAATATTTAGCTGACAAATCTTTACAATTTATGCAATGGTTAACTAAAGTAACCTAGATGTGACTCTTTCCTATAATTAGGGTAAAATTAAAATGGATTAGAAAATTCCAAGATGTCAAGATTACTATACAGAGATGACAAACTAGAATCCTTTCTTTACTCTGTGTTCTCATGTCGTCGTTTTCTTATGACAAAATGCATCACTGCACAGGACACGAGCCTTGTAACTGATTTGTATCTGCAGTAGTCCTTTTCAGGTGTGCTCTGACATTTTCAATGGCTTTAAAACAAATGCATAAATCTCCGTATTAGAATAACACTAGTGTATTGTGTTCTTTAAACCAGAATATCAGTTTGATTCTAAGGATTTCTAAATTTAGGTTTGAGCAATATCAGAAAATAATATTAATGTTCAAGTTGTAATTTAATATAGAAAAATCTTTTTTTTCCATCATTTATCTGTTGTCTAGCTAAGGTATGAGCATCAAATGCCTGTACAGCTTCTAACTCTACATGAAAGACTTTTTTTCATATTTTAGAAGGGTAGAAATAAATGGTATCTTATAAAAATCTTAATATTTCTGCTAAGAGTCATAATGGCTTGTTTTGTGCTTAAAAAAAAACACTCGACACTACATGTAACTATTACATAGGAAAGGAAACCAAGTAGGAATTGAAGTGGGCTATTATCAGAGGGATGTTTGTAAACACCAGATTATATGATGTTTTTGTATTAGGAACTAATAATATATGAGTTTAACTACAGAGACATGAACACACAGAGCCCTGACAGCAAACCAAATAAATGATTCTGCCCAGTTTTCTTGTTGAACTTGTGCGGTTTTTTAGGGTTTCTTATGGGAGTAAATGTGAGGGGTTATTTGCAGAATCTCAAATTACTCACTGGGGAAGCCCTTGCTAGCATTGGCTACTAATGATGAATGTTGTATCTATGAAGTTCTTGTACAAGTAACACATCTGAGGACTTGCACAAACCTCAGAAGATTGGATAGTCTCCTTACCCAGTTTTATAAACTTAAAGAGGTATATTATGTACTTAGTAGATTTCAGGAGCTTCCTGAGGTTTATGAGTTTTGTTTATTTTCTGAGACCTGCCACTTCTGTTTGTGCTCCTGAGTTTTAATGAACTTCCCTCTAAGAAGTGGTTCCTACAAATAGAGCTGAAATGAATGGAGGAGGCTCTAACAAGACTTCTTGCTTTTACACCACAGAGGGATATAGTAAAATGATACCTTTGTGAACCAGGAAGTGAAACCCCATCAATCTGGAAAGTGCAGGTTATATGTGCTTGTTTTCTTAGTCAACAGATTTATGTGAAATATATTTGTTTCTTTTATGACTTCCCTAGTCATGGTATTTTATTATAGCAATCCAAGAAGTAAGAAAAATGGATTGCCTGAATGAGACTGAGAAGTCTTAAGAATCAACTGTGGTCAAGATTGTAAATTAGACAAAGTTTTGCAAATATTCCTTGTCTCAGTTGCCCCAGGGAAGTAAATGCTTCCATCTTTACACATTGTGGGACTAAATGTAGCAAATAACCTCCAATTCAAATATTGGACTGAAACAATATTGGTAGTCGAATTTGTTTTTTATGTAAAGCAAGGAACTTATAGTATCCTCAAGTATTAGGAAAATATAAAATTTTATTTAGACATTCAACTTTTTTTTGGGGGGGGGGTTTCGAGACAGGGTTTCTCTGTGGCTTTGGAGCCTGTCCTGGAACTAGCTCTGTAGACCAGGCTGGTCTCGAACTCATAGAGATCCGCCTGCCTCTGCCTCCTGAGTGCTGGGATTAAAGGCATTCAAATAAAGATAATTGGGACTGTGGAGGTAGAAAAGCCTTGCAAGCTACAGTTTTTATTCACTTTGTATGATAGAAACAGTTTTGAGTATTTAAACACCACGCTTTATTATGTTACTTCCTGAGTGATGAAACATCTAATATTAACAATCTAAAAGAAGACAGGATTTGTTACGGATAATGGTTTCTGACTTTAGTGGCTTTGCACAGTGCTCTGTGATGGTGAGCATGGGGTAGACAAAGCTGCTCACATAGTGGCTATTGATCACCAATTAAGAGTTAAGAAAGGAGCCAGCACATGTTACCTCTAACAACATGTGCCCTCTGGTCTATTTCTCTCACCTACCAACCACCTCCTAATTTTTATCAGCTAGTAATGCCTTCAAATTATGAGTCATTCAAGGGAATAATCCATTGGTCAGATACAGCTCTCATAATCAAATCACTTCCCCAAAGTGTTCCTTTTGAATATTTCATTGGTAAATAATCACTAAGTTAAAGAAAATGTGCCTTTAAGAGACATTTCATGTCCTATTTATATGATGTCAAATTATTAGGAATGATTTTATTCTAATCCTACATAATAATTGTCATTTCTCTCTACTTTATCTTAGCATTTTTCTGAAATAAATTTCTTTTTTAATATATAAATAACAACATATTAAGAGAGACTACTATTATTTACCAGTAACCAGTTAATATTCCATATTTACTGCTAACATGGTGTTAGGCTGTGACTGATTTTAGGTTTAAGAAACAACTATAGTGAGTTGACAACTTTCAATCTAATTCCAGAAATATTTGTGCATGCTATTTTTAATTGTGACGTAGAATTCTGGCATTATATGCATCGTCTTCATGACTGAAGGCAATGAGCTTCACAAACAGAAGGAACTGTCTTAAACTCTCAATTATAAATGTTGTATAGAGCATTTTTTCTTTGCTATACTTACATTGTATACTTTTAAATCTTAGGTATTTATTTAAGAAGTTGCATGTGATTTTTCACAGAGAAATTATATCAATTGCTATATAGATCAAAATCTTACCATACAAGTCAACAATCAACACACTGAAGACAGGTCTGTGAGACAGCTCATCAGCCAAAAGTCACAAATCCCCACAATGGGAGCTGTTATGTAACAGGAAAATACTGCATTCAGAAGCTGTGATGAGAACTTAGCTTAATTTTATGGCTGGCTGCAAAGTTCTTTACAGTTAATTACAATTTGATTTGGATAATGATCTACAAATCAATATTGTACATGGTAATTAATACTCTAACAACTCCTTTAGAAATGAGATTTTATTCCTAGAAAGCATAAACTGTATTACTGGCAAATGAAGTTATGAAAGGTTTCCACAATTATACATTCTAGCTTTATCAAGTTTCTAAAAGTCTAGAAAGTATTTTCTAGAAAAGTTACTATGCTGTGTTGATTTATTTTGATATATGGCTCTAAGTTTTATATATATGATCAATTTTATGTATTACAAATACTTATTATTTTATTGGAATAAATTAAGAAGAATTAGTAAATGACAATAACTGTTAATCACTCTTCCTTTTTAATACTAATACAATGCAAAAGTCTTGTCATTACCTGCCTAATAGCATTAATCAAAAAGAATTTTCACATGTTCTTCAAAGATCTTTGTACTAAGTATCAATCTAATGGGGTACTCAAACTCCAGGATTAAGAAGCTCTAAAGCAAAACTACAGAATAAGAAAAAGTGATGGAAAAAAAAACAGCTTCCAATTAAATCATGAAGATCTCAAAGTGAAATGGAGAAAGATCACATTTCCCTTAATGCAGTATTAATAATTTGGACTGTGATAATGGTTATTGAAAATAGGTCTGAAAAGATTTATTAGGCTCTGGGATGTTTTGCCAAGAAATTGGTTATAAATTAAGCTATGGCAAATTCTTTGCTGAAAAATGTTCTTGGCACCAGTGGAAACTCAGCAGATTTATTTATTAATTTATTTATTTGGGTGTGCTGATAGATGAAAGTGTGATTCAGAGAAACCTAAGTAAGTGTATTTTTATATAGGTTTTAATGAAATAATTATCTATTTATATTTTATGTGTGGTAATATCTTGCATTAATGCATGTTTGAGAACTATGCCCATGCCTGGTGTCCTTGTAGATAAGTGGAGTTACTGATATTTATGAGCAGCAAGACAGGTGCTGGGAGGAGACTGCACATCCTCTGTAAGAGCCTCAGTTACTCTTAAAAACTGATCTACCTTTTTAGCCCTTCCAGGCAACTCCCAAATATTGAAGACATTATGTTGGAGACTTCAGTGAGAATCCAAAATTGATTTAACTTATTTAGAACAATATGTTGAATTATTGAATTATTATGTACCACCAAACTTCCCCAATAAATGTATTCTACAAGAAAGCTAGGCACTGTTCTTCTCTAGAAGTTAATAAGGTGTTTAAAATTATTTATTATTTAATACAATTGTCATAAATTCAGTTGCTTTAACAAAGTCTCTAGATAAATACACAATAATAAAATGTACATTTCTTTTTATCAATGTACTATTTTTTAAACAGTATTATGCTTGATTGTAAGTAGCAAGTTTTAAACATTGTTTACATATTCTCTTATTTTTATTATGATTATTATTTTTTGTGTGTGACAGTGCATGGTAAGGGTCAGAGAAAAACTTGTATGAATCAATTCTCAACTTGTACCATGTGGGTGTGAGAGGATGGAACTCAACTTATCAGATTTAATGGCTTAACCAATGAGACATCTTAATAGCCCATGCTTTCACTTCTACTGCGATACCAAGGTAAATGAATTATTAAACGTTCTATTAAAAATAGGTAAGGAAATACAGATAAAATAGGATATAACAAGTTTAAAGTGTGTTGGGGGGGGAGTGTTTGAACATTCTGAATCAAACTAAGTCACACAACTACAGACAAACTTTCCATTACATTTGGATTTTTTTTTAAAAAAAAGGATAGTTAAAGAAAGAATATGATGCACAAAATAAAGTGACCATGGATGACAAAGATTATACACAGATTATCTGAAACAATGACATTAATACCAACTTGTATTCCAAGTAGCTTAGAGGAATAAATAAGGAAACCCTCAGGAAGGAAGAACTGTCTCTCTCTAAATATACATATCTCATAGATATATCAACATTGAGTATCTTCCTCTACCAAAGTATCTACCATATACACCTGTATATGGATTTGTATTTTCACCCAAGAAAAACAAGCATATAATCAAACAAGTAATTAAAGAGTTAGACCTAGAAGACAAAAACAGAAGAGAGAAAGAATTGCTTATGATTTGCCTATTAGGATATTACTTTGAACTTCCCCCGCATTTTAGGAAATTTGTTTATACACGCGCACACTATTAATGTATAACCTGCAATCTGATTAACTGCGTACTCTAGAGAAATGCATGGATTTGTGTATTTTACTTCTTCATTGTTTGACTTTGCAGTGCTCTTTGATAATGACTGTAAACACCAGGTCTTGTCTGATGAGGCTCTAAGGGTTTGCTTGTAGTGGTTTACAGTGTGCTGTTAGCTGGTACCTCTATATCCCCACTGGTGACTTTGTATGTTGTTATGTGCTTAAACTGCAGTCAGGTTGACCTCTCAAGTAAAATTTGTTCACAGAGCAGACCTCAGAGAATCCTGTTTGATCTGTGTCTAGTTTGCTCCTACCACACAAGCCATTCTTTACAGATGATCTGACAGGCTTGTGAAGTCAGTAAGACAAGACAGAGAGAAGGCAACTCAATAAAACACCTGTGATATAGAAGCATTTTATTATACATACATTGCATAAAATGTTTCTAAAAGGGCTGGTGGAAAAAGAACACATATATATCAGCAAAAACTCATTCACTGGAAACAAAAACATGAAAGGAACCAAAGGGATTTCTATTTAGCTATATTAAATAGAATGTAGAGTTATGGAAATGCTGAGGGTGGGAACTGAATCAAGGAGTAGGGTATGTGAATTGCAAGCATGGGAACCTGAATTAGAATCTCCCTTTTCAGGTATTCATATCTAACACCAGTGTTGGGAGTGTACAGGATATAGGCTCACACTCTGAGGTCATTGGTTACTAAGTCAGCCCTGCCCAACTGTAAGCTCTAAAATAGTAAAAGATTGTATCTAAAAAAAAAATTGGTGCAGAATGATACAGGAAGACACCTAAGAGTAACCACTGGCTTCCACAAGCATGTGTATACGCACAAACAGCAACATGGAATGCGTGTTCTGACTCACAGAACCATATCTACAGGCTTACACAACCAATAAAGTACATAGTTTGAAAGAGGAAGATACCCATTATCGACTCCTGGCCTCCATATGCACACCTGCACATGTGGATTATACACATATACATGAACAGTTCTCATATAAACAGTCACAGAGACTTACTACATAAGTGAAATAGGATAACAACTTCAATGAAATTTATGTTTAGAAAGAACAAGAGAAAAAAAACTATGAAACAGTCAATAAGACAAGAACCACAACTTCGAACATCTTAGGGATGATGCAGAGAGCATTTGTACTTGACATTTCTAATCAAAGTGAAAATTTGTTAGGTAAGCACAAAACAGTTTATTTGAAATATAATTTATTCATTTATGGAGTATTGTGGGTCTGTACGCATACGTGCTTGATTCAGAATGGTTCTAAACTTCTCAGCATAGGTACCTCTGCAAGGGAGTATGGATTTCTAACTACTGAGCCATCTCTCTACTCCCTCTGTACTGTTTTAAGACTAGAAAGTAAAAAAAAAACATAAAAGTTTTCATATAAAAATTCTGAATGATATACCTATAAGTGAAAGCAAAAAATATTAAGAAATTAAACATTTAATAGAATCACTAAAGAAATTATATTTCACAATACTGAAATATTTAAATAACAAGGAATATGTGACATTTTAACATACAACCAGCTGATGTTGAAACAAAACTCCTAACGTCAAGGCGAAATGTGAAAATTCAAAAAGTAATATGTTTTCCCCATAACTGATAGAATAACAGGTACATATTAATATCTTAACAAAATTGGGGTAAATATAATTTCTAAAATATTATCTATAAGCTGGAAACAGAAAACTACAAACTATATTTTATTACTAAAAGTCTTTCAGTTACAAAAATTAATATTTTTCACAAATAAAATTCTATTCCAAAGAATTCAATTATTTTGAGAGCAACCATCAAGTAAAATTCTACTAAACCCAAAGTCATGAAAATAAATATAAAATACACATATATTCATTACATAACTTTCTATATTACTCATTTTCTAACTAGTTAAAAAAAGAAATAAAATTACACTTTAGAATATATTTTGAAGTGAAGCAATGTTACACAAAGGTAATATCTTGTAGCTGAAACATTTTTGTTATGAAACATAAACTTAATTCATGAAAAACATAAATTTCAACAGTTTCATCTAAATTTAAAATAGAAAAACAAATATAAAAAACAGCAACAGGAACATTAACCAAAAAATATAATAAAACTTCTCTGTCAAACAATTCTAGACCCATAATCACTTCATTAAAATGTTCATAAAAACAAAACATATCCTTTAAAACAAAACAAAGCTGAACAGAACAAAAAGATTGTAACATTAAAACATATTTGCAGTTAGAAATGAGTTTCAAGTTACTGTTAGCAGTGTGATAACTACTTTGCATACCCCTGCTGTTGGGTAGAGCTCCGTTTAACCTTAATACCTACGTAAAGATCTCCACATACCCTCATATGGTCAAAGTTTGTACTTCACTATATGAAAATAGAAATAAAATGGGGACATAATTCAATTTTCAGTCTATGATAATTACAAGAAATCCAACATGTCTGTGTAGGAAATATGAGCTTCATCAGCTTTATGTTATTGAGGTAAATTGTCCCTATTCTAAAGCAACACTTTGCTCACTGAAAATCAGTAATAACGCTAACACAGCTCATTACTTACAAAGGGCACAGGTGTTATATTTGGCTCAAATTTTAAATTGCTAAAGCAAACTCCAGGCTTTAGTTTTTGTGGAAGGTGATGGAGGAGTTACTTTTGATTTTTGTCTGTTTTGCTTGAGATTTTTTTCTTTGTCTTATTGGTTCTTGTGTTTTGTTTTGTTTTGATTTTCATTTTGTTTTTGAGTGAGTGGGTTGAGGCGGAGAGGGAGAGAAAAGAGAGAACATGGAGACAGAAGGAAAAGAAGGTGGATAGGATGTGGGAGGAGCAGAGGGAGGAGAAAGCATGACCTAAATATATTGTATGAAAATAAAACAGTGAGGGCATATATACATAATTAAATACACACACATACCTTTCACATACACACTTCCTTCTACAAATCACCAAATCATTAAAACAAGGAAAAATTAAGGGTCAACACTGCAATGCGAGATGTTATTTGATTTTATGTAATTCATTTGATATTTGCAAATTTATGCAAGAATTTGTTACTTCACATTGATAATGATTGGAAGCATACAAATATTTATATTTAAGAATGGAGTGTTTGAGCCAGGCGGTGGTGGTGTATGCCCTTAGTCTCAGCAGTCAGGAGGCAGAGGAAGGCAGATCTCTGTGAGTTTGAAGCCAGTCTGGCTACTACTACAAGAGCTAGTTCTAGGACAGGCTCCAAAGTTACACAGAGAAATCCTGTCTCAAAGGTGAAAAAAAGAAAAGAAAAGAATAGAGTATTTTGTATGTGTACTTGCAATATCCATATTCATTTAACCAGGTGATATAAAAATATGTTTGTTAAGATTCAGCACCCAAGTTTTGATCAAGATTATTTATGGCACTAAAAAGAAACATCCTCAATTTGAAAAGAAAAATTCGAAAACACACTTGGAAAAACATTATATTCTGGAGATATTACTCTTGAATTGTCCTGTGTTTGGGAAATGTAATAATACAGCTGACACGGCAGTTCTCAGTAGTGGTGGGTGACTGACTAGCTAAGGCAGAAAAGAAGTAGAAGCCTGTAAGAACTGGGAAGGAAATAAATCACATTACTTGCATGTAATTATTAATGCAGACAGAAGCTGAAAACTGATCTACACATATATTGTATCATGAAAAGTGAGGTTTTCAAAAGTGTGTGACATGGTCTTCAATTTCAGGTATTCATGTTCTATACTGATCTTTTTTCACTCATTTGTTTCAGAGAATCACTGCCATTCTCAAGATGGGTCTGACTCTGCTTTGTAATTCAACCTGGGAGAGCTTGCAGTTCTTATATATGCTCCTCTTGCCATTTTATTCCATGCTTTATTGATTCTATGGTTGGTTGCTTGAGGATGAAAGTCAAGATATAGGAAAACCGGAAGATCTTCAAAGAAAGAGATTCTCAAGTCAAGAAGGTCCCTTTTGACACTGAGGACTCTGTTTTCCAGCCCACTTGTCTTCTTTTAGATTGTTTCTGAGTGGTTAAAGGCAGTCTTTATGTCATTGACTGATAACAAACTCACTGGAGTACTTATACTGCTGATACTTAGAAGCTCTTCTGTCTTTTGTATGGGTGTGCAGTGTTCTTTGCATACGAGAGAAGACACATACACCAAACTTCTAGTCAGTGGTAGGGAAATTCTCAAACAGACCTCTTAATGGATTTCTCACTTAAATGTGGGTGGTGGGTGAATGATGACATTATTTGTTAGCAGGCTCTACCTTTGCTGTGCTTGGATAGACTTTTTGTTGTCTCTATGATGTGAAGAACATTTTATTTATACTAATGAGTGTGGTAATCTAAGGTGAGTAGGCAAAATAGAAAGGTACACATTTTAATAAATATTTGGAAAGCTATTAGAGAAATTGGAAGAGGACAGAGCTCAAGCATTTCCTGAAATCTAAATCACTGTCATTTCTCTGGACTCTTTATGTACCCAGAACCTAGTAACATTTTCTTTGATAAAAGACTAACATATATTTCACATTTATCATATTTCCTATAAAATAAAATGGGTGCACATCAGCTTTTCTCTTTTATAGAGATAAAATGTAAATATTCCAACTTTGTTTAAACACTCTTGTGGTCTCCAAGCTTGATTCGTCTACCTTTTTATACAGACACTCCTGCATCACTATTTTTCCTATTAGAACAACTAATGAATGTTTGGAACGCTCTGTTTCTTTCTTACTATTTCCTAATGGAACATTTTCATGACTCAAAATCATTATAGTGAAGGGTTCAAAATAGCTCAAAGTAAGAAAATAGGATTTCTTGGTCCGCTCAAGGACCTGCTGTACTTTTTGATTTGTTCTGAACTAAAATCTGCTGATTTCTTAGATGCTGCTTTTTCAGCTGTATATATGTATTTATAATTATTGCCTGCATCAGCCGCAGCTGCAAATTATATCCCAAGGACATGTCAAAGGCAATGAAAGACACAATAATACGATGTCCATTAAGAATTTTGAACTGGACATGATGGTATATGCAGGCCTATAATTCTAATACTAAGAAGACTGAAGAAAGAAGAAATAGAGCTTGAAGCTATCCTGGTCTCAGAAAAGAAATAAAAATGATTTAAATTTACATTTGGCTAATGAGTACAATGTTAGATGTCACAATTTGCACCCGAATGAACTGCCATAATTCATCAAAACGAAGCACTGTCTGGCTTTAATTTTAAATAATGAGAATTTGATGGTGAGTAAGGAAAAATGATAAAAAGAAGAGCAGTGTAGTTGTAATATTGTTTGATTTTTATTCAGAAAAATTATAGCAATTTAATACTAAAAAGAGAAACTAGGTGAAGATATTAGCATAAAGCATCAACAATTAAACTAATTGAAGAGCAGTGAATATAGAGATTGTGGGGGAGAACAGGGTGTAACATAAAAGGAATTTGTATACCTGACAAGAGGAGAAAGAACAATAATCTAAAGTTGCTTCCATTGACTTGAGAAGAACCTTTAAAACCAAATAGTAATCAACACAAGCTGAAAATAGGCAAAAGAGAAGTAGTCAATGTCAATGTCTTTGTTATATAAAATTGACAGCTATAAAACACTAGCAAGGTCCACCTTTTTGATAGGTCTTCCTATGCTAGAGGCGTTTGGAATTGAAATCTATCAGAAATGAAGTATACTGGACAGGGCAGTGACCAAGAGATGGAGGGGAGAAAAAGGCAGAGTGGGTATGAGAATGAGAGTGTATTGACCATATGGTCATTCAACACAGATAAAGAACAAATATGAAAATACAAGGTGCTTATGGATGTAACTTGATTCTATAGGGATAATTTGATGAAAATTAGGTAAGAAATAGTAATCATGATATATTGTTATTATACCACCCCCTTTATCATAAGAAATTTTCAAAGGGAAACTAAACAAATTATCCAAAGAAAATGCTCAAGACTGTGGAACAACTGCTAATGAGACAAATATACAAAATGGGAAATTTGTGGAAAAGAATAATCAAAAAATGTATCAGAGAGGATATACGAATCAGTAATTGTTGTGGATGTTATCAAATTAGTGTGGGACTGGCACACAGAACCAAGGACCTTGGAGATGATCAAGTAGGGTAAGAAAACCGAAACAACAGATGGGTATGCCACTTTCAAGAGACAAAATTTAAAGAAAAAGTCTGAAATAGGTAAGACGTAAAAATTATCTTTCAGAAGGCCCTAAGTAATGATTATTTTTAGTTTCTCATAAACCATCCATTAAAGATGAGCGTGAAGAATGAAACATTTGGTAATTAAAAAACAAGCATCAAATTTTAAAAATCTAGAATTAGCAGTATTATGGAATAATCCTACAAAAGCAATAAAAAGTGATACATTCCTTCCAGAAAATCATTAAAAATTTGCTGAAATCAATTGTGCCGTCAAAAACATTAGAAGGGTTAACTCAGAAAAACATGGCCAATGTAGGTCAGAAACTTATCCTATATAAAGAAAGAACTAGAGGAAAAAATAACTTTAAAATGTTCTTATTATTCATTGATGTAAAATAATTTGTTTGAAATAATATTTTTTTCTGGTTTTATACAACTATCAATCTATCTATCTGTCTCAATATACAGTACATTTCTTCATATTGGAAGCATTGATTTGGAGGTAGCTTATAGGCTAAAGTCTCTGTACAATTTGGCCCCCTGAATTCAATCAACAGAATCCACATAAAAACAGAAGGAAAACATTGATTCCAGAATGTTGTCCTTTGACTGCCACACTTGTGTCCACACCAGCATACATATGCATGTTAAAGTGCAAGTGCACACACATATGCATGTATATGCATTTGCAAACCCACATACACTAATAATTTTTAAGAAAAAGAAATATCTAATAGCTATAACACAAATGATAGTAGGAAGAAATGAGAATACTTGTTGTCAGATACAATGAAGCGTGAAGAGATTATTTTTAAAACTGAGTGTATAAGACAGATAAAGCAAATGGCAATCGATTTATAATCCATAGCCCCAGAGAACCTAGGCAACAAAGAAGATCCTAAGAGAGACATACATGTATCCACCTAGCAAGGAGCAAAGACAAGATCTCCTGAGTAAATTGGAAATGTGGGAGTCAGGGAGGAGGGTAAAAAGGGAGAGGGGAGAAAAAGAGAGGACTTGGAAAAATGTATATATAGCTCAATAAAAACAATAAATATTTGTGTGTTTTAGCTGGGCAGTGGTGGTATATGCTTTGAATCTCGCACTCGGGAGGCTGAAACAGGCAGATCTCTGTGAATTTAAGGTCACTCTGGTCTACAGAGCAAGTTACAGAACAGGTTTTAAAGCTACAAAAAAACCCCACACTCTCTTGAAAAGACAACAACAAAAATGTTTTTTGTGTTTTAAGAAAAATAAATAAAAGAACCAGATATCAAAAAGACAAGTAAGTTAGGTGATCCAGCCTCTCAGAAAATTCCTTTTGCAGTTTCCTCAAAATTCTACATCCAAAAGAAGAATACCTTAAGTTTGTATCAATATACAATAATATATACAAATTTAAAATCTTTAATAGTTGTTTTCAGTTCGTAGTAGTTTCAACATTCTGCCTTTTTATCCTAGAATTCCTATACCCCATTTAGGTTTTTCATGACAATGAGACACCACTGCTCCTGGCGATACCAAGTTATTTCAGAAAAAATGAATCAAAGAACCTTCATATGGAATTTGTTTTTATTTGTTGCAAAGTTAGCCACTTGAATAGAAACTGCCCTTGCCTTGACTACTGACAGTAAGCTGTCTAAATTGGACAAGCAGGATACAAAATAAGGTGAATGCTAAACTTTGCCAAGACAATATAAGAGAGCCCTAAAAAAATTCTTGCTTCATAGAAAAGTCTTTTATATAGTCTAGGCCTACAGACTGAAGATGGATAACCAGTGTAGCAGAGTAACCTTGGGTAACTGTCTAGGCAGCCAGTTGTCTCTGTCATTCTAAACTTTTGAAAATTGTTTCCTCAACACTCATGTTTACTCAAGTAATATTATATCCTTACTGTTTTTAACCTCACTGCTCCTCACTATCCTTCCTTATCATGTCTCATTACTTTATTTCATCAATTTACTATTTTCCCATTCTTTGCAACCACATTTTAACTTCATAGAATATTCTGTATTAGTGTTTCCAGTTTGTGTCTCATGGTCATTAGCAATACATTTATAAAACTTAATAGATTTTATTTGTAGTACTAGATCTTGAAGTAAATGCTGATTCAGTTACGTCAGCTTTTTTCTTTCTTTTTTTAATACAATCTTTCCTCATTTGACATAGCTATTCTTTTTCCCACACCCACTCCTCCTTCTGCCCCAACCTTTTATCCTACCTCCATCCATTCCTCAGAAAAAGTAAGATTTCCCAGGGAGAGTCACACATCACTTTGAGGCAGGAGCAAGCAAGTCCCCCCACCTTAGGCTTCTGTAAGATAAAGAACACAGTTACTAAGACAAAATTGTAGACTACAGAATGTGAAAAATCTTTACCAACTCCTCATCAGGTAAAGGACTGATCTCCAAAATATATAAAGAACTCAGGAAACTAGACATCAAATTATCAAACAATCCAGTCAACAAAAATAGGGAACAGATCTAAACAGAGAATTCTCAACAGAAGAATTGCAAATGGCTGAAAGACACTTAAGGAATTGCTCAACATCCTTAGCCATCATGGAAATGCAAATGCAAATGACTCTGAGATATCATCTTATGCCAGTCAGAATGGTCATGGTCAAAAGCACCAATGATAGCTTAAGCTGGAAAGATTGCAGTTAGTTGTTCAAAACCAGAGAACTATAAAGAGTATCAAAGAGAGAAACCACAGTGAAAAGTGAAAAGAATAAACTTATATGAAATATAAATATAAGTTATAGTGAACAAAATTGGGTTATCACCACATTTTGAATGTTAACCAACTTCACCATGTCTCTAAAACTCATCAAGGGTTAACTATTGGAATAATTGAATAGTAAAAGCTTAAGTACATAATGGTATATAGTCTAAAAGATAGTGTAGGAAGCTATAAAATAAATGGCCAATTGCAGTCATTGTCAAATGAGACTCATCTACACATTATAAAGGCACATTAAAATCTTTTCAATTTGGCTTTTGGTTAGGCCATTCTCTTCCTGACATTCTGACTCTACAAGAACAGCTGTAATTCTACCTAAGACAGTAATTCACTCATCAGCATTGTGAATTATTGATTAATTTACATATGAAGGAGCCATTTTCAATATAATATTACCTTCTAGGTTTAGCAACTAAAAGCTGATGTCTTAGCGGATTATTTCTTACCCATCAGTAAACGTGGACCAATGGAGCACGTGCCTTCTTTACAATATTCTTATTTTGTTGCCTAAACTATCACCTTTATCACAAATTCAACTGTAAAAATATTTGCATCTTAAAATAGACAAAAATAATTTAATCTCTTGTAATGTGCTTACACAGAAAGTCCTGGGCTTGTATTTCTATTTCTAATGTGATCAATTGTGCTGGCCATGTAGATGGGTTAACTTAAGCTTCTTAATGAATGAAATTCATTCAGTGTGAAGATCAGTTATGTATCTACTCTAAATGAACAAATTTAGAGATGTACTTTGGCACGAAACAATGATAAGGTTCCTAACATCTTTTAAAAACACTGTTTTCCAAAATAGTTACAGAGTAAGAAAATTGTCACTATTTAGTTAAGAAACAAATGGGTAAGGTTTGGAGAAGGCTCTATAAGAAACAGATAATTTATTTGATCATCAATTCCAACAGAAAGAAACATTATTCCCCAGTATAGGGTAACTTCACTTAAACTCTTTTCTATATGTATTTAAAAACCTCTAAAGTTGAAGGCTTATGGAAATGAAAAGATGGCTCAGTGGTTAGGAAAGATTACAGTTGGGAAGATTCTTCTTTCAAAAGCTCATAAGGCCTCAGCCCTACACAAAGAACTACAGGCAACTGAGTAAAGTTGGTAGCAAGAGAGGTGGTCCCCAGGGACGAATGCACTGATTGGTTGTTCAGTGCCAAAGAACTGGTAATTCTGAACCCTCTAACCTGAGTTTCAGAAAATGAACTTAGTTTCCCTCTGAGAGCAGAACATGCAATTAAGGACAGACACATATCTCTAGCTCTTAAATATCAAGCTGCACAATGTAAGCCATAAATAAAGAATCCCAAGACCAAGATTCTTGTGTTCTGTTGACTGAGTAAATCAGATATCACTCGTGCTTTTCTTTGTTGATGTTAGGGATCTAACTCAGTTTCTCATGATAATGCTGCAAATATTTTTCTGACTAATTAAGTAATCTCCTCAGTTTCTGAAAATTTATTTTTAATGTTTAATATATTCTCTATTTTACATTTGGTAAGATATTTCAATGGTATGTTCTCCTTGATCATCATTCTCAGTTTCAAAATTAAATTGATTCTTACTATGTCATGTTTCATGTAAAATTTAATTTTGTATTCTCAGGACTACTGTCATATTTAGGATCTCATTACCTGTATTCAATTCAGGTCAGCAGTCACCTATTAGTGATTTATTATATGTCAGAGATGTACTAGGATTTGTGGTTACTTAAATAAAATATAAACTATTGTTTTGACTAAATTTTGTAGTCTTTGGTGAGATAGCAAATGAGCCATCATAATGGTCTTATTAATATAACTGACAATAGAAACTAGGCAAGTAAAAACATTAGAGACATCAAGTTCAAAAAGCTGGTTTTACCTACTGATACTAGGTACCGGTGTCATGTTGCTTCTGATACAACAACCAATGTCTAGATATTGCCCCATGTTCCCTGAGAAGGCAGTTCCACACTTGACACTCCCTTCCTGAAAAATGCTAACTGTATTCTTCTTCATACCTCATAACTGCCTAGTATATCTTTTTCTCAATGAGTTATTTTCCCAATATACTTTACATATTCATAACACTTCTCTGAAATCCACTAAACATGATCAATTACTCAATAAATAAAGATCAAACCTGTGAGAATGACATTTAAGATTCCCACGAGCCTTTTTGCTCTCAACATCAAAAGCGTGCCTTACATCAGTCAGTCATAAGGAAAGTTCTAATATGGATCCCTTCTAAACTTCCCACAACATCCTGTAGGCTAAAACCTTTAATGTAGCAAGCCATGGAGACATTCACTTTTTTTTACTTTTGCATTGTCCATTTCTTTGTCTTTAGGATGGGAATTTGATTGGAATATATTTTCTAAAAGGTGATGAATATTAGAAATTTTAGATAATGTCTGATTTCTGTTTCTCCAATTGTGGATATGATCTTTTAGGTCACCTTCTTTATCACATTTGGAGCATCTCAATTAATGTTATCATTTATTTTTAAGACTCTTCCCTCAACAGTTATTAATTATTGTAATGCCCTTCATTTCCTATTATATCCATGTCATGATCCTTATCTATTGATTGGCCCATGAGCCTCCTCAGCCATATCTTGCTAAGCTTTACTGTAGTCACTGACCACCTAAAAGCCCTTCAAGAATAAATATTGTAATTTTCTTTACATGTTGTAAAGGGTATTTTATTAAAATAGGTTTGAGATTGTTAAGCTATTTCATAATATCTATTAAGTTTCAGATTCTGTTCTGGGCAAAACATACACAATTGATCATCCTTTGCAGCAGTTCAGACCTAATAATCAAAATTAAATTATAGATAGATACTCCAAATATTTAGTGTAAAGCAAGAAGCTTATTTTTTATTAATACCTAATAAATCTGATTTATACCTAAATGTAGTATTTCTGATTCAAATTTTTTAATTTTTTGTCCATTTTGACCAACATATTCTAATAAATATATAATTTGACCTATATACTCAATACAAAGCTTTTCAGTAGCTATCTTAAAAGAATAGTAAAACAAATGTGTGCGTGTGTGTGTGTGTGTGTGTGTGTGTGCATGAGTGTGTGTATGAACACATGAATATGTAGTGGGTGTATGCATGTTCATGTGTGTTTCTTCCAACACATTCGTATACAGCGGGCAGAGTCTGATATCAGATGTCTTTCTCTGTCTCTCTCAGATGTATCCCCCTTTTCAATAAAAATAGATTTTTTTCTTGCACAATATATATCCTGATTATGGTTTCCCTCCCTCTACTTGTCCAATCTCCTTACACATTTGGATATATTCCTCTTGTGTCTCTCATTAGAAAACAAACAGGTCTTTAAGAGATAATAATAAAATAATTTATATCAAAATAATGCAAAAGTAACACATTGCAATAGGATAAAAGAAAAAGAAAAAAAAGAACAGAAGAAAAGGGGCCTAAGAGAAAGCACAAGAAATAGAGATCCACTTGTCATACACTCAGGCATCCCATAAAAACACTAAACTGGAAACCATAACATAAGTATGCAAAGGACCTAGTTCAAACACAGGCAGGATCTGTGCATACTCCCTCAGTCTTTCTGAGTTCATATTATGTTAACTATGTTGACTTAAAGATCTTTTTTTCTTGGTGACCTCTATCTTCTCTGGCTTTTTCACTCTTTCTGCCTTCTCTTCTTCAAGGTTCCCTGTGTCCTAAGGGGAAGGTTTTGATAAAGACATCCGGGGCCGAGTGTTCCAAAGTTGATCACTTTTTTTGTTTGATTGTTGATCTCTACTTGTTTCTATTTACTGAAGGAGGAAGGTTCTCTATTGATGACTGAGCAAGGCACTGATCTATGGGTACAGCAGAATATCATTAGGAGTCATTTTACTAGGCTTTTGCTGCTGCTGTTATTTTGTTTGTTTTGGTTTTTGAACAGTAGTATTTGGTTTTGCCAAGTTCCCAGTGCTGAAATTATGGGCATGGACTACAATGTTTCATTTTCTACATGGTATCTTGTTATTTGAACTCGAGTCTTTATAGTTGTCCAGCAAGTACTTTTCCAACTGAAATGTCTTTGTAGTTCACGCAACACTAATTTTTAATTAACTATGCAATAATCTTTAAGAAACACATAATATTATTTTATATCTAAGTATTATTTAGACCCAGGAGACAGAGAAGAATTTATTTTATAGAGTTCCTAAATAATAATTCAATTGCTAAAAGATGTATTCCCCCTCCCTTCCCCTTGCCCTTTTTAACTGAAAGAGATAAACCATTAAAATCAACAGAGACAGCTCATCCAGAGTATATTGTAAACATTTGACCATTGTCAAGCTTAAACTGTATTGAGTTTCACTGTATATGACAAGAGAGATGATTTCTTTACCTCTTTCTTTTGTGTATAATAGGTACTTGAAAGGGAATCTACCACAGTGTACAGAGAGTTAGGCTATTGAGCACTCAGTCTTAAATGGGATGTGGTGTAGAAAGTCCTGCTGTGTACGTTTTTTGCTTTTATTGGTTAATGAATAAAGAAGATGGCTTGGCCTGTGATAGAGCAGAGTAGAGCTAGGTAGGGGAAACTAAACCGAATTCTGGGAGAAAGAAGGTGGAGTTGAGAGAAGCCATGGAGCCACCAGAGGAGAAAGATGGGAGTTACCAGTTGGAAACTTGCCAGTAGGCCATGAGCCTTGTGGTAAAATATAAAATAATAGAGATAGGTTAATTATATATGTAAGAGTTAGCTAGAAATATGCTTAAGTCATTGGTCAAGCAGTGATTTAATAACATAGTTTCTGAGTGGTTATTTCGAGTCTGGGAAACCAGGAACAAATAAACAGCCTCCTACAACAGGGATGTCTTTATAAAACCCTCCTCTTAAAGCATGGGGATCTGTGCAAAAGAAGAGGAAGAAAGATTACAAGAGCCTGAGGGAATAGGTGGCTTCCAGGTAATAGCATCTACCAGGCATAACTGGACTGATACACATATGAACTTACAGAAGCTGTGACAAACTGCCAAAGACCTACACAGATTTAAAGAAGACAAAATCACAGTACTGAAAAGGGGGAGTAGAAACAAAGTTTCACCCATAGCCAAGAAGATATTTGAAATTTATCTGCACTGGCAAAGAGAAAAATCAGTTTTCTCCAATGGAACATCACTGGGTATATTATCCACAACCCAGAGGAAACCCATGCCCAGAGATAGTTGTCTGATACAAATGGGCACTATTTTTACTTTTGTGGTCTTTTATTTTATGTATTTTGTCTTATACATTTTTGTTTATTTGTTTTTATTTTCATTTTGTTTTGTTTTTGAGAGAGAGTGAGAAACAGATACAGAAAAGGGAAAACCATGGAGCTTTATGAGAAAAAACATAGTGTATAGAAATTCATAAAAAGAACATTCAGAACAAAACAATACAGTTTATTTTTTTGACTTTTTCATTCTAGTAAAAGGAAGGCAAATAAAGGAGACAGGAGATTCAGATTCAAAAAGGCAATATTTTGTGAGCTATATTAATAAACTCATGTTTTCTGCCTATGGAAGATAAATTTTATTTATGGAATCACTCTAGTGTTAATTATGTTTTCTGCCATTCTAGCTGCTGTTTTGAGGATATGAACTGAACTAGGATGCAATGAGAGTATATAAAGTCAATAACAGACAGAAAAGTTTGCCATGGTTGGAAAAAGGTGACCTGATGGCAGAGACAATGGGCAGAGATAGTGGCATGGCAAAAAATACAAGATATATCTTAAAGGCAGAGGGAAATTTTAGATATTTTAAAAATGTTGTTCACTGTGCAAATAAGAAAGGAAGCATAATTCCAGCAACATAAATAGTTGGGAGATGCAAGAAGCAAGACGAATGTGTAAAATACTTAGCAAAAGGTAGCAGGGTCCATGCAGCCAAAAAAAAACTGAGTGTTTCAGAAAAGGCTCACGGAAAAGGTGACTGACAGAGCAGAAGTAGATATACCAGGAATATCATGCAACAGTATGAAAAAAATATCCCAGAAATGGGGTATTGTTTGTGAACCCTGCTGCAAGATGATACGCAGACTGTTCCAAACCAGGACGGAAGCTAGGTTAAAGGATTAAATGACAATCTTGAGACTTCTGAACATAAGGATGAATAATATGAAGGACCACATTACACAGATAATCTTTTCTGCATATGAGACATGATTTCTTTGCTCTCCTGGAACAAGCTCTTGTAGACCAGGCTGGCCTTGAATTCTCAGAGATTCACTTGCTTCTGCCTCCTGAGTGCTAGAATTAAAGGCATGTACCACCACAGCCCGACTAAAGAAAAAAGGACATTTTTCCCCCTTTTTGGCTTTCATTCATTTTATTTCTTCTATTTTGGGCTATTATAATATACGTTCTGCATTTCCCCTACCTCATCCTCTCCCCAAACCTTATCGTTTGCTCTGAATAATAGGAGTTTTTGAAAGTATATTTAGGCCAAAGTAATTTATATAATTCTTTAGGGTCACACCAAACATATATAATCAACAGTGAGAAAGGTAATGCAGAGATGAGACTGGAAACTTATGCTGTATTTCAAGGATGTTGAAGGTTAATCACTTTGTCTGTCTCGCAGAGAAGATTGGTTAGAAGTGGATGTGCTCAGTATTGTGTGGGTGCATGATGAGAGAGGACAGCTCAGGGCTCACTAGTATGACTTTATTATATAGTTTTTACCAATATACTAATTACTTTTCGCACAAAAGCACTTCAGCCTCCCAAGAATTGGCCTTTGTCTGCGAATAAATAATTTCTTTAAACTTGGACAGCAGAGGAGAGGGTACCTGAATAGTCCTTACCCCACTATCATGCTGATGATTATCTCGAATATCACCATAGAATCTTCGTCTGGCGATGGTTGGAGATAGAGACAGAGACCCCCATCAGAGGAACAGATTGAGCTCCCAAGGTCCAGTTGAAAGGCAGAAGAAGGGAGAAGCAAAGAAGGAGCAAAAAGTCAGGACTGCAAGGGGTTGGTCCACCAACTGAGACAGTGTGCCTGTTCTAATTGGAGCTCACCAAATCCAGCTGGGCCGGGTCTGAATGAGCAAGTGATCAAACAGGACTCTGATTGTGGCTGACAATGGGGGCTGACTGAGAAGCCATTGATAAAGGCACTGGGACTTGTTTTTACAGCATGTTCTGGCTTTTTGAGACCCTAGTCTATATGGATTCATAGCTCTCTAAGCCTGGATGTGGGGGGAGGGCCTTGGACTTCCCACAGGGCAGGGTTCTCTGCCCTCTCTCAAGAAGGGTGGGAGAGGGAGGAGAGGGTGTGGGGGATTGGGAGGGGATTGGGAGAAGGGAAGAAAGTGTAAATAATTGAATGGAAAAATAAAAAATGAAAGAAACAAATTAAATGGAGAACAACTTTTGTAGTATCAGAATTTGTTTTTTTTTTCTTCCTCCAATCATATTTTAGTGTCACTTCCCTTGTCACTTTCCTAAATGTTAGAGTTGTAAACATAAGAATTCTGTTCTGAAATTTTTAGTCAATTCTCTCCATCTATATTCAAGATCCAGTAATGATATCAATGCAAACCTTTCACTAGAATTTAAGATCAATTCTCATCTTCATAATGCTAACAAGAACATTTTATTCTTTTTTAGGATTATATAGCTATTCTTTTATTTTTCCATTTATATACACTTCTGAATTACTTTGTCATAATTCATTATAAAATATAATTTTACTATCTTAAAGATAAACTTTCCTTGTTATTTAAACAGAAAAGGGGAAATGCTGTGGGAAGTCCTTCTGTCTATGTGTTGCTTTTATTGGTTAATTAATAAAACTGTTTCTGCCAGCAGCTTAGCAGAAAAGGGCAAGGCAGGAGTTCCAGGAAGATAGAAGGGGAGAGTAGGGAGAATCAAGGAGAAGTCTTGGAGGCACCAGAGGAAAGACGCAAACTGCCAGCTGGAACCTTGTCAACAGACCACAAGCCTCATGGGAAAAAATAAAATAATAGAAATAGATTAATTTAAGATATAAGAGTTAGCTGGAAATATGCTTAAGCTATTGGCCAAACAGTATTGCAATTAGTATAGTTTCTGTGTAGTTATTTCAGTTCTGAATGGCCTGGGATGAATCAGCAGCCTATCCAAACAGAAAATAGGTATGTTTAATGTTAAAAATATCAAACAGCTACATTGCGCAAGTCATATCTATCATGCAACTAATGTTATAAATACTTAAATTCTCTATGATAGACATCATTTAATGTGTAGATTGCACAGTCTGCTATAGACAGATGATTCAGAATGATGCTTAGCCTCATAATGCTCATTGCTTTTTATGGTAAGAGAAACACTAATGATATTTCCTTGTATTCTCAATGCAATTAAATGTAACCTCACACACAACAATTGGAACTCAAAAACTGAATCTTAAATTAAAACTTAATTTTTGACAGAAATATTGCAAATTGCAATATAAGGTTATCATACATATTTTTTAATCTTCCAGTGGAGTAAAGTTTGAACTATTTCCTTCAAAAGTACTTATCATGTAACCACAACAATATTGACCTTTATACTTGTAAAACTTATGTCAGAAATATGTAAAAATATATCAAGGTGTGAAAATTATGAGAGAGAATCACTTTTTATCCTGTGAAGCATTTGTTCATAATTTTGGCTCCTTTGCAAGCATTTTTATTGTCTGATATATGTTTCATAATTCTGCACACAGTCTTTGCTTCTCTTTCCTAGATATTTTGGACTATATGTTTCCTTTATTCATCTTTTATCTGTGTCAATATACCTTGTTTATGTAGTATACTCCTAAAATGGTAGAAAATTTCATATGGGAATAAAATTGTAATTGGATATTTATGTACATTTTAAGGAAATGCATATTAGAAATACAACTTGACACAAATGTTTTATTGAACTTGCTCCAATGTTTAATCAAAACTTTATTAGTAAAAGGAAAATGATTTATATAATCTGAAGAGAAATCAATGGCTATATGATTTTATGTGCTTTTTTCAGTTTTGCTTTAGTTTGATATTTTTTATCTTATATGGATTTTTGGTTTTATTGATTTTTATTTTTTGCTTTTCTTTTGGAAGAAAGACAGAATAAACATGAAGTAGGGAGGGTAGGGAAGTAGGGAGGATCTAAACAATGTTTGAAAAAGAGAAATAATGTAAATAAAAGATATAACATTAAAGTATTTTTTAAAAAAACTGTAAATAGAACATTATTATATCTTCTCTGTGTTGTTTATGTTCACCATGTGGGTAGTCAGAAACCGGACTACTAGTACCTAAGAATACCCTTGCTACTTACAATAAGCATATTACATGGCCATAGATATTTTGTTCTACTGAGTATTAATATCAATTAATACAATTTAGATATTTCTTCAGTAAATTATACTTGAACAATATCTTCATATATATATGTATATATGTATATAACTTTTGAGAATATTTTCTTACAACTACAATTATATCATTGTATACTTACAATCATCTTTTAGAAATATTTATATTTGTTTAATGAAATTTTGATCAGTATTGACTTCTATTGTCCTTTAAGTTACACATAGATTTGTCTTCTGAACAATAGAATGTTCGCCTCTTTAACATGTCTTGTTCTTCCATTCTCCTTTTAAATATTATCACAAATTGTTCACTTAAGCCTAGTTTGGCAATAGCATATTTGCCCTGTATAAGGATGAGAGCTTTTTGAGTCTGCTTTCTTCCACCAACCTTATACCTGCATCACCTGAAATGATCAAAGTTTCAAAGAATAGGAATTAGGCTATGTAACTTTAAATAACTTGATGAAATATGATTGCTTGGCTTAATTACAATAATGTAACAACATAACAAAATCGTGATAATAATAATAATGTATAATATGATCACTTACATCCATGGTCCATGATGTGAAACCATATTATAATGTTTGCAACAGTTGGGTTAATTATATACATATAGAAATAAAATATACTTTAAATTACTTTCATTGGCCTGCTCTTATTACCTTACAAATGTTATATAGACTTTTAAAAATGATACCTAGAAGTATCTACTCGCATATAGAACATTCTTTCTTCATTATGAAAACAAAAATGTGTCAATATGATAAATTGAGATTGATGTATATTTGGGCAGCTGAGGATAGGGAAACGGAAATGACCCTAGCCTATAGCAATACTGACGAATATCTTGCATATCATCATAGAACCTTCATCTGGTGATGGATGGAGATAGAGACAGAGACCCACACTGGACACTGGACTGAGCTCCCAAGGTCCCAATGAGGAGCAGAAGGAGGGAGAACATGAGCAAAGAAGTCGGGACCACGAGGCGTGCACCCACCCACTGAGACAGTGGAGCTGATCTACTGGGAGCTCACCAAGGCCAGCTGGACTGTGACTGAAAAAGCATGGGTTAAAACTGGACTCTCTGAACATGGCGAACAATGAGGGCTGATGAGAAGCTAAGGACAATGGCACGGGGTTTAGATCCTACGCAATGTGCTGGCTTTGTGGGAGCCTAGCTACTTTGGATGTTCACCTTCCTAGATATGGACGGAGGGGGGAGGACCTAGGACTTACCACAGGGTAGGGAACCCTGACTGCTCTTTGGACTGGAGAGGGAGGGGGAGAGGAGTGGGGGGAGGGGGAGAAGGATGGGAGGAGGGGGAGGGAAATGAGAGGCTGGGAGGAGGTAGAAACTTGTTTTTTTTTTTTCTTCCTTTTCTCAATAAAAAAAAAATTCTGGAACTACACAAACTAAAACATGAGGCTTAACTGCCTGACTGCTTGTGATAATAAAATGTAACCAACTTACCTAGCTCATCTCTGCTCCTAATCAAAACAGAAGTCTGCTGTAATACTCAGATGTCAGGTCACTCAATATTTATTTTATAATATGTAAATCTCTACCATAGGATCAGCATGAGAAGGAGACCTTACTCATGAGTATTCCAGAAAAAAGTATAATTGTATTTCAGTATATATTGCAAACTTATATCTAGTTCATAAATTACAGTCTTCATATCTTCACATCTACAATCTAATGTAGTCTTTGGACTTCATACAAACACACACTCACACACACATACAAACACACATGCCTTACATACACAAATATTCTTTATGTCACAATTACTAAACAGTAGAGTTCAGCAAACCTTTCTCTCTATAGTGTCAGATATTGGATGATTTCTCTGAACTATAATTTTTCTGTCACAATGACTCAATTCAGGAATTATAGCCTGTACACTGCTTTAGAGATCTACAATGAATGAGTTTGGCTCTATTACAATAAATCATTACTTACAAAACAATATTAGGAAGAATTTGAATTATAGGCCAGTAGTTTACTGACATAATTCCACACATACACAGTTGAATTTCAATTTATATTCAATATCATCCACTAATTTTAAGATATGTCTTAAATGGCATTGAAAGGGTATAATGATTCTCTCCCACCCCTTAATAATACCATTTCCTTGTATAATGAAAACCCTCCAAGGCTTATGAAATATCAATAAACACAGGCTGAATAAAATAGCCAAACATTTGAACCAGGCTTCTCATTTTCCTTATAATAGAGAACTGAGTTCTCCTTAACAAGGTTTTCCATCAACTGAGGAACAAGGCAATAAAGTTTGCCATTGGTGGCTTAAAAATTAGTGCTTTTTTGCTTCTGCAATGGAAATATCTGAGAAATGACATAATGTTATTTTAAAATGACCTTGTAGATATGTTGACTGCAAGTATAACTAATTCATGCCTTGTAAAATGCATGTAGCACAAGCAACTGAGTAGAGCCCAACAAAAAATCTTTAAGACAAACATTAATTATAATAAGTAAAAAATAAACAAAGTTTAGATACTTTCAAGGGAGATAAAACAGAGATTAATAAAATGCTCAGTTGAAATATCAAGAGTATAAGATCAGAAAATAAAATAAATAGAAATAGATGGTGAGATAACCAAGAGCAAATGGAAGCACATATAGCAGAAATTAATCCAATTTTATCAGTGAAACTAATCCAAGTAGTAACAATGATCTTGCATGTCCATAAATGGCATAGGTTATCAGAATGAATCAACAAGCATAACCTAAATACACATGTATACAAGCATGTCCATAAATGGCATAGGTTATCAGAATGAATCAACAAGCATAACCTAAATACATATGCATACAAAAGTGTATTTAAATGTACAACACATAAAAGTTGAAAGTAAAAGGATTCTTGAACATTTTACCATGCTAATATTAACAGTGTGTTTGTATTAGACTATAGAATGCAAAGTGTTAGGAAAAAAGAAGGCTCTTGAATAATATTAAGAGCTGTATTCTCTAAATCATTTGAAATGAGTATTTCCTCACTTATAGAGCATCAAGACACATGAAGTAAGAGTTATTAGGACTTCCACATCTGGATACACGGGGAGGGCCTTCGTCATTCTTCAACTTGGTAGGACAGACTTTGTTGACTCCTCAAGGGAGGCCTTACATCCTCTGATGAGTGGATGGGGTATGGGATGGGGGGAGGTGAGGAGTGGAGGAAGGGGAGTGAGGAGGAACTAGGAATGGTATGTAAAATAAAAATTGAAGAAGAATTACTAGGACTTTAAATAGAAACAGAGAAGACCATTATTACATTAGAAGATCTTAACATGTCTCTTTAAGAAATGGGTAGATTTTGTTTTCAGGCAAAAGTCTGCTAATAAGATGTTTCTGCTGAATTTAAGCATCAATATATTAGCTCTCATTGACATCTTTTAATTGCTTCGTCACACCAGAGAAGAATACAAACAACTCTCAAGCTTCACCAAAATGGAGAAATGCCTGTTCCTACATTCTAGCTCTTCTTCCACTGTATTTCTTGATCCTTGGGTGCAAGATTGCCATAGAAGTCATTATAGATATGAATATTCAGTCATTGCCAATATTTTGAACAGTTATGTGTCTCAGTAATAGTCACTGCGCACTGCAAAAAGGACCTGCCCATGACTCAATAGTGAAGAACTCCACACCCATGTGTCACAAATAATTGTCTTAAGTGGGTAATAAAAGAAGAAAGACATGAAATTGGAGTAACATGTGTTGAAGGGGCATGTGAGACACCAGGGTTAGAGGTGGCAGGACTGTAGGTATGATCCAGATATTTTTCATGCATGTTTATGAGTAAACAAGAAGAGAAACATATAATAAGAAAATCATGTGCAGAACTGTTCAGTATGTATTAACACAAATAAGCACATATTCTTTCAAAGAAAAAATAGTGAGCACCTAAGTTGCTAATATCATGTGTGAAAAAATTGATATAGATACATACCTGAGGATGTTAGCAAGATAAAAAATATTATGAATAAATTATTTTACCAATGCAATTAAACTATAGGAATAGGCCAAAGTCTTAAAATATATATTTTATAAATTGATGTGGGAGTGTCATATATCAATCTGTTGATTTCATTAGTTAAGTAATAAACAAATTGCTTGGGCTCATAGCTTAGAACATAGGTGGATGGAGTAAACAGAACAGAATGCTGGGAGGAAGAGGAAGTGAACTAAGACACCTCAGAGCGGTACTCACAGATTATTAGAAATGGGTTGATCGGGATATCAGAATTAGCCAGTAAGGGCTAGAGCTAAAGGGCCAAGCAGTGTTTAAATGAATACAGTTTGTGTGCTGTTATTTCGGGCATAAGCTAGCAGGCGGCTGGGGTGTTGGGGACGCAGCCCCGCCGCTCTTATTACAACAATAAATATCAGCACAGAAACACATAACCAGTGCAGGAATATATTAATGCGAGTTATTCAGTTACTTTTTAATACCCTCTAAATTGAAGTATTTCCTCATGAAATAATTAACTAGAAAACAGTAATTAAATTGTTAATTTGATGTTATCCAGTAGAACACATATTTCAAGTTAGTATTTTATTACATTTTCCATTCTTAATTTTTAAAAAAATATCAAATTTAATGTATTAATATTAATCTGCTAATGTTAATATTTCATGGATATTAATCATACATATGTAGGAAATTTGGTTAGGAAACATTCATAATTTTTTAGCTGATTAACACTATAAATATTTTCTTCCGTTATTACCTTTATTTGAGTTGTCACCTTCATTAAACTGCTGACATTCAAAACATCAATTTTCATATTTTTCTTTTTTAATGTAATTGTCTCAGTGTCAAGTCACAATAACCCTTTTATTTACAGGAGGAAAGCATCTCCCTTCCTTGCTAACCTGTTTTCGTTTAATTTTCTGGGATCTTTATTCTGATATTACTTTTTACAAGGTAGGAAATCATTTTTATTGTTAGCCTCCTATCTGTTCACTCCTATTGTTTTTTACCAGAATTTTATTAGTTGTGAAATGAATGTCTAGTCATGTCTAACTTTCTGTTTGCTACTCCAAGAGTCAAGTCTTTATTCTACAAATTTGGCTGAATGTATAGCTTATAAGTCTAGGGTTGATCTTATCCAGGGGGCCAAAACTGTAAACAAAATACAAAAAAAAAATTGGCTCCACTAATAAGGTAAATACAATTTTTATAAAATAGTCTCCAAATAATTAAATAAAATGTATGATGTACTAACCGTGATATGCTATGCAGGATAACATAAAGAGAAGAATGAAGAAAAAATTTTATTTGTATGAAAATAAATGAGAAATTTCACCATCAGATGGACTGGAAATGAATCAGTAATTAATGAGTGAGCAGAAGCAAGAGACTGTGTTGCGGTTTGTTTTGCAGAGAATGTTAAATAATACTTTGAGGTCTTATACTTTTATACTCTATATCCTCTCCCAAAGCTTCTCTCATATCTATCCCCTTCTCTTATCACCCAACTTTATTTCCTCATTTTTATGTTTTTAATGAAAAACAATTACATTGCTTTCCTCTTCTACTTCCCGCCTCCATCTTTTCCTAGTTACACTCGTGTGAGGTCCTTCCAGTCTCCCCTCTCAAGTCGATATTCTCTCTTTCATTAATTACTATTGTGACATTTAAACACTCTAGGTTCAGTTAATAAAAGTAACAAAGCTCTAATGTTTCAAGCAGGCAGGCAATGCAAAAGTCTTGCATTGGAAACAGATGTGACATTTTAGAGATGAACAAGTATGAACTATGACTAAGGCAGAGTAAACAGCCCTGTGGGCATCAGTAAACTGCAGGAAGGAGAATCACAATTGTAGAGTATTCCTAGGTAGCTTATACTCTTAAGGGTGACCTTGAATAATGAGCTTTGAAGTATCAGAAATGTGCAAAGCCATTTGGATGCTGTGAGCAGTGCTCAGAATTGAGTTATAGTCTCAAAATATTTTGTCCACATATTGTTATCATATCTCGAGTGATGGGCTTTTAATTAAAATGCAACCATGAATTCCAGCTTGTGTCCTAATGAACTGTTTTCTGTCTATCTTCATAAATAGTTACAGACACTGACACTCAAGATCCAGGAATTTTTCTCATAGGATCATTCCTACTTGTTATTTACTGTGAATCTTACTGGTGGTCCTTTCCCTTACAGACTGACTTTCCACACAATGCAGATAATAACAATTTCTGCTTCAGATCTCCATTCAGATACGAGGAATCAGAGAGAGTCAGAATAACAAGAGCAGGGAATGAGGTCGGGATGTTTAATACTTTTCCTTTCTCTTTGGTGGCTCATTCTCTCTTTCCGGGCTTTCCTGGTTCTTTCATTCCTGACACCAGTGGATGCTTCCATCCATGCCAACCCCCCCCCCCCCCCCGTGATTTACAGGTGGTAACTGGCCTGTGGCAGCTCGCCCAGATTTCTACACTCCCTTGAGGGACCTCTACACTCTGCCCGTGCTTCAGTAATTAGTCTCTTAGTTTACAAATCCTCTTCAAATTGTCCTAATTTGCTCATGCCATCTGTCTGCTGTTATGACTGGAGCGGATACACCCTAAGATCAACAGCTGCTCCGCAAACACACGTGTTTAATTTGGGGGGAGGAGGCTTCTTGGTACACATGGTGCTATTCCACGTCTCTTATCACATTGATTTTTGACACTAATTGGTTGTTGCTCCATTTTGGAGCACCCAAGCACTAACAGGTTATTAAAGCCTTAACAACTTAGGAGATCATCAGGTCTCATTCGCTAATTCTCTAAATGGTAAAACAAGGAGAGGGTTAGTGTACTAACATTGGCTGCAATGACTGGCAGGCATTTGGCTTAAATAATGCGTCTCTGCCAGGCTCTTGTATGATGAACACCTTTCAGGTAGTACACCACAGTATCTGTTTAATTTAACAGCGTGACTAGGATAACTCCTACATCCAAACCTTTACAAAGGGTTCCCAGTTTCATTTGAATTTTAAAGTAGGTTCCTGAGCACATATTTTCTCTATACACCTCTTAGACTTCTATAACTTTATCGCCTTTATTCATGCACTTCCCTGTGTTGCCTTCACCAACCATGGACTTCTGGGAAATATCTAGGTAGAAGAGGCCTTTCTACTAGGACGCTGTCTCCAAATGCTTACATGAATTTCCCTGGCAATAAGCTGCTACTTTATTAATAAACCTTTCTATATCCACACTATTTAAAATAGCAGCTTTGACATTTACCTATCCTCTACTTTGCTGCTGTATTTGTTTAAATATAGGTCACTTGTAATCATTTTATACTGTGTATTATATTTAATTGTTTATTTTAGAATTTCATGTATTCAAATCCAAGGGATCAATATTTAAAAAATTACCATTTATTTGGTTCCCTATCAAATCATTGATATACATAATCTCTGACACATAGGATACAGCTAATTAATATTTGTTGGATAAACAGGTAAAAGAAGAAATAAATGCTTTACACTTTGCCAGCATGAGTGTGTATTTGATGGAGAAACACCATTGTGGTGTGATTGGGATACTTAGGAGAGTGGCAGTACTCAGGCACATTTTTATTTTATGAGGTTTTCTATGATCAACAGGCTCACAAATTTTCCCCTGTAGACTGACTTAACTGTGCATAATGACAAAGGAAGAAACAATAAGATGTCATGCTTCTTGGAGGCAGAGATGTAAAAAGCATTCTACATGAAGGGTTTCAAACAGAAGCATATGCAAAGGACAGTCTCCAGAAATTTCTGCATAACTTATCAGTGAATATACAGGCAACAGGGAGACACAGTAATAACTGGTGCTGACTCACTTGCTATGTATCCCACACTGTCTGGGAATCTAATAAGGTAATAAAGCTTGTCTTAAAGCTACGACTCGGAAAATAAATTCCATGTGTTTTCTTAAAAGAAGGTTTAGGGTATTATTTTCCATTTTCATTTTAGCCAGAACTTCCTACACTATTCCATAGTGTATCAGAGCACAGCATCCTGCCTATTGAGAGAATACATCATAGAATTAAAAAACAACTACTAGCAATTATGTTTTCTACAAATAGAATAGTCTGATATTCAGACAAGCACTAACATTGTACCCTTTAGAACAGACTGAAGAGAAATCTATTATCTAAAAGGGTGTATAAAGTTCTCCCATTCATATACTTTGAAATTGCCATATTTTAAAAATTAATAATTGATGGAGGAAGGTCATTGGCTAATAAAGGAACTGCCCAAGCCCATTTTATTGGTTGAAAGATAGGTGGGAGGAGTAGGCAGAACAGGACGCTGGGAGGAAGTGGAAGTGAGCTCAGAGACTCCACAGCTCTCATCTTGGGAGCAGACGCCTGAGAGAGACGCCATGCCCCGCTCCCAGGATGAAGCTCCAACCCAGGATGGACATAGGCTAGAATCTTCCCGGTAAGCGCACCTTGGGGTGCCATACACAGATGATTAGAAATGGGCTAAATTAATATGTGAGAATGGGCCAAGCAGTGATTAAATGAATACAGTTTGTGTGTTGTTATTTCGGGGCATAAGCTAGCCGAGCAGGCGGCCGGGGTGCTGGGAACGCAGCCCCGCCGCTCATATTACTTCAAATAATTTATGCTGTTTAGTTTCCTGTGTAATTTCTTGAGAAACTTGATGTCTTTCTGTTCTTCTTTTAACCTTTCTCTGACATAATTTTCAGAAATTGTGTAAATATAATAAGAATTCTACATGATATCCAACATTTGATCAGATTTATTTGCATTGGCTGTATTTTTTCCTTGCTGGACATATAAATGCATGATGACATGCGTGCGTGAGCACGCGCGAGCACGCGCGCGCACACATACACACACACACACACACACACACACACACTAGTTTTTAAATGGATTCAAGCTTAGAAATGATTTCTGAAAATATGAACCTTACATTGAAGATTTGTTAGGGAGGCTTCGTAACTATCCAGGGTTAAGAGGAACTTATGTTGTTGAATGTTCTGAGCAAGGAAAGTTCAGAACCATTTTTTTCTCATTTAAATGTGTGAGAGGAACACACATTTAAATGGTATTTTTTAATAAGGATAATCTTTTGGGGAGCTTTTCAATCACATCTCCTGTTAATGTCTTTCACGAATCCTACTCTCCAATTATGCTGTGCTGATTACAGTCGGGAAAATGTCTTTTCAGACACATTCTAGATACTTTTCTATTTATTGGTGAAAATTAGTATCTGAAGACCATGTTGGACCCAACCATGTATAAAAGAACAAACTACATACAGATGAGCTCAACTTTAGCTCTGCATATCATGAACAAACTCACATAATATTTTTCCTTTATTTAATTTATGTACAAGTAAGCTTTAACTAATGCCATAAATAAAATTGAATGCCTCTAGTCAAGACTATCAACTGCCCTTTCTTCTTGTTTTTTTTTATTTTTTTTTATTAAGAAAAGAAGGAAAAAAAACATAAACAAAGAACAAGTTTCCACCTCCTCCCAGCCTCCCATTCCCCTCCCCCTCCTCCCACCCTTCTCCCCCTCCGCCCACCCTTCTCCCCCTCCCCCCACTCCTCTCCCCCTCCCTCTCCAGTCCACAGAGCAGTCCGGGTTCCCTGCCCTGTGGTAAGTCCTAGGTCCTCCCCCCCTCCGTCCATATCTAGGAAGGTGAACATCCAAACTGGCTAGGCTCCCACAAAGCCAGCACATTAAGTAGGATCAAAACCCCCTGCCATTGTCCTTGGGTTCTCATCAGCCCTCATTGTTCGCCATGTTCAGAGAGTCTGGTTTTATCCCATGCTTTTTCGGTCACAGTCCAGCTGGCCTTGGTGAGCTCCCAGTAGATCAGCTCCACTGTCTCAGTGGGTGGGTGCACGCCTCGTGGTCCCGACTTCTTTGCTCATGTTCTCCCTCCTTCTGCTCCTCATTGGGACCTTGGGAGTTCAGTCCAGTGCTCATGTGTGGGTCTCTGTCTCTATCTCTATCCATCACCAGATGAAGGTTCTATGATGATATGCAAGATATTCGTCAATATTGCTCTAGGATAGGGTCATTTCAGGTTCCCAATCCTCAGCTGCCCAAGGAACTACCTGTGTCTTATCAGATCACCATGGATTAAAGTTAGAATTCAACAATAATGCTACCCCCAGAAAGCATACAAAGTCATGGAAACTGAACAGTCAACTATTGAACCATACCTGGATTAAGGAAGAAATAAAGAAAGAAATTAAAGTCTTCCTGGAATTCAATGAAAATAAAGAAACAACATACTCAAACTTATGGGACACTATGAAAGCAGTCCTGAGAGGAAAGTTCATAGCACTAAGTGCCCACTTAAAGAAAACAGAGAAAGCTCACATTGGAGACTTAACAGCCCACCTGAAAGCTCTAGAAAAAAAAGAAGCAGACTCACCTAGGAGGAGTAGAAGACTGGAAATAATCAAACTGAGGGCTGAAATCAACAAAATAGAAACACAGAAAACAATACAAAAAATCAATGAAACAAAAAGCTGGTTCCTGGAGAAAATCAACAAAATTGACAAACCACTATCCAAGCTAATCAAACGGCAGAGAGAGAATTTGCAAATTAATAAGATCAGAAATGAAAAGGGGGACATAACCGCAGACACAGAGGAAATTCAGAGAATCATTAGATCTTACTACAAAAGCCTATATGCCACATAATTGGAAAATGTAAAGGAAATGGATACTTTTTTAGATAAATATCATATACCAAAGTTAAATCAGGACCTGGTGAACAATCTAAATAGACCTGTTAGTCGCGAAGAATTAGAAGAGGTTATCAAAAACCTCCCTACCAAAAAAAGCCCAGGACCAGATGGTTTCAATGCGGAATTCTACCAGATCTTCCAAGAAGATCTAATACCTATACTCCTTAATGTATGCCCTTTCTTCTATTCCCACAGTTGTGGCTAGATCTCACTAAGTGCAGTGTTACTGCTGACTGAAGGACGTCCCTTAATAATTTCTTCTTTTTTCTCATTTTACATGCCAAAACCAGTTCCCACTCCCTCTCCTCCTTCTACTCCCTCCACATTCCCCCCTTTATCACATCACCGCATCCCACCCCACCCATCCACTCCTCAGAGAGGGTAAGGCTTCCCATGGGAACTAAACAAAGTCTGGCACAATTTTTTGAGGCAGAAGCAAGGCCCTTCCCACTCTATCTAGGCTGAGCAAGGTATCCTTTCAGAATGAGTTCCAAAAAGTGAGAACAAGCAGTAGAGATAAATCCTGGTCTCACTGCCAGTGGTCCCACTGTCTGCCCCAGTCTTTCAGCTACCACCCACATTCAGGAGGGCTATTTGGCCCTATGCTGGTTCCATCTCTGTCAGGCCAGAGTTGGTAGGCTCCCATTCACTCAGGTAAGCTGTTTCAGTGGGTGTCCCCATCATGGTCTTGACCTCTTTGCTCATATTCTCACTTCTCCCACTCTTTGACTGGACTTTGGGAGCTCAGCCCGGTTTTCCACTGTGGATCTCTGCATATGCTTCCATCAATTGCTGGATGTAGGCCCTATAGTGATGTTTAAGATAATCATTAATCTGAATATGGGGCAAGGCCAGTTCCTATACTCTCTTCACTATTGCTTGATTTTTAGCTGAGATCATCCTTGTGGATTTCTGGAAATTTCTCTAGTGCCAAGTTTCTTTCTAGTCCCATAATGGCTCCTTCAATTAAGATATCTCTTTCCTTGTTTTCTGTCTCTGCCCTTCCCCTATCTTGATTATCCCATTCCTCCAAGTTCTATACCACCTCTTCTTCTCTCATTTTCCTCTCCTTCCTTCTTCCCTTCCTCCCCACCCCATGCTCCCATCTCCCCCCCCCCAGCAGATCTTGTCTATTTCCCCTTCCCATGGGTTTCTAACTATGTTTCTCTTAGGATTCTCCTAAATACTTAGTTTTAACTGGGGTCATGGACTATAGTCTTCTTATTCTTTGCTTTGCAGCTAGTATTCCCCTATGAGTAGGTATATACTATGCTCATCTTTCTGGATCTGGGTTTTCTCATTCAGAATGATTTTTTTCTAGTTCCATCATTTGAATGCAAATTGCAAGATGTCATTGCTTTTTATCACTGAGTAGATCTCCATTGTGCAAATGTGCCACATTTTCTTTATCCATTCTTCAGTTGAGGGGAATCTAGGTTATTTCCAGATTCTGGCAATTACAAATAATGCTGCTATGAGCATAAATGAACAAATGTCTTTGTGATATAGAAATTGAAAAATATATCAGAAAATGCAAAGATCTTCCATGTTCTCGGGTAGGTAGGATCAACATAACAAAAATGGCAACCATACGAAAAGCAATCTACAGATTTAATCAATTCAGTTCAATGCAATCCCCATCAAAATCCCAACAAATTCTTCATAGACTTTGAAAGAAGAATACTCAACTTCATATGGAAAAATAAAAAATCCAGGATAGCCAAAACAATCCTGTACAATAAAGGAACTTCCAGAGGCATCACCATTTCTGACATCAAGCTCTATTATAGAGCTACAGTAAAGACAACAGCTTGGTAATAGCATAGAAACAGACAGGTTGACCAATGGAATAAAATTGAAGCCACAGATATTAATTCATACACCTATGAATGCCCGATTTTTGACAAAGAAGCTAAACTTTTACGATGGACAAAATAAAACATCTTCAACAAATGGTGCTGACATAAGTTGGTTTTCAGCATGTAGAAGAGTGCAAATAGATCTGTATCTAGTCCCATGCACAAAACTCAAGTCTAAATGGATTAAAGACCTCAATATAAATCTGACCACACTGAACCTGAGAGAAGAGAAATGAAAAGTAGTCTTCAATGCATGGGCACAGGAGACAACATATTAAATATAACCCCAGTAGCACAGACACTGGGAGCAACAATAAATAAATGGGACTTCCTGAAATTGAGAAGCTTCTGTAAAGTCAATAAAACAAAAAGGCAGGCTACTGAATGGGAAAAGATCTTCACTAACCCCACATCAGACAGAGAACTGATCTCCAAAATACATTTTAAAAAAATTCAAGAAATTAGACACCAAAATATCAAATAAATCAATTAAAAATGAGTACAGATCTCAACAGAGAATTCTCAACAGAAGACTCTCAAATGGCCGAAAGACACTTAAGTGTTCAACATCCTTAGCTATCAGGAAAATGCAAATCAAAATGACTCTGATATACGATTTTACACCTGTCAGTATGGCTAAGATCAAAAACATCAATGATAGCTTATTCTGGAGAGGATGTGGAGTAATGTCAACACTCTTCCATTTCTTGTGGGTATGCAAACTTGTTCAACCACTGTAGAAATCAATATTGGTGTTTTCTCAGAAAATTGGGAGCCAACCTACACAAGATAAAGCAGTACCACTCTTGGGCATATACCCAAGGGGTGCTCAACCATTTTACAAGAATGTCTTAAAATGACAGAATAAACACATTTTGATGCCCAAGGGTGTCATCAATATATTAACAACTTATGATAGTGATATGTAAATGTACCAATGTCATAATAAATAAGCAGCATTGTCTATAGTAAATATGAATCACAACTGAATTATCCGAAAGTTGGTTGACTGGAATTTTATATCAGACTTCCTATACTTGAAATATTGTTTACTTTTAAACTCCAGTACCAATGGGAAAATTTCATTTTCCTTATTTACTACACTTTCTAAAAAATCTAAAAATGTGAATATCATACTTGAAAAAATGTTCTTATTCTTTGTGCTTTTAACATGATTTTATTCTAGAATATTTAAATACAGAGAATAATAATTGTAGATGGTCACTATAATAAAGACAAATATAGTATCAAGTTCAAAAGTACTTTTATTTTTATATTTTAAAATTTTATACATGCTGTGCCTGCCTCACAAAGATGGACTAATTTAGAATTCTGTAAACCCTGCTGCAAAAAAAGTTACAGGCACCAAGTAAGCCTCTGTGTCTTGGCTTTAAAAAGTTTTTCAATTTTCATTTTAGACAGTTCTTTTGTGTCTTCATTGGCGGTGGGCTGAGAATAGAGAAAGCTGCCTTTTGTGATTCCTAAGATGATGTAAATGAACAAAATGAAACACTATTAACGGAAGCACTAGAGATGGGCTGCTGTAATTATCACATCTAAGTAGAACAAATAAAAGAATGCATGTAACTATGTGAGCCATTTCCATCTCATATCAAATTAAAACTGGTCTGAGGGGAAAATAGTTTCATAAGAAGAGAAAGTGCAAAACTGAGTAGTTCCTTTAAATGCTCTATACTTCCTATAAGCAAAGCAATAGAGAAAAGCATACATGAGTAGCTCTATAAGAGCAAAAAGCAGATAAAATTTTAAAATCAGAACAGAGTAAGAATCTTGGACTATTAACATGGACTTAATGCCATATTTTAAAAATAATATTTCTAGCCATGGCAAGCAATACTGACAAAATTGAGATATTTATAATGAGTAGTACAAAACTCAGTCAGATGACCTACAGGTTAATGGCTGTAGAATGAAGTGTCAGGATATTTCATTTGAAGAACAAAAACACGTTTGAACAGGTGAAATTAGCTGAAGCTGCCCGGGCATTTATTAACTGAAGAATTAGAGTCAGTATTAGAGTCACTTGCTTAACTCTGACCAAAATACTACAAATGCAATCTAAGGCACATGGTTTCAGAGCACTCTGCTTCATAACATATAGGAAGGCATGGAGGGGCTCATGGCAGCACGAACATGTGATGGAGCTTACTAAAATCATGATGAAGCAGGAACAGAGGAAACTGAACTATAACAGGGGCAATATTCATCAAAGATCTACCCCCACAGGTAAACTTTCCACCTAAAAAATGTTCCAGAAGTTTCCAAAAAATACCTGAAGCTGAAGACTGTATTATCATAATAGGTACTTGTGGAGAACTTTTGAGTTTCAATTAAACATATAATTATTATGAAAAAAAAGTCCTTTCTTTTAACAAGAGAACTGGCTTATATGCCAAGATTATGAGGAGACTAAAAATATCAAAAAATATGCTCACTGTGTGTTGCAGGAAAACTTTTTTTCTGTCCTTCTAGCCCAGTCCACATTCAAATTAGTGGAGTTATAGCATCCTGGGAGTGAGAACTGTAAAGTACATCAAAAACCCAAAATAAATATTTGTTTATTTATTTATGTATTATTCAGGGATTGTTTTTCCTTATGTATATGTATTCAAATGTGCATGTGGGTGTCTATGGAGGCCAGAATAAGATGTCTGCTCCCCTGAAGTTAGAATTACAGGTAGCGGAAACTGAACTTAGATCCTGTGAAACCACGGAGCCATCTCTCCAACCTCTAAGTATATAGTTATAAAAAAAAAATAAGATATCTCAAAAGCAGTCAAATAGCTTAAAACTGTCTACCAACTAGTAATTCTGCACCCAACAAATGTAATCTTCAGAAAAGGAAAAAATAAAGCATTCTTAGTTCAACAGTATCAGAATTTGAAACTATGTTTTTGCAGTTCAACCACAGAAAACATGCTAAAAATACTATTTTGATGAGCATGTTGTTAGTGGTAAAATTACAGCCTGGCCTGCATATTCAACAGTACAAAAAAAATCTGGAACTGGAGAAAGTTCAGCAGTTACTAGAGCTTTATACTCAACCATAAAGACTAGAGTTCTGAACTTAGTACCTTCGTAAAATCAGGTGTGATCCAGAACGGCTGTAGAACAACAAGAGAAAGGTTTGTGGTGAGAATATTTGGCCTTGATAGCTACCAACATTTCCAAATGATCAGGAGCTCCAGGTTAAGCAAGAGACCCTCTTAAAATTGATAAACTACAAGATCATAGAGGAGTACACTTGACCTCTCTCACACATGTGTGAAAATACAACATATCTACCTTCACACACACACACACACACACACACACACACACACACACACAGCCCAGTAAAAGGGGGAAGAATAAAAGCAAAAAAAATATGATTGACAGTCTTTTTTTCACTATGAATGTAATTCATGCCAGATTTACATAGTGACATATCTAATATGATGTTTTAAAATAAAAAATCAGCCATTAATTTGATTAAGGAACTGTTACATCAGGTGAATGACCTTTATTATGACTTTTTTCTTTTTTTCTTTGTTTCTGGATTCTCATAATTTAATTGTCGTATTTTACATGTACTTCTGAGTGCATTTGTGACTGGTGATTTTAAGTGTGGAAAATTTTCTATCTATATTTTTCCAGGTTATTTTCTTTCTTCTGTAGAGAACATGGCTTGTTTATATTACTTTACCTTCATTTAATTCAACATTTCTTTTCTTCTCTAACAACATAAGGACAAGTCTAATAAAATCCTTGTTTTGATTAGGTTTAGCCTACTATCGTGTCGTTGCTTGTGTCTCTAAAGTGCCATCCTGTAATGAAAGAAAGTCTTCTAACTTGCTCTAATAAACTGTCTTCCAGGTTTGTGGAACTTTGAAATTATGCAGGTTTCATCCACCTTGTACTTTTTTTTGTTTTCCAGCTAATTAGAGGACTCCTCTAAAATTGCTTTGCTTATTATTCAATAAATGATAGAAAAGTATTCACGAAGAGATTACTGTAATTTTTATTTTTAATAAGACACTCTTCTCCAGGATTTCCTTTACAAATAGCCAAGCTGTCATCTGTTTGTAGGCCCTGCGCATGCTGCCTCAGTCTACTTGAGTTCATATGACCTTAACTCATGTTGAATTAGAGGGCCTCCTGACAAGTGAGGAGTGGTATTTTCCCATGACAAAAATCAAACTTTACTAGATATACTTCCATTCGTGGAGCAATCACAGTGTGCCAAATATAGTAAGAACAGGACAGCAGCAAGCAGGAGAAGCTGCAGCAGAAGCAAGGTGCATTCTGGAGATAATCTTTGGGTGTATACGCAAGAGTTGGGTAGCTGGATATATTGTGCATACACCCAAAGAATGCTTCAATCTACCACACAGATATTTATTCAACTCAATTCATAGCTGTTCTATTCATAATAGCCAGAAATTGGAAACAACCAAGATCTTCCTCTACAGAAGAATAGATAAAAAGTGATACATGTACACAATGAAGTATTACTTAAACTTTTTAAAAATATGACATCATGAAACTTGCATAAAAATGGATGGAACTAGCAAAGATTGGTGGTGCCCATGTTGTAGTAGCTACAAAGAGCAATGGACATTTTGGAGTACTGCCACCATAGCTATGATCGGTGCACCCTGAGGGGCAGGGATTCTCTCTAGAATGTGCTTGCTTCTGCTGTAGCTTCTCCTGCTTGCTGCTGTCCTGTTCTTACTATATTTGGCACACTGTGACTGCTACATGAATGTCAGTATATCTAGTAGAGTTTGATTTTGTCATGGGGAAATATCACTCCTCACTGGGAAGTTTACTTGCAGTTCATAATGGAGATGATTTTCATAGAGCAATGGCACTGAGATGTGAGATGTCCCGAGATTGGAACAAGAAAACTAGCAAGTTTCATGCAATATAGACCCATGACTTCTGTCTGGGGAAAACAAACTGATGATCAAAGGAAGCAATTATGTCACTACACTCTGTTGGGAGCAGTGAGACCCCAGATCCTGAATTTTTTGTAATCCCCTGATCTGAGTGCCTACAGCTGCTCTGAGCACGAAACCTTCCTTCAGGAGTTCCTGATGGCAGGAGAGTGGTTTCTGGTGGGTTTGGCTGGGGTGTGGCTATCTCTATATAATCTGCCCCTGAACACAATAAAGAGGACATTCTTGGGGAATTCAAGAATGACCCGTGCCACTGTCTCTCTGTCTGTGTGTGTCTGTGCATTTTAACTTCCAGCCCCCTTACCCGAAGCTCAGTAACTGGATGCCAGCGCACAGAGCGCAGACACGGGGGCGCTGTGCGCGGCAACACTCCAGGTTGAGTCTGAGTCGCTTGGTTACAGAATTAATTACAGATTTCAGTGTGATCCTTAAAAAAGAGAGTTGTGAAAGGAAATTAAATGACTATTGTGTGCAAAGAAAAAAAAGAAAAATAGGTGGTTAGCCAAAACTCTTGAGTAAAGTTTTGTGGAGTAGAAATAGGATGCTACTCTGAAACTGCCAAAACTTCCTGCCAATACACACTCACTCACACACACACGTGCATTTACACACATATACACACACATACATACACACGAAGACACACACACATACATACATACACACACATACACACACATACATACACATGAAGACACACACATACATACACACACACAAACTCACACACACATACACACATATATACACACGAACACACACACACATACCCACACACATACACACACATACATACACACGAAGACACACACACATACATATACACATACACACACACAAACTCACACACACATACACACACGAAGACACACACACATACATACACACAAGCACACACATACATACTCACGAAGACACACATACATACATATACACATACACACACATACACACAAACTCACACACATACATACACACAAAGACACACACATACATATACATATACACACATACACACAAACTCACACACACATATACACACACACATAAACACACAAAAACACACATACACACAAACTAGCTGAAATATACTTGGTTAGCTTAAAACTTTATTAATCAATAATAAAAGAATCATTTCTTTGATGGGTGAAGACAATTTGAGGATAAGTAATACAAAAGAAAACATTTAACTACTTGTGGGATTCTAAGAAAAACATGTAACTTGTGATCATAATGTGATTTCTTCCTGTGTAAATTTTAATTTTTGTATAATATATAACTTGTGGTTGTAAGGTGATTTTCTTCTTGCATAGACATTTTTGTCTTAGTTGTTATAAAAGGGGATAACAGAAAAATGAAGAAGAAAAAGAAGGAGGAGGAGGAGGAGAAGGTGAAGAGGAGGAGGGGGAGAAGGAAAAGGAAGAAGAGAGTTAAGTTTTTCCCTCACATAGGTCTCCTGTGTATATGTTTAATTGTTAATTCTCTATCTCCTCTCCAGTTTCTCTTACTTGCCAGAGCTGGATCCCAACAAATGATAATCCTAAGTGATTTATCTCGGACTCAGAAAGACAAATATGATCATTGCCTTATTTAGCCATTATCATAGAAGTTTCTTCCTACAGAAAATTGGGAAAAATAAATATGTAGAGACCCACAGCCAGACTTTACAGAGACCTTGAAGTACTAACCACTAAATGGAATGTCTCCATTAACTTTATGCTCTTTAAAAACAACTATGTTGTTATGTGGCAACAATATTATTGAAAATATTGAAATGATGCTTGAAAAATATTCAAGTATGGCACAAATAAAATATATTTATATGTATACCAGAGGGATGGACATTACCAATGAAGGCAATAGATCAGTGTTGGAGTTTTCCATTATACTAGAGAAAGGATAAGCAAATGAGATTCACACTTTTCTTCAGATAACAGGGTGATATTTAAAGAAACAATTGCTATGTAAGGAAAAACAAATCTGCAATTACTGCCTGGGATAAATGATACAAGGGACTATTTCAGGGAGCCCAGGTGTTTTTATAAGTTAGGCTCTGACTTCCTTGTGTCTATGTGAGACAGAGAAAAGTACAGAATGCTTGAAGGATTAAAGAATGAGTTGAGATCTAAATGTATGCAGGAGTCAATTGCATGATAAAGCATACAGAAATTGTAATTTTTTTAAATTAAAAAAAAAGAATACATGCAGGTAGAACCCTACATAAATAATAAATAAATAAATCTTAAAAAAATAGTGACTTATCTCAAGTATATTGTAGAGCTATAGCTTCAAATGTTTACCTTTCTGTACTTGGTCCTGGGTTAAGTCTCTATATTATCATTGTGGTAATGATTAATAAGAGCCACCAACACAGAAAAATCATACATATATCTAAAATAATTTTAATGATGTTCTCTTCAAATATCTGAAATAAAAATAATGAGTTCATTAAAAAAAAGAATACAGAAATTGCCTCCAAGCAGAAGAATCAGGTGTGTCTTTAGTACTAATTCTATATTTTCTTGATTTCTATTTTAATTATTTAGTAATTTTGCATCATTCATTACTAATGTAAATACCATTAAGGAAGAAATTACATTATTTTTGCTTATAGTCTCTTAACCTGGATTTTGTTTTTAAGTGATATTTCCTACATTACAAACATCAAAAATTTCTGTCATAATCTCTTGTAATATACTGAAGAAATTTATTTTTGTGTGGGCTTTAAATATTCTCAATTAAATGCCTAGACATTAGTTCTATTAAAGTTTTTCTTTATTGTAAAAAGAAAAATACAGAAAAGAAGATGAAAAATAGTATGCTTAAAAGAATATGTTTGATAAAAACAACAGTAACATACAATGTTATATTTATTTCAGTAATCAACAGTTAAGACAATTTGAGTAGAAAAATGTCTATATTTTATATCTATATGAGTCTCCTCAAAAATGTGTGTCTAAAACTAACTTATACAATTGTGAAACTTGAAGTGTTAGTTATCAGACACTATACATAATAAGCTGCAGACATCTGTAACAAGCTTTCAGAGGATGAAATGATATATTTAAAAATTACATGAATTAAAAATAAAAATATTAGCCACATGGTGGTGGCATGTGCCTTCAGTCCCAGGACATGGAAGGCAGAGGCAGGTAGATCTCTGTGAGTTCAAGACCAGCCTGATCTACAGAGCGAGCTCCAGGACAGCCAGGAGTGTTTCACAGATATACCATGTCTCAAAAAAATAATATAAGTATTGAAAGTGCCTTGGAAATAAAATTATGAGAGCACATAAAGGGATAAGAGAAATCTATAAAATCTATAATTGTAACTAAGATATAGCAAAGGAATTCTCACAGAAGCTATTGAGATTAGGATAGACAATTTTTAGTATCAATTGTAATTAGTTTAAATGAATTTTGTAATTTTTTTATAAAAGATCAATGTTATTTTATAATCATTAGTACATTTTTAGTGCAACTACGACTATAGATTAGCAATTATTTAATTGGAAATGGAAAATGTACCTGGATACACTTGTTACAATATTGATCTTGAACTCATTAATTAAACAGCTTTCCAACATCAGATTTTAATATAACATTTCACCCATTGTAATTTTATCATGTTATCTAATAACTTCTTGCTTTCTCATTATAAAACTAATTTTCCTAACAAGTCTTTAATTGTCATATCATGGCAATGAAGTATTTTGAGGACAATAAAAGTCAATGACTACTTAAGCCATACAGCTGTTCAGATTTTGCATTTAAATTTTGATTTTAAGTAATCTACATTCTGACATCACGAGGGTACTTGATAATTTATTGTTTGCTACTCGCTTCAATTCCTCTATCTTTTTAGCTCTTTTACCACTGAACAGTGATCAATTAATCTTACATTCTTTGAATAGGCTGCTAGCCTAAGCCTTCCCAGATAATGAAATCTAGGAGTTCCAAGAGATAGTCTAGTTGTTAAAATCAAAGGCCGAGTACAGGAACCTCTTTTCTTAGTATAACAAGGGATTTGCTTCTTGAAAGGCCTTATTTTCCTGATGCCAGTTGCCATTAGAATGACGTAAATTGGGCGTCATTCTTTTCTCAATCATTTTCTTCAATGCATGGTCTTTCATAACTCTCCTGCTTCATTCGAATGTCTATGACTCTGGCCTTCTTATATTCTTTGTTGTCTCTGACCAATGTTCTTGCTACTTAATCTTTTTGCACCTTCTTGTTTTAGTGAAAATACACCCAAATCAATTGTTTTCCTTGCTTATGCTGGCTGTTAGACTATCAGCTTACTTTTGACTATTGTAGACACATAAGTTCTAACCCCTTCCTGTCTCTCTGTGAATTTGTTAAGTAAAAGGCTTTTTCTGTGGTTCTCGGGCTATTAGTCTTACTCTTATTTGTATTTTTTTCATAAATCTTGAATCAGGCTGATTAATAATTAATTGTACAGTAGTGCATCAGAAGAGGGAGGTTTAAAATCTATTTAAGATATGAGACTTGAAAAGTGGCTAGCAAAGTACAGGACTAAAGGTCAATAGAATTGTTTGTGTTTGAGTTGTTTTAACTTCCAATAATGAGAAAAAATGAGGTTTTAGTCTCTCTTCCTGGCTTACTAAATCCATTATTTTGATAATAAAGGAAGTATTATTTGATGATTTACACAGTAGAGAATAAATCGCTTTCTTCTCAGATAGTGTAGAACATATCATAAATCATTAATAAAGCCTTTCACCTTATCACAGAACCTTAGCAATTATTATTTCTGTATATTCTGTTGTTTTCTCATTTACTCATAATACATAAAATCAAATTAAACTCATCTGATTTCTTTATATTTTTACTGAAATATGCAATTAAAACATCATGTTAAATTTTGACGTAACTTCGGCAGAAATCCAACCTATGTAATTAGGATACGAATATGATTTTCCTTAAATTTATCCTTTAGAAGAAATTATAATGTGCTATACTCTACAATTCATTTTAATTTCATTCCATTTCAGTTTTTATGACTGGGATGTTATTATGTCACATTTGTCTTGGGAAATGTGTCTTCCTAATTTTCAATGTATCTTAATTAAAGCATGCTGAAACTGGCAGTAGTTTGGATGGCTGTTAGCATTTTGAATTAAAGAGTGGGTACAGAGTGAGGCTTTGTGTTCTGACTTCACAAACTTCATCATTTTTTTCCTACCACTGTGTTTATTCTAAAATAAATCTTTCTTATTTGCCTCTTTCATCCTTTGATATATATTTTTCATCTATCTTTATTATTTCTATCTCACATTTTATTTCTAATAGTTACAGTTATAATCTATAATTAAATGGTTATTATAGCAAAAATTCACAATTGCAACCTTGCTTCCAAACCACATAGTCTGTTAAAAATCATATTTCTAAGAAATATTATGCTTGCGTATAAATCATGTGTCTTCTTGATAAATGTAATTACTATTCTTATAAAATAATAATATATCCATTACTCATTATTTTATTAGCAAAGGCTTCAAATCATAAAAAAAATGGTGTCTGAAATATAGTTCAGTTAATATCCACTATAAATACCTAGTGAGTGTTGCATTTACATATATTCACATGTCACATGTATTTGCAAGAATTATTTCAATTAATGAAAAATTATTAATAGTAGAAATTATGTATAATATAAGTTTCACCTGCATTTTCAAAACACATAAACTAAATATTTTTTATTAAAGAGTTATTTTATTATTTTCAATTATAAATAAATATATTTATTCATATATATATATATATGCATTGTGTGTGTTTATACAGGTGAGTACAGGTGTTCCTGAGAGGTGTTGGATATCCTACAGCTCGAATTACAAGCAGTGGTGAACCACCTGATGTATGTTCTTGGAATGAGACTCAGGTCCTATGCAAGATTAGTATATACTCTTAATTGTGGAGCCATCTTTCCAGTTCTTGATTTCTTAAAAGAACAAATTTCAAAAGTCTATTCTTGATTGATTCTCATTGTCCTTTAGAATACCTATTATTTTATGTTTCCTCATGTTCCTAAAAATATCAGACCTATGCTAACCTGTTTAGAGAAGATGCTGTTTTATGAACTAAGTGAAAGTCATCAACGTATGAAGAAACGTGAAGCTGTTTTCAGCTGGCAAACATCAATGGGGTGGTTTTGTAGCACTAAACACTGTGTATGGAGAGCCAAAACTGTCTTTATACAGTCAGCAAATGAAATGTGTGGTCAGGTTCAAAGTCATTAAAGTGAAGGCAAGCTTCTTTCCAACTTTAGCTTCTCATCAACCTTTCTGTAAAACGAACAATTAACTGAAGCAATCCACGGGGGAAAAAATGCATGAATACTCCTGTGTGCAATAACTGCTTCTGAAGTACAGCAGGACCGAGACATGTGTGACCACAGAAGTGTCCTGGGGGCCTGAAGAATGTGAAAAGTGGTAGAGGAAAGTCTGCTGTGTAGAAATGAAAATCAGAGAAGTTTGCTTCGGAAGAATTGCTTCCAGCCATCATCACACCTACAGCTCTCTCTGTCTCGGTCCATGCTCCCTACTCCCCCATGTATTCTGTTGAAATACCAGCACAACAGTTAATGGGAAAGATTTTTCCTCTTGGGCTCACAGTTAAGTATTAGTTGATACAGCTTCATTGGTGATGACCTTGTAGGCAGAGCTGCACAGTGACTTGAGACATGCTATGGCAAGAAACAAGAGCATGAGTACTTGTGTGCATATGTTGTCAACTCTTCAGCTTCTCTTACTTTTAAATCAAAGCCACCAGAGTTTACCATGGTGTTCTCTCTGATGACCTCATTTTTGTCACCTACCAAAGACACCATTTCTACACAGAAATTTGTGATCTAATAAATGGTTAGATTCCAGCTTTCATTTTCAGATGGGAAGGTTGTCTAAAGCCAGTTTCTGGGAAATAAATTAGAAGTCAAAGACAATAAGCCGGGCGGTGGTGGCGCACGCCTTTAATCCCAGCACTCGGGAGGCAGAGGCAGGCGGATCTCTGTGAGTTCGAGACCAGCCTAGTCTATAAGAGCTAGTTCCAGGACAGGCTCCAAAGCCACAGAGAAACCCTGTGTTGAAAAACCAAAAATAAAGAGAGAGAGAGAGAGAGAGAGAGAGAGAGAGAGACATTAGAAAGTGTACCAAATAATGGATCCCTCTAATATTTATTTAAAATAATATTACTATTCTACTCATGACTTATTAGTTGTTATATTTGCACTATTAGTGTCTTGGGGAAAGAAGACCTTTACAAAACTCATTTTAAGCAGCTCAGTTCCATTTTAGGAATACTTCTAATACTAAAATTGCTAGCAGTGTAAGATGTAGTCTAGATTCCGATGTACTTCTCTACTAAATTATGATGGTCATTGCTCTTTTCAGTGTTACTTTACCATTATTATAGTTACATTAAGATATTTTATTTTGAAAGCAAAAATAAATATTTACTCATACGATTTAAGTCTGTTTTATTTAATAATTTCTAATCACGAAATTGGGTCAGTGGTTAATATCTTGTACCACTGTTGTAGAGGACCAGAGTTAGAGTCTTTGAACACATACTGAATGAATGGATCACAACTACCTGTTGTTCCAACTCCTGAAGGATGGACAGTTCTCTGTGGGTCCTTGCAGTCATCATTCACAAGCTCATTAACACACACATACACACACACACACACACACACACACACACCACACACATGGGTGTGCACATGCACACATAATTAATAAAAAAGTTTTTAACTAAATACAAGAGAAGAACATTAAAACTAAAAGGCCTGTGTTTGTACTATAAGAAAGTTTTCTATAAGAAAAGACCTGGCAGATTGGGAAAATAAGGGATGAAACCAATTCTAGAACTTTACCAGCTTTAAAATGCTTAGAATAGAGAACTATGTGATTTGTTGTTTGGGTCTAGAAGTGATAACTCATATTTTATAATAATATTATCATTTAAATTATTCTATTAGTTCTTTATTATATAATCAATAAGAATTAATATAGAAAATTTTCTAGAATTATAAAATATTTATTTCTTAAAAAACTCAGTTGTAAATGTTGTTTTCTAGGCCATTTAATATGTGAAGTTGGGTGCCCTTTAGCTATTTTTACATTATATGGATCATAAAATTGCTTTTTTCTGTCAAGTAATTTATAATGAATTCTTATTTATCCTTTCTCTATTTTTGTTAATATCTTGGCACTAATATGTTTTTATAATTTACTATAAAGGAAGTATTTGCTGGTTAAAAAATAGGAAAAAGTAAGCTGTAAAATATATACTACATAACAAATGAAAAAGTCAATTCATATACATAGGGAGCATTACATGGAAAGTCGTTGGTCCCCATATTCTAAGTGAATGTCTCCATCTAATCCTTTCGTCAGAGCTCTGGAAACCCAGGCAAGAGGAGGAAGAAAGAGTCTGAGAACCATAGCAGATGTAACAGGGCCCTCTAAATCAAATAAGCAAAGGCCATATGGACACACAGAGACTGAAGAAGCAGCATAGCGTCCATAAGATCTGCAGCAGGTCATCTGCATATATATTCTTGCTTTCAACTTAGTGTTTGGATGATACTTCTAAGTATTTGATTGAGTGGACCTCTGATTCTTGTGTCTGTTCTTGGGGTTCTTCCCCTGCTTTTTTGGGTTTGACTCATCCAGCTTCCATGTGAGGGCTTTGACTTTCTCTATTATATTTTACTTTTTCAAAACAAAAAGAAGGAAAACCACCTGGGATTGTGCTTTGTACCTTGGTTATCCTTTGTTTTACATCTAATATCCACTTCGGAGTGAATACATACTGGGTTTTTCTTTCTGGGTAGGATATTAGATGTAAAGCAAAGGATAACCAAGCTAGAATCCACAATCCCAGAAAAACTACATAAAAAAGGGGACCATAAGTGGGACACTGTTGTTGGCAGAGGCTGCTTGTTTGTTTCCAGGCCACCCAGACCTGAAATAATCACACATAACTGTATTAATTAAAACAATGTTTGGCCTATGAGTTCACACTTCTTTTTTAAATTTTTTATTTATTTATTTTTTTGTTGAAAAAAAATTTCTGCCTCCTTTCCACCTTCCCCCACTCCTCTCTCCCTCCCCCCACTCCTCTCTCCCTCCCCCCACTCCTCTCCCCCTCTCCCCGCTTCTCTCCCCCTCCCCCTACTCCATTCCTCCTCCCTCTCCAGTCTGAAGAGCAGTCCAGATTCCCTGCCCTGTGGGAAGTCCAAGGTCCTCCCACCTCCATCCAGGTCCAGGGAGGTAGCTCACACTTCTTATTGGCTAGCTCTTATATCTTGAATTAATCAATTTCTATTAATGTGTGTATTTCCACATAGTTGTGGCCTACTGGTAAGGTTCCATCCGGCATCCAGTGTCTGTCTCCTGCAGTGGCTACATGGTTTCCCTGACTCTGCCATCTTTACTCCTCTATCTGCTTGGAATTCCCACCTTGCTCTATTCTGCTAAGCCACTGGCCAAAACAGTTTATTTGTTAACCAATAAAAACAACACATAGGTAAGAGGGATGGTCCTGCCTCAAGTTGATATGCCAGACCTGTTGACTCCCCAAGGAAGGCCTTTATCCCTTTGAAAAGTGGATGTAGGATGAGAAGAGGGGAAGTGGGGTTGGAATAAGGGAAAGAAGGGGATCTGGGTTGGCATGTAAAATGAAAAGTAATTTTTTAAATAAAAAATATCTTCATTTATGAATTATTTATACATACATAAATATGTATATATACATATTTATATTAGTTTTTTGAGACAGGGTTTCTCCGTAACTTTGGAGCCTTGGAACTAATACTCTTAGACCAGGCTGACCTCCAATTCACAGAGATCTGCCTGCCTCTGCCTCCAAAGTGCTGGGATTAAAGGCATGTGTCTCCACTACTTAGCTATGAATTATATTCTAACATAGTATACGTGATACACACAAATATTTTGCACTTATATACTGGTATTTTCAAATAAAAAATTAGGGAAATTTCTATCCCAATTAACATGAAAAACTAATTACTAAGAGATTGCCTAATTGTCTGAAAATGTATAATGTTAAATGAAAATGAAACCTTTTTCTCCATGTCCTAATTAAGAAGATATTAGACAAAATTAAAGATAATATATTTTGATGACATTTTCTCTTTATTTGAGAAGTTATTTGCAATTCAATTGCATGTTATTTATATTATCTTGCCCATAGTTTTACTATGTCCATTACCATTTTGATTTCTGGCAATTTAAAGTATTTTATTCACCTTTAAGATTTTTTTGTACAGTGCAAGAATGTATAATTTATTACTATAGAATAATTCAGTATCCCTATTAACTGATTTTTAAATAAACACAAGCTGAACTATATGTCCTTTTAGCATATCCTAGATATAATGAAAATTTTACTTCACTTTGACAAATAACCTCATAGAACTCCTTGGAAAACATTTACAAATGACTCACATGACCGAATCCTCTTTTCTTGGTTTTCACTTCCTCATTATTTTCTCATTTATATTTCTTCCCAGTATAGTGAGCCAGATCATTTTCTGTGAAGAACTTCTTAAATACTGTGGATTCTGTAAAAGGATCACATAAAAGATAAATCCAAATATCCATTATAATAATTTGTTAAATAGTCTCCCAAACTTCTACATGTCTTTTAATGAAGTCTAGTCAATGATAGTATCTAATTTTTTATTTTTAACGCCAAATTTCATCAGTAAATTTTTATCAAGCTGGATTTTACAACAACATTTCAACAAGAATTCCACTCCATACATGAAACTTTTCTTAGAAGAATATATTTTATTCAGTCTTTGAAAATTTATACTTTTATACAATATATCAGTATCAAGGTACCTCCAATACGATGCCCTATGTCTCTTCATCTTTAATAGGTTTTTTTCAATACTGATTCCAATTACTGTTGCCTGCGGGGATGATGAATGAACTTGTTGGCTTGACTTTGTGCAGGTAACCACAGCAACCAATTTCGTGAGTACAAAGGCCAGGGTATGCTCAGAATACAGCATTTCTCAGCACTCGCCCTCCCAATCCTTTGGCTCTTGTATTGTTTCTGAACTTTCCTTAGATATTTCAGAGCCTTGGATCGCTTGATACATGAACAATTCTTAAGTAATGTATGATAAAAATGAGGTTTCCCATGAATAGGTAAAAGCAGTGTTGCATAAGTAAAAGCAATTTGAAACACAAGACACAATGAGAATTATAATTATTTAGAAATCAAGTTGAAAATGGTGGGTATTTTTACCTGTCAGCAAAGACTGCAGTACATGCTAATTCTTTTGAAGATAAAAATTCAAGTATGAGTCCTGAATATGGATTAATTAATTTCAAGAGTATTTGTGCAATGTGCATATTAATTTCTTGAGAATTAGAAAGGGGAATAACTCATTACTGGCCAGGAGGAAAGAAAGTGGAATACAGGTGGCATAAATGACAAGTACAAGAGAAGCCTATTAGAGAGCTGGATACCAAATATGGCCTGAGTCATATAAATCGGGAGTTGAATCTTGAGCAAGTGATTTGTTATACAGCCTCATTTCAATTTTAAAAGTGGATCATTAATTTGAATACCAATTCAATAAATGCTTCCATTTTCTTCTAAATGAATTAGTGCATTTATTTTGACATTTCCAGAGTTCCTACAAATGTCCAAAATCAGAAGTTTTGTTAATAACATGTTCCTAAACAACTTTAGGGTTATGGTTAGTTCATCTAGGAAGTTCATGGTTTTGAACAAAGAACTAGCTGTTCTACTGTAGGCTCACCTATGATGAAGAAGAGAGTAACACTGAAAAGAGCAATGACCATCATAATTTAGTAGAGAAGTACATCAGAATCTAGACTACATCTTACACTGCTAGCAATTTTAGTAATAGAAGTATTCCTAAAATGGAACTGAGCTGCTTAAAATGAGTTTTGTAAAGGTCTTCTTTCCCCAAGACACTAATAGTGCAAATATAACAACTAATGAGTCATGAGTAGAATAGTAATATTATTTTAAATAAATATTAGAGGGATCCACTATTTGGTACACTTTCTAATGTAAGAATGTAACTTCAAGTATTTAAATAAATATGTGTTTATATGATATTAAATAATGAGTCACTAAATGTAGATTAAATGCTATAGTTATTTCTAAACATAAGTCTCGATTAAAACACCATTATTTGGGGCTGGAGAGATGGCTCCGAGGTTAAGAGCACTGGCTGCTCCTCCAGAGGTCCTGAGTTCAATTCCCAGCAACCACATGGTGGCTCACAACCATCTGTACTGAGATCTTGCGCCCTCCTCTGGCCTGCAGGCATACATAGAGGCAGAATATTGTATACATAATAAATAAATAAATAAATCTTTTTAAAAAAAACACCATTATTTATATGTTCAGGTTGAGGTAAAGATATTTTCCAGCTGGAAATATTAAGTGAAACACTTCTTGCTGTGATTCAAGTAAGGTTTAAAAGAATTTTTCCAAATACCTATACCTTGGAGGTTTTGTCCCAGAATGCTGCTAGTGAGACTTTAACAGATAGAGGCTAAATGAGAAGCATTTAGGTGAGTTGGAGCAGGTGATAGTTCTTTGAGTTCTCTTGTAAGAGAGTGATATAAAAGAAGCCCTTGATCCCTCTGATCCTCTCTTGATCTAAGCACTCTCCTAGTGTTGCTGTTTGGGCTAGAAAGAGATGCAGAAGATATCATAAGCTTGTCAGTGTATGTGTTAAAGCATTGGATTTTGAAAGCCTCTAAAATTGGAAATGAAATAAATGATTTTATTCATAAAGGTAGTTCTTTTAGGTATTTCATTACAGTACCAACGAGCTCACTAAAGCACTCAGAGATTGGTTGAAGCACAAAGTAGCTTTCATTTTGTGTCAGGTTTCTCTGAACAATACAATATACACACCATTTTCTAATTGACTACATACACAATTGAGTCAAACATTGAGTATTTTTTACCTCATGTTTTTGAACATAAATCTAACAGTGATTTTCATTATGAAAATATTCCTTGAATGTGTTTTAAATCACAGGGATCATGGGGAAAAGAAGATAAATTATTGGTACCTAGGCGAACTGAGCATCAAATAATGCAATCTTCTAATCTACAAAATATATAATTTTCTTTGAATTTGTAATTTAAATAACATTTTCAAAAATGAGGAAAATAAAATATTGTTCAGCACATGATGACCAAAAGTTCTTTACTTAATATAAGGACAAACTCCCTGGGAAGGGGAAATCTAAACGATTTCATGAGTGGACTGAGGGTGGGTGGTGATGGGCACTTGACCAGGTTGGAGGGCAGAAGGTGAGAGTATTGAGTGAGTTTACTGGAATGGGGGCGGCATTTCAGGGTCAGATAAAAATCTGGCGCAAGGGAATCTCCCAGGAATCTGCAAGGAAGACGCCAGGTAAAACTCCAAGAAATAGCGAACATGGAGCCTGAACTGGCCATCTCCTATGAAAGAGCTTTCATCCAGCAACTGATGGAAACAGATTCAGAAACCCACAGTCAATGCGGTGAGTTGGGAATCCTCCAGAAGAAGGGGAAAAAGGATTGTAGGAGCCAGAGGGATCAAAGGACACCACAAGAAAGCTCACAGAATCAGCTAATTTGGGGCCAGAAGGACTCACAGAGACTGAAGCCACAGCCAGGGAGCCTGCATGGGACTGACCTTGGCACTCTGTATTACAAGTCTATAGCTTGGTCCTCTTGTGGGATTCCTAACAGTAAGAACAGGGGCTGTCCCTAGCTCTTCTATTGGCTTTTAGTACCCTACTTATTTTGCTGTGTCATCGTGCTCAACTTTAACACATGGGGAGGTGCTTAGTCTTACTGCAACTTGATATGCCACGTTTTTTTGATACTCATGGGATACCAGTTCTTTTCTAAACAGAAATGGAGGAGGAGTGGATTAGGAGGTGGCTGAGAATAGATGGAGAGGTAGAGACTGGGAGGAGAGGAGGAGAGGGAAACAAGAGCCGGATATAAAATGATAAAATGAAATAATTAAGCAAACAAACAACTCAATAAAAAAGTGCATTCATGACATAAATCAAAAGCAATAAAAGCAAATAGAGTTTCAATTAAGTAAAAAAAGAACAAACTCGTGGTATGATTTAGCGTCCTTTGGGTATATACCGAAAAATGGCACTACTGGATCTTGAGGTAGGTTGTTTCTTAATTTTCTGAAAATCGCCAAACTGATTTCCAAAGCGACTGTACCAGTTTGCTCTCCCATCGGCAATGGAGGAATATTCCCTCTACCCCACACCCTTTCCAGCATAAGTTGTCATCAGTGGTTTTGATCTTGGCCATTTTTACAGGTGTAAGATGAAATCTCAGAGTTGCTTTAATTTGCATTTCTCTGATAGTTAAGGATATTGAGCATTTCCTTAAGTGTCTTTCAGTCACTTTAGATTCCTCTGTTGAGAGTTCTCTGTTTATATCTGTACCCCATTTTATTGGATTATTTGTTCTTTTGATGACTAATCGAGGACATGTGCTCAACTATGTTCATAGCAGCATTATTTGCCATACACAGAACCTGGAAACAACCTAAATGTTCCTCGACTGACGAATGGATTTGGTACATTTACACAATGGAGTACTACATAACAGAAAAAAATAATGACATCTTGACATTTGCTGGTAAATGTATATAGATCTAGAAAACATCATATTAAGTGAGGTAGCCCAGACTCAGAAAAACAAATATAATATGTACTCAATATTAAGTGGCTTTTAGACATAAAGCAAAGGAAATCCAGCCTACAATTCACAATCCCAGAGAACCTAGAAAACAAAGAGGACCCTAAGGGAGATATACATGGATCTAAACTAAAGGGAAGTGGAAAAATAGAAAATCTTCTAAGTAAATTAGGAGCTTGGGGATCATGGGAGAGGGCAGAAGGGGAAAGGAGAAGAAGGGTTGGAGGTGGAGAAAAATATATAGCACAATAAAAACAATTTTAAAAAAGAACAAACTCAAATAGTGCATATTACTTCTGTCTGCCACAGACTCACTGTGATACACTTGGTCCCTAACTGGTATTATTGCCTTGGTGGAGTTTTGGTTTGTTTAAGAGATGGGAATGCACTGCAGGCAAATTTAAAAACTTCAGTCCGGCCTAATTTCTTCTCAGTGCCTATGTGTCATGTCCATATCCACTTATCTTATATTGCTTTTGTCACACCTGTGATGGCTACCACCTGCCATGTCTTTGTTCCTGATAGAACTTATTCAAATTATGAACATTCGTTATTTAAGTTGTTTCTTGTCAGATATTTGGTTACCATGACAGGAAAATTAATTAAGCACAACTTCTAACATTAGTATTTCTAGGATATGAAGTGCAATTGTAAGAAGAATTAAGTTTTTGTGGAGTCATCATTACGTTAACAAGTTGATCAATTAGTAGAGGAATATATTCCTCTTAGAAGTCTTTTATTGGAGTATGGCTCTGATATTCCCATCAGAAATACCTATTTTCAAGAAATTGGGGACTATTTATCAGAAAATCAAAAATATTCATATAATTTTTTCAAGTTTTCTATAATGGTATTGTTCAATACAGTAAATAATTTTCAAACTTTTATTTGTATTGCAATAGAACTGCTCTACACAAAACATTCTTTTCACCTCTTTAATTGTTTATGAGGTCAATTCAACTTTAATAACTCTTTTGAGATGACATAATATATGAGTGTTGAAAGCATTAATAGCTCAGGTCTTTGTGGAGAGGACAAAGTTCTCCTAGCAGTATTTTTTTTCCAATTTTATGTTGAAATGTGTGAAAATGAATTATTTGTTACCCAAAATCTTATTGTGATAAACTTAAAACAAGGACTGCATGTGGGTTTGGGGCAAAGCAAAGGAAATATTATAAGAGAAACACTGTTAAATTGAATGATTTTGGAATATTTTTTCCTCTATCTGTAAGCTAAAATGAGTTATTTCCTCAAATATCAACTCATACATTTGCGCATAATATAAAAAACTAATTATAAAAGTTCTAATTCATAAAGATTGAAAATACCATTCAAAAGCAATATAAACTAAAACAAGTCATCTATGTTTTACATATGAATCACATCAGCCACAATTGATTTCCCATACAAAAATATATTTTCTAACAAGCTTTTTAAAAATGGAACAAGAGGTGTAATGTTGAGCCTGATGTTTCATCCTTGAGGCAGGCAAAGAATTAACTGTCCTGGAAAGACATTATAGAAATGGAGATAATACAAAAGAAACATAAGCTTTACTGAGGCAGGCCAAATTTCATTTAAAAGAAAGAGAGCTGCGAGTCTGTATTGGGACTCTAGGTTAGGCATTTTGTAATTTTCCCATCTTCATAATCATTTCCTGTAGATGTTTGACTCTGAAAGTGCTTTTTCTCTCAACAAGCAGGGGAGCTGTGTTCCCCTAGGAAATTCATTCTTCTTTGAGTATATCCTCCTAACCTTCCCATTAAAGAATATTATAGAGTTATGCATTTATATTCTCTAAATTCTGATGCCTGCTACTCACCAATAATGCTTATGGAAGCAAATGGAAAAGAATAGGGACACTTAGGAACCCAAGCAAAAGAATTATCTATGTAAAAGATGATGGTACTCAGAATCTAGATTCCTGTAATAACATCCAATACTCACATAAAAAGTTCAAGCTGTACTAGGTAATTTTCTAGATCAAGAATCCAGGTTGTTCCAGAAAAGTTAGTGCATATTGCTTTGTTAGTAAGATGGGAAAGAGTCATAAGGGGTCTGTGGAGTATAAGCTTGGAAGTGGTAATTACCACCCTTAAGACAGGGATTAAACAAAGAGACTCCCGCCTGCTTTGTTTAATCCCTGTCTTAAGCACCCACCCACTGAGACAGTGGAGCTGATCTATTGGGAGCTCACCAAGGCCAGCTGAACTGTGACTGAAAAAGCATGGGATAAAACAGGACTCTCTGAGCATGGCGAACAATGAGGGCTGATGAGAAGCCAAGGACAATGGCACGGGGTTTTGAACCTACGTAATGTGCTGGCATTGTGGGAGCCTAGCCAGTTTGGATGTTCACCTTCCTAGAAAAGGACAGAGGGGGGAGGACCTAGGACTTACCACAGGGCAGGGAAATCTGACTGCTCTTTGGGCTGGAGAGGGAGGGGGAGAGGAGAGGGGGGAGGGGGAGAAGGGTGGGAGGAGGGGGAGAAGGGTGGGAGGAGGGGGAGGGAAATGGGAGGCTGGGAGGAGGAGGAAATTTGTTTTTTTTTTCTTTTCTCAATAAAAAAAAAAAAAGACAGGGATTAAAGCTAAGTAAACCAAAAATCAATGACTCTTCTAAATATAGCGGAAAGGTGAGGTTATAAAACAAACAAAACCAGCACACTGAAATCTGTAAAGCCAGATCAATAACCCTCAGGTCTAAGATTTAATAACCTGAATCAAAGTCACAGGTGCCATGAGTAGTAAGGTATGATAATCCTGCCAGCTTAATGGAGGCTCTTTGTTTAGACAAGTAATGTAGTAAAAGTCCTTTTGTGCATAGTCTTCTAGTAAGGGAGCTACTATATGAGTTTTTACCTTTGCAACTCTCCCAAAGTTCTACTTCCTTAAATATAAAACAAAACAAAAACAGAAATGAAACAAAACAAACAAGCAATATTCCACATCCTATTGCTGCCAAAGAAGGGGCTTACTCACTAATCTGAAATATATACAAAGAACTTATCATAACTTGGGTGGTTATTTGAGGAAAAAGCCTTCCCAAAAGATTAATTTGCTACAAGGAAAATAACATATTCCCAATCTCAGCCCATTCTTCTCTTTATTTCAAGCTAATATACAATAGTCATATAAGTTTTCTGATGGTAACACATGTAATAAAGATTTTGGGATTATCAGGCAGGATATACGTTATTTGTTAAAGGTTCCAATGAAAGAAATATAAAACATGCCATAAAAGGTGATTCACATAAACTAGGGTGCAAAACCTATTGTGCACCAATTCCTTGTGAAATAAACAATTCCTTCTTGAAGGGAGGCTCCTTAAGATTAGAATGTAAAGGACTTAAAAGTTTCAGGAAGTCCCTGAAAGTGAACAAATTCACTAGGTGCCTCCCTTCTCAAACTGCTTAGAAGACACTCACATCAGTTCAGATGTCAGGAAGAAGCAGGGACCAGTTCAATAGCATGGAAAAGTTTCAGGCCATCCCACCCACCCACAGGATTTGCTCTGTAAACTGTTGAGGTAACTGTGAAATTGGATTTCCTGCTTTCATGAGACGTCACCCTTGCCTGGGTGGTATTTGATGATGGAACTGTTTTTGAGCCATATGTGTTTTTATAACTATTCTCTAATGAAACTCACTGGCTTGCCTATTTTCATTTTGGTAGTATCCTTTCTTTGGTTTGCTGTTGATTTCCTATGTAAAATGAATAAACATTTCTTTTTTTTTGAATGCATTTCTTTATCTGATATGAATAGAAAGGTTATCCATAAAAAGTTAGAAAAATTAAGAGAAATTATATATTAGTACACCTTCCCAACCACAATTATATAAAAATTCCACCTAGTGCACTATTTCAATTTACACAATAAAATTGCCTAGATGTGGCAGATGCCTTCTACCTCTGCATGTAATCTCCCAGTAGAAGGCTTACTTGTTGAGTCACTTTTCATAAGTTTTATTTAACTGATAGCCTTATTGAATTATCAGTACACCCAGCTAATAGGGACCCACTGTGGTTCCATTCTTAGTTTCTCAATGGCAGTTTATTCTCATCTCCCATGAAAAGTGTTACACAACAAACCTTTAAGAAAATATCAAAATAAAATACAAAGTATCTAAAATAATCTACTAGAAATAGTAAGTAGCTAAAAATACCTCAAAGGAAATTGGTCATGATAATAAAAATAAATGCTGATTTTGAACCTATGTCAATTTAAAAAAATTCAAAATGAAATGCAAGAAAGGGTAACATGCTCACTATTTTATGTCAGCTTGAATTATGACAAATTCAAGTCACATGGAATGGAAAACCTCAATTGAGAATATACCCAACAAGCTTAGCCTAAGGTGCATCTTTGAGATTAGTGATTTATGTAGGAGGGTCCAGATTACTGTGAGCAGTCCAATTCCTGGTCTGATGATCCTGGGTGATACAAGAAAGCAGTCCAAGCAAGTAAAGAAGAGCAAGCTAATAACGAGCACTCCTTTGTGACCTTTACGAGAGGGCCTTGTCTCCAGGTCCCTCCCCATTATGAATGAGTTCCTGTTCTCAGTTTTAACCATGGTAAACTGGGCTGTGGAGCTGTAAGCAGAAATAAACCTTTTACCCCACACACTGCTTTGACTATGGTTTTACCACATAAATAGAAACTCTAACTAAACATTTGTGTAGTTAACAAACTAAAATGACAAGAATAAAAGAAAAGAGGAAGCAATATTTTAAGTGATAATGACTGAGAACATTATTCAACCAATGACAGAATCAATAGACTAAGAATCAAAGACAAATATGAGATGCTTACCACATAGTTACATGCAGAAAACTTGATTGTTCAGTCTCACATGATGGGGAGGTTATGGCAAAGCAGAAAATTTATTATGACTCTGACAGGAAGCAAGGGAAAGAGGATAGAGGAAAAGAACCAGGATAAGACATAGCTCTCAATATACCCCCCAGTGACCTCCTAATAGGTCCTACCACTTACTTTTTACCAATTCCAAAAATGCTTTAAATTTGGAATCTCTCATATAACCAACCATCCTTCAGGATTTCATTGACTGTAATGGCTGCACAGACACATCTGCAGTTATGTTCCGCTAATCTCCTAGCTTTTTGAATCCAAATGAGGATATAATCAAAATAACCATCAAAATTGATCCACATATTATGTTCATATAATGAATGCCTACTTCACATGTTCAACCAATCTAGGAAAATTAGAAGAATAATCATCATGGTGGGTTGTAGACACATGTTTGGAGGAACAGTAGTTGAGGGCTTTGTATCAATATCTGCAGGCAAACAGAAGAGAAAGAGAGAGAGAGAGAGAGAGAGAGAGAGAGAGAGAGAGAGACTAGACCCTAAAGTGTTTCTGAAACTTCAAAGTCCATGACTAATGACCCACCTCCTCCAATAAGACTACACCTACTCTAACAACGCCACAGCTCCTAATAATTTCCAAACCGTTCCTAATAGTTACTCGTAGCTAAACATTAGAAACTATGAGCTAATGAGGGGCTATTCTTATTCAAACCACCACACATGACTACCATCGTGAGATGGATAAAGTGTTTCTAGGCCATGAGAATAAACATTTATGGGCAGTTTAAATAGGCTAAATGTTTAGTTTGCAATTTCTTTCCAATCTAGCTCCTTCTATCACCATAAAAACTAGCATGTAGAAAGGAACATTTAGGCTAATTTTCCAAGGAGACAGAAGAGAAGCTTTTGATATTTCTTGTTAGACAAGTCTCATCTGGTGTTCATATCATTTGCATGGGCTCTGAACATTTTATGAGGCAAAGCACCTGCCAATTAGCACTGTAAAAGCTAGGGATAAATTCCCAGTGTGCTGTCAGTGATATGCTTTAAATTTGTACATACACCTTCATCAGACAACCTACTTCTTTCTAAATAAGAAGGGAAATGAAATCCTATGTGAGTCAAATATTTCACTGATATGAAGGATATCAGGTCTAATTCACCAAGACCAGAGGATCTCAACTCTCCTAAATGAAAGGTACATTATAATATATGCCAAAAGAAGGCATTAGCCACCATCAATAGATCATCATACATTTAATCATTCGAACTGGGATTCACTTAAGAGAGAAAGTGCTTTCATTAATTATTATTCCAGGATATACAATACAAACTTGTGCTATTTGGACATCTTAATGTTAAGATTTATTAGGGTTTAATGCAGTTATTAGGGACCAAAAAAAATTAAAAGAAAAAGTAGAATACCTCAAGTACCTAAATTCTTTTCAGTTATTCACTCTCTTGCATAATCATGGATTATTAAGGCTCGTAGATATGCTTCAGTGAGTGTCTGTTTATTGCTTCCTAGTATCCACATACCCTAACTTCATTATAGGTCCCTGCTTTATTTGATTATACCTTTGCAAGTTACTCCTCCCATTTTTCTATCTATATTAGCAGATGAAATTTTACCTCAATGTTTTGGAAAACAATAATTTGAAATATCAGGGGAAAGTACATGCTCACTAATATTTTAGTACTTTATTTTGTGATATTTAATTTGTAGGAACTTTGGGCCAAACAACTTTTTCATAGTAGCTGAACAAATAAAAATGGAAAGGAGCAATGGGGACCAGCAGCCAGCCAATCAAATCTTGTCATTTTTGTAAAACTCCACTGGTTCATTTGGAGTGTCCTATTCTAATAATAAGGGGCATTACTATAGCAAGACACCCCGACATTCTCCTGTTTTCTTCAATTTAATTGTTAAGAAATCCTGTTATTTATTCTCTTTGCTATCAGCTTAGCATAGAGTCTAATAAACCTCTATCTAATGCATAGTTTTAATTTGGATAATTTCTCCTTGAAATGCTTTTTTAAAAAAATCCTGATATTCACCACAATACCTTGTACAAACTAGACTTCTTACTATTAATTATTGAGGAAAAAAATGAATCTACTTTATGTATAATGCAATTTGTGTAAAAGAGCTAAAAACAAATTTATGTGCCCCAACTATCCGAATGTAATACTTAACTGTTATGCAGTAACCCGTCTAACCAAATCAGGTGTATGGCAATAGAATATATTTCTTTCCACATTCCTAACTTGAACTATATAAGAGCATTTGTGATCATAGTTTTGAGAAAATACAACCATTTTTACTTTAATGCTATTTTAAAATAGTGTGTTTTTGTTACATTTGTCTTCATCAAAATGCAGAGTATATGGAGTCACACATAGAGAGTGGCACACATATGCATGCTTGTAAGATTTGCAATTGAGTGTTAAGACAACGGCCATAAATTACAACTAAAGTAAGGATGCTAAAAATATCACGTTTATTTAGAGGTTATGTATATACATGTCAAAACTATGAGCTGAAAATGTGAAATAGTCAATCAAACAGGTTATGTTGTCGACATGATGCCAAACAGCAGGCTTGATTGATATTTATTCCCAAGATAATGAATCAACTCTCTGAACGATGGCATGCATTTATAAAGAACAATATGGATCATGGTATAGCTAAGTTTGAAGCTCCTTCTGTGGTGGCTTACAACATGCTCATCTTGATATACAGGACTTCAGAAGAGTCAGGAACGAGTGGGTTTTCTAATGATCTTTCATCCCACATCACTTTGCCCTAGTCATTGTGCATTTGGTAATGTTATCTTCCCTTTCACTTTATGGATGCTTCTGTGATGGTTTAATGTGGAATCACCCTCTGATTGAATTCTACAAGCATTTATGCTATGCCCAATGACTTTTAAAATGAGACAATTCCATTTTCACTGTTTACATCACAAAATATGTGAAATATAAAATAAATGAATAGGGACCAATAATTTTCACTCGGGACTGCAGACTTTCAATCATCTGAATTCCTCAAACCCTATCTGTTACTCTTCTCAATCTCCTTATATACCTCCTCCCCACTCATTTTTTAAAAATTATTTTCATACAGTATATTTTGATCATATTCTTTCCACTCCCAAACTCCTCCCAGATCCTCCTCACTTCCCTATATATCCAAATTCAAGCTCTCTCTCTTTCTTTCTTTCAATTAAAACAAAACAAACTTAAAACAAAGGTTAAAACAAACAATGGCTGGAACCAAGAAACTATTTGCAGTTGGTATCTTCTGGTAAAGAGCAAGTCAGTTTTCTCCAGTGGATTCTCACTGACGTTTCAATCACACTCCACAATTGCCTACATGCCCAGTAGTTGGCCAACATAGAACAGACACCATGCTGTATATTTTTTGTTTGCTCACTTCTTTTTATTTTTGATGTTATTGCTGGATTGTTTTTGCAGGTTCGTTTCTTAATTTTGGTATTTTTTTAAAATATAATTTTTCCCTCCTCATTCTCTATACCCTTGTACAGTAATATCTCCTGGGCCTTATCCTTGAATATCTGTACTCAACATTGTTTCTTTTGAACCATACCTAGCTCAGGATGTGATAACCAATAACCTGCATCCTTATGATTTCAGCGGTAATCTCTCCAAAACATTACTCTCCCGAAATGCTGCATCAGCTGTCTACTTAATTACTTATAAAATTGCTAGCTATCTTAAAGTTAATTTGTTGTCAACCCAATCCTCTACTTGTTCTTTGTCCTTTAAACTAGTCAAACCTTAGTTAGCAGCACTTCCATTCCTCAAGGGGCTCAAGGAAATTAAATAAAGTCATTTAGTTAGCAAATGTAAACAAATATATAGATGCTACCAATCTCATGACACAGTTAGAGAGGTGGAGACATCTTCCAGCCCTCTTGTACTCTATAATGTACATTATTGAAACATATCTGAGATATTGCTACCTTTTCTCTATAAACCCATTTCCTGGTGATAAAGTCCTAATTGCCCATAGCCTATAATCATTAAGAAACCTTTTATCTGGTTTCTGTGTTACATTTATCTACCATTAAATGTTCAATTCAGCAGTCAGAATGATTCTTTTAGAACAAAAAAAAAATTCCAGCCCAATTTCTCTGTGTATATCTTTTGATGCCTATCTATTAAAATGAATCATAGAAGTCAATATGTCTTATCAGCAGATGCTACTAGTAAATAATCTAGTATTGTGCAGCTGGCTACTTTATTTGATTACTCTAAAACTTCCTTGGTTAAGCTAGTGCTCAAAAGTCAACACCATCATCTTAATGCTTCAAAAGATTAATTGGGTCACATATTATTTCATCATAACTGGAGTAGTTTGAATTCAAAGCCTGTTGTCTGCTTAGAGGTGGTAAGACATGGGCGAATGGAGATGATAAACAAGGAAAACTAAAGCCCCATGCAACAGTCAGCTTTAATCAGACCATCAGGCAATTTATATTCTGAGGATTAAGGGGAATCACATAAGTAAAGTGAGCAATCACAAGGACAAGACACAGGTAGTACGCAAGCTATTGAAAACATGCTTTTCCATGGAGGCATGTAAACAAATAACAGTATACAGTTGTGATGAGTAATGTACAGTAAACCTATGTCTAACAGGTATGCCTGGGAGGGGAATGCAAGCGTAGTCCAAGAACAATTTCAGTTTGGAAACAACTGGGATCACAAGGCTCTTGTCTCATTTACTTGGAGTAAATAACTTGGAGTTTTCTCACAAGCCCTCAGGATTCTCATCACGTTATTTCCTTCTTGGACAATGTTCCAAAAAACATTTGTAATTTTATAAAATTAAAATTTCATATTATATATGAAAAATGAGGGAGTCCTGGAAAACCCCAAGGTCTAACATTTAACACCAAGATTTTGTTCAGTAGGTTAAGTAGTTTTATTGATACTGCATATTTACAGCACACATTTACATATTAAGATAAATGAGCACTCTGGGTTTTAAGTACTCAAAAAAAAGAGATAATTAAATATGCAGAAATTGTTCATGAGACATCTTGAAATAACTACAAATCTACTAGTATTATTCAGCCAGACCAAAAACAAGGCCAGCAGAACCAAAAACATGTATTCAACCGTGAAAACTTTTTAGTGGTGAGGGTAAAGCTGGAGTTCCATTCAATTGTATAGGCAAATGAAACAATGAAAGAAATACTTTCATGAGCCTTAAGTACATGAGGATCCTTTTATAAAATTTTAAAACATATTAAACTGGTTTAAGTCTCTATAAAACAAAGAAAAGTAGTTAACAAAGTCCCACTCCCAATAACTACATATAAAAAGCAAAGATTTCTATGATCTGAAGAGAAAGGGGAGACGCAGGGAAGGGAGCAGACAAAAATGTATAGCTCAATAAAATCAATAAAAAAAATCTATATAGTATGGAATGTCAAATAAACACAACTCAAAAGTTTAATGTTGTATATTAAAATATAACTATTATCTCCTATATGAAATGTGCCTGTTTTCCAGGACAGGTCCCATCTTAGACATTGTTAGCCAATACAAAACCAACTCCATTTTTGTGTGTATTTGTTTGTGTTGTTGTATGTATATTTGTTTTCCTTATGTGTGTGTGAGAGAGAGAGAGAGTATTTTGATTCATTTTGTTTTGCTTTATGTTTTTGTTCCTTTTTGAAAGAGAGGGAAAGAATATAGAGTTCTATTGGTAAGGAGGTAGGAAGATCATGGAGGAGTTGGTGGAAGAGAAAAATATGTTAAAAGACTATTATTTAAAAAAACTTAAATGAAGCCGGGAGTTAATGGCACACCATTTTAACCCCAGAACTCAGGAGGCAGGGAAAGGCAGAACTCTGTGAGTTTGAGATCAACCTGGATTACAAGAGCTAGTTTCAGGACAGGCCTCAAAGTTTGAGAGAAACCCTGTCTTGAAAAACATTCAATTATTATTCAAATACTGGTCCCTATTTCTAAATCGTTCATAGACTACACATGAAGGAAGGAGCACTACAATTGTGATATGAACACTCGCAGTTTATACACACCTTGGGATACATAAATCAGTGATTTTCATAAGACAGCAGAAACAATTAACCAAGGTAATTGTCTCATGGAAAACAGACACAAGATTTTTTTTTTAATTTCATCTGAATGCACTTTCTAGTCCTTAGTAGAGTAAAATTTTATCCAAACTGGAATGCCGTGGTACTTACATTACTATGTTGGAGAGAAAATATCGAATCTAAAGTTTCAACCCATGTAACAATGAATCAAATTTTTATGCACTAGTAATAAAAATAGAACACTAATTTCAAAAATACACTTTCACTAGAAAACGAAAGTGATTGCAGCTTTTACTAAACTATGCTAAAACATTCTTTCAAATAATCAAAGGGATACATAGATTAGCAAATTTTTATGCTAGTTATTATATTTTAATATGTGTATGTCTGGAGACCAGGAACAAAGAACAGCTTCTTTCTTTCAGGTCACACAGAAATATAACTTATTTAAACACTAGTCCACCAAATTTTTCAAGTATCATACCACAATTGGATAACCAACAGGTAAGTAATGTATTTTCAATTATATTAAGGGGTGTCTTCAATTTTCTTTGTAAATTAGCATCATATTCCACTATTTACATATAATTATTGTAAAACCAAAGACAGTTTCCTAAGCTGTACAAATAATTACGCGTTCTATAATAGGCTTCCAAATGATGCATACATTTAGCAATCATAGCTAAATTTTTATGATTATAAGTGACAGATGTCTGTAGCTTGCAATCATTTTAACATGACATTTTCAATTATTATAGCTCTATTGATGAAAGAAGATGAAGGCGCTCTCAGATGCCAAAGCCCATTATTTCAACTTTATATACAGCTGTCAAGGCCTAATAATTCCAAAGGGAGACAACTGTTCTGGAATGAAAATGCATAGGGAAGGTCCTCTTGGCAATTCAGAAGTGAAAGTGATCTTGTGAATATAAATGATAAAAAAGATGAGTCCAGATCTTGCTTTTCACTTTTAGCTCTCCTTGAAAATGATTCTTTACGTTGAAATTGAAGGAATAATCCAGACCATGGTGCTTATTAAAACATAACAATCTGTTTATTTGCCTCCATGTTTTAAGTAAATATGGCTTAGAATATGTAATCCAGAATGTATTTTTCTTCTTCAATTAGCAAAAGAGCTATGAACTCACCAATTAGTGGGTATGTAGATATGTGACAGAGATATTTGTGCATTTATTTTATGAGCTGAAACATACACCAGTAAAAACATATTACTATTTTTTGATCATTTTATTTAAACAGCAAATATTTTGGTACAAACAAAAATTAACTAAAATAAAAACTTATTAGTTGGTAAAGTATCTGTTGTTCTAGAATAAGGATACAGGTTTGGATCTCTAACACCCTTTCCTTAAGCCCAGCACTGGGAACTAGAGATAGCAGGTTCAAAAGCTTGCTGGTCAGACACTGTAACTAAACTGAACAGTTCCAGGGGCCATGACACAGCCTACTCCTAAAAGTCATATGGAAAGCAATTGGGAAACACACACAGCATATATGAACATATGATACTTCTTATACAGAAATATGTTCACCCAAGGATGTGTACACAGACATACAAATATCATTCTTAAATTTCTGTAATCTACAGAATTTTTTAAAAAAACAATTTCTTAAAATAAAAAAGTAGGAAATTCTTTTGTGAGTACTTCAGCCTTATTTGCTTCCAAGAACAATTTATTTTAAATGTGCAGTTCACCATGCCTGTCACCGCAGACTCTTCTGTGCCTAACAGAGTGCCCTGGCTTGTTACCTTCATCAGTCTCAGATGCTGAGAATAGACCACTGTGCTCATTAGAACACGTAAAACTGGCAATATCTTTCAACGACTCATACCAACAAATTATGGGATCTCCAGAAAGCTTGCTGTGTACAAATTTAAGAAAAATAAAGACCTATCTTAGAGAAGGAAGTAATCAGTGCAGACCCACTTCTTAACAGATGTTGGAGTCCTGTAAGTCAGGGAAGTGTCAGAAGGAAAGATGGTGAGCCAATACTTTTCCTTCCCACCAAATTGAAAAATAAAAAGAATCATGAGAGAGGCATGAAGAAAGCTGTGTAGACCAGAAGGAGAGAGAGGAAAAACCTGTCTTGACTTCTGTATGTCTCCAGTTTACTCCAGGGAGTAAATCTAAGTCCTTTTTATTTTCTTTTTGTTTATAGGTCATAGTGGCCTCAAGTTCACTACCACTGAAATGAACATAGCACTTTATCAACTCACTGGTTACTATAGAGTGTGTTTAATGGGTAACATGTACGCTGTTTATAGCAGTTGGTTCAGAAAATGACCTATTACATAATGAGAATTCAGCCTAGGAAGTGATGTGATAATATATTAAATTTTAAGATATTTTAAAAAAATGGCTTGGTTAAATTGAGGCTAAACATCATATTAGATGATTTTAATGAAAATTTACATCTGAGTTTACATGACCAGAGTTTTATGGTCTTCAAGCTTATTAGACAGGAGATTGGAATTCCTATCTCCCAATGCAAACAGAAGCCCCTTGGGCAACACTGAGAAGCACATTGTCTGTGCTAGGAGGGTTTTGCAGTCTTAGCTGAGAACACTTGATTTTAATTAATAGAGTCTTACCCATATTACCCACCCTAACCTTCTGAAGTTTTTTTTTTAATCAATGTTAAAAAATAACAGGACTATCAGAACATACAATTGCTCAGAAATCTGAAAATTGCAAACTAAAACATGTGCATTGCTTTGGTTATTATACTTAAGTGTGACAATATTAAGCTGATTTGAACGTGAAGCAAAACTCTTCAGAAAAGAAATAAAATGTTTCTTTTCCTATGTTTTTTTTTCCTTTGGTTTTTTCGAGACATGGTTTCTCTGTAGCTTTGGTGCCTATCCCGGAACTAGCTCTTGTAGACCAGGCTGGCCTCGAAATCACAGAGATCCGCCTGCCTCTGCCTCCCGAGTGCTGGGATTAAAGGAGTGAGCCACCACCACCCGGCTTTTTGCTATGTTGTTATCTTGGGCATTTAGTGCTACCCTTTCTCAGTTGTTTCTATGTTTCATTATAGATACGTTGTTCACTAGGTTTTAATAGGCACTAACTTCAACGTAAAAAGCACACATATGCAAAACAACAACAACAACAATAACAATAATCTTATTTTTACACAAATATGTAAATGTAGGATTAAATTTTGAGATTTTGTTGTTACTTTATTATCGTCTAAAATAAAGTGTATTTACATTGAAAATATTGTTTTTAATAAGGAATTTGATTTGAAAAATGAGATTGATAAACTGGAAAATAAAATCCATTTTCTTAAGCCAGGCATGGTGGTGAATGCCTACAATTCTAGTACTTGTAAAGTAGCCTCAGAAGCATTAGGGGTTCAACGTCATCCTTGGCAACATACCTACTTCAGGTACTGTCTGCACATTTGAGACCCTGGCTCAAAGACAAAATCCAATAACTAGGTAAGCCCATTTTAGAACTAAGAAATTTCATATATATATATATATATATATATATATATATATATATATATATATCACCATTGGTGTATTATACTTACCTGCTCCTCAGGACTGATAATTGTCAATCTGACATAGCCTAGAGTCATTGCAGCTGTAAAGCCTGCACTTGCTCTCTTGCTTCCAGCTCTCGCTTCTGGCTGCTGGATTCTGTTCCTTTTCCCCATTCATGCAGAGGACTGTGATCTAGGACAGTGATCTGTAAATCTCCCCTAAATAAATAACCCTTTATTATATGAAAAAAAAACAGAGAGAGAGAGAGACAGAGGCAGAGAGAGAGAGAGAGAGAGAGAGAGAGAGAGAGAGAGAAATGCAACCTTAGCCTAGGTATTTCCTAGATCAGATTGGCCAATAGGCATATGTATTGATTGATGCAGGAGAGTCAACTGTGCAAGAAAGCCAGCTAAAGTAGAGCCTGTGTTCCTGTCAGAGAGCGATCTAGGAAGCAGAATCCCTCTTTGATTTTTGCTTCAAGCTCCAGCTTGGTTTTCTGTCTTAAGTTTCCTCAAAGAGGAACTGGGACTTGTAAGTGTAAGCCAAATAAATTCTTTCTTCCCCTTTGTTCTTTCTGTCAGAATGCTTATCACAAAAACAGAAATAGAACCAGAACACTGCCTATTAGAGTGAATATTGTTATAATATTATTTAAATTTTTTTTCTTTTCAGTAAATAGTTTCTTGTCATCTTGGTCCCAAGAGAGTGTTCAAAATCCCAGAGAATGAAAAAGTCAGAGGTAGATTCCTTAGTTCAACACAGCGATCATGCTTTTGACATTTTTCTTTCACATTAAAAAAAAATACAAGTTGAAGGAATTTTGCTGCATTATTTCAATTGTTCGCTTGCTTTCTTCTATTCATTAGTTGTTTCTTATAAATTATTAAATCCATGCCATGTGATTTTAACTAGAATAAATACAAATTATTTAGAAATATATGAGAAAATAATAGCAGTGTAACAATTACCTGAAGCAAGTAGCAAGTATCAGAGTCTTGAAAGGCAACAAAGTAAAACGAAGGGATATAGAAAGGTGTCTTGCAACAGAGGCAGACTGTATCTATAAAGTGTTCTAACTAAAGAAGCAGATGCAGATATTCAGGACACAATGCCAAAGAGGAGAAGCCTCACTCACTGAAAACTATTCCCCAGAGAGGCCTACTGATAGACAGACAGAAAGGATCATTACAAGAGAAGACAGAATCCAAATTTCTGTTTCCCACAGTGGTATCGAGAATACATGAGAGGTGGTAAAAATTGGAAATGAATGACCTTCCAGCAAGTTCTAGAATTGTTTTTGAAAAGGAGATAACAAATACCTAAAATTAGCTAAATGGGCAATAGGAGAGCTTAGAAATTAGGCCAGACTAGGACAATACTAATGAGGTGAAATGTATATACTCATATAAACTGTTCAGTCTTGAAATGGTATGATGTAGTAACAGAGATTGGAAAAAAATAATTTCAGGTTCAGATTCTCTTGATGGCATCATTGAGTGGAGCATTATTATGAGATTTTTAAAAGAAAATGGCTTTTACATTCTAAATATATGTTTGCTGCTTTGTCCTGTGACGGTTCCAGAATGGAAGTTTCATCCTGAACTCATCTAGAACAATGCCGTTCCTTTAGGATGGTGATGGATGAGGGCATATGAAGGCTGGAAATTCTTGATGTTTCTCAGGTTTTTAGAGTTTGGGGGTTGTATTTTAACATATATGGCTAATTTCAGAAGAGTAACTGCTTTAACATTTACATATGACATCTACAAAAATGAAATTTATTTTTGGGTTCAGTGGTATTTTATCACAGAGTAATTTCTTAGTCTGGCAGAAACAAAGCACACAATATGCTCAGCATTTAGATTCATATTCTGCTTGAGTAGCACAGTAATTTTTGAAGAAATAATACAATATAATGAAGAGAATATTCATCTTATTGGTAAAAGAAACTAAAAAAAATTCCCTATCATGAAACTTTTCTTGCATTTTCCCATTGTGAGTCGTATATAAAATAGTTTTCATTACAAAATTTATTCCTGGTTATGTAAAGTTACATATTTTTCAGAATGAAAGGGAAATAGTAGTTACATAATAGACAAATTACAGAAATGACTGAAAATGACAAAACATTTTTAGGAAAGGCAATAATGTGAATAATAGGAGAGAGTAAATTAAAGATACACTGGGCTTTATATAAACAGAAAAATGTGACTCATTACAATGCATTTTACTAGAGTTAAATTTTATTCTGATAGTGTTAATGCATATTAAAATTAAGCCATGGGAGACCTTCCCCTTCCTGAACAGAAACAGAGGAGATTTGGCGAGGGGAGCAGAGGAAAGGTGGGGAGAGAGAATGGGAAGAATAGAGAGAGGGGAAATTTCAGTCAAGATGTAAAATAAATTAAAAATTTAATTAATAAAAAAATTAGAATGTGCACAGATCTAAGAAGTATGGAACAATATCAGAAGCAAGTATATTAAAATATCAGAAGTAGTTATATCTGGATAATGCGCTCATTATATCTTTTTATTTATACCTTTCATAATGAATGTATTTAACTCCTTCTATAAGAACATTCACTGCCTAAAGAATAGTTTATTCAAGGTCATAGAATCAGATTACTGAATGCAAAAACAAATCTGGCTTCACTTTAAATAAAAGTAAAGCAAAAGGATCCCAGGCAACACTATAAAGCAATAGTCTTTCTTTATATATGAATTTGTAAGTGTGAAAATGTTGGAAGATAGCAATAAAGAAGTAAGCTTTATTTTTAAAGCATTCTTAGTTTGAGAGCTCCATTGAAGCATCACCTTTAAGTCTGGCCTCAGACAAGAACTATTACTCAAAGCTTTGCCTTACTGAGCAGACACCAACCCTTCTCAACCCAGCACCTATTCTGCTGCGGAAGGAGAAAACTCCTTAGTTTTTCTCACAATGGCTGTGTCTTCTCCAGTACTGTTTTCTCTGATCCCTGCACTCTTCCACTCTTCCAGCTCTGTGGGCTGGCTCCCCTTCATCCCCTCTCACTCCATAAAGACACCTCCAATCAGCCTCAGTGTAGTAATATGGGCAGCGGGCCTGCTTTTCATCCCGCCCAGCTCCCGCACAGCTAGCTTTACACCAGAAATAACAACACAAAAACTGTATTCATTTAAACACTGCTTGGCATTTTAGCTCTAGCCCTTACAGGCTAATTCTCACATCCCGATCAACCCATCTCTAATAATCTGTGAGCACCAGTCTTACAGGGAAAGGTTCCACATATCTAACCTGGCAGCTTGCTTCATCGTGTGCATCTGCCCTGGAGAGCAGAACATGGCTTCCCTCTCTGAGGCGTCTGCCCCCGAGAGGAAAGCTGTGGAGTCTGAGCTCATTTCCTCTTCCTCCCAGCGTTCTGTTCTGTTTACTCCTCCCACCTATCTCTAACCAATGAGAGCCAAGCAGTTTCTTTTTATTTAACCAATGACCTTCCTCCATCATTTCCCCTTTTTCGGTTTAAACAAACAAACAAACAAAAAAAAAGGCTTTAACTTTAACATAGCAAAATTACATAAACCAAAACAGTTATCAAGTAAAAGTTACAATAGTCTTTATCATAACTAAGGAAAACTATAACTATAAATAACTATTCTTAACTCCATCAAAGACTCCAGAAAGATACAATACTACCTAAGCAAACAAGAAAAAAGCAACTTTTAAAACTCTAGAAATGACAGAGACATCTCGCTGCCTGGAGTCACCCAAAGTTCCTCTGTACCATTGGGGCAACCATCTTCAGCCTTCAGGCCCATGTTATACAGCAGACATTTCCATAAAGCAGGAAAATTCAAAGTCAGTTCAGTCACTGTCCTGCAGAATGTCTCGCAGACTCTTTCATGAATCAGGAACCCTGAAATATCATCTCACCTTAGGCAAGTTCAGTAGTCCTCTCTCTGTGGGTTCTCTGTGTCCAGTTCATGCAATAGTCCAGGCAAGAGCAGTTTCTTGCCCAAATGGCTATCAAACTCCATAAGGATCCTCTTCGATGCCCATCTTCCTCTTGAAGTAGATTGGTGCTGCCAGGAGCAGAGTGTCTCATTGTCATGAAAAGTCCTCAGTTATTAAAACATTAAATGTCCTATTCTGTAATCTTTGAAAGACATGAAGAATGTCTATCTAAAATATATCTCTATATATCTAGAACATCTAACTAACATGACTACAAGCTTTACTATTATCGATGATTATCCATTAACAACCTATATTTCTTAATTATACACTACATATTTAAATGAACTACACAATCACAATACCTTAATCAAAATCAGAAACACTTATACATATAACAAAATTGACCTTAAATCTCTATCAATAAAGCAAAATCTATACTAATGCAAATTATTCATATCTATATCATATCCCCCTTTAAATGTAAAAGAACGTTTATAAACCGTATTTGGGAACATGGGCGCAGTTTTTTCTCTCCAAACTGCTTCCTGCTGAATGGGGGCGTCGTTACTTAGGTCTTTCACGGTATAACCTGTGTGCTAGTTTCATCTCAGTTGGCAGTTGAGCCAAGCAATTTTCTGAAGATGTTCACAACAACCCTACAGGAGGGCGTGGTCCATCATACCATATCAGGATAAATGCAATCCACAAGGTCTGATCCTCTGTGAAAACAAAAGAAGAATATCTTCTCCAAAGTATCATATCCTTAGATCCAAATTTAAAATATCTATGTTGGATTAGTTCAGCAGCATTTATAAACAAATATCTTTTAGCATCTGTTGCTCCTTCCTCAGCATTTAAATAATTTAAAGAGAGCATAATAGCATACAGTATCAAAATTTTCTGTGTATTTTCCATCTATGTGCAGCTTTGTTTTAACCTCTTTTTTGTTTATTTTTACTTTTAACTCTTTACTTTTTGAGACAGGTTCTCTGTTTCTTTGACCTGAAGTTACTCTGTAGACCAGGCTGTCTTTGAACTCTCAGAGATCCGCCTGTCTCTGCCTCCCAGGCATTCGGGATTAAAGGTGTACACTATTACACCTTGAATTCACAGAGATCTGTTTGTCTCTGCCTTCTAGGCACTGGGATTAAAGGCGTGTGCTACCACACCTTGAAGTCACAGAGGTCAATCTCCCTCTGCTTTCCAAGTGTTGGGATTAAAGGTATGTACTACCATACACAACAACTCTCTTCCTTTTTGTTTTTTTGTTTTTTACTTTAAGAACTTCAACTTTTAGTCTGCATATATTTTTAACACACTGTAAACCATTTAAAAAATTTTCTTTGTCTTTGAATCTCTCTTTACTGTATATCTCTCTTTTTCTGACCACATGAGTCTTTAATTTACCAAGCAATATCAGTAGGATTAAAGGCGTGGCTTTGCAGGCTAGATGTAGCCCATTCCTTAGCTTTCCAGACTCATGGCTGAGGTACTGGCTGTAGCCATGTTTACTGCCACAACTCTATGGCATTTCAAGGTCCCTGCCAGCAAGCGAGCTTCAGCAGCCTGTGCTTGCAAACCACACGAACTGCCTGCTTAAAAGAGTCAGAGTTTGCCCTGGCAGGACAGCCCAGAAAGCCGGCATTTTTAAACGGCGCAGCTTTTTTCCTGCTATGGCTGAAAACCAAAAAGCATGCGTTCAGCTTTTCGTTAACACCATTTAAGTGTTTCATGGCAGGACTTCTTAATGAGCTGCAGGCTTTGCAGCTAAAGCTGAATCAGGAAGCCTCTCTTAGATGAGGCGCTTGCTTGCCTCTGGCAAGCAGAGTAGACCCGAGAAATTGTTGCTACCATGTCGGGCGCCATTTGTAGTAAATAGGGGCGCCAATCTGTAGTATTATGAGCGGCGGGGCTGCATCCCCAACACCCCGGCAGCCTGGACACAGAGAACCCGCAGAGAGAGGACTACTAAACTTGCCTAAAGGTGAGATGGTCTTTTGGGGCTCATGACTCATGAAAGAGTCTGCGAGACATTCTGCAGGACCCAGCAGATAGTGGCTGAACTGTCTTTGAAATTTCCTGCTTCATGGAAATGTCTGCTGGATACTATAGGCCTGAAGGCTGAAGATGGATGCCCCAACAGTACAGAGGAACTTTGGGTGACTGTACAGGCAGCGAGATGTCTCTGTCATTTCTAGAGCTTTGGATTTCTTGTTTACTTAGGTAATATTATATCCTTCTGGAGTCTTTGATGGAGTTGAAGAATGGATAGGTAGTTATAGTTTTCCATTGTTATGATAAAAGATAAAATAGATATAAATATTGTAACTGTGATTCTTGCTTAATAACTGTTTTTGCTATATGTAATTTTACTATGTTAAAGTTAAAGCCTTTCTTTTTTGTTTAAACAGAAAAAGGGGAAGTGATGGGGGAGTGTCATATATCAATCTGTTGATTTCATTGGTTAAGCAATAAAGAAACTGCTAGGCCCATTTGATAGGCCCATCCTTAGGTGGGTGGAGTAAACAGAACAGAAGGCTGGGAGAAAGAAGCTGAGTCAGAGAGTCGCCATGATTCTCCCACTCCAGAGAGATGCAGGTTAAGATCATTCCTGGTAAGCCAGTTCGTGGGCTACAGCAGATTATTAGAAATGGGCGAGTCAGGTGCCAGAGCTAGCCTAGAAGAGGCTAGATAGAAATGGGTCAAGTGGTGTTTAAAAGAATACAGTTTCCATGTAATTATTTCGGGTAAAGCTAGCCGTGGGGGCCGCCGGGTGCCGGGGACGCAGCCTGCCGCTCTTTATTTCAACACCTCAGCATTGCTGCTCAGTCTGAAGCTGTCTTTCTCTCATGCACACAGACTGTTCTACACTTAAACCACAACCTGGACAAAATAAATATTTTTAAAAATATTCTATCAAAATGGAAAAATACAAGCTTCATAAGACTATGATTCTGAGAGAGTTAGCTGCAGTAACAACTTGTCTTTGAGACAGCTCACAATTCACCCACACTTGAGATTAAATACTTAAATTATAATGAAACTTTCAAAAAACAGGCCATTCATTTTATTTTACAAACACTGAGAACGATAAGTGTTGATAGCTTGAAATCAAATATTCTGATGAAGTCATTTAATATAAACATATTATTTTCACTAGTTCTCATGTCCTTTTTATATCATTCCCATTATGTAGAATTTTGGAAAATATTGCATGGAACGATGTAAATTTTGACTAAGAATCCTCGAAATATAAATTCAGACTACATGATAAATGGTTTTATATCAAAGTATGAACAGTAAATAGAGTTTTATGGTGGGAATATACTAATACAATACATAATTATTATGATAATATGTTTTATGTATTAGTAATATCATTCACCAAAACAATAAGCTGAGAATAGAACGCAAGCATCTGAATTTGTATAGCACTCCGTGGTTATGGGTAATATGGACCAGCAAGTAGTGACCTAAATGCTACTAGGTATAAATAATGGAATTCTGTTTTGAACAAAACTGAGAAAATTACAATTAATAAACTATGCTTACTAACTCTTGTGCATTCTAATAACATCAAAACGCAGCTGGTACGATAAATGTGTGTGAAAAACAACGTAAAAATTAAAAATTTTGTACTGCTAAGATTAAAACTTATTAGAAATTTTGTTTAAAAAGGTTCCCCGTTTATATTCTAGCTTCCTCTCCTTTCCATTCTTTCTCACAATCGAGAATAAATAATCATTATTTCAAAGGTCCTGGAACATACACACACACCACACACACACATATATATTCTTTTAAAAACTCTTTTTTTTTTGGCATTTTGCATACCAATCCCAGTTCCTACTCCATCCCCTCCTCCCATTCCCTCCACATGCCTCCCCAACACAGCCATCCATCCTCAGAGAGGGTTAGACACAATGCTTTGAGGAAGGACGGAGGCACTCACTACTATTTCTAGACTGAGCAAGGTGTCCCTCCAAAGAAAATGGGTTGCAAAAAGCAGTAAAAACAGTAGGGATACATCCTGATCCCATTGCCAATGGCCCCCAGTGGGCATTTTTAATGTATTTTCATCTATACAGATTAGTGAGTAAATTTTCTTTCTGATTCATTATCTTAACTTCAATACAGACAAGCTGAGAAACATTTAAGAAATGCTGTGGAAGATTTCACATTTTCAAGACAGTCTTGAGGGACTATGTAAAAGAAACTCATGTATGCAACTATGAAAATAAAAGTACAAAATTGAAAAGAATTATAATAGTAATTCAGTTCTTTTAATAATGCAGACATATCATTATTATTATGACAATTCATGATAATAGGGATTGAATGGGGACCTTAACCATGTTTAGCAAGTACTTTAGCTCTGAGTCATGTCTGCTGCTTTTTGTGTGACATTTTCCTTTAAATAATCAAAAATGTAATGGAATTAACATAATAAATAAAAATTTTTCAGAGAAAACACAAACTTTATGCTATCTAGCAAGCTTACATAAAATGTTTTAAACATTATTTTATTTTCTAGCTAATGGAACTAATTAGAATAGCAATCCCACCCAATTTTAGAAAAATTCACAAAGATTTTCAAAGATTTTCTAGCACATTTTCAGATTTTTCTTAGCTAAAATGAACAAATGACCTTAATATTTTGTGCTTTGTAGTATTTTTTCATATTCCAAACAAATGGCCTCTGTCTTTGGGGCTGATCTAAGAAGGTCTTTGTAGTCAAACTTGATGTCTTTCTACCATATGTTCTATACATCATTTACATCATTTTCATAAAATGAACAAAGAAATAATTGAAGACATTCTTTCCATTTCCAATAATATTAATGCAAATGGTTATAACTCAGCCATTTTAAAGTTTCTATTCCCTCAAAAAGTACAAAAGGAAGAGTTGTAATGAATAAATTGTTATCTGTACTCAAATGCATATTTTACTCCAGGATAATGGTCAATCACTTAATTATAAGTGAACTTATTACTAAGACTATTCATATTTTATGAAATTTTTATGCTGACCTCCACAATTATAGAGTTTTTAATGTCTTCAGAACAACAGATATGAAATACAAGTTGAAGAGTCCTAAACAGAAGATCTATACATCCATACCTTCCTGGTACATTTAAGTCTTTCAGGTATTTCCTTACTATTCAATGTGCTGTTCCATCACACTCTTCTAAAGATAGATTTCCTATTATAAACCAAAGAATTAAAAGCAAATATATAACAAATTATAAAATAGAAAATAATGTACATTTATCTATTTGAAGGTTTGCTTCATACTAAGAACAAAGGATAAGTACTGACTATTTTTTCCTATGATATGTCACCATTTCTAATTCTTCCATCTCTTTACCTCTTCTCTCCTTATTTTGACTTTTAGTATACTGTAGAAGAGGAAGAAAGAAAAAACAAGATGTACTGGTATTCTGTAGAGTGGAAATCTTGTATGTTGAGGGAGAAAATACTTTTTTTGGTATTGTATATAACAATGTAATTTCTTAAAGTAGCACCAAAAGTAACAATGAGATTTCATATAGCTTCATAGTTATACATCAGATAAAAGAAATGAATTCACCATGCAGTAACTTTAATTCCAGAACTTTGGTGCAGAGGCAGGTAAAACTCTGTGAGTTCAAGGTCAACTCGGTTTAGAGTGAGTTCCAGGGCAGAAGAAAAAAATTAAGAGAGAGAAAAAGAGAAAGAAAGAAAGAAAGAAAGAAAGAAAGAAAGAAGAGAGGGGGAGGGAGGGAGGGAGGGAGGGAGGGAAGGAGGGAGGGAGGAAGGGAAGGAGGGAGGAAGGGGAAAGAAAAAAGAAAGAAATGCAGTCTATATACAAGTACATAAACCTCATGAATCATTAAAAATTAAGTCTCAGCTTGGTGTAGGTTACTGTAATGAACAGTGAGAGACTGTCAAAAGCAAAATCAATATACAAAAATAACAACAACAACAAAAACCATCTCTGTTAATTCAGGGTTAGCATGGTCTACAGAGTGAGTTGGAGGACAGGCTTGAAAACTAACATAGAACCCTGTCTGGAAAAACAAATACACACACATGCACAGCACCACACAACTCTCACACAGAAAACAAACACAAGCAACAAAATTGAAAATTTAAATAGCACTCACTTTTATTCAGTTTCTTTTTATTAATGAAATAATTGAATCTACAAAACATAGTCATACTTTACAAAATTCACTTTATGGTGCAGATAAATATAAGAGAATGAAGTACAATAAAGATATAAATATATGAACTGTGAAGTTCAGTACTTTCTTCTTTATTAATTAAAAGGGAAATTTCCATGTTCCTATAAAAAACTTAGAATGATATACAAAAAAATGATGAAAATCTCAAAATTTTGCTTATGTAATTGTGATACATTTTCTTTCAAATATAAATCTGCTCTATTCCAATCAAGCTCAGGACTCAGAGCTGCATCATAATGTCACTGCTTAATTTAAAGACCTACAGGTGAAATAAGGCGTAAGTGTAAGTTCAGTGGTATAATGACATTTGCTAGCAGAAATTCCTGAGCTCATTGTAACTATGTTTTCCCCATTAAGGTGCGGTCAAGTGAGTACTGTTTAAATCTTTACCGAAAGTACACTTATCGCCAAAGAATATAAAAAGCACTATCAAATGTATTAATACCAGAAACAATATGGTAACGTTAGAAGATAAAACTTTAATATTGTACATCTGTCAATGTTACCTGTTTTTTATAACATTAAAAAATGAGAATTTCAGCTACATTTCAATTTGAACCTAAAACTTTAATTAACTACATACTCCTTATGCATCAATTATTATATACTGATAATGGTATTTTATTGATGAGAGTATTTAAAAATAATTTTGTTGTATAATAAATGAAAATTGAGAAACAAATATCCATGGTTTTTCTGTCACATTTTCCATGAATTTAAATTTATACTTCACAATGAAATATAAATGCTTTATCGCTATCTATAATGGATTTTTTGCATCATATATGACTCTTTCTTCAAACGAAATATCTTTACAAAGGATAGTATTTTAAAAGGCTGCACACTCCATAGCGTTTTCTCCTAAACCCATTGTTATCTTAAATGTGCATCTGAGAAGTAAAGAGGGCATTTGGCATTGTGGAAAAAAAAATAAAAGGGATACTACCTTAACACTTAGAATCAGAGGAGTTCCTGTGGAGATGTCTCCTTAAGCTCATCATAAGGAGGGTGGCAATTGGAGATATTGGAGAAGGGATAACTGCAAGGCCTGGTGGGAGGAAAGAGAGGGAGAAAGGTGATGTAACCTATTTCAATTAAAATACATTTTTAAAAAGAGGGTTTACCAATAATTTGTTTTATTTTAATAGATTTTAGAACAATAATACTTTCTAAAATGTAGTAGTTGTTGAAACTGGCTGGTACACACACACACACACACAAACAAACACAAAGAAACACACCACGTTTTGAGTATCACCATCAGAATATTAACAGATAATTACTGTCTCAGTTTTGAAGTCTTGATGCTCAGAGCACTCCTCATCTTGGCAGGGTTGATTTTTTTCTGAGGCTAGGGAGGAGGAATTCTGTTCTAGTCATTCCCTGTTGATGATGTCAAGAACCTGAGAGTATATAGGTCACATTATCTAGGGGAAAACCTACTACTATGATTCTGCTAACTGAGAGTAATAATAAAATGACTTCTAGTGATACAGTCCTGCACACAAAAGCAGTGCTTCACTCAGTCCACATCAGATTCAGTAGATGGGTTTAACACAGAGACCCAAACTGCAGAATGTGCGGAGATCTTGAAGCACTCAGTCTTAAATGGGATGTATATCAATCCCTTTCCTGAAGACTCTGAGATGCAGAAAGATCAACGTAGCCAGATGTAGTGGGTGACTCCAAGGGAATAGCCTTCCAGAAATAGCACTGCTCCTGCATATATGAACTTGCAGAAACTATGACATCAAGTACAAGACCTGCACTAAGTCAAACCAGACAGACAAAAAGCCAGCATGGAGATGGGAAAAGGAGCACTGATTCCCACTGGAGATTTTCAACAGTTCCTAAACCTAAACAAATGTTCAGAAAAAAAGAAATACGCACTCTGGTGTACTTTTTATTTCATCATAAATTTCCGGTCATGACTTTTTCCACAATAGTGAACAATCGTGACAACTGCAAACAAAGGGATTTGAATTTTGCAAAAATACCAGGGAAACGCATTTTATATTGCAGGTAGTAGGCATACTCAAACCCAAAGTAAATCTTTCTTGAAGGAAAAATTTGGGGCCATGGTAGTCTTCGGCGTAGTAATTTATACACAGAAATTTATGGGTTCCTTTCTGACTGTATTTATTTGGAGGAAAAAATATATACCTATTGTAAGAGTCTCGATATTAGCTCTTGTTTATTACATTTGAAAGAAAGAAAACATCAATGCATAGTGATATCAAAAAGGGTCTATGTAAATATATTTCTATAAAATCTATAATTTTTAAATTCAATTAGAATCTCATCGCACAAAATTGTGGAATATTTTTGTGTCAATTTCAATATGCTAAGTAATATTCTAGAAATAATTTTCTTAATAATTCTTGTTCTAATAAGACTTCTTCAGAACAAGCTAAGTCATTCATTACCTTAATTACTTTAATAAAAGGACATATCACCAGAAAGAAAATAAAAGCATATCACACAATAAATTCCCAGAGAAATTTTTTTACTTTAGGTTTTGAGAAATCCAACATTCCTAAATAAGAGATAAAAGAATCATAATATAGACTTCTTTGGAAAGTAATGAACAAATTTAAATACATTTTCTGAATTCTTCTATATTCTGCCATCTAAATTTAGACAGTAGAAAATTATTTAGAGTTTGGAGTGATAGGGGTGTTTGGATGAATAAAGAATAAAGGATCTGATGCTGGATAATTACAAATAAGAAATTTCCTTCTCATCTATGTCTTCCTGATTCTAAAGGCAAGGTACTTAAGATTGAGCTTGAGGAATTATTTATTTATTTATTTAAACTTTTTTATTTTATTCATTTTATATATCAACCACATTTCCCCCTGCCTCTCCTCCTCTTCTCTTCTCTTCCATATCTTCCTCCCACCCCACCTCATCTACTCTTCTTATAGAGTAAAGCCTTTCGTAGGGAGTCAGCAAAGCTTAGCACATCGAGTTAAAGCAGGACCAAGACGCTCCCCACTGCATCAAGGCTGAGCAAGGCATCCAACCATAAAGAATGGGCTCCAAAAAGTCATTTCATGTACCAGGTATAGATATTGTTCCCACTGACAGGGGTCTCACAAACACACAGAGCCACACACGTAGAGGGCCTAGTTTGCCACATCTATGCTTCCTGCCTGGCTACTGGCCAATCATCATTTTATTAAACAAGTACAAAAAACAAATCTTTACAGGGTAAAACTGTTGTCCCACAACAACAACAACAGAAAATAAATTTGTTAATATTATGTCTCATGATATTAATAAGGAAAACTAGTAATTAAAAAAGTAAGAATGATGTAAAAATGGAAGCATTTTTGATAAGTATTTGTGCATGGAAATTTAAAAAATATCAACAAGGAAAGAGAGGTGGAGATATAATCCCACCCCTATTTGAGGAGGTGTTAGCAATTGATAGCTGCTAGGATAGAGAGGTGGAGAATATGGTTGAAAGAAAGAAAGAAAAACAGTAAAAAACATTTGTTTTACATAAAGATAAAAATGGTTCAGAGAGCATAGAATAATTATTAGCACTGCCAAAGAATTTCTAAAGATGGGTTCTACAGGTGTGCTGAAAAATCACACCTCAAACACCCAGAGGGAACACGGAGTAGGAACAGGAAATAGGGTGACATACATCCAAATGGTTTGTCCTCCTTGATGTACTTCTTTTAAAAGGCTATGCTTTCTAGAGTTCATAACCTCACTAAACAGCAACTGGTGATCAAGATCTCAAATATATGAACCTATGGGAGAAATTTCTTATTTAAAACACCACAAAAGGGCTTATTTCTGGAAGAAGTAGATCAGTACAGGCAAGTCTAGAAAGTTCTATCTTGTCCCTATCTTTTCATCATTTTCTGCTTTTTAGCCACCATGTGATATTGGTGTGTATCATCAGACACGGATTCCATGAGACTGCCTGAACAAAGCCAAGAAACAATCAACAAAGCCAGCCATGAGCTAAAGTCTGAAACTATCCTCTGGGTTTTTCTCCTTTCACACTACCCTAGATACTTTTCATAGTGGTAAACATATAAATCCTCTTCACCAGATTAGATTCAAGGCTGTCTACCATAAGAAAAGCCTCATCATCTTCAATAGTCACGTTGGAAAACTGCCTTGTCATAATCTTTTGAGAAGTGTTTCCTATATAGAAAATCAAAAAGCAAACACAGATGATCACTCTAGTTTTCAAGTGTTATGTGAGAAAGTTATACATAATGTCCTTTAGTCCTTTTCTTTAAGGATTAGAAATGGTTATCTTTCAGGTATACTCCTTGGGTCTATAAAAGGGTAACGTTTCTGTTCTTGACATTTTTTTCACTGTAAGTGCCTGTGGTTTGAGACATATTTCACTTTAAGGCCTATTCAGTAATGAAGACTTTTTTTCTTTATTTCATATGTAGATATAATTCTTTGGTTTGGAGAATGTTTAATTGTTCATTATATTTACCTAGCAGCATGGATATTGAAATCATGGGCAATCATGACAGTGAGTGATGATCAAAATTTTCCAGCAGTAAGAAGTGACTTTGAGGTCTTTGGGTTACTGCAACCTTCACAGTGAAAAGGAATACAAATGTGGGAACTAGATCACTTAGGGACATAGCACACATAAGAAGAGATAAAATCCAAAATGATAAAACAATTCTCTGACTACTGTGTCAAAAATGTTTATTGTTACTGATTTCAGCTTTGTTTGTATAACTTTACATGGTACAAAAATCAGAAATGCACATTAAGAAATAATGAGTCAGAAAGGTTTTCTTACATAAAGTATATAAATATAACAACAATTCAAATGATGTCAAAAGTCTAAACATGAATAATTGGTAAATGAATTGCACAGACAATTTGTTCAGTAAATTTAGAAAAACAAGGGGTCACAAGTAAAATGAGTTTGAATGACTTTTAAAATTGTATCATTCCCAAAAGATCATGTCTAAACAAGTTTTCAAGTAGCACCTAGTAGAGATTATACACCCCCGGAGGGCTCAATACATCCTAATCATCATACTATCAAAAGGTGAGAGACACCTCATTTAATCCAGCCCTGAGGCATCCCTCTTAAACAATCCTAGAGAGAGCAGAGGCTATCTGAGTTTGAAACTCTTCTTTGAGAATCTTTTATAAAACAATTTCTGTTTAAAAACCTCCCAATTTAAACCAAATAGTGTTTTTGTGTGAAATTGATTTTAGTGTATCTGCAAATTATCACATCATAATTGTTCAGGTGAAATATTACTTCTTCATCATGTGTTATGTCTGCGTACAATACACATCTGAAATACATTATTCATTTACACATCTAAGCATCTATGCAATATGCTGCTGTAATTTAAATATTATATTATTTGTTACTATACTGCACATTAACCCAAACATAGTAGCCCAAAATAGTATATTTGATTGTTCAGAGACAACATTTTTAGTGGGTCACTGGATAATTCTGGCTCAGATTTATACTAAAAATCTGGACTGAGGTGCTACGTTGGGCTGTTGTTACTTCCAGATACCAGGGAGAGATTCTGCTTCTTTGCTTAATGGTCAGTGAGCAGACCTCATAATGTCTCTATTCTGAGTTTAATTTGGTGAGTCCTTCCAGTGTTTATTTTATATGGGGTTCTCTTCCAAAAGAGTGTAGTTGAAAAGAAAGTAATGAACTAGCCAAACCTAAAGCCATGCTCCTGTACATAGTAAAGCTTAGAAATGGCAGCCAAGTGATCTTTGTATTCTAATTTGGAAAATAACAGAAAGGCCATTCTACATTTAAGAGGGTAGACATTATAAGAGGTAACATTGCTGCAAGTCTTGGTCTGTGATATAGCTATCAAATGCCCGTCTCTCTAGTCCATATATCCAGGAAATTTTTGGTTAAGTAACAATAGATTTGGAGGCAGAGATCCGAGTCCCTAATTTTCTTTATTCCTTATTGAGTGCAAAAGGAAACAATAAAGAAACTGACAACATAACTGACAACATGGTGTAAGATCTATTATTATTGTTCTTATTACTATTAGTGTAGATACTAGTTAGAAAGAAAACATTCAAAAGCATCTATTGTTACATTTAATTATACATTTTGATTAATTCTCTACATTTTGACATTTTGCATTCTTATTTGCATTCTACAAAATCGTGGCTGATAAGGTAGAGCTAATAATTTCCATGTTCATTGCTAAATTTATTGACATAATTTTCTGTTATATTTATCTTCAATAATTTCATAGTTTATGTTTCTTGAAGAGTTTCATGTGACATTTTGTCTCTCTTTTCTTAAAATGCAAGTGTTTTCATCTTGCTCTTTATAGTTGATTATATCACTCCTTTTCTTTCCTATCTTTGCAAATCAATAAACACACACACACAAACACACACATATGGTGGCTCACAATCATTTGTAATGAAATATAGTGCTCCTTGAGGAACAGACCTGGTCATTTGTCCTTATCAACTAAGACCGTGAAACTCCATATGCACAAGCACAACAAAACAACCATGTACGGGCTGCCCATGCATGCTTCAGCATTAACAGAACATAAATTTCATTAAAAGTATGAATGTATATATGTATATACACATATATTCATTTAATCATATGTGTGTATAGAATTCTAGAGTGATGCTTAGTGTTTATAATATACATATATTTGTATATTGTATATGTATAATGCTTATAGAATATATATTGTTTATAACAACTACCATAAGTCTATTTTCAAATATTATTATTTTTTCAAATAGTATTATTCTATTTCTTGAGTATTGTGAGTTCCCCATGAAATGAAAATAAGCTTTCTTTTATCTCTATGCTTTCATTTTTATTATTTGTTCAATTTTCACAAATAAATATAAATGAATATATACATATAAAATTGCATCAAAAGGACATTGCCAAAGTGACAAAAGAATTATACTAGTAGCTCCCACGAGTCAAAGACAGCAAAAATAAGTATTTGACTGATGAAGACTAGCCCCAAGGAATTTTTATGTCAATGCAATATTTATACATTTTAACATGAATCTGTATGGATCATAAGATGTTATATAACTACAGCTGACCAATTCATGGCTTTAATTTTAATAATTATTAAAGAAGACATAATTTTGAAACACCTAGGTAGAATATGTAGCACATCCTTATAGTATCTTTAAACCTTCTTACGAGATGAAATTATTCAAGAACATTTTTTATTGAAAGTAGATTTTTTACTTTTTACTGAAAGTAGATATATTGATTATGATTTTATATCCTTCCCGCTTCCTACAACAACCAAATCCACACCTTTTGATTCTATCTTCATGAGGATAAAAATATGCACATAAGCCGGGCGGTGATGGCGCACGCCTTTAATCCCAGCACTCGGGAGGCAGAGGCAGGCGGATCTCTGGGAGTTCGAGGCCAGCCTGGTCTACAAGCTACGGAGAAACCCTGTCTCGAAAAATCAAAAAAAAAAGTTTTATAAAAAAAATATGCACATAAAAGAATAATAGAAATAATAACAATGATAATAAAGTTAAATTAAATAAAATAAACACCGAAAAACCAGAATAGGACAAAACAAGGAAACAGAAAAAAGGGACCAAAAAAACACTCAAGAAACACATATAGCCACAGAGACACACATGTTTACACACACCGAAATCCACTAAAACACAGAACCAGAAGCCAACATATATACAATGCATACAAAAGGGACCTGTTTAAAAAAGAAAAGAAAAAATGTAAAAAGGCTGACAAAGCTTTGTAACACAAAGAACCTCAAGAGCATTTTAAGTGACTGAAAAAGATAAGAATCTCTAATTTATCACCTGAAAAAACCTTGTCAAACTTCTGAAAAAATGTCCTTTTAAAGAACAAGCCAGTAATGACAGTGATTCATCAACTGTGGTTTATAACACACACGAATTAGGAACAATAAAATGTAAAATGAATTTTGTATTGCACAGTGTGCTAGTGTAGTATTTTAAATCAAGTTTTATATGATTGGTTATTTTATAATCCAATTTTAAGCAGTATTCACAATGCACTGAGGCTTACAATATTTCAGGCAAATTCTAGTCACCATTTTATTGCCTCCGTTTTACTTATAACCGAACAATCCAAGAGGCAACATAATTTTTTTTCTAGAACAGAATACAAATCTGAGGCACATTTTAAAGACTTAATTCAATTTTTTAAGTCATAGTCATGTTAGTTCCAGCATGGAAAACCGTAGACAATTTTGTGTTTGAATTCTATAGATCAGCCATATGTCGTGACATAAAATAGATCCTTTTCACAACTACTGGTAAATATTGCCCCAGAACTTCAAAGTCAGGAACCTTAGCTAACTCTCATGGTAAGTAGCCTTGGGACTAGGATTAGACTGTATTTCTTCTTTCTGCTGAAGGCGCTGTTCACAATGCAGGGATTAGACTTCAGCGATGAAGTTGAGTTTAGCTCCAGTCAGCTTCCTATAAAGAAAAGGACAACCTGTACCTTCTCTAAATCGCCTACTTATTATTATACTCCTTACTCCAGCAAATACCTAAAGAGAAACATTGGAAAGTCCCTGACCAGGGACGTTAACCATTTTATATGGTATGATAATAATTTTATTACCTTCTTTTTTTGTATTAAATCACAGGTTGATAACCATAAGTCTTTGAAAAAAATAATTACTAAGCTTCATTTAGAAAATGAGATGAGTTTACTACACCATGCATGAGACATTTAATTCTATGGTGAACTGCCAAAGCAAAAGTCCATCTCAGATATTTCTAAGTTCTGAATGGGAATGCCGTTCATATTGTATAATTCAGATCATCTGATCAGTTTATCCTGTGTTAATTTTCAACAAGCCATAGGTCCTATCTTCCAATGTGTTGTCTTTAAACCTTGATATTAAGATATTCTTAACCTTTTCTCCCATATCTATGCTGTATATATAGATGCTCTAGGAATGAGTCTCTTTTGTTTGTTTCTTTCATATTGTAGTCTTTCAATCCAAGTTATATCAACCTCCTGATTCTGCTATGTTGGCTTTGGTGTTTTCATAATCTAATCTCTGACTACATATTCTATTTTTCAAATTTATCTTTGTAGTCTTCCAAAAAATTTACTCATCAGGATTGTTGGTTTCTTATGAAACTAGTTTTTTTTTTTTTTCTCAACCAAACAGATGTTGCTTGGATTTGTTGTTCAGCAATTCAGTACGCATAATACTCTGCATCCCACTCATAAGTACCTTCGACATTCATTTCTTGTCTTTTTTACAATAACTTAAATAATTAGGCAGTATAACTGATTCATAAATTCACAACTTTAGTTCTTAATTATACTGCTTACTATTTTACTGGCAGTCATCCAAATTGGCAATTTTCTTCATTAAAATTCATGATGTCTGGAAAACTCTTTAATTCCGTTCCTTGTTTTAAATTCTTTTTAATGATCTTTTACTGTTTTGGCATACTTTAGATACTTCTCTCGAATATATATATATATATATATATATATATATATATATATACACATATACATATATGGCAAAGGTTTCTTTTTCCATTTTATCACATTGAGTAAGCTTTCCTACAAGTTGGTGGTTATTATTTTGTGTCCCTGCTTATCTTCCTGTCCAATTTCAGACTCCATAATCCAGTTACAAATGTCATATCCTTTCTCTCTCTAGCATAAACTGTGAGAGGCTTCAGTTACATAGTTTCCTCCTTTAGAATTCAGGGTTCTTTTAGTTTAGTATAAATTGTGAGAAAACTTTATCTACACAGTTTTTTTCATTTAAAATTCAGGGTTTATCCAGTATTGGCCAATTACAACACAGATAGATATATTTGCCAAAATATGGATGTTTGAAAACTGTCATTGTATCAATGATTTCAATTTAGTATATTTTCATGATGTTTTATATATATTCAAATTATCTTCCTTTATAAGATCTTCTGCAAGTTTTACTTCTATCCTCTCAATGATTTTAAAGATTCAATTACTAGTTTTCTGATGCATTTATTTCCTGGAAGTATGAATCCAATTTACCCCCTAAAGAGATTAAATTTTCTACAAATTCTCTACCTTGGGTATTAATTCATGATAATATTTTTCTTTATTTTATCTCACTATCTATTCCCTGAAACACACATTATAAAAATCATGAGGCTCTTTGGTTCTTGGAAATTTAATGGAACTTTTCTCTTTCCGACCACAGTCCTGTCTTAGACCTCTAGACTTGCTGTTTGGCTGTCTGTGGTTTCTTGTTATTGATATGCTCTCTGTGCATCTCCCATATTCTTATCTCTAAAACACTAGCATTTCATCTGAGTCTCTTTTACGCTTTCAGGTTTTTATAATACATACATAGTATCATATTAGACCTCTGTGGGGTGAATTAAGGTCTACTTGCTAGTGAATTGTAATATGAGACTGCTCATTTGTTCCCCAGCTGTCCAGACCAAAAATAATCACACAGAAACAATATTAGTTAAAACACTGCTTGGCCTATTAGATAGAATTCTTGTTAACTAACTCTTACATCTTAAATTAACCCAATCCTATTATTTTGTAATTTACCACGAGACTGGTGGTTTACCTGTAAGGTTCTAGGGTGTCTATCTCCTTCAGAAGCCACATGGCTTCTCTTTGACGTGACCTTCTCTCTCTCTCTCTCTCTCTCTCTCTCTATATATATATATATATATATATATATATATATATATATATATATTCCTGTCTGGGTATATTCCATCCTTCCAAAGGCCTAACACAACTTCTTTATTGACCAATGGTAATAAAATGTATTATGTATTCACACTATACAGAAGGGAATCCTACATCACCTCTTCTTTTCTATCTAAATAAAAATGAAGGTTTTAACATATTAAAAATACATATAACAAAACAGGTATCAAGTAAGAATCCAGTTTAAAAAGTTTATATTTACTTTATCTTTTATCATATCTAAGTAAAACTATTATTATAACTATCCTTCAACTACATCAAAGAACCCAGAAGGATAAAATATTACCTATGTTAACAGGAAGGGCATTGTAAGAAACTTACAAAAATATAGAATTGTCCAGGCATCTCACTGCCTGGACAGCTACCCAAAGTTCTTCTGTAGCATTGGGGTATCCATCATCAACCTACAGGCCCATAGTATCTGGCAATATCCTGGGCTTAGTCAGAAGATTTTCTATGTCCTGTTATATGAGATTAGGCTTGTTACTTACCTATGTTTAAATTTCTCCATTAATATAGTATGACTGAAAACAATAGCTCTCTAATAATGCTGATGAAAAATATGTTAATATATGCATAACACTAAGACTAATGCCTGTCTACTAACTCTTCAATAAATATTAGCTCTTGCTAACTCAGTTAGGGAAGAAAACAAAACATGACTCATGTTCTCACTTTATTAGTTGAAGTTCCTTCCGCAGGCAGTAATTAGTTTAAAAACTCAGTTCTTGCAGACATATGGGAGAATGGGTAGGAGGTGTTCTTAGGAGGAATTCTACATAATGCCCAGTATAAGACAGTAGTAATACTTTAAAGCAAAGACTTCTCTAAGGTTCACAATGAATCTAAGTGTTGATAGTATACCAGCACTGTCATCGAACTACATCTTGATAGCCTAGAAACTTGAAGTTGGTCACTCGGACTCCAATTCTAGGAATAGGACTAAATATAAAGATGCTGTTTCCACATATACCATATTGTAAAAGAAAAAAGGACATTCCAAACTATCTCAGAGACATCACATTATTTCCATGATGACTTATTGCAGATCGACAAATAGTGGGAAAAAAGTAAATTTGACATTGCTCTTTTAACTACTAAAATTGCATTCCTACTATAATCCCAATATATATGATTCGGTGTATGGAGAATATAGAAAAGATATGGTTGAAAGGAGAGATACTTCATCAAAATATTTATAATAATGATAACAATGTCCTTCAATGTTGGTTATTTATTCTTGTCTGGCATTAGCGTTGGTCTGCTCTAATGATAACTACTAAGTATAATATCTGCCTTTCCCAGAAAATGCTGAGGAAATCTATGGAATGTAGCTATGTTTGTAAAATTAGACATGACATTTAGCTTTTTAAATATTCATCATAAAATTATGATCATCAAACTATGCCAAATGTTAATTACTTAAAGTTAATTAGTCTTTGTTTATAGATTGACTTGATTTGTTTTTTGTTTGTTTTTTTTTTTTTTTTTTTGAGACAGGGTTTCTCTGTGGCTTTAGAGCCTGTCCTGGAACTAGCTCTGTAGACCAGGCTGGTCTCGAACTCACAGAGATCCGCCTGCCTCTGCCTCCCGAGTGCTGGGATTAAAGGCGTGCGCCACCATCGCCCGGCTTGTTTTTTTGTTTTTGTTTGACTTGAGATAAAATGATCTAATGCTTTCCCATTGTCTATTATCTCAAAATCTCTTGATACAAGACTTTTCACTACTACATCACCATGGAATCTGACATTAATTGGGTATGTTCTTAATTCTAATAATAATTACATAATATTCCAGGATAATCTTGGCATAACCTAAATTCTTAAATCCTACTTCATTCATCCCCAGACCTTCTTCACAAATGATTCACAACTACATCAACCAGTAGATCTAAGATTATAGTGTTTTATCCCATGTTTTTTCAGTCACAGTCCAGCTGGCCTTGGTGAGCTCCCAATAGATCAGCTCCACTGTCACAGTGGGTGGGTGCACCCCTCGTGGTCCCGACTTCTTTGCTCATGTTCTCCCTCCTTCTGCTCCTCATTGGGACCTTGGGAGCTCAGTCCAGTGCTCCAGTGTGGGTCTCTGTCTCTATCTCCATCCATCACCAGATGAAGGTTCTATGGTGATATGCAAGATATTCGTCATTATTTCTCTAGGATAGGGTCATTTCAGGTTCCCTATCCTCAGCTGCCCAAGGAACTAACTGGGGACCTCGACTTGGGCACCTGGGAGCCACTCTAGGGTCAGGTCTCTTGCCAACCCTAAAGTGGCCAGCTGGACTGTGACTGAAAAAGCATGGGATAAAACTGGACTCTCTGAACATGGCGAACAATGAGGGCTGATGAGACGCAAAGGACAATGGCACGGGGTTTTGATCCTGCTTAATGTGCTGGCTTTGTGGGAGCATAGCCAGTTTGGATGTTCACCTTCCTAGATATGGACAGAGGGGGGAGGACCTAGGACTTACCACAGGGCGGAAAACCCTGACTGCTCTTTGGACTGGAGAGGTAGGGGGAAAGGAGTGGGGGGAGGGGGAGAAGGGTGGGAGGAGGGGGAGAAGGGTGGTAGGAGGGGGAGAAGGGTGGGAGGAGGGGAGGGAAGTGGAAGGCTGGGAGGAGGTGGAAACTTGTTTTTTTTTTCTCCTTTTCTCAATAAAAAAAAGAATATAGTGTTAAAGAAAGATGTTACCATTTTGAGAATGAACACATTAACAGGAAGTAGAGAGCAGTTGTCATTTATCTGCTATCTGACATATGGATTATGTTTACTTAGAATGATAGGATGGGAACAAAATTGACTTTAGGAGCACAAATGTTCTGTTTCATGATTAAGGCCTGGCTACATGGGGAGTCTATCAAAAATTTGTGTTGCTCTAAGACTTGAGCTGACTTTGTAGTAAATGATTATTTTGATTGATAGGGACATTGAGGTCCAGAAAGGCTGATATGTTGTGGAAGTCACAAGTAACATATGAGCAGAGTTAAGACTGGATCCAGGTCATGTGCCTCCAGAATTCAGGAATAAAAGCACTCAGAGCAGTGATATCAACCTAGAAAGCAGAGCTCTGCAGAACTTAATAAAGGAGATTCACTGGGCTTTTCAAATAACCCATAATGTCATTGTGAAAGGTTTGCCTGTGCCTTTTTATTCCATCTTTATTGCAAATGCTTTACTTAGATTCTAATCATAGATTTTAATTCATAAAGATGAAAGAAAAAATAAACTGCACACAAAGACTGTGTTCCAACTAGCCAGCATTTCCAAGAAGATAGGAAAGTATTTATATAAAGCATTATATTATCATATTAATATAAAATAAATAAAATACATTGTAAAACTCAAATTGTTAAAATACCAAATTTACTTGAAAATCTTTAATAACTGCTACACATTTCAATATTTATATCAACTTTAATAATATGTCACTATGTGACTATCAGATATGATGAGTAAAGCTTTTATATATGTTTTATGATAACAAAAATAAGAACGCACTATGCTTCAGAACAAAATTTAATATACACATGCAGCTGCATATCGTGTATCAACATAAACTAGAAATAAACCACTGAATGACTTTGTTTATCTGCTAGGAATTGAATCTAAGGTCTCAAATGTGCTATGCTACCTATGATTTGTATTTGCAGCTACTGAAATTTATTTTATAAGTACATTTAAGACAAACATATAGAATGAACATATTCTTCAAACAGAAACTTAACTGATTAAACACCAAAGTACTATATCATAAAATAAATTTCAAAGATTAACATATGATTTAATCTAACTGAAAGACTTTCCACTGTTTATCACTAACATGGGATAGGAAACATTTGGTCAAACTACACCTGCAGTGAGTCCTTTTGATATCATGCAAAGCAACCTTTGCTGATATGCTACATAAAAGGATTATAAATATTATGAAAGCTTCAAAACATCTAAATATTTTATTCAGACCATTGGAAAAACTAAAATGTGTATTGTGGATTATATCTAAACAGTTTCTTACCACACTATTTTGAGAAGTGTTAAGGGAGACTGTGCAGCTTCACTTCCTCAAACTACTTCTTTTTTTTTTTTTGCTCAATATACACATCTATTTTATTTATTTATTTTTACTTTTTTTATTGAGAAAAGAAAAAAAAAACAAATTTCCTCCTCCTCCCAGCCTCCCATTTCCCTCCCCCTCCTCCCACCATTCTCCCCCTCCTCCCACCCTTCTCCCCCTCCCCCCACTCCTCTCCCCCTCCCTCTCCAGCCCAAAGAGCAGTCAGATTTCCCTGCCCTGTGGTAAGTCCTAGGTCCTCCCCCCTCTGTCCATTTCTAGGAAGGTGAACATCCAAACTGGCTAGGCTCCCACAAAGCCAGCACATTACGTAGGTTCAAAACCCCGTGCCATTGTCCTTGGCTTCTCATCAGCCCTCATTGTTCGCCATGCTCAGAGAGTCCAGTTTTATCCCATGCTTTTTCAGTCACAGTCCAGCTGGCCTTGGTGAGCTCCCAATAGATCAGCTCCACTGTCTCAGTGGGTGGGTGCACCCCTGGTGGTCCCGACTTCTTTGCTCATGTTCTCCCTCCTTCTGCTCCTCATCGGGACCTTGGGAGCTCAGTCCAGTGCTCCAGTGTGGGTCTCTGTCTCTGTCTCCATCCATCACCAGATGAAGGTTCTATGATGATATGCAAGATATTTGTCAGTGTTGCTCTAGGATAGGGTCATTTCAGGTTCCCCATCCTCAGCTGCCCAAACTACTTCTTTAAAGTCATGGAGATTGCTCTATTTTTAGGTATAACACTAACTTATATCTATGACGTTTTCAACAGTACACTATTTTAATTGTGTCAGAGAGATGATATTGTATGAAAATGTTATAAAAATTGTAACTTTATATTCCATCAAATTAGATAGTAGCACATGGATTATTAAGATATTGATTTGAATACTTATTTAGGATATTAATTCTGACTTTTTGAATCGTTATATATATATATATATATGCATATATATAATATAGTTTCCTAAGTAGTATCTCTTATAGCTCTTATTTTGCAGGGGCCTACACAATCATTCTAAAATAAGAAAATTATGTTAATTAATTTTAATACATATGGAAACACAAAAGAATCAAGATAATTACAACAATCCTGGACAATAATACACCAAAAATGCAGCAGATATCACCATCCCAGATGTCAAGTAAAGTAATATTACAAAGCAAAGGAAATCAGAACAACATTATACTGCCTAAAGCAGACAAAATAACCAATTCATTAGACTTCAGGACCCACATCCAAGCCCACAATTCTGAAGTCACCTGATTTTTTAACAAGAAGCCAATATACAAAACAGAGTAAACTGATCATCTTCAACATCTAGAACTGCCAAGACTAGATAGTTACCTACAGGAGAATGAAAGTAGATCCTTACCTCTCACCCTGAACCAAAGGCAGCTCAAATGGATCAAGGAACTCAGCGTAAGTCCTAGTACCATTAATCTGAAAAAAAAAATGTAGAGAAAATCCTTCAAGTTATTAGAATAGGAAATAACTTTTTAATCGTAATCTGAATAAAGTTCATTTATGGCTAACGATTGAAAAAAAGTACATCATTAAGCAAAAGGTGCATATACAGCGAAGTATACTATCTAGTGAGTAAAGAAGCAGACTAAAGTATTTGAAAAAAAATACCAGCTACACATTTGACAGTCAGTATCTAGAACATGCTAAAATCTACATTAAAATCATACATATGAAGAAAAGAAACTATTTGGATTTTTAAGAAAATGAACCATAGAATTAAACTAAGAGATCTTAAGAAATATATTTAATGTTTTAAAATGACTGAGAGGTATCCAGTGCCCAGGAGGGTAACTACTCCTCGCTACTAGGGGAAAGTGTCCCCAAAGAAAGTGTTATAGTTCTTCTCTACTCCTCTCTTCTCAGTCTCTGGCTTCCCCAAGGAAGTGGTAACAACTTCTCTCTGCTGGTGGAGGCTTCCCCAGTGAAAGTCTTACATCTCTGCTCCACTCTGCTATATTCCTGCTTTGGTGAAAGAAAGTTTTCACCTAAACCTAATTCAAGAGATTTATTGGGAAGGAAGAATCCAGGAGAGTGGTGGCTCCCTCTGCCCGGGTAAAAAAAAAAAAAAAAAAAAAAAAAAAAAAAAAAAAATGGCAGCATCAAACTGAACAGGTACAGGGCTTATATACGGCTTCTTAGAAGCAGAATTTTTCCAGGGAGATGATTTTTCAGGGTGGGACTTGGTCAAATTTCAGTACCTTGAGCTCAGATTGTCTAGGTCTCTGCTCAAGGACTGGTTGGTTTTCTGCTAAGAGATTAGTTGGTTTTCCTGCACAAAGTTTGGTGAGTTTTTTTTTGTTTTGTTTTGTTTTGTTTTTTTTGTTGTTGTTGGTTTTTTTTTTTTGCTCAGTTGGTCAGGGACAGATTTAGCTCTGATTTCCAGGCAAACGTGTATTTCTTTCACTGGCCCTTTTAAACCACTTGGCTCTGGTTTCAGCACCAGCGCATATTTCTTTCACTGGCTCTGACGCTAGTGCCGATCTGTGTGTCTTTGATACTGGTTTCAGGGTCAGGGTGTATTTCTTTGGATCTAGGTTAGGGTTCTGATATTTCTTTCACCTTTCACTGACTCTGGATTCAGGGCCAGGGTGGCTTTTTTGTTTGTTTGTTTGTTTTGTTTTGTTTTGGCTGGCCTTCTTACCCTTCAGCTGTGCTTCAAAATGTCATTTATAGATAAATAGAGGGATGGATTGATGTATGGATGGAGGATGTATTTATAGATAGATGATAGGTTAGATAGATAGATAGATAGATGATAGATAGATAGATGATAGATAGATAGATAGAGAGATAAATGACTTATAATTTTATACTATGGATTAAATAGTACTACATACTTTCGCATTTTCCCAGTGTTTAATTATACTCACAACTTTAAAACATATATCTTAAATGAAAAATATGTTATCTAGCTTGCACAATTCATATAAGTAAAATAATGGTAAGTTAAGCAAGAAATATACCTTTCTAGTCTGTGAATCTATTGCTGTTCAATTTTTCCTTTGGTAAATACTTACAAATTATGACAAGTGCATTAGAGTGAAAAAACACTAGGTTACTCTAAAGTATTTCTGTACGGAAATAACTTAGTAAACTTCATTAATATTGAGTCACTATGGAAGACCTGTTGGGAGAAATGACATTTAAACTGAAAACTACAGGAAAAGTAGAACTTAACTTTTGAAAAATGAAAAAATAGCGAGGAATAAGAGGTCTCAGGAAGAAGGTGATTGAACAATGAATTCCATTAGAGCAGTCTCACAAAACAACACATGTTCTGTAAGTAGTCTGAATGTGTACCCTACCAACTGAATGTGTTATTAAATTGATATTTGAACTTTAATGTCATCTGAAAGCGCCCTGAATGGTCCAGGAACTTCTTAAGCTTTATTTTGACCCTCTATGATCTTAAGGATAGCTTATAGTTCTTCTCTTTTTGGTGCCTTCAGGTCATAATATGTAATATGTAATATACATATGTAATATGTAATATTAAGACTACTTACCTTTTATAATAAATGTTCTAAGTAAATCTTAAACAGATTAATTTTTGATTAAGTAATAATTAAAAGTGATCCAGGTAATCAAACTAGTTCATGAATGTCAATATCAATACCAGAAAGAGTTGCAAAGAAAATAAGATTTTTTAAAATACAGTTAAGAGATACTAGAACCAGGCCTGATGGCATATAATCTACAATACCAGCATATGGGAGGTGGCAATGTGAGCATCTGGAGTAAAGGTCATCCTCAATCACACCGTAAATGAAACTGGATTACATGACACACAATCCAAAGAACAAATACAGCTCTTCTTGGAAGTTCTGATAAAATTCTGCATTAAAACCATCAGATCCTGGGCTTTTCTTGGTTGGGAGGTTTTTTATGACAGCTTCTATTTCCTCACGACTTATAGGTCTTTTTAAATTGTTCACCTGGTCTTGATTTAAGTTTGGTAAATGGTACTTATCTAAAAACAAGTTCATTTCTTTTATATTTTCCAACTTTGTAGCATATAAGCTTTTGTAGTAAGACCTGATGATTCTCTGAATTTCCTCAGTTCGTTCATTTTGCACAATAGAAAACATTCAATACCTGGCTAGAGTATTCATGGCTGCTACTGAGGATCATACATGTGTTTTCTATAAACACAGCTAATCTATTAAGATATCATTAGATAGTCTAATGGGAGAGGTCAACCAATTTTCCTCCCACTATTGGCAAGTTTTTTGGTGTTTTTTTCTAAGAAAATTCACAAATGAGCACCTAAACAAATAAAAATAAAGCATTTCAAAGATCAGATAAAAAAAAAACCTACCATGACACATACCAGAACCTTAGTGAGGTATGCAATATTCCTTCACCATCTGAGACATAATATAGCTATAATAACATTCTTGAAACTGTCTCTCTATGGCTAATTCTGCATAAGATGCTTCATTGTAAGTGATATATGAGGGGATGTCTTTCACATTTTTCTTTCCAAATACTACAAAGTAGAAAGTTCAGCAGGTATTCCCACAAAATTGAAACTCTAATAAATATTAAAAGGGATATTTGATATAAGAAAAAATGTTGCAATTAAAGTTGTGTACTTAGCCATCATAGAGTGGTATGGGTAAATTAGAGAAATTTAAAACACAAAGCCTCTGGTAAGTGTTGGCTTTGCTGTTTTGTTTTTTTGTTTTTTTTTTTTTTTATTTTTCAGCAGCCTTAACTAATTATACTGGTATAGTTTGGTTCTTCTGAGAATTAAGGTATATCTTAAACTTTTAGCCCAGTAACCAAATAGTATAGTTCTCTGTTTATATTTAGCTTATCTTAAAAGAAGGGATCATAACACCGGCTTTACTCACTGTGATAGCTATTCTTGGTTGTCAGCTTGATTACATCTGGAATGAATTACAATCCCAAAATGGAGGACACGCCAGTGAGAAATCTTTTGGCTTCGTTTGAAGTGGGTGAATCCACTTCTAGTTTGGACTCTGGATCTGAATGTAGAGGCAGGCCGACATTTAATCTGTCCTATACTTTCTGCTAGAAGTATATGAAAGATCGTAGAGAAGGAAGCTTCTGTTCTTTGACTACTTGCACTCACCTGGTTAGTATATACATTGCTTCACTGGCATTGGAACCAACTTCTCTGAGAATCCAGAATATATTGAAGATCAGATGAGATATTATCCAGCCCTCTAGACTGAGCAGTTACTGGATTCTTTGACTTTGTGTTCACAGCTGGCCATTGTTGGATTAGCTGAACTGTCAGTCATTCCAATAAATCTTGTATATACATGAAAAAGAGAGAGGGAAGGGAGAGGGAGAAAGGAGGTGGAGGGGGAGAAAGAGGGAGAGAGAGGGAGAGGAAGAAACAGAGAGAGAGAGAGATTCATTCTATAATTTCTGATAATTCCTGTTACTCTATTGAAGGATTTAGTACCACAAAGAGCTGACTTGCCAAGTGATCATGCAAGATGCTATTGGTCAGTGGTAGCTTCATTGTCTGTGCCCCTCAAAATAGCCAGGATGAGGTCTCCAGGCTGTAGACTACCCCTGTAGTTCCAGTAGCCAGAGCCCCAGAGTTTCTGAGCCCACAGAGAAGGTTCACAGTACAAGCCTTCACAATTAGACAAGAAAATCCTGCATTGGACCTTCTTTTTAATATCTATAAGAGATCTCACCCCTTTTTCTGCCTGTATAATGATAGAACTCACAATTATTCTTTGCTGTGCTGGGATTTTGTCCACCAAAAGTCCTTAACAAGTCAAAATCAGGCAAAGATAGCTCGATTCTGTGAAGAAGCTGCATTGGTTACACAGACTAAGGCATTGTTTCTCAACCTGTGGATCGCAGCTCTTTAGAAGGTCACATATAGGTTATTTTGTACAATTTACCTTATGTTTAATGGCACTGGCAAAATTATAATTATGAATTGGCAATAAGATGATTTTATGGTTGGCATCATCACAATAGGAACTTCATTTAAGGGTCACAATTTTAGGAAGGATGAGAAGTGCTGCTAAAATATCTTGACTAATACAGTAACTAAAAAGTGAAAATGAGGAAATATTTCATCATTATTCTAATAGTTAATACACAGGATAGGTAAATACAGAGATGACCAGGCTGCTTAAGGTAGCATGTAAATTACAGTGGGAAGTAGTGGGGAATGCTGCATGTTAATCAGTAATGCAATAAATTTGTTCATCTGCTTATGATGGAGCATGTGTGTGTGTGTGTGTGTGTGTTGATGATAGGCTATTACACAAAGGACAAAGTTCTTTTCATTATGAACTCAGTTTTACTTAGTCTATAAATATATAAAATATAATGTGAGTCCAAGAAATCTATAATTGTGAAAAATAAGTAAAATTTGCTTTAATCCTGAAATTAGGAAGGTTCATGTGGTTCTGCAAACCCTGAATGCTGTAAGTATCTGGAAGTGAAAAACTTCTGTAGGCAGAAGGAGACAAACTCAGAATTTCCCAGATATGGCAGTATTCTTAAATGAAGCAAAAGACAACAGGGAAGTGATAGCCCTAGGAAAACTGTATAAATTATAATTTGTAATAAGATACAACAGAAGGTTTTGATCAAAGGCACTGCTTGTCTGACAAATATTTTTATTACTTCTTAATTTTTTTGAGATCACAATATAATTACATAATTTCTCTTTTCTCCCTCCAACCTCTTCCTCCTAGCAATCTTTCAAATGCATTGCCTCTTCTTTCATTGATTTTTATATGCATATATATGCATACATACATACAGATACATGCCTATCTATAACCTTTTCACTCTGCATGTTACATGTATGTAGATTTTTGATAGGTTGTTGAACGTTGTGATATAAAATTTACAAACTGTTGAGTACTGGAAAAGATGTTGGTTTTGATTCCAGTATAAACAGAGTAAAAAGCTTGTGCTTGTATTTTTGCAAGTACTATGTTTGCTCACTGTGGGATCTACCAATTAATTTGTTCTTGAGGTTCAGTGAGAAGTAGGATTCTGCCTTTGAGTGGATTGGTAAATGTTGATATCTTTTAAACAGAAGATTGATGCTGTGGACAGGAGCACATTTTAAGTGGTAAAATTACAGAGTTAAATTTTTGCCATATCAAGCTTGAAATATAGTTGTTTTCCAAGTGAATTTGCCACATCAAATAATGGATTTCTCAGTTTTCGATTTAAGACAGAGGTCAGGGTTGGTTACACACATTGGAATTCATTAGTGCTGAGATAGTATTTTGTTCCATAAGCCACATGAGGCCAACACTGGAATAAGTAAAAAATTGAAAAAAGGACAGAAGGAGCTCACACACCCAGCACTCAGGCTCTAGAAACACATTTATCAATTTGAAAGATACATAAAATAGAGCAATGACTTTTTTTTTTGCTTAAAACATCATTGACCATGAGGCCTAAAGTATGATAAAAAGAAACTGTGACAGTATGTCTTTAAAAACGTAGTGGAATCTGTATTTTTAGAGACAGAGTAATAAGTTTTAATGGAGGCAAATGAATATTCAATAAAATGAGAGGTTGTAAATTAACAGTCAAATTTAGCTACATAGATGTACTTGGTAACCTGGATAAATTTATTTTTGAAAGAGTACCAAAGAAAACAACCATTCTGAGTAAAGTAGTCCAGACACAGGAAGACAAATACCATATATTTTCTTCCATTTTTATCAATCCTTAAACATATATGAACTGACTCATAACAAAATTAAAACTGTCACAATGTGCAAAATTAATGCTGATTTTTATAGTTTTATTTTTAAAGATATATTTTATTTTAATTATAGTAACTCTGTGTTTGTACATACACATAAGGACAAATATTTTCAGAAACCAAAGGCTTTGGATCCCAGAGCTATCAGTACACGTGGTTGTGAGTTGCCCTATGTGGCTGCTCAGAACTGTAATCACGCCATCTATGAGAGAAAATGCTTATAACCATTGACCTGTCTCTCAAGTCCCTATTCATGGCTTGAAAATAAAAATATTAGTTATTCTGGAATCAATCCAATATAAGATGTCATATTTTTTCATAAAATCTAATTAAATTATAATGCTATATAATCAGATCAATTATTATTCTCAACAAACAAATAGAATTCTTAAAAAGTCATATAACTCATAAACTGTACATCTAATCAATAATAATTTAGATGATAAACAATTCAATCATTTCTGGGGAATATTATGTGCATCTTTCATTTTAGAAAACAGGATAAAGAACTCAGGAGTGACATGGAATCGAGATGTAAGAAATAATCCAAATGAAAGGACCATTATGCTCCTTAAGAAACCTAGACACATCACCTGCTATAAATAAGCTTCAATTTTATCCTTTTCCAAAAGGTGCTAATATTAACTGAGGTCAATACATTTAGAGAATACAGATTTCACAGAACAGTAAGGTTTGCCAATAGCAAATGCATTAAAAAAAAAAACAAGTAAAATGAAGATGGAGAAAATTTCTAACCTTTTAATATTGTGAAAATGAATGAATGTTGGGACTGTTGGTGGCAACTTATTGCCATGTTCTATTTATGTGTAATTATTTATTTACTACTAAGTGTTTAGTTAAAACATTGTCAAATTAGTTAATGGTTAAAGTCCATTGGGATTTGAAGGATGCAAAATACTTCTATTATCATGGTATTAATAGGGAAAAGCTGATGAGAAAAACCCAAATGAATACACAGGGAATAAAACAACAAAGTGTGTCTAAGAATTTGAAGTGAAATATCAAAGTTGAAAGGATTGATACATGGACAACTGAAATATTACAATCCTCATACCATTTATTCTGGGCATATAAATAGATCATAGTTTGGGTTAAACGATTAAAATTGGTCTTATCATTGCTATCATTAGTTCCACAAAATATATGATCCTTATTACTTATGAGTTTCAGGATTTATGATGCAGAGTGGCATATTGATTAGTTAAATCACTGCATCCTAAGGCTTAACATATAAGTTCAACTACCTTCTCATGCATAAACCTGTCAAACTGGCCTAGTCAAGAACAATAAGCCCAAAGCTATTTCCTACTTTCAGGAGAGATGCAGAGATTAATACCATACTTAAAAATATAAAAAGCTTATAATTTTCCCTAAAACCATAAAATCTTCCAGTCTTTCATTATAGAAGCTAAATGGATATTTTAAAATGACTCTAACCCCCTCAAGCTCAATTAGATGGTATAACTGTCACCATGTCCAATGTCGTATTGTTGTTAGAAACACGGTTACTCTCCAGTACTACGTGCTTACTCTCCAGGTCCCAGGCTGTACTATGGTGCTCAGAGAGACCATAAATATCTAGTTGCCTCGTCGAATTACACTCTGTCCCATTACATTTATGACATCATCATGATCATGAAAGGGAATCCTGAGATACTTTATATGAAGGCAAGCATGCTAATAATCTGCATGCCAGGAGGTAGGAAGGAAACTTTACAAGATATGGAGTGTTCCTAATTTCATATGAATATCAAAGGATCTGATAGGCATAAGTAGTATACTAAAAATTACTCTTCAAAACTAATATATATATATATGATTATCTATGTCACTTCTTCCTACAGACAGGAAAATATGATGCACGGCTGATAATACTCTGTAGCTAACACATTTTTTGATCAACACATTTGCTAACACAGAAATTTGCCACGTATCCTGACATTGTGAGTGACAAAAGACTGTAATGAACCAACTCTAATCTCATTTCACTCAGTCTCTTTGTTAGAGAGGCATCTGGAAGTTAGGGTTTGAAATCTGAATTTGGAAGGAGGGAATTCAATCCATAATAAGAGTTCGAGGAGCAAGAAAGCTAGGGAATCCTGTACGTACAATGTAAGTCAAACTCAGAGGCAGAAACAGAACTGAAGGCCTAAATAGGGACGAATCGATTTTATCTGTTAATTTTAAGTATATGACTATATTTAAATGATCTCAGAAAGGTAAAATGGAGCATGTCATCTTGGTTTCTAGTGTATTTTTCTGATTTGTTATATCATTATTTTAATTTAATTGTATACACACAGAAAATCTTTCAAAAAGATAAAAGTTAATTTTCTTTCTTGAATGCTGTCTCATCATTTACTGAATACTTACATATGATGAAAATAAATAGTTTCCAGTTCTTTCAATGTTGTTGTTGTTGTTTTGCTGAGACAGGGTTTCTCTGTAGCTTTGGAGCCTGTCCTGGAACTAGCACTTGTAGACCAGGATCGCCTCAAACTTACAGACACCCACCTGCCTCTGCCTCCAGAGTACTGGGATTAAAGGCATGTGCCACCACTACCCAGCTCAGTTTTCAGTTTCTAAGTCAACCAAAATATGCCAATTATGCTGGCCTCTTCATTATTATTCTTTTAAAACTAATTTAAAATTCTGTGAAGGTTATTTAATGCATATTTGAATAACAATTGACATAGTAGTCCTCTCAAATAACTAAATATTCAGTGTTCAAAAATAAATAAAATTATTCAGTGTTCAAAAAAGAATCCATCTTTCCTAGCTGCAAAGCTTTTAGATGCTAAATGAAAGAAAGCTAAGAAATAATCAAATATCTCCTTCTGCTCCTGATTTGGACCTTGAGATTTCTGTCCGGTGCTCCAATGTGGATCTCTGTCTCTGTCTCCTTTCCTCGTCTGATGAAGGTTAATATTCAGGAGGATGCCTATATGTTTTTCTATGGGTTCACCTTCTTATTTAGCTTCTCTAGGATCATGAATTATAGGCTCAATGTCCTTTATTTATGACTAGAAACCCAATATGAGTGAGTACATCCCATGTTCCTCTTTTTGGGTCAGGCTTACCTCACTCAGGATAGTGTTTTCTATTTCCATCCATTTGCATGCAAAATTCAAGAAGTCATTGTTTTTTACTGCTGAGTAGTACTCTAATATGTATATATTCCATACTTTCTTCATCCATTCTTCCATTGAAGGGCTGACGAGGGAGGGGGACTTGATTGGGGGAAAGGGAGGGAAATGGGAGGCGGTGGCAGGGAGGAGGCAGAAATCTTTAATAAATAAATTAATTAATTAATTAAAAAAAAGAAACACAGAAAAAAAGAAATAATTTTCGAGATTTTTCGAGACAGGGTTTCTCCGTAACTTTTGGTTCCTATCCTGGAACTAGCTCTTGTAGACCAGGCTGGCCTCGAACTCACAGAGATCCGCCTGCCTCTGCCTCCCGAGTGCTGGGATTAAAGGCGTGTGCCACCACCGCCCAGCTTAATCAAATATATTTTTAAGAGCTATAACATATATCAGTTTTGAACACAATAAATATAAAATATAAAAGCTTTTTGGTTTAATTCTACTTATTTTTAACATGAAACTGATCAACCTGTTTTTTTCCTCATGTAACACTCTGAAGGAGACAAAGAAGGGCTCGAAATGAAGCCATTGCTTACTGTTTTAACCTAGATGGAGTACTGTGTGAAAGAGATTTATCACTCTGATTACCTAAGAAGGGTAACGAGACAAGGAATGAGAGCAAATTGCAGATGAGATTTCTACAAAGGTAGAGATCAATGGAAAGAAAACTTTATAGAACAATCATGAGACTGTAAGCCACAAAAGATGAAAGGAAGTTGATGGTCAGACACTGAGGTTCCCTGTCTCTTAGTCATGGATGATTTCTCTTGGCAATGAGTACTGAACTGCATCAGACAGATGCTGGCAGATACAAAGACAATGAAGCCAAAAAATATACAATTTCTATTAAACAGAAACTTTGAAAAAAAAAGTCTACAAAATACCAGAAAGTTATTAACGAAGTTTAATGATTGAACACGTGAGGGTTTAGAAATGATTACTATACTTGAAAGGGTCATATAAACTTAACTCTGTCTGTGAAAGAAAAGAGGGGCATTGAATACATAAGAGAGAAAATACTCTAGGGAGAAAATAAAAGGGAATTATGTTTTGAGTATAAGCAAAGAGATCAGGTTTTTATCCCAATGGGAATATTTGATAGACATCAATTTTCTCTAAGAAAAACGAGAGCAGTTCATCAGTGAATGGTTTGACTCCAGCTGCTGTCTGCTGCTTGGGTGGTAGCATGAAATAGGCAAGTAATAGGGTGTAACTTGAGTTAGGATTTTGCAGATGACTGTGGCAGAGGGAGAGATAAAAGGATCAGGGGGTCTGCAACTGAAGAATTATAGATATGGACCATGACATCATTGCTAAAAAATGGAGGAATGAAGGTATAAATGGGGCCCAAGTGGCTAGAATTCTAGCTGTATGCCAACAGTACACATATTATATTATAATAAATTAGAAACTCTGTTTTAATACACATATGCAGAGTAGAATAGTATATGATAGCCAAATATGTAGATATTTACATATTTAATAAAATGCATTTTGAATATTGCTCATTTGCATAGCAAGAATAATAGCATTTGAACAAAAGCGTGCCTCAAATAACCATTCTAATTCATTTTATGTTTTACCTGTAACCGTTAGTGACTTGTGTTTTTCTTCAATGGTTGACTTTTGAGTTACAACATTGATGATGTTGCAAACAGATTACAGTGTTATTTTGAAAACCTTACCTAGTTTTTCTTCATGGTATTCTCTTCAATGGTTAGAAAAATTTTATTACATGAGGGGAAAACCTTGGTAGAATGTGGGGAAAATTGAGAATACAAATATTTAGAGGTTTATCTAATCTGATTTGTAGAAACTGCCCATTGTTTTAAGTATTGCAAAAAAATGTATGCAGAGATACCTTATGAGAACTCAAAATATATCACATATCTCAGACTTTCCATTTATATTAACGATTTCTTATATTTAATAAATTGTAGATGAAGAAACATGAACTTTATCCATATTATAGTATTTTCTTTTTTGTTTGTGTGAGTTACTGTTGCTCAATTTTAGTGTCATTGCCTTTAGATGAAGTCTCTCACAGGGTTAGAAGTCTTTCTATTAAACGCAACTGTCTGGTCTAGCTCTTGAGATGGGCCTCCAATCACCTACCCTGGGGTTACAGGCTGCAACAGTCACATCTGGTTTTATAGTTGGATGCTGAAGATTCAAACTCAAGTCTTCATGCTCGGAAAAATGTTCTCTTCAAACACCAAGTCTTCTCTCTAGTTGCCAAAATTAATACTTTGAGATTACATGTGGTAAGCATAAATTAAATAGTTACAATCGATTTAGTTAATTTTTAATTTTTAAATTAAAAGCTTAAACCACTTTCGGTTTTGAAATCCCCAAGTGTTGCAGTTTAAGCTGAGATAATCTTCATTGTTTTACTATGTTCCCATTATTACTTAAATATATTTTACATAATTTCTGAAATACAATTATTATATATGAAGTTAGATATAAAATTGAACCAGATAATAAAAGAAAGTAAAAGAAAAAGTCTCATGTTTTATGGCTATTTACATAAAATGCTTATCTCCTAAGTGTTCCCTTAATCCCAAATGCTCTTTTCTACACAAACAATGAAGGCATAGTGAGGTAATCATAGCTCTGTGCTTGTGCACTGATAGGTATAAATAAGATAAATTGTGCAAATTAGCTAGTTATTTCCTGAGCTTTAGATTTAATGGGCATTTAGCAAAAATGAAATAAATATTAGGCTTTATTAAATAAGAATACTGTTGGAATGTTGTACTGCACTGAAATATGACTAATGTATAAAAATTAATATGAAAAGTACTAAGTAGGAAAACAATACATATGCGTTTTAAAACAATACATGCTCATGTTCAAGTGGATGCAGTTGGAAGTCCAAAGAAAACTACAAATCAAAAGATTAAAAATAGTGTATGCTATTTCCACCTGTAGATTTCTTGCGGTACTATTAAAAACAAAACATATTACCATCTTAACTTCTGATCCAAGGATATTACACACACACAGCACACAATAAGTGTGTGTATGTATGTATACACATGTTTATGTGTGTGCAGTTGGAAGCTCAAAGAAAACCACAGCTGTCATTTTTCAGGCATCACCCACATATTTTTCTGTTTGTTTGTATGCATGCAGACAGTAATTTCGTAAGTAAATTTCTATTTTTATTTATGATCTATGTGTGCACCTGTGTACATATATGCTCAGTGTGTATGGATGCTTAAGGAGGCTAGAAGAGGGAATCGGATCCCAGAGTACTTGAGTTATACATGGTATAGTGTTACCTGATATGTGTGCCGAGAATTGAAGACAGATCCTCTGAAAAAAACAAAACATACTCTTAAACACTGAGACTAGGCAATGGATTTTTATTTCCTAATTTTTATGCAAATTTAACAGATTTAATGTACAATTTGATAGATTTTTAAATATCAGTATAATTTATTACTGTCATCACAATCAAAATGTACATGTAACTGTTTTAACTTTCCTAAATATTTCTTTTTTACATCAATGGAAATAATCTTTTTCCAAAACAAAATCAAAGAAATTAACAGGTTTGTTTTAATTTCTTGTTTTATTTACTTTTGATAAATGTTAGAATTTCACATTGCTGTGAGCATGCTTAAGAATTTGTACATAGACTCGTTCACACTCCTCTGAAGCAGACATTTTAAATGGCAGCAGGAAAATTATTAAAATTAAGTCAGGAAACAGTACAATATTGCCAAATGTCCCCTTGCAGTTCAGGGTAGTAATTTGCAATCCATTTTATTTGATTTGCAATGCTTCATAGGGTAAACCACTGGGAAATGCCGGCATTATTATTGTGATTAGACTTTTGTGTTGATCTTAACAACTGAAGGTGGATTTTACTGAAGGTGACTATTATTCTCTTTTAAATAATTTTTTTAAATTTTTTTCTACTTTTCTTCCATACTAAAAGTTTCAGTGATATTAATAGGAACTTGAAGTACAATAATTTTGTCAGACTGAGGCACACCTTAATTTTGATACTTACACGATTTCTCATTTAACTTTATAATGTATACAGGAGCTTAAAGAAAGATATCAATGAATTCAAAGTTCTATATTCTGAACACATAGCTCTTTTTAAATAAGATGAGTGATCTCTCATGGAGCTGTCAATGCTGTCAGTCTTCACTGATGCTAAAGAATGCAAGGACTGATATGTCACATGTTCTGAGGTTTAGTGATCATTTAGTAATCATTTACAAACTAGAATGCCCCTGATATTTAATGTATATTAGCTGAAACACATTTAGCTGGCTTTAATTGCATTTTACCATGTAATTATCTTAGGTAAATATCTCACATATAAGATATACATATAGATATAAGGATATACATGTATAATATATATGCATAGAAATGGTGTGAAATATGAACTAGAAGATATCATCTCAGTAAAATTTGTTATAAATGTATCTAACTGAGTGTAATGTTACAGTATACATAGTACACAAACTACCAAGATTGCATCAACTCCACAAGTTTAGGGCATAATCTGTAACAGACTGTTTTAATTTCAGTTATCAGTGACAAGTGAGAAGAGCCACAGTCTATCCACTCCTCTGATCTACCTGAAACCCCATTTGATATACAATATACAGGATGGTTAAAGATTCCAGAGATCTTTTGGATGTTGAATTTAAAGCACACAGTGAGCAACACAGAAGGATACCCAGCAGTGCACTGAGGAAAGAGATGAGTACCATTCTTGATGTCAGAATAGTCACCTAAGCTTACTTCTGCCTGGGAGTTCGCAAAACAGACTAGAAAGTATGTTAAATCCAGAACAGAAAGGTGTACACTTCACTCACAAACTGTTTCCACAGACTTCCAATATTTTGACTCAAGGTAACCATTTTAGAAAAGTGAAGGAGTCCCAAAATGTCCCCTCAGATGGTACACAGGTACGAAACCGGGATATATGTTGAGAGAGATGTGCATAAAATGGGAGGTGGAGTGCAGTAAAACAATCGTCCTAAAGGTCCTCTGGCTGCAGAACTTCTGCAAAGATTTCAAGCTTTACGGGCAAAATATTTTTACGTGTACAGACAAGGCAGAGAACTCCAAGGCCCAATCACATCTTTTATTAAATTATATGCAACTATTGTCTTCTATTGAAAGAGAAATAGAATACACATTCAATCTGTGAATGTGGTGTGGGTAAAAATCAGAAGCAATGTGTGTCTCAGTAAGATAAAGGAATAATGTGCTTATATTTCTAAAATGTTATGTAAATGCTATTTAATTTAAGTATTTATGGAATATCAAATGCAGTACACTAAGATTTTCATGTCGATGGCATTAATCAATACATGAGAAACAGAAATTGGAGGTTAATATGTGTTTGCAACTTGATAAACTAATGATCACAAAGGTTAAGCAACATTACAATGTCCCAAAATTTAAATTGAAAAAAAGTGTGCAACACAATCTTTGGTGTGTCTGTATTCGATGTATTTTCAATTTTCATCACGTTACCCATGACTGGTTATGCATGGCTGAAGGAGATTTAAAAAAAATGATGATGTTTATAGCTTTTAGGAAATAGAAAATAGTGGAACTGTAAAATAGTGCGGTGATATTACAAAAGATTGATCATTTAGTAATGGTGAGAAAATTATCACAATGGTAAGAATGATGTTGAGAATGAAAAGAGAAATAGGTCTTGGGTACGATAAAAATAGATCCAATTCATTTTTGATAATCTTATTCTTTTGGTTAGAAAGGCATTACATAATTCAAAAATGATCAAAAGATGCAACTGAAAAACATTTACATGATGAAGTGTGCTTCTAGCTTTTAATGTTACGGAAGTGAGATCTGATGAAAAGCACCCAGAGGAACTGCCACTTGGCATTGAGGATATATAGAGGTGACATATTCAAATTGGCAGAAATATTTAGTTCTTAGTACTGTCTTAGTTTGATTAAATCTTAAAGTTTACAATTGTTATTATCATGATTGCTAGTCTTAATTTCATCAAGTAGTAGCATGTCTTTTTATACTTTTATTCTACTATTTTACTTTTTGCAAGATTATAATTTTATCATTTTTCACTTCTCATTCATTCTGTCATATGTGGTGATATTTTGTTTGTACAAATAAAGATTGCCTGGAAATCAGAGGGTGGTGCTAGCCACTAGCTAACCATAGAGGTCTGGAGGTCTGTACAGAGAGGAAGTGATGAGGCAGAAGGAGACAGAAATTAGGCTCTTCTCAGTTGAGAAGTTGAGTAGGTAAGGTGACCTGGTTTTGTCCCTTCATCTCCCTGATCTCTCAGCATTTTCCCCCATATCTGACTCTGAGTTTTATTATTACGATCTCTAGTCACCCCTTCCCACACCCTTCCTTAATGTCTCTCAAATTCTTGGTATTGATTTTCATTAATTATTGTTACACAAGCACAGTCTAAAAGGATTCATATGCAAATCTACTCTAGTACCTGAGACTCAGGGACATTATGGAAGAGAGAGAGAAAAAAAGATTGCTACATCCAGAAGAGCAGTGTGTTTACTGTGAGATCATGTCTATTAGTAATGTTAGAAAAAAAACTAGCAAGTCTTTTATGTGACACATACACTTTTTTGTTCGAGTAAATTTACAAGTCTAATTTTGGACTGCGTTTTAAATGTAACTCAGCATAAAATCAAAATACTTCATAAAAATATAGTAAAAAGAACTTCAATTCTTACTGAGAGAAAGAGCCACTGGCAGGATCTCTCTGCTCCTTTCCTTGTCAGTAAACTGCCGTGCACATATTGCTTGGACACTAGGAAATTTAGTTCTCTTTCTCCATCCTTCATTTGATGGGCTATAATGAAGACATGTTACCCTGGTTGTTATTGGTAGTGTTTTTATTTGAGCCTCTAAGCATCAGAGTTTGGGATGGTTGTGATTCTGTGTGCTAATTATCTGTTCTTGTCTTTGTTGGATAGCTGTTTTTCTTCCTTGGTTTTGTTGAACTCTATGATTTTAGAACTGTGTAGATGTTATCTATGGTCCAGAGTAAAATGTGTTTCTAGGTATTGTCAGCTGACACCAAGGACTAGAGATGACCTGGGTACATGGGTTGAGGAGTGGTTGAGACTTCCATAGGAGAGAGGAAAGCTGGTTGAAGCATCAGGTTCTGCATAGGCCCCTGGGAGAGGAGAAGGAAGAGGAGAAGGAAAAGGTGAAGAGGAAATAGAATAGGAAAAGGAAGAAGAAGAGGAATAAGAGGAAGAGGAAGACGGAGAAGGAGAAGATGACAAGGATACAGCAGTTGGTCTGCTACAAAGTTGAGATAAGAAGACTGTACTATTGGAATTTAGGGGTATGAGGGAGATTAATATCTGTCTTCATTAGGGTTTCCAATGCTATGAAAAGACACTATGACCATAGTAACTCTTACAGGAAAATATTTAATGGCTTACAGTTTCAGAGGTTTGGTCCATTATCTTCCTAGAACCACATAGACAATCACAGCTGTGTCAGGTCCACAGATCCAGACATGACCCTTGCAGCAGCCCATGACTAAATATCACCATAACTCCAGGTGGCCGGCAGGCCACCCACACAACCAGTTCCTCAATATCCTTGACTCTTGAGATCTGCTTTTCTTCCCAGCACATCTGCCTCTCTCTCCCATTATCTTACCATATACTAACTCAACATAACGGTGCCCAGAGCAAGAATCCTGGGGCAGATTTATACCTGTCCTCCATATACCAGGGCCTCTGTCACAGAGTGGTGTGGGTGAGGGAATGAGTCTCTCTCATCCCTAGCCACCTACTGCAGGCAGCAAAGCTGATCCCTGGATCAGGAGAGTGGGAGAGCTGCCCCTGCCAGTCATGGGATGCAGCACTTGGGACAGTGGGCCTTGCACCTCACCTGGACAGCACAATAGAGCTGAGCCTGTTGATGGGATAGCAAGTGATCTAGCTCCGTGACTGTGATTGACAGATCTAGAAACAACATATGATCTGTCACATGGTAGAGTGGGAAAAGAAGAGATGGCATTCCCCATTTTGAAAGGTAGGAGAACTGACCTCAATAGCTGCAGGACTCAGGAAAATGGGTACTGCACCTCTCTCAGGGCAACACAGTAGACCTGATCCTGTGGGATGGGGTGTAGGTGAGCTGGCCCTGTCCATTGGAAGATTGGGGTCCTAGGAAAAAGTCTATACTAAGAAACAAAACAAAACAAAGCAAAGAGAAAAAAAAAAACAAAAGATCTACAAGCAATCCAGATGTGGAGTTTATTCTGTAACAATAAATAATTGTGGTTAATGTGCTTGAGAAATAAGAGGTATATGTGGCAAAGAATAAAGATTACTGCAGTCTAGTACATGTTGCTACTGTGTAATCAGATGTTCACTTAGGAAAGATGAACTTCCGAGTGTTTTATATTATGCAGGGATATTTTACTTGTAACTTTAGGTGTATGTGTTTCAGAGTGGTTCATGGGAAATCCCAAGTCACAAAGACTGTCTTGCATTTCTCATCATATGGATATCTAATCACTGTTAGACACTTCATCATGTGTCACATTCTGAAAGTCAGGAAAGGAAAGCTATAAGCTTTAAATCATGTCAGTGACAGCCCATCACTTTACTGTATTCTATGGTTAAGAGAAAGTCACAGATCTAACCCACAGTCAAGGTGAGCGGATGACGTGTACATCAGAGGGCAGAATCTGGCACTTTTCTCTGCCTTCCATAAAAGCCACATATAAGTCATGTCACATCAAACTTGAATTGTGTTTAATATACCTGTAACAGAAGTACTATAATATAATAAATGCATGGAGAAAAAGAACTAGAAACATGAAGCTATACACATTGATCTGGTAACCTTCCATTTCCTTTTCTCACTGGTAATAGTTGCATATATAATAGATGTGTCTTCTGATAGATGTAAACTCTATGGGATACTTAAACTCGGTGAACTCCAGAAAGCATTATACATTATAGGAAACTTGGTTCAGGAAACTTGGTATAGGATCCTAGCCAAGTGAAGTTAAAATGTATTTGTAATTAGTAAACATCAATAGGAAGTTACACTGAGATTCCATTCATTGGTCTGTTTGAATTACCACATTATAACTTGAACTAAAACGAGAAATTCACTACTTAATACTAAATTGTAAGAAGAATAGTGCTGGCCTGACATTACTCCTGATGTTATAATCAAGAAATCAGTATCTCTCATTGAAGCATCATTTCAACAGAATAGATCTACACTTGAGCATAACATTGCTCTTAATATTCAAAATATAGATCTTGCAAAAGGCCTACTTATAGGTCTGTGTCGCTAAATCATGAATGCCTTTGTGTGTTACATGTATGGTTACTTCTCTTGTCTTATTTAGTAGCAAAGCCTTAGACATGAACTAAGTTTATTTCTGAATTTTTTTCTGGGTTTCTAAAAGTCCAAATTAGTCTGTCCATAACAAAAGACATAGAAAATAAGAAAAAAATAAGTTATATTTTCAGTAACATCATTTATATTTTGAGTAGGACTACTTATTTTAATTTAGATCCTAACTAAAATAAGTGAAATATATAAACAAATATTTTTCTCTTTACCATCATTATTGAAAATCATTTGATAGTAAAGATATTTTTAGTTAGAAATTAATGTGTCATCTATATTCTAAGGTAGTGATCCAGACCAGTGCATGGAAGAAGCTGTTGCTAGACCAGCTAGAGGCAAGAGGCAGGGTTTCAGGACAAAGGTACAGTGTTGAACAGTGAGATGAGGCTTAATAAGTCAGGAGTCAGAAAGAGCAGGCAAAGTCCATGAGAGTGAACAAGCAGATGGGCAGCAGTTAAGAAAGCTGTGTCAACTGTTGGAGACATCATCAAGTTGAATTTCTAAATATAAGAAGACCACTGCTTGTTACTCCATGACACATCCACAAAGTATCAGACGATGGCTTGCCATAGGACCATCACAATGTTAAGTATCAATTACTTTATGGAGTCATGGTAAGGAAGTTACATCACTTCTCTGGTCTTGCACCCTTCCTAAGTTCTGGTGCCTGGTTTGCCTAATATGAGTGTAGCACACTAATGTCATTCCTCACACTTTTTATTCACACCAATAAATTTAATTAATAAGGCAGCTATATTTCTACTCCCAGGAATGAGTCATTTATTAGTCAGGTGATGCTGAACACATGATTCAGTTTCCGTTCACTCACAATCTCAGTCCTCCTTCCTCCAAATGAACTCAGAAACTGCTTGTTAAATGAAATCTCTTACAGTAAAACAACAACCTAATAAATTACCGCTTTATACAACATGAAATAACTTAGAAGAGGCCAGAGCCAGACCTCAGCAATTATTGATCTTAACACCCCACTTTTCTTTTGCTCTGCCTTCCCCCGAGAAACATTTTCTCCCATCTCCTATAGCTAATGTTACCCAGTTTTATTTTTGTTTATTTTGTTGGCCAGTTTGTTTTTTCATTGGTAATCTTATTGTTTACTTTCCAGGTATCATAGTGAATAGGTAAATTTGTATTTTTCTTTGCGACTTATTTTTTATAAACATGATATTCCTTAATTCCATTCCTTTTTCTTGTAATCATTAACTTCATTTTTAAATATAAGCTATTTTGTGAGGGGGGTGGGAAACTTATTTCTCCCACTATTATACTGAGACCTATTTCCTTATTTATGTACTTGCCTTCTGGGGGTGGGGATTCCGGTATTAGGGACCCATTGATTTATAACTGTTAGACCCTATATTGCCGCAGAAACTCTATTTTGTCCCAGTCTATTATTCTGTCCTGAGATGCTATGCACAATTTCCCAACGCTAGGCTGTAGTCACCCAAACCCTTAAAAATTTGTGAACCAAAAGAGTTCCACTCCCTTCTAATGGGTTGGCAGGCAAACCACAGAATTCCCTCATAAACTGAAACTGTGTCACAATGAAAAGTCCCCAACCACTTCTCTCCAATCTTCTGATTGGATGGGACTCAGTAGCTGACTCTTTGTGCTTTTCCTCTTTAGAACTGGCTGCTGCCCCTGCCTGGTGGACCCAACCTGGAGCCTGAACCCTACTGCCTCCCTGATAACAGTTTTTCTATATAAAATTTTGGCATCTCGAAGCCGGTCTTTGTGGTGAATTATTCCTGGATTCTCAAACCTTAACATAATTATTATATCTTATCAATGCATGGATGCCATGATTATGAAATAATCTTCTTTTGTCTAGTTCTCTTTTTCTCTAAATGTTATTCATGTTGGTGTTCAGTTTCCATTTGTTTGGAATATTGTCTATTTTTTTATTGTCTTTATTCATCAGGTGAGTTGTTTTTAGGCAGTCCAATCTTCAGATCTTTATCCTTCCACTTAATACATATATTGTTACTAGAAAACTAAGACATGAGAGACGTGTTTCACTAAACAGTTTATCTCAGGCATGTCTTAAGCCTCCTCATAGCCAAAAGACTGACTTCTAGTAATGGAAGTGGAAAGGGATTGACTATTACTGAAAATAATACGAAGAAGTTTCATGTACTCTCATTTGTTGATCTTGAACATATGAGGATATATGTGTGTGTGTGTGTGTGTGTGTGTGTGTGTGTGTAAATCTAAGAAGAAATTGATGTGTAGAAAACTTTAATTATCAAGCATGGCACTGAAGACTCATGGAGGCATAGCGTTCTGGCTTGGCAGTTCTAGAGATCCACCAGTTTTTCGATATCAGTGATCACAAAAATCCACCATGTCATATGCAGCACAGTGTTCAGTTTCTCACCTGGCTTCTGGGAATTGAACTCAGATGCTTAAACTTGTGCAGCAAACATTGTGCTGGTTATTCCCCCTGCTTTAAGCCTATTTTTCTTAATTTTATATAGGCCTCAAAATTAACACATAAATTACAGCTATATAGAAATGTGGTAAGCAAAAACAGAATAGAAAGAATAGAAGAGAAAGAGTTTCACCAGTTGAGCTTCACATTGATTAAATATAGTGTCTGATTCAAGCTGTTTTCTCCTACACTCTGAGGTTTTGTTTTGCCAATGTGAATTGGAAAGCCCCATTCGCAGATATTTGTGTTTTCACACATACACACACCCCATCCATTTTATAGCTCTGATCTGGTACCCAAATTGAGCTCCATTGAAGACCAGTGAATCACTGTGTGGCAGGTTAATGCCTCTGCTCTGCCACTGCTGCTGCTCCTGGATGATGGATGTTGTAACGTGCAGGCCTCCAACCGAATGAGCCACGGAGCCTTCCTGCGAATTTAGGGGTTGATGAAAGATGAGCTCCCGTGAAAACGAACATATGTTGCTCATGAAAGCTCCGGAGGAACTATTAAAAATGCACTATTCATTTCTAAGAGAGGCTTAATTACTGCGTCGACAGCATACAGCAGTATTTCTGTAATCTTCCTGTTGCAGTACTGCTGTGAGTGATTGGGAGGTGAGGTAGTCGGTATGTGATCGCAGAAAACTGCAAGTCAAAAGGGATAATGGCCTCGTTAATGTGTCATCGGTAAGCCTCTGCGAGGAGGCCTGCCCGTGTGAAGACTGCCATGTGTCATACTGCTATGGGACAATTGAGAGTATTAGAGATATAACTGGGAATGTCTACCCTTAACAACTCTGTTTCTGTTTTTTCAAAGATCATATGCAATATATATGATTTGAATCACTGAATATATGTAGAGAGTGATTCGGTTTAATTTTATATTGTTACCATCAAATAAATGTTCACACCAGTTGTATAAATAAGCTCTTGCCTGACATTCTGAATTACCTCTCTCAATAAACAATGTCAGTCAGCCGGAGCCAAAATATAAAGATTCTTTGGGGTTACTTTTACATCTCTAGTTTTCCCTGAAATGCAATGAAAGAGCCCATCTAGTCTTATTAATGGGAATTGGGTTGGAGGAGTTACTTTGCTTAAGGGAAACAATCCATTAATTTATAAATTGACAATAGAAAAATTAAGAATGCTAAAATTTCTATACCTCTACACAAAAGTAAATTTTAAGAAACAATTTAATCAAATATTACAACTAAAATTAATTCCACATATTGAAAAATAAAATTTTCAATTATGACCTCCACTTATCCTTGTAGTATATTGTACTCAATCTTTAAATCTCATCATTTTATGAATTTAAGCAATAAATACTAGCTTATTTCATCAGTGTCTGCTTGCATTTGTGTGTAGAACCATGTGATTTGCTCAGCTGTATTTCAGTCCTGACTGTCTTTAAACCTGATAGAATCAGGGGATACTGAAAACTCTTAATGCTCTGCTTGTCTTTTGGGTTTGTCATGTGCTACGTGACTCATTTTTATCTCCATCCCGTGTTCCATTATACAGACCTGGGAGATGTGTGCTATAGTTTAGAGACTGTTGTAAAATGTTTCTATGTTTGGATTTATGAAAATAATATGAAGGATCCAGTGAAAATATTCCAGTGTTATGAAATGTAGCCACTAGTTTTGTAGTTGACTTTCACATCAGTTTTTGGCTAGGCTGCACTTGCTGCATTTGACACACTTTCAGTGTAGCTGATCTTCCTTTGGCACACTGATGCCTCCAAAGGGGTAGCCCAGATTTGTTTAATTTAGTAGGAAAAGTGCATGGGCTGCTACAGTGAATCCTGTCCTTTCTGGACTGCCTGTTTTTGCCTGTTGTGAAATATAATGTCTTTTCAAACCTTAATGAGTGGTTCCCTTGTAAGTTCATTGTATGACTTTTGGCTGTGAAACTTTCAAATGTAAATATTTCTTTCAGTGTTAAGAACCTGAGCTTTTGCCAGCCTTTGTACTCTCTGATATTGATTTTTTTTAACTCTTAAGATGAGAATATATTTAAACAACAAAAAGAGGAAAGTAAGAAACTGACCCATAGTGGTGTTGCTTAGAAGTATACCAACAATCACAATGGATTAGTGTATGTATGAGGGAGTAAGAAGCTACAGACATAACAGAAACAAAAAGAAACTTCCTCTTTCTTCTTTTATTAATTAAATTTCATTTCAGCTTCCCTTCCATCCTCTCCTCCAGTTCCCTTCCCTCCTTCTCCTCTGCCCACCCCTCAATCCACTCCTCTGTTTCTGTTCAGAAAGGAGCAGGCCTCCCATGGGTGTCAACAAAGCAAGACATATAAAGTTGAGGTAGGGCTAAGCTCTGTCCTTTGTATTAAGACTGGGCGAGGAGACCCAGTATGAGGAATACTTTCCCAAAGCCAGCTCAAGCATTAGGGACAGGCCCTGATCCCACTGCTAGGAGTCCCACAAATAGACCAAGCTACACATCTGTCACACATATGTAAAGGGCCTACACGGGTCCTATTCAGACTCCCTAGCTATAGGAAGAGACCTTCTTTTAATGGTTGTGCATAAGGATAATTTTGATAAAACCCACATAAGAGAGTTGTTTTGTGCTTCACGATACAATATACACATCACAAGAGGATGAATACAAAGAGCACAGTTGGTGCCTTGTAGAAGGCCCTGTACCCATGCCCGCATTAGCAGCACTGAGTGAACTCAGTCAGATTTTAAGGAATTCCATCCCATTTAAAAGAAAAAAGTATATTTTCAATTATTTAGTCAAGGAAGATATAAATACTTCTAAATATTGTATATTTAAAATTTAACATAAAAACATATATTATAATGATTTATTAACATATGATATATACATATAATATACCTATTTCAAGGAAGCCTTATGATCAATTTTTGATTTTGTATTTCTTCATTGTATTGCTGAAACTAAAATCTGATAAGTATGTTGTTATGGTTCACATGATTTGACGACATAGAACTACTTCCTCCACAAAGTTTAATTCCTTTCATTCACAGCACTATTGGTAAATAAATACAAAACTGCTAGAAAAGTCACCTTTTAGCCTGTGGGAAGTAATTGACATCCTGCTTCTTTTGAAAATAGGACTTATTCAAAACTTGTTTTCTATGCATTTTTCCCTTACACACAATTATTTTGACTCTAAGAAACCCTCTGCCTTTCACTTCTAGATAGGGCAAGAGGTGACATCTACACTACCAGATGAGTAGCTTTTGTATTCTTGTGTTTTGGTTTGCTATGTAAATGTGAACCTGATACTGATTTCTCAAGAGAACTGGGAAGTCTCTGTCAAAATGTGTATGAAAATGTACATGAATTTCCTTGTTTTGACTGGCAAAACAGAATAACATGATGCCTCAAAACTACAAATTTACTTTTTCAGAACTTTAGAGGCTGAAAGTCTTTAATTATAATCTGGTAAATTCTAGATAGAATTTTTTTCTAACTTGCAGATATGCAGATATGGCACCTCTTGCGGTGCCATAACAGTTCTTCCACCTTTAGTTAAAAATATAAAGTCTCCAAAAATAACTGTCCATTACAACTGTCGTTTATAATAATATGGCATCTGATCCTAAGGATAGTTAATGAATATTTCATTGAGTTTTGTTTGTAACATGGACTGTTGAGGACTTCATATCTTCCATTCTTTTGCATATAAGTGGGAAGATTGTATTTAACACATTTAATCTTTATGTTGGAATACATTAGACAATTCTCAAAACCAAGAATTTATATATTTGTTTCTTTTTTATTTTTTCCTTTTCTTTTTTTAAATTTTTTTAAATACCAATCCAAATTCCCACTTCCTCCCCTCCTCCCACTCCCCTTCCTTCTAGCTACCAAAAAGTAATAATTTGAGTGTTGATCAGAAAACCATTTGAAAAATATGTTCCATTTATGCTCTACTGATTACTGTTTATCTTTCATTTCTCGTGGTTTTTAACCTTTCTTGTCACATAATCAGCACCATGCCAGGAGTCACACATTATGTACTATGTTGATCTTCTGGATGGCATGCTGCAACTATTTCTTAAAATACTTCCCAGAAACATCTTAACCGTGTATATAAAAAAAGATATGGCAGAACTAGAATCACTTAGAAAACTAAAGCATGCCCACTTTATACCAAAGACCATAGCTCCAAAGATCCATCCTTTCTAAACTCTTACCCACCAACAGTGAAGGAATTATATAAGAGAAACATTTACACTGAAGCAACAATAGTTTAACTTAAGTATTATTGAATAGAAACAGTGTAATCACTGGCCAGTTCTTTGCAAAAGAGAATTAGGCAATTGGTTTAAACTCATTCTGGAAGTACGAAGAAGAAAGGAAAGTAGGTTCTATGCTCTCAATTTTTGTTCAGGGCTACTGAGCTAACACAACAATGTATTAAGACTATAAAAGCTTACTGTTCTTGCTTCACAAACTATTGTCCTTTACTGTTATTGACTTACAGCAAAATTGCATTTACCACTTCGGTAATCACATCCCTAATGCTTAGGCTGTGCTAATTTACCATTTAAAGTAAACCAAACCTATGGTAGAGCTGCACTGAGTATAACATTCTAATTAAAGCCTCAAAAACTCAATTGTCATTTTGTTAAATCAGTCTATTGTTCATAATTGCAAAACTGTCAAGTTAATGGGGAATTGATAATTGATTACCAATTCTGAATCTTTTAAGCCTTGATGATTTTAGTTAACTCAATGATTATTTTTTCAGTGATATATGTTTACTTACAGAGATGTTTTTATGTTCCCTTTTAACAAAGAGAAATGATCTCATGAACTTTTCTTGCAAAATATAATACTTTCCTCTGGAGTAAATTACTAAGATAATTATCCGGCCACTACATATTGCAACTTGGAAAAGGTCTGGCTCATCAACCTGACAGAATATAAATTTGTATGAAACAAATATTTATCATTTTTTACATGTATTCTTATTGTATTGATGGAAATGTAATTATGTTTGATAAAATTTATTATGTTTTTTCAACAAAAATTTATAAGCTTAGCACCAGAGCATATAACATTTAAAATCTGCTACCTTTCTTTTTTCTATTGAGTAGTTATTTTGAGTAACAGTGTAACAATTCCATGCCTCTGCCTTCCTAGTGTTGGGATTAAAGGCATGCACCACCACTACCACCGGGCTCAGAAGGACCATTTAAAACAGGCTAGAGGGCAAGTTATAATATTCGTGAAATATTTGTGTGAGTTTTCCTAAGAGAAATGTCCATTTGTTAAGGAGTTCTTTGTATGTGAACAGACCCTTCAGTCACTGTTATCTTCTTTATTCTGAGGCTAAGACCTGTTTCTCTATGTCTGGGGAACTTTTTAAAATATCGATAAATTATTGGTCTCGGTGAAATTATTTATATAATACCAAGCTTACTTTTATTGTTGTCATTTTGACTGTAATATTTTCAACCACGGAGATAATGCAAATGTTATCATTCAAACTATTTTATTCTTTGAATTCTGGTATAACAATCAGATACAACCTTTAGATTCTTGACACCCATTTCTGCTATTAGACCAATGTAGACAGAAGTTTCTGTCTTTCCCAGTCCCACAGCAGTTCAGTCCCATATAAACACAGAGAGGCATATATTAATTATAAGCTGTTTGAACTCTTTTCAGGTTTATTACTAACTACCTCTTACAACTTAAATTAACCCATAATTCTTATCTATGTTTAGCCATGTGGTTTTGTACCTTTTCTCAGTAAGTCATTCTCATCTTGCTTCCTCTGCTTCTGGATGATGACTGCATCTCTTCCTTTGCTCTTCCCAGAATTGTCCTAGTACGGTTGTCCCACCTATACCTCCTGCCTGAATACTGGCCAATCAGTGTTTTATTAAACCAATATGACTAGCAAATCTTTACACTGTATAAAAGTATTATCCCACAGCAGACCAAATTCAAATTTTCATTCTTATGATGCCAAGAAGATCCACAATAAATCTTTTGGAAGAAACAGTGCATATTTTAATGTTTTATTTTCTAACATAGAATGATAAATTATATTTGACAATATAAATTCACTTTCTTATCTCCATATTTTTTCTCATAGAGTGTCAGAAATTAGGTTTTATGTCTCATCCTCAGTTTTCACGGGCTATAAGCAAGAACAAATTTCAACAAAACAAATAAAATAATTATCCCAAATTTCTACATTACTTTATTTGGTGAATTGACTGCTGGGCCATTGGCAGCTTTAATAAATACTTATACTATCTAGCTGAAGTTGCACTCTCTTCATACTCAGGAGCTAGTAGCTACATACACCGTCTTTACATACGTTTACTAGATGTGTGTCACTGTTCAGTTCCTCTCCCAGAAGATTTCATCTTGCATGATCTGATTCTGTAGTTGCCTGAATTTGGACTTTGGTCAAATGAAAAGAAGAAAGTAGTGTGTATGGAAGTAGACAATATTGCAGTCCTTGCAAAGAAACACATTTGTACAAGCGACTCATAGGGTCTGTAGGCCATTTTGAACAGGCTTATAATGCATGGAAAAAGAACCTGTTTTAACCTGTAAGAAAAACTACAGAGATGCAATCTATGAAAAACTGATTTATTTTTTATAAATAATCTATATGATTTTCAGGGTAACATTATTTTCCAGTTGTTCAAATACATATTGATGTCATTGTCAAACAATTCAACAGACTTTGAAATTCGGGCACTTCCAAACTACAAATTATACCCTGTTTTGGAAATAAATAAATAAATAAAATAAAACAACATAAAAAGAGCATGTTTATTAACAAGACTATTGGAAAAAGTTAGATTTCAGCCTACACTGAGTTTTTGCATCTATTTTTCTTTATTCTCTCTTCTGCAGTACCGGTATCACTATGTTACACACACATTTGTATAGCAAATGTCACCTTCAGTGGGCACCTAATTTAATCATAGGTAAAAGTTTGATAGCTATTAATATAGCAACACTATTTGATAGTATTTGTTCTTGGGCAGCTATTGTTACAAGTTATGTCCATCTGCAACTCATTTGCCTCTTGAATTGGCTGTTATTTTTATTTAACAATCAGTAAATTAAAGCACTAGTTAGTTAAATAACTGCTTCCTAGTCCACAGCCCAGAAACGGCTTATCTGTTAACTGTTTTCACGTTTAGAATCCACGTGCTGAGTCTAACGGCAGCCCCAGTGAGTTGCATTCCAGTCTTAGTTGCAATCACTCGCAATCTTTTCTGGCATCAATCTTGTTTTCATTTAAGCTTTTTCCCCTCAAGAGCAACAAACTCAGTAACACCTTCTATGCAGATACAATTAAATTACTAGAAAGGTAGCTCTAACCCAAGACACAGATCAAAAGCAAATCTATTGAAATGATTCCAAGCACTGATATAATGATGAAACCACAGCTGCTTTGACATCAGGATACACTGCAGAGTATATTGTAACTTTTGAGTGTTTAGTACACAGTGCTTCTGCGGATTCCATAGACAGCGTCTAACCACATTTCATAGTATTCTCACAAACAAGGCCATATATGCCTCGAACCCAGGCAGCCCCCTTCTCCCTGCACATCTGCTTTTACTGAGTTTGTTCTACTGTGAACTTTTATTTTTATTTCTATGATTTAAAGTTTCTGAATTAGTTTTACTTTAGAATTTTTTCTTCTTTTAAAAAATGGATTTTTTAATACAATATATTTCTGATTATAGTTTCCCTCCCTCTGCTGTTCCCAATTTCTTGCTACCTTGCCTTCATCCAGATTCATACCCTTCAATCTTGTGTTAGAAAATAAAGAGGCATCTAAGGAATAATAATGAAATAAAAAAAAATCAGGATGGGCATGGGAACAGGAGGGATTAGGTAGTGGTGAGGGTGGAGGGATGAGCTAGAAGCCTAATACAATGGAAATTCCCAGGAATCTATGAGAGTGACCCTATCTAAGACTCCTAGCAAGGGGAAATAGGGAGCCTGAACCGGTCATCTCCTGTAACTAGGCAAGACTTCCAGTGGAGGGACTGTAACCGCCAACCAGCCACATAACCACTGACCAACAATTCTCCCTGCCAACAAAATATGCTGGGACAACGGTGGCACAGAACTTATGTGAGTGGCTATCTAATGACAGGTCTTTGAAGCCTAAACTATGAGAGGTAGTACATCCCTAACACTGCCAATGACCCAGAGAACTAAGATTCAGGACAGACAAGAGACCTGAGATAGAACCAAACATGACAGGTAAAAAAGAAAAAAAAATATGTCAATGAAATGATTCCTAATAATATTCTGCTATATTCATAGATCATTGCCTAGCCCAGTTTATCATTAGTGAGGCTCACCTAGCAACTGATGGAAGCAGATACAAAGATTCACAGGCAAACAATGGGCAGACCTCAGGGAATCCCATGGAAGAGGGGGAGAAAGGATTATTGGAGCCAGAGGGGCCAAGGATACCACAAGAAAAAAAACATATAAACAACTAAGCAGAGCTCAGAGGTACACACAGAGACTAAACCGAAAATCAGAGAACTTGAATAGGACTGGCTGAGGCCCTCTGGACAATTGTTACTGTTCTGTAGCTTGGTATTATTGTGGAACTCCTAACAGAGAGAGCAGAGGATATCTCTGACTCTGTTACCTCCTTTGGGAACCCTTTCCTCAAGGGAATTATATCTTTTAGCCTTAACAGGAGAAGAAGAGCCTAGCCTTACTGCAACTGAATTTGCCATGAGTGGCTGGAATACACGGGAGGCCCGTACTTTCTAAAGAAAAAAGAGAAGGAGGCTATGTGGGAATGGAAGTGGGGAGGTTAAGGTGAGGGACTGGGGAGAGAGGAGGGAGGGGAAACTTACATTGCTGAATAAACACACAGAGAATGTAGATGAACATTCTTGTGAGATAGCACTTCACCCTGCTCGGAATGGATATCATTAGAAATCTGAAAACAAATTCCGGCAAGGATGAGTAGAGGAAATTATTTCCTGTCAGAGGAAGTGTGAACTAGTATAGCAATAATTGAAATCTTTATGGAGATTTCTCAGAATTTGAAATAATACTAAGACTACCATATGGCACTGCTCTATTACCCTGAACTTCTCACCGAATGACCACACATCAGAGCACTGGTCTCCTGCTCTCAACTGAGATATAATTTATTATGAGTTCAGTTAAATGGCAGATCACTAAAATTTCAAGGGCAAGCAATTATATGACTTATCCCACGCAGAAATGTACAATGACTTAGGGAAATGAAAAACCTGCTGGATAAACCCAGAGGACATTCTGTGTGATATTTGATGCCTGCAGAGGAAATGACTCTTCCTGGGTCTTATGTTCCTGTAAGTTCAACTGTTCTTAATGATTCATTTTAATGAGAGCTGATTGAGATTTTTTCATGCCTCTATCACTGTACAGTATCCAGCCTGTTTCCATTAGCTAATGCAGTTCTCCATGCCCCTGACTTTGTTTATCATGAACATGATTTTGCATCATATATGTGCATGGAGACTAGCTTATCTACTTTATTTAAATGTGTTCCTGACTAAGGATATAATGTACTGGGAAAAGGATCGCTACACAAATATGGGAACTAGAATTTGGATCCTCACTACCAAGCAAAAGCCTAATGTGGCTCCACCTAACTACACCCCCTGTGTTGGGAATCATATAGGCAGATCTCCAGGGCTCACTGGTTAACCTTTACAGCAGACGTGGGCTATCGATGCCAGAAACTACTGCTGGGGAAGCCACTGAGAAGGACATCCTGACTTTGACATTTAGCCTCTGTATATACCTGCACAGGCCAGTGTTGCAATAAGGAGCAGCGGGCTGTGTCCCGCCACCCGGCTAGCTTTACCCGAAATAATTACACGGAAACTGTATTCTTTTAAACACTGCCTGGCCCCATTAGTTCCAGTCTCTTATTGGCTAGCTCTTACATATTGACCTAACCCATTTCTATTAATCTGTGTAGCCCACGAGTTGGCTTACCAGGATAGATCTTAACCTGCGTCTGCCTGGAGTGGAAGAATCATGGCGACTCCTGACTCAGTTTCTTTCTCCCAGCCTTCTGTTCTGTTTACTCCTCCCACCTATGTTTTAACCTATGAGGACCAAGCAGTTTCTTTATTGCTTAACCAATGAAATCAACAGATTGATATATGACACTCCCACATCAGGCCAGTGCATCTGCACACACACACAAGCTCACTCCAAACACACACAAATTCACTCACAACACACACAAACACATAACATACGTGAACACACTCATACTCATACACACAAAGTAAAAGACTATCCCTTATATTTTTTAATTTGTTTATTTATTTGTTTGCTTTTGGTTTTCCAAGGCAACATTTCTCTGTGTAGCTTTGGAGCCTGTCCTAGAACTCACTGTGTAGACCAGGCTGGCCACAAACTCACAGAGATCCACCTGCCTCTGCCTTCTGAGTACTGGTATTAAAGGTGTGTAGCACCACTGTCCGGCCATCCCTTCCTTACTCCTTAAAACATGAACATTTATAATTTTTACACTGCAGCATTTTGTAAAAATTATTCATATTTTGTATTTTTTCCATCTTTGAGTTTGGATCATAACCCACACTAAAGCTATGCATTTCCATGCTCTCTATCTCAATGGAAGAACTCCCAGGCAGCCAAGTGATTCCAGGAGTGAATCACTAGTACAGACTTGCAATATATTGTGTTGCCAAAAGTTTTTGGATATTTTTCTGATGTTAATACCACCACGTATATGAAATGACAATCTGTGTGTACATGAGATAACTAAGACTATTATAAAACAGGCTTTCCTTAGCATAATTTGCATCAGCTGTGGTTTAAAGGAAGTGTTCAGTAATGGTTACATTAAACTGTAATAATTTCACAATATTCAGTAGGTTCAGTCTGTTATGTTCATGTTTGGCAGTGTTTTCAACTTATGTTACATTAACAGGTCGCTGTTTAGTCATCCATTGAGAAAGATATATGTTACTTCATTCACTGTCGATAACTTACACAGGTCCCTTTTGCAAATTAGAAAAAGATTTTTTAAATGGAAATTATTTTGCTTCTTTGCAAATACTGATAGGATTTTAATATACTACAAGATATGCTTATTAAGTATGAATTAATAAAAATTTCACTTGCACCCAGAATGTTTAAACCATCTTTTTGAGGGGGAGATGAGAGTGTTTCAAGACAGGGTTTCTCAGTAGCTATAGAGCCTGTCCTGGAAATACCTCTAATAGACCAGACTGGCCTTGAACTCACAGAGATCTGCCTGCCTCTGCCTCCCAAGTGCTGGGATTAAAGACATGAACCACCATCACCTGGCAAACAATCATTTTAATAACAACTTGAGACATGATTTTACATCTTATTTTTATTAAATAAGACTAAGTTCTTTGTATCAATCCTTGATTTTCAGAAGTAGTATGTTAAAGCACCATGTACTATCACCTTACCAAAAATTAGAGCCAGGAATACCATACACTTAAAACTGGCTTAGTGTAGCATCATCAGTCTTACGTTTTATGCCTTTATTTTAAATATAAATGCCACTGGCATATTTTGCATTTAATTTCTGTGTTCTTATTTAAATATGTTATGTGTGTGGTTAGTCATGCAACCTCTGGTGTTGAACATTCATATTTTCCATCCTCAGTAAAGATTTGATATAGAATTAATGTGAAATTATTAGAGATTCAATAAATGATTAGTATCTACCTTTATGCAAATATATGTGTTATATATTACATATACAATGTATATATGTATATTAAGTATACAAATGTGTATTATATATACAAAATATATTCGGACAGTTTCTTCCTTGTAATATTCTTTGAGAAAACAAAATGGTTTAATGGATGGATGATTTTCAATCACAATGTATTTAACAGTTTATGAGGCAAACTTTTATTGTTATAAAATTTGTCTAATTAAATTAGTTCACATGTTTTTAATCTTTGAGGTTTTCCTTAAGAAATTCTATTACAGCTGACCTGAAAGTACAAGTTAAATGTTCAACCATAAACATAAGTTCTTCATTCTACTGAAACAAATATAGTTGAGACATTTTCTCCTTTCTCGGATTCTTTTTTGTTCTTTAAAATATAAAATTATTCAAAATCCAGATATTATCCTGTTATTATCACTTGCTATATTCAGATACAGATCAACTCATCTAAATGAGTCTTCTCTGCCATTCTAGAGAAATTCACTAAATTACAGATCTGAATTTATATTTCAACCCAAGGAAGAAATTAGTATTTAAATACAAAAATTAGGGACTTCGGTGATAGTTCAGTGGTTAAGAGGACTTGTTGCTCTTCCAGAAGGGCGGGGCTCAGTTCCCAGAACTTACATCAGGAGACTCAATATGATCTGTAGTTTCAGCAGATCCGTCTTCCTCTTTTGACGTCCTCGAGCAGTGCAGGTCATGGTTAACATTCATATACTCAAGCAAGCATACATGCACTGAACAAAATACACAAATACATATTCAAAAATTAGTTCTAGTTATATGACTAAGTGGAAAACTGTCACAGAAACCTAACAATATGAATTCAATCTCTGAGACCCTACCGCAGAAGTAGAGAACTGACTCCCAAAAGTTGTCCCCAGCCTCAATATCTGAAACAAGTTGTGCACGTGCTAGAACTTAACATAAAACACTGACACACACACAGACAAATGCACAAACTCAGACACACATACACAATTATAAATTAAATATCAATTTCAAATAATAAACAAATGTCAATGACCAAATTTAAATTAACGTTTGATGTTGCATAACTATCTTATATAACTATATAGAAAACTGCTTATTGGTTATGTGAACTATTAATTTTAATACATATTAACTAATTCATTTAATTTTGGATCATCATGAAAATGTTGGTATATTGAAAGTGTAATTGAAGTGTAAGTTTCTGCTAAGGGAATTACAAGTGTAAATGAAATACAAATTCAATAATACAAATTTATTCCGTGTGAAAATAAAATGAGTGACTTTGCATCTATTACAGCTGTTTGCTCATTTTAGATACCATTTATCAGTCAAGGAACCTTTATTATTAGCCCACTCTTTCAATTATCATAAAATTATGGCATTTTCCTATTTAAATACCTTATTTAAATACATTGATCAGAATAATAAGTTTATGTATGTGGAAAGTCTTTATTACAGAACAAAAATTGCTTGTTTGGGCATAGTTGATATAAAGATATAAAAGCATTTAAACAGGTGGCACACAATTTTAATCCTAGCACTCCAGAGGTAGAGACAGTCCAATTCTTGTGATTTTTAGGCCATTATGGTATACTAAGTTAGTTGCAGACTGACCAAGGCTACATAGTGAGGTTTTGTGTGTATGTGTGTGTGTGTCATTGGTAGTCTACTTTGAACAGCACCTCCCAACATTCATTGTTTATGTAATTCCTATTGTACTGAACTTGACTGTGACCAAGGGGTTAGTTAGGCTAAGGAGACATGAACATATATAAAGACAGAATTTTAGATAAATATTCATAGAGGCTTACCATCTTGCCCAGAAGCCCACAGCATTGTTTAAAAACAGAAATCTCCCATTTGATTTTAAGTAGGAGCTACTATGCAGAGACCTCAAGGCAGAGTTTATTTATATTCATTTGGTTTTTACCCTTTCCTGAGCCCCTTCCCCTGTGACTGAATCTGCCTCTGCTAGTTAATAGGTGGAAAGAAATCACTCAGCTTGAGCTTCATAAGCCACAGACAGTTGGTGACAAACAATTACCTCATTACTAGTTCAAGCCACTGAGTTTTTCAAGAGTTTTCTTGCTCAGCAATTCACACCTGAAACACATCCACAGAAATATGCCTCTTCTTAGTGAACTGTTCATGTGGTTATTCAGAGGTTTGTTTCATCTGCACTTGCTCACTGTAAGATGTGAAGACAGGTTCCTCCATGGGATTCTTTAGTGTGCATACTAATGGATGTAGTGCCTACTATTTAATGCTATATTGCCCCTGGAGACTTGTTAAGAAATGGGAAATCTTGCAGGGGTTCCATAGTTAATGTTTTAAAGCATGCAGCTATAAATAGCCGTGAAGGGTAAACCAGCAGGGTGATGAGATTCTTAAAGCATTTAAAACAATTCCTAAGTAATTCCCCACAGAGATGAAACTTAAATCCATGTTTGTAAAGATGTTTAATTGATTAAAGGTTCATCAGATTCTTAGAAGAATAAACAGACTATAGATCGAAAGAAATTAAGACTTAATACATGGATTAAGTATACTTACTGACTTACGTGGTCTGCTATCTATTTTTGTTTCAGAGAGAAAAAAAACCACTTCATTTAGACCTTGAGAGCATAGATTTATGTATTGTGACATCTAAAATAAACAGGAGCCTATTATGCCCTTTATACATCCTTTAAAGACTTCAATATCATTTTGATTCACCTATCTTTGGATGACTAAAGCTATAGCACATAGAAAATTCCATAGCTTATTACTAACCACATCAGCTGTGGCCTTCTAGTGTCATCTGAGAATCACAAGTTTATCAGATGGGAGCACAATGCATTGTTTTCATATTGCAACAGTAAATTTGCTGTAACCAATTCCTGAAGAAAAATATATGCATTTGCTTGGATAAGTGGTTTTCAAGAGTATTGATTGCCCTTCAAGTACATGATAAAGACAGATGTTAAAAAATATTTCATTCTGCTAGATAGAGTACTTGGTCTAGACATAATAACATGATAATGAAAAGCTTAGACCACAAGAAATGGATTTATGGTTACAAGTAAGCTTGTGCCCTGCATTGAATTCCAGATTTCTATATCTACGTGGACACATATGAAGCACATTCCTCTGGATATTTAAATGTCTTAGTAATGTAATAGTCTCAATAGCAACTGGTAATACCATTGAGCAAACCTGTTTCTTGCTTACCTTTTTTCTGCTCAATGAAGGATATTTCAATTTTTCCAGTCTTCCTCACCTAGAGAATAGTTGTATTTCTGGTTTTGCTTTGTTTTATTCATACTATGATTTCAGTTTTGCAAAATGAGTTGATTCCACCATTAAAATGTATTCAGAATCTGACTACAAAGTACCAAAGTTGCTACAACTAATTCTCATGTAATTTAAAACACAGCAATATATTTTGAAGTCTCCACAAATACTGCCTTAAAGAATACTCACCTCTGGCAAGGACAGTGTTTATTTCCTGTGCTCACGGTGTTTTCTCCAACTGATGCACACATCACTGCTGTGCGCTCATTTCTGCTTTATGATAACTTGGCATGTGATTTTGACTCACTTGAACATCTCAATGCTCTCATGCCTAGCAGCACTAGAGGTCACTAAACTTGAGAGCCATTATTTGTAGTCAACCACCAAATAAATTACACAAAATTATGTAAAGCATGGAGATGTAGTAAATCAAGAAAGAAGAAAATGCCCCATAAAAGGAAAGAGAGTCATAGAATATGTGACATGAAGCAGAAAAGAGGCTGCTATGCACAGAAAGGGAACAAGTTGGCATGGAGGTAGGGTGATGGGAGAGGGTATTGAAAGAGGTAGAAAAGTTTAATATATGTAATAAAATCATCTACACACAAATAACCTTAACACAATAAATGTAGTTGTTGTTTGTGCTAAAGAAAAATAAACAGTAATATACACTTTTATCTCAAAATGCTTTATATTTTTAAGAGTGAATTTTATATCATTAAAATGTATAAAGAACAAATGGGTATCCCATGAAAAGCCTTTTTGTCCTGTGAGTAAAATGTCAAGTTTACCATATTTTAAAGGTTCGCATAAAGTTGAATCTGCAAATTGTAGAGTAAGAACATATTTTAATAAGGAAACACACTAATGAGTCCTTGGGGAATTCAAGCTAATAGTTTGTTAGAGGAAAATGGTACAACAGACAACAGGAAAAGAGCCCAGCAAAGTGTCTGTCCAGTAGCCAGGAATGGCGTAAAAGGAGGAGCATAAAGACTACAGAGATAGATGTGGGCATCTTATGAAGGAGCTTATATTTGTCAGAAGGCTAATAATTAGATTTGGAGAAATTATATAATGTCATTTGAAAAGACCCTTATTAAAATACAAAATAATTACACTGCCAACTGCACAGATTATATTAAAGTTATACTAAAGCAAAGATAAATACAAATCATCAGATCATAATTATTTCTATATGTTTTCCATATTTCTGTGTGTCTGGAATTAGTTTGGCGGATTACATTGGAACAATGGAAACATAACAGTTATTTATAATACAAACCCCAGATTAAATGATGTAATAGTCAAAGCTTCAAATAGATTATGTGTAAATATATATGTATGTACATCAACACAGAATTTAAAAATGTAATGAATCAAATGATGACTTATGATTTTGTCTGTTGTCTTATCCAAACTTAAGCCATGAGAAAATATTCATATTACTGACTAAATTTAAAGTGTCCCAAACTTATTAACATTTTTTCTGATCGAATAATCATTTCTCCTATAATTAACAAAAATGAAGGTCTATAGCATTTTTATTGTGTAGTTTTGTCATATCACTGAAATATTTTATTATCCAACACTCATGCTAAAACTACCTTCTAAGTCACTTGTACACTTTTTCTAACAATACATCTAATATGCCTATTATTATTTAAAACTTTAATAAATATTTCATAAACAATTCAACAGCTTGAGATTACAAAAACATTACAAAAATGAATACAGTTGTTTAACTACACAAAAGTCATTATAGGGAAGTAATGTTATGAAAAGCTGAAGATCAGTTAAAAATTTTGGTAGGTATTCCTCATTAGGGAACAAATGAAACAGAACAAAATGAAAGTATTATAAATGTCACAGAGTTACTTTAATAGTTTTAGCTTCCTTAAGCCATAAGTAAACCTTGTCTCTACTAGGAACAGCTGCCAGGTGCGTACTCAGTCAGGCGCTAATCACAGAAGGTTCATGGTCTGCTTAATGGCTCTACAAAGTCCACAGAGGAGAACCATGGTGTCATTAACAGCATCACAGAATAGCCACACCTACCTAGCCTATACCCAGCACAATTTAGGGATTCTTGAGTCTCCTTGCTGTCTACCTTTATGCCCCAAAGCAAGATTATACTTTGAAGAGTACACCTTCAGGAAGAATTCTCAGTGTTCTTGCAAGACTAGGATAATTAGTTGTATGATAGAGTCTGGTCTTCTTGTTTTTATGATTCCTGTCTTGCCCTGTGGTGTGTCTTTTCTTCAAATGAGTTATGTACTTAAAGATACTGTGTATCATATTAAAATGCCCTTAGTGTATGAGGCTGGTCAATAGAGTTCTAGCTGTGAGCAAAAAAAAAAAAAAAAAAAAAAAAAAAAAAAAAAAGACTTTTGTCCTTATAAATTATAAATTTGCTATAACAGCCTCAGGCATTTTGTTTTAACAACACACACACACACACACACACATATATATATATATATATATATATATATATATATATATTAGGTCAGAGGCTTTACCCCAGACCCCTGATATCCATTTTTGGAATGATGGGTGGCAAACTTCATTCTGAGCTTCCTCCCCTGAGAACGACCTACAAACAGTGACCCCTTCACAGGGAAAGTCAAGACCACTCCCACAGGCTATTTAAACTGCCCCCAGAGAATGAACACGTGATCTCCCCTTTTTTCCTCTCTCCCTCTCCATGTTTTCCCAGGGCCACCTGAAAGTATTGCCATCCATTAAACCTGGCTGTCTTTTAATTCGGGCTGATTTGTTCTGATTGGCAGTATTTGCATCAGCAGAGAGGTTTGTTGGCCAGGAAAAGTAATTAACAATATAGAATAAAGTCCACACACTGAGATGAAGAAGGTCATGAAATGCTTAACAGCATTCTTAAACTAAATTAAATTCCAGTGTGACTAGAACTTGTAACTCTAGTTCACAGAACATCATACAACATTTTTTGGAGGATCAAAACATAAATTTTAACTGCATGGAAACCACTAGTACTGAATAGTGCTGAGTGTTTTAAATATAATCTCAGAAGACCATAAAAATTTAGAGGTTATAGAAAGCAAACAAGTTAACAAGGAAAACAATGGATTTATTTTAATGAAAATTTGACAATTAGAGGATCAAAAGATTTAGTCAACAGAATTGGTAAATTTGAATGAGTTGTCTTAGAATAGGAAAGCAAGAGCTGGAAGTCTGGCTAAGGAAAATGATGGAAATTTGTAAAGTTAATAAAACAGATTCAACAAACATTGAGAAAAAGAACATTTTGACAAAGATTTAGGTGGGGTTTTTTTTAGCTTTTTTATTTCAAATTTCCATACAACATATTTTGTGCATTCCTGCCTGTGGAGGCAGAGAAATGTGGGCCTGTTTCTACTTTGTCAGAGGAGTTTGGAGGTTGCTCAAATGTTTATTGCCTGTCCCAGCTCAGGGTGCAACTGCTTAGTTCTTTTAAGATTAAAATAGCTCATTCAAGAAGGTCCGTGCCACACTGACAAGGGTTCACGATGGATGTGCAAATGTACTTCTCCTTTTTTGGAACTATGAGGTCACCTTAGTAAGGGCAGTCTTCAGCCTACCTGATCTAGAGCAGCTTCTCTACCTAGACAGCAGAATGCTGATGATTTGATGTCTCAGAGTAATAAAGCAATTGACTGTGTAAGTTATCCTTTGTATCATGTTAATAAAGTCTTTTGTTACCTCCCCCCACCTCCCATTTCCATTGTATATAAAAGCTGTGAAAGAATAACCATTCAGGTGATTTCAGGATTTCAGTAATCATTGGAATACCCTCCCAGTATTATTCTATGCTTTATGTCTTATTGATTTTATGTGTCTTCATATTCATTACTTGTATTTCTAAAATCCCCACCCCCCTTCACTGTTAAGAGGTGATTTTGTGAAGGCCAGACCTTGACATCTTTCCCCTCCCCAACTTCTCCCATAGACTCTCCATGTCTCCACGTCCAAATTGTCTTTTCTTTTTTATTTAAAAAACACAAATACATAAAAAATAAAATATAACAAAAACAAACAGAAAGTCCAATAAAATAAAAGCAGTAAATAAATAAGTAAATAGCATATCTCTCTCTCTCTCTCTCTCTCTCTCTCTCACACACACACACACACACACACACACACACACATACATGCACATATACACACATTCAAATGTAGATGGGCATGGCCCCTGCTTTGAAGAGGAAATTTATATACCCAATATCCCTAAATTGGTGAAAGCTAATTTTCTGTTGCCCAGCTGGTGTCCACTGCCAAAATTTTCTTGATTAAGGGTCAGTCCTTGTCTATGGTAAAGATTTTGACTATGGCACCTCAAATGTCTATCTTTCCTACATGCCAATGATTGAAAATCATTGTGGGAATTCTTAGTATGCTTAATTATATGGAAGTTCTCTGGGGACACTCTTTACATTGACATTGTATGGCTGACATTGCCTAAAGAGTACATTGGAATAAGATATAACCTGAACTGTAATATGGAATACATATACACACAGATATAGAATAGAACAGGACAGGTATAGATATAGCATAGGACAAGACAGGGCACAGTACATTTAGAAGAAGAATGAGTTCTGCCCAATAGCAGCACTCAATGGAAAGCAGGGTTTGAACAAGGCTATGAGAGAATGACTGGCTGTCTTAGGGCTTCTATTATTGTGAAGAAACACAATGAACACGGGAACACTTATAAAGGAAAACATTTAATTGAGGTAGCATCTTTTATTTTCAGAGGTTTAGTCCATTATAATTGGTGTGGAGGCTGGGAGTATGGCAGCATACAGGCAGAAATGGTACTTGAGAATTCTACATCTTGATCCAAAGGCAACAGGAAGTGAACTTTCTCACTCAGAGTAGATCCAGCAAAGGAAACCTCAAATCCCACTCCTACATTGATATACTTCCTCCTATCAAGTCATACCTATGCCAACAAAGCCACACCTCCTAATAGTACCACTCCCTTTGGGGGCCGTTTTCTTTCTAAGCACAATACTGGTCCTGTCTACAGTAAACCTGAAACATTGAAATACCAAGTTATACTTCATTGAAAAAATTACTATACATAAAATCTGGGGCTGGAGAGATGGCTCAGAGGTTAAGAGCATTGCCTGCTCTTCCAAAGGTCCTGAGTTCAATTCCCAACAACCACATGGTGGTTCACAACCATCTGTAATGGGGTCTGGTGCCCTCTTCTGGCCTGCAGGCATACACACAGACAGAATATTGTATACATAATAAATAAATAAGTAAATATATAAAAACAATCACACGTTGGGGCTGGAGACATTTCTGAGGACTCAGAAGGGCATACTGCTCTTCCAGAAGACACACATTTAATCACCACCACCCACATTACGCAGCTCAGAATCACCTGTAACTCCTGCTCCAGGATATCTGACTTCATCTTCTGGTCTTCATAGGCAACTACACTCATGTGTACATATTATCACAAAGACATATACACACACATAATTTAAAACAAAATAAGATTCTCAAAATATATGGTATGAATTAGAATCAATTCTGTGTGAGTGCACAGAAAATATCCCTGAATCTTACAAACATCTTTTCCAATAGAACTCCCTTATTTTACTCTCACAATATAACTGAACTAATTTATATAATTATATCACAATAATGTTGATACAGAAATGATATCTAGACTTTAAAGAAAACTACTTTACAAAATGTTGCTAGTAGAGATTAATTATCCTGATAAAAACCTGGAGTAAGGCAAAAATTATCCAATTTCTATACTAAATGATAAATCCAAATTTATTACCAAGTATAAATGATTCTAGATTGAGTGTCAAAATAGATAGTAAATAATTAACAAAATATGAACTGGCATATAATGAATTTAGAGAGAGGGTTATTTGTATTTTTAATTCTATCTTTAGCCCAGAATTCTCAATTTAGGCACATTCATGCTGTCATTATTGTTGTGCCTTACATAAATATTAAATTAAGGTCATACAGAAATAAATAATTTTCTATGAGAGAAAAAGGCAAGGGCCAGAGAATGGACATAGCAGAGAAATACTAACTGAAAAGGTTAGCATTGGTAAAACACTTGCCTCGGGACTGTTTTATTCTGCCTGAGGTCTGTGGCCATGGCTAGATTTGACCTATTTGGATCAGATAACTTTTATCTACAATAGAATTACTATGAATGTCTTTTTGCTTGGGGGAGCTGCGTTGGGCTAGAATCGGAACAGATAGAGCACAGCAGATCTATCTATCTAGGACCACACCAAGCCTCAGTGAGCTTTTAAATTGACCACCCTCCATAAAAGTTTTACATAGCTGCTGGCAGGCCACTGTATCCTCTATTGGGATGGGGCATCTGGAAGGGAGATTCGGCTTTATCCTGGCTTCCAAGCAGTTAGCTGCTGTTTGCTAATTCTGATCTGGACCCATCTCTTTATGTACAATAACTGCCTGCAGCAACTTCTATTCACTCCTGATTCCTTGGTAAACTTGTGAGCTTCTCCATCTCCCTTTCCTGTTTCAATAAAATTTAAAAGTGGGTTGCTAATTATATTAGAACAAATGCACAGGTTCAATCCCCCTCTCTAAGCATAGTTAATGAAAAATGTGGTTTTTCAGAGCAATTGAAAATAGTTGAGTCTACTTTCATAGTTACTGAGGTGATGTCAATTCCGGACCCCTTGCCCCTTTCCTTATGTCCCCCCATCTCAATACACAGTCACAGTTGTGTGTTTCAATTCCAAATTCCTTCAAGAAAATAATGAAAAATTAGTGAATAATTGGAATAACAATACCGCCTGAAACATGATTTGCCTGATTTGGTAAAACATTTGTCTCATGTGTTAGCAAGAAGCACACTGTGAAATCGCTTCTTGCCCTTGTTAATTCCATTAGAATTAAGAGTGTTCATTATACAGGATAATACGCTTGCCAAAGCATTTTTCACATTCACTGTATAATTTTGAATGGAAATAAATTAAGTAACCATCTGATGGGTGTTACTCTTTAAAATATTCACAAATACTATTTTCTGTCCATCTGAAAAACCTTTGGAAAATTGACAAAAATACTGAATCATCAGGTCTACTACCATTTTGAAACAAATGCATTATTTTTTAAAAGAATTTATACCACATAAACAAATAAAAATATATAGTAAATACATAGTATATAGAATACATGTGAAGTAAATTAAAACTCTATGTGTTACTCCCAAGGAACCAGAATGTCTTCTGTGAGAGGGTTTCTTCTAAATATGCCAGGGAGGCTATGCCTAAGGAATCTTAAGATATATTTGCCTAAAATGGCCTAAAATCAGTATCAGTTGACATGCAAACTTGGTTAAGTAATTATCACAAGACTTCATCCCTAGAAGAAGACGAAGGTAATTTATATTTCCTGAGATAGGGAGACTCAGTCTTCTTGAGAATTAGCCAACCTAAAAGGGCCTCAACGTATATAAGCAATGTTAAAGGATGTCAGTAGATTGTATTGTAAACTTATATTCATATTTGTGACAATTATAATTACAAAGTGAGAGGAAATGAGTTTAAGAAGGAATAAGAGAGAATAAAAAAGACAACATAGTAAGTATATTTTTTTTACCTGATCTTGAAAACACAGATGAAAAATTCTTATACTCAGAAGAAAGCCAGAAAGCCATACTCCTGATAGTGTTAATACAACACTAGCAGGACTTTACCAGGTAGCCCGAGTTAAAGGAGTGTTGGGCAATGAACACAGACTTGCATTTCAATAATGAGTGAGTTTTGAATACTCTTTATAATTTTTACTTATTTCATGTCACCAAGACCTAACATTGAAAATTATTGAGATATGATTAAGCAATTAAAACATACCATTTAGCTATAATTTCACATAATAATAGAAATGATTGAGCTGTAAAAGCAGCTATAAATAATGTAGATTTAAGGGAAAATGCTAAGAGTAGAATAGATCCATAAGTTACAATTTATAAAATATTCAAAATGTATGGAAAAATAAATAACATTAGGCTCTTATACTATGTATAATATAACCCTATGACTAAAGAAGATATATTTTTAGGATAGTGGTTACATATGGATAGAATAAAGTTTAATAAAATGAAAAAAAAACCCAAGGCTTTGAAGAATGTGGGCAACGTTTAAAGACTTACTGTACAAACAAATGCTTTCCAAATGCCCATTAGTGCTTATAACTTCTTAAACCTAAAGAAAAAAACCCTGCTTTATAATATGATAAGCCACCAACATAAGAAGAAAATCCTAAGAAACTGAATGATGGATCTCACTTTGTAATAAAGACAGCTTTTGAAGAGGCCCTATAGGTTAATTTGTGAAAAAAGAACAGGCACAGAAGCATTCTCTTTCATTGTTGACAATTTCTGTGATTCATTTGCTCATATAATTGATTTAGTGCTAAACCTTGTGATTAATTCTATTCAGTTTGAGAATGTGTATATTTTACTAAAAGAAGCATTTATTCTGTTTGAAATTTTCTTCAATTGAAGAGAATGCTTTTCAAAATGACATCTCATGACTGCAAAAATCATATCACAATTTTTATTTCAAAGTAAGTTATGAATTATATAGCTACATTCTCTTTTATGGTGTCTTATTAATGTATTGATCTTTCCCTATTCTATTGTTTTGACAACGTTTTCCAGAAAGATGTGGAAGGAGAAGCAGGAAATTAAATCAAAGTTGTTCAAACTTAAAATCATTAATCATCATGAATGTCTCATTCAAAATTAGGGAATGATTCCAAATTATCCTTATCTGTAAAGAGCAAAATAATGACATTTCTGGACTTCGTGCAGGCTGCCCTTTGTATCTGCATAAGACTTATAGTGACTTCTGCATCATTGCTCTTTCAAAAGTCTTTCGCACAGATGTGGATTTTTGTTTGTACAGACATTTAAACCAGGCTCTGCCATCCTAATTTACATATACAGAGGGCAAAGTCTGCTTAAGTATAATCCCCGCCCGAGCTTTGTCGCCAGGAAATAAAACGGTATAGGATTTGATTTTGATTGTGCAACCCAAGAGCTTCACCAATTACAGCACTATTTTAAAATGAGTCTTGACACACCATCTTAAAGAACTAATATGGTGTGAAAGGCAAACATTTTGGGGGAGACAGCTTCCGTTCAGCCTGCAGGGCTCTGAAATCTGCAGTGTAACAAGCAGCAGAGGAGCCATTAGAAAGCAGTAGAGATGCAAGGGCTTGAACAGCCCCATCAAAAAGAGCTGAAGAGACAGCAGTGCGTGTGTATCAGAAGTTTAATTTAGTGTCTGAACTACCTTGTTCATTTGATTGGGTGATACCTGAGATGATACTTTAAAGAAAATTTACCTAAAGCAGAAGAAGTTAACCTAAAGACTTCGTGGGTTAGAACAGAAAGTGAAAAAGTAAAACAGTTTGGTTTGTTAATAATTCAACAATCTTGTGATTCTAAAATCCCTTCTAGTCAAAATTTTTGACCCCCCCCCCCCAGGAAATTCTTATTAGTGTGAGCTCTCAGGCATTTGTAAAATGTTTTTAAAGATCTGCATCTTTTGTTTGTATCCTCCATGCTTCTTCTGTTTTGCCTGGGAGATCTAGATGATCCAGAACATGTGTCCAGCACATCCAGCTGTTCTGCTTTTTTGTACCTAACCCATGCATCACTGCTTCTTTCTGAAATGTGTGCAAAAAAGCCACAGGCAGGTAATCTATAGAAAAGCTATTAGCTATTATTTTTTTAGCTACTATTTTTAAAGTATTTGTTTTCTGAAATCATATGCCTACAATATTCAAATATTTTTCTATTTCCTGAATTTTTAAGAAAAAAATATTGAAAGTATCTCACAACACCACAGATTGATGATATTAAAATTTGCAAGTGTGCTACTCTTACTGTGCTCAATAAGAATAGACTTGATAATGTTATATTTGCATGCTTAGTTACCAGGAAGTAAAACTGTTTGAGAATATTGGGAGATGTGGCTTTGTTAGAGTAGGTGTGACCTTGTTAGAAGTGATGTCTTGCTGGGTGGAGACTTTGAGAAACAGCAGGTAGTCTCTCTCTCTCTCTCTCTCTCTCTCTCTCTCTCTCTCTCTCCCTTTCCACTGAGGCAGCAACTATCTACCTTTATTCTACTACTGATACAACTACTGAAGGTTCTTCCACCTCCTTTTTTCATCATGAATTGGGGACCAGTCACTGTTATCTAAGTCTTTGGGGGGATAGTCAAGATTAGCAGTAGCAAACTTGTATTATGCTACTTTAATGATCTTATTTTCCCTATGAAACAGTAAAACTATTATGATAGAATGTGTATATTTTATGGGAACAATCTACATTTGCTTCTGGTCTTTTTTTGGTCTCGTTGTCCATCCTAGCATTCTGTACACAACACAGAGTAAGTAAATACTGAGGTTATACATAGAAAATAAACAATCTATTTAAAGTAGATAATTCATGTGTGTGTGTGTGTGTGTGTGTGTGTGTGTGTGTGTGTGCTTATGCGTGTGTGGAGCTTAAGTATGTCTGTTCACATATGTATACCAATGTATGTGTACATATATGGACAGGCTTGTAGAAGCCAGAAGTCTACAGTGAACATTTTCCTCCAACATTCTTCATAATTTAGAAAGATTCCGTCATTGGACCTGGAACTTGTAGCATGTCAAAGAAGCTTTCCAGCAAACTCCAGAGAAACTCCTTTCTCCATTTCCTCAGCTCTGGAATTACAGGCATTCCCTACTGTGCCCAGATTTTACACAGGTTCTGAGATTCCAAATGTAGATCCTCACATTTGGTAGGCATCAAGTACTTTATCAGCTACGTTATCTTCTCATAGTGTTGAATTTATACTTTCAATGAAGAAAAGATGATTATGAACAACTTCTCAAATAAAATAAACAAGTTGTCATTCATTTTAGAAAGTTTTGATATTAGATGCTTGAAAGTTCCCTTTTCACATAAAGAACATAGCTCAGTGGAAAGCACTTGGCTGGCACGCACTAGTGTGATCTGCAGCTCTGAGCGGAGCAAAGCAATGAAAGCAAATATCAATTTCATTTCTCTGCCTTGTCTGTCATTTATTTTCCAGCTCTGCCTAATTCCAAACGAGCAGTGTATATCAATAATAAATCAGTGATAACTGTATCTAACTCATGGCTTGTCTTCACAATCTGTCTTAGAATCTCTCTTAAAGATACTCAATTGTCTGTAATATCAGACAAGTTCAGGTTCAGAGCAATGGCACAGTTCTCATTTTTTTTTTCTGCGCCAAATGGCACACTACTGTATATATTTTAGGACACAAAGAGCCTACATCCTCTAGGCAGTAATTGAAATCTTCTGAAATGTTTCTGTTATCTGTCAGCACTCAGGGTATACACACAAATGAAAACCTCTAAAAAATCTCATATATGGCACTAACTAATGCATGCACTGACAGTCTTATAAAAATTAGTATTTAAACAACCATCAAGTTCAGATCTTGATGACTCCATAGCATTTCTGAATCTGTACATATTGTTGAATTACCAGACAGAAGTCAGTCAGGTTTTCTTTTCTTTAACATACTTAAATAAGCAAAAATAAAAGCCACAGTTCCTTGTAAATGAAAGCTTTTGGCCATATATAGAAACACCTCTATAATTTCTGAGATATTTTATTAATGATTATCATTTTTGGAACTAAAATCTTCTGACAATTTTTAAAGTATTTAATTTTTTCTGGAAGTGTTCTAGATATATGTAATTGTTTTAAAGTAGGATATATTTAAAAACATTTATTTCATCTCACTTGATAAGAAAATTAATGGCAGTTTTAAAAACCTGCAAAAACCTCTCTTATTTTCAAATCTAAAATCAAGAAGCATGAGGTAGAATGCTACAGGAATTACTTTGTCATGAAATTCCCAGGGAATAGGACACCCCCAGCCTGATGTTTCATACTGCTGTCTTCAAGATAGTTTAAGTAAAAATTGATAAAGAGCAGAACAACTTCTTAACTGCTTAGCTGTTTCCTTAGCAATGAAGTTCAGGCTAGCCTCAAACTCATGATCCTCCTGCTTCCACTTCTCCAGCATATCCTAACAGTGTGTATCTGCAAACACACAACTTAATGAACATGGAAATGAGGAGCCTACAAAGAGCATTCACCCCTACGTACATTCCAGCATCTTTGTTTGGGAGAGAAATGTGCTATGTACCCTTTTTAAAGAGAAAGACCAAAACCAAGCTAGCCACAAACGCTTTGATCAACAGGCCTGCACTGCCTGCAAGATATATCATGGACACTTGTGGTACAAAGCCTGTGAAAGTAACTAAACAATAATAGATTTGACTTATGCCACACTCCAAGAGATGGAACCCGTAACCAACACTGCTTGATAACCTCAGATTAAATAGCCCAGGGTCTTAGGGTAAAATCAAATAATACTAGCATAAAAGAAGAAAAGAACATATTTGTAAAATTACCTGTGTTGATAACTGGTTTACCAGTGTCCTTTTCAGCTGTCACCAAAGAAGACTCTTCTTGCAGCATATGGGAATAAATACAGAGACCCACACTCAGACATTACCCAGAGAGTAAGAGATCTTAGAACAATAAGCCCTAAATGGGAGGTCTCCATCAAATCCCTCCTCTCAGAGCTCAGGGAACCCTGCAGAAGAGGAGGTAGGAAGAGTGTTAAGAGCCAGAGGGGATGGAGGACACTAAGTAAACAAGGCCCTCTAGCTCAATGTGAACAATATTCATGAGACCTCACAGAAATGGAAGCACTTGCACAGATCCTGCAAGGATCTGCAACAATTAGTGTTTTTGGAAGGTTCCAGAGAGTGCAAATGAGTGCATCACTGATTTTTGTGCCTTCTCTTGGGCCCTTTTTCTTCCATTGGTTTGTCTTGACCAACTTTGATGTGCTACTTTCTGTTTTATTATATTTTATTTTGACAAATTTAAAAATGAATGAATGGATGAAAACCAGAGTAAGTTTATCAATGAACCATCACTTACATTTGCTGGCAGAGGGAAAACCAGTTTTCTCCAACAGAGTCACACTGTGTATGCAAACCACTCCAAGGCAGGCTTCATGTTGAGGAGTAGTTAATCTCCATATGATAGGCTCTACAATTTTTGGGTGCCTTTATTGGTTACCATTTGGTGAATTTTTTGTTGTTGATGTTTCTTTGTATTTTGCTTTTGGGGTGTGGTTTTATTTTGTTTTCTTGGTTTGGGGGAAGGGTTATTGTTGTATTCAGTTTTGTTTGTTAGGTTGGTAGGCAGAGGGACAGGATATAGAACAACTCAAGAGATGGAATGGATAAAAAGCCAAGTGTTTTGGATTTTTATATCATTTAATTAGGTTGTGTATTTATTCTCTTTCTATATGCATTCTATTTTTCTTTATACTGTTTCTTTTTCCATATTATTATTATTAAAGAGATGAATATTATAAATTGACTTTTGCTGTATTTTCATCATAGTTCTTTCTATCAGCTGTGTTTGTTTTCATCATTAATATTATATAGTATGCAGTCCTGAATATTGTGCTTTACACCCCGTGCATGTGGTCTAAAGCTTTAGATAGAGAGTTACTGTATCATTTTAGGAGACACACAGCAGTGAAATAGTGGCACTCATATTTGGTGGTAACCAATATCTGTATAATGAAATCAGCTCAAAAGGAGGCAAAATTGTGCCTAGTACTGGAAGTCAATCCTACTCCCGAGGGCTAGTATGTTTTAGATCTTACAGGAGAATCTACTAATGCCACTTGGATTAAGGTAAGCCTTAAATTAAGGTAATCCCTAACTGCATTCTCAATTTTACCCTTATACCCGCAGATAAGTGTACTTTTAACTATTATCAAAGACTTTTTTTTTTTCAACAGACAGAGGGCAGTGCAGGAAAACCACAACTGATCAAAACACAAAAAAGCAACTGATCCCGGGGCGGCTAGTTCTGATGGGTACATCTAGAGCAAAGCTCCTGTATCTAAGGCCTTATATGTTGAAGTTTCAGTCCCTTGTGAGCTGGCACTATTGGTATTAGATATCAGGTAAGGCAGTGACATCATGCCAAGAAAATCCTCAATGGGTAAAGTTTCTTACCTCATCCTATTGAAGAAATAGACAAAGGGCCAAGAAAGAAGAGTCTATAGCCAAAAATACACCATTGAAAGGAATGCTACCCATGACCTAATTCCTCCAACAATGCCTTATTTCTAATATCTCATCCAGGTATGATATCATCAAATGTTTAATTCATTAAAAAACTATCCTGTTTTATTATGCTCTAGTTATTTCACAATAAATAGCCCTTATTATTACCACTTCCTACTGGGGACTAAACCTTCAACTCATTAGCCTCTGAGATTATTTTACGTCTATATCATACTAAAGCAATCAAATAATCAAAATATATCTGGGATAAGACATTCATATAATTCTACTTTTCTATATTTCCTCCTACATTCTCTCTTAAAGTGTGTCAATTCTTAAATATCAAAAGTCTCATAAGTTTGATGCCCGTATGCTTAATAAAAAAATAATAATAAGCAATACTAAAGACTGCATGAGCTTTTAAGTTTTTATATTTAGTATTATTTAGAGAATCACCATTTTTCACTGGGGTATATATTGTAAAACTGACCTATGAACTAAAATTGATCCTTAGCGTTTTTTTCTTAAAATAATATAACTAAATGTTTTGAACGTTAAATTCATGCACTTCATTTTCCTCCTAAAAGAAAAATATTTATTATTTTTATAGCACTCTGCTTGTCTTTCAGTGCATTTGTCTTGGAAGAAACAGAATGAGCAAGAAGGTCATTTAAAGTCATTATTCAAAGGGATAGATGAGTTTGAAAGTAGAATTTTATTGCCCACTTGAACCTAATGGGTTCCAGCACACAGAATGAAATAGAGTTTACACTGTGTCATTTACATTGACATTAACTTGGTAAGACTCAAAGGATAACTTTGCTTGCCAAAATAAAAAATGATCTCTGGATTATGTCTGCCCTCTCTTTGATCGTTCCTAGATGAAAATTCGGCCTTTTATACTAATAAAACCTCACAATCTTGACATTAATGTTTCATCTGCACCTGATAATGAGATCTGTGGAGTTTCTTCCAGAAAATCCTTACCTTTTCTTCAGAACAAGTAGATGTGAGGTGAGATCAGCCATGTCTTACATCCTCACAAATTTTGTCAGAATGTAGACTGTCATTTGACTATAACATCAAGTAATTAAGTGACTGTTGGAAATGATTTGTTGACCAAAATATTTCTGTTTTGTCATTATAAATATTATAGTATCATAATTATAAATACTAATCTATAGTCATATACCACAATTTTAGAAAAGTATTATGTAGTATTTTTAAATACAGGATCCTTGGACTTCCCACAGGGCCGGGAACCCTGATTGCTCTTTGGGCTGACGAAGGAGGGGACTTGATTGGAGGAGGGGGAGGGAAATGAGAGGTCGTGGTGGGGAAGAGACAGAAATCTTTAATAAATAAATAAATTAAAAAATAAATAATATAAATACAGGATCTACAAAACTTTAAAAGTGCAGAGCTTCTACTTTGAAGACAATGAGTGGCATATTTCAGAGTAAAACATTTCTGCACAATTTGAGAAAGAAAATGAAAATACTGTCATTAACATATTTTTAGTTCTTTAAGAATTCTATTCACTCTTTAAACAGGGATTGGCAAGAAACACACAATCATTGATTCTTCAATAGGTTTTTATGGACACAGAAAACAAATATTCAGGTTAATCACAGAATACAGAAAAGTTGGCCTATGATTATTTTAGCAAGCTAAAGTATCAAATAAATACTGTGTAATAATCAAGTAAATGTATAGCCTGTTGTCTAAATTCTGTTCTTTAGCATCTCTAGAACCTTTTAAATATTAATTTTCATATTAAAAACTATCAGAGAAAAGGGAGAAAAAAAGACAGACAATGATGGCATCCACAAATTCTCTAGCTCTATAGAAGAATCTACACAGTTGAAAAGGAAAGCACTTCAGTGTGTGTGTGTGTGTGTGTGAATGGCTTATGATGCAATTAGTCCTTAGTCCAGAACACACACACACATACACACACACAAACACACACACACACATACACACACATATATATATATTTACATACATACATATACATGCACATATACAATAAAAGCATGGAATGAATATAATAAAGTAAGGTAAAATAGAAATTTTGTTGAAATGTCATTTAAAATTTTATTCGCTGTAAAGGGTCCTGATTTTTTCTCTGTAGACAAAGAATATTACTTGAGCAATCTCTAGAAATCATGCATGTTGAATCAATTTCTATGCATACAATGCAGACTTAGCAGTGGTTAAAAAGTTAATCAAATGTACAAGTCATAGAGGCTGAGAGACACCTATGATTCAGGAAGATCAAGGTGATATATGGACAACATGGATGTGTTTTATAAAATTTGAAGACAATTACTATTGTTTGTCGCTGATAGACTAAATAGAAATTCCATCTCATTATTACAAATAGCTAAGACAAATTATGCAGCTACAGTTGGAGGTCAATATTAGCCACAATATCAATAGACATATAAAATAGTTCAAACACCTTGGAAAATACATACTTTCTACTAAAGCTAAATATAAATGCAGTATACCTCCAAGACATTTAATTCTTATACATGGAATAGGGAGAAAATATTTATAGGACATGGCAGGAATACTAATAGGGACATTTTTTGTAAATTTTGTAAAATTTCCAACAAATCAGTTTTATGGTGAAAAGGGAATTGGAACTTTCTGGTTTCATTAAACCCCATACAGCAAGAGGGCTGCACTGGTACAGCCAATATTATAAGTAGATACAAAAAAGTTGTATTGAATGAAGCTGTAGGCACAGAACATGACGATTTGTGATTTGATTTCATACTTCAAAGAGGCAAAATCAATCCAGTGTGAGACACGAGAATTTTATTCTTCCATAGTGACAGTGCTTTGACAAAGATAACTTGTTAACTTGTTTTTCTTCTTTTTACCTTCCTTTGCTGGCCATACTGGGGATGAAATTAAGGTTGAAGTAACTGGACTACCACAGTTGTTCACCTCCAGCATACCTACTTTCTCAACTGAGGATTTTCCTAGGCAGTTTCATATTGCGATATCCATACCCCATGTTTTGTAACTTTTGTCTATGTGAGGTTAACTTCATTTAAAAGTTTAGTAAATATGGTCTATAAACACTTAAATACTTTGATGAACCAAGTTTTCATTCAGAAGAGACATATGGTCAGATGATGTCTGAACAAATGATAATCAGAAGAGCTCGAGCTCAGTAGACAACAGAAATGGCTGAAAATTTAGACAGAAGGAATCAGGCTTTGTTAGGAACCTGGGGTACCAGTTTAAGTCCCTCTGGGAATCTGTATCTAGAATCTGTTGTGAAAGAGATGGTCAGTGAGCAATGGAAAGACCATCTTAACTGCAAATTTTTACTAGTAGGCCTACATTTTACTTGTTTAATTTTTACTTTAGAAAATACTGATAAAAAAAAACAGAGATATTGGTGTCAAACTCTTCAGCAATTTATTGTACCTGACCCAAAATGTATTCATTTCAGAATGTCATTTCAGAATCTGCCCAATAAGCCCCACCCCAGTGGGTCAGATGTTTGAGGAATGAAGTTGAAATAACTCGGCTTATTCATCACCATCCTAAGGAGGTGGGTGATAGACTGTGGGAAGATGGGTTGACTGATTTCCTGGCAAACACCCATTCTGAACTCACCATTAGAGGGTTCTGTTTACAGTCTCTAAAGTGATCTTAATTTTGAGAATGGCCACTTATCTAGCCATAGGTGGCTAACATCTCATGTGTCTCTATGCTTTCACTTTTGGGGTGATTCTTAAAAAACAATGATAATATGAATATATCAGTTACTTCCCAAGATGGATATTTTTCTTCCAAAATTTACTGGGAGATACTTCTTTCAGAAAAAAAAAGTCATTTGCAGTAATTTTCTTTGCAGATAATTGCTGGACATTATCATATTAGAAATGAAATCCCTTAGTGAGATGTTTTAATAAACAGGAAAAAAATACAAAATTACACTTAATCCTAAGTGTTTTATGTAACCATCACTGACACAGTGTTGTCATTCCTTCCATGCTGATGCGTGAGGACTGCTGGAATATGAAGGATTCTTAGTGAGATTTTCAAGACTTTTCATCATTTAAACCCAATGTCTGGTGTTTCTTTGCCTTTTTAATACTGAGTTACCGTAAAAGCCTTCATGTTCATGATATAGTCCTGGGAAGATGACTTAGCAGGTAAGAACCCTGCTGATCAAAAATGAGCACATGATTTAAAATCCTCAGCATGGATATAAAAACTGGCATGTGTATAAACCCTAGCTTTTCAGAGCAGATATAAGCAGAACTAAGGATCCTACTGGCCAGAGCCTTCATGATACACTGAACTTGCAATTCAACAAAAGACCCCATTTCAAGGAAATATAAAGAAAATGATAGGGTATCTCAGGAAATATAAGAAAAATGATAGGATATCTCAGGACATATAAAGAAAATGATAAGCTGAGACTCCTTACTTCTTTTATCTGCGCACACATGAATAGCTATATCTTTACACATGCATATACCAGACATATACACAGAATAAGAATAATAAAAAAGCTTATTTATTTAATAATAGCATATGTAATCTAACAAGACAAAAATGTACCTTTTGTCATCATATGTCTTCTGATAAATGGTCCTCTTGCCAACCTTTCTCTGTCCCCAACAGTTATTAGTTATGACGAGAAGGGAAGGGGTGGGCAGGCCTTATACAAGGCACAGATGCATACAGTCAGTGGCTTGATTCCTTAGATATCTACCTTCGTGACACCGAGAGAAAGGAAAGATTTCTCCTTTTCCTCCCATACCATCTCTTTCATCAAATCCTGAGGTTTCGCTTTGATTCGAGTCAATTCTTTGCCAAGATTCACTAGCCCTGTGGTAACTTCTCCTGGAAGTTTTAATGAGGTTTGACCTTCTCTTTTATCTTCTGTACTAAACTGTTTTGCAGTGCTGCCGGAGGCACTTTAATAACAGGTGAGCTTCACCCCTAGGCTGATGGTATTTCAGCAGAAGTTGAAGTGATCTTTGTATGTCAGGTTGTTAAATCTGTAAAAAAAAAAAAAAAAAAAAAAAAAAAAAGCTGTGTGATCTTTCAAAATGAAAGTCAGTACATCAAGGCAATATAGTTCACTTTTTCTTTTTATAGACCTTTTTACATCTTTGTTCTGGACAGCTCTGAGATGCCAAAATTGACTGCTCCTTTTTCTTTACAACCTCCTACTCATGAATGGGATTCTAATATGCAAATAAGAACTTGTCAAAATAAAAAGTTCTTGTCTTAAGCTTCATAACCTTTCCAAGGAACCTGAGCGCTTAGTGCCTCCATGTGGACCTGTGGGGACTATTAAATTGTGGTTTTCAAGCATTAGGATATATCTGCAGCTAGCAATGTTCTTTATGCCTCATTCTAAATTGTTTCTGCAACTACCACAATTCAACATATTTTATTATAGGTTAGTAGATTCATATTTTTCTAAATTTTTAAAAATCTAAAGCCTAAGACCTCCTATCTCTCACAAAATTCTACTTATTGTAGAATTACTCACACATAAATTTGAGGCTAGCATTTAATATTTAAATTTATATAATTTTGATAACTTTTTAATTTTTTAATTGTGTCAACTATATCATTACATTAAGGATCTAAAAATTAACTTCATAATTACTTTGTATGAATATCACTTTTTTGCTTTTCAGAATTAAAAAATGATTTGTTTGTTTAGTTTGTTATTTTTATTTTTATCTCATAAAATATATCCCAAACTGTTTCCTGTCCCTCCCTTCACTCCTCTCAGCACCCTCTTAGGACTTTTTATTGTGTTAACATTTCCCTAATTTCTCTTCATTTACAATGTGTGAAAATTTAATATATCATTACAGTGTATATTTGACAAGAATTTAAATTCATTTCTATGAATTCATATCATCTGCAGATAGATTGATCAAATTAGAAAAGGAAAATAAAATAGTTTTAAATGGAAGGGGACTTTAAATAGAGGATCAAGTGGGGAGGGGAAAAAGAGAAGTGTACAAGGGAGGCAATGCAGGGGTAGACAGTTAAAATTAAGGGCAAATTGAGGGGTAGAATGGAAACCTAATACAGTAGAAGCTTCCTAAAAATATATACATTTATGAAGGCAATCTAAATGAAATTTTCAAATAAGAGGGGAGATAGAGCCGCAGTTGGACATTTCTGATCTCTAAATAAAGTTTACACTACTGGGAATCTAATTGATTTGTGTGTCAGATGGACACCTTGGAATCCCAAAACAGCTCATGCTATGACAAGGATATTAGTTGCTTTCTGAAAACTGATAGCAACTGATTCTATTGATGAAGATAACACCAATCATTGAACATATGGAAGTCAAGCTAGTACCTGCCTAGAGCCTACTGACTGTTGTTCAAAGTAAAGGACGGGATTCTGCCAAAGGAGAAAAGTAAAGAAAAATCAATCTACAAACCCTTCGATCTACAATAGTGATCAATGTGTATGATATTATAGTGCAATTGTGGCACAAATTTGTGGAGCTAAGCAAACACTATCTAGTTGGACTTAGGGCCTGTTTCATGAGATAGAAGCTATCCCCAACACTGCTCAGGTGGTCAACTGAGATTAGACAAGCCAGGAACCCAGGGAAAACAGAATATTACTGTTCTCCTAAAAAAGTATAGAAATAAAAGTATCAGAATCTTGCTCAGACATCATAAGAGAAGCTGCCTTCTGCAGTAGATGAGAACAAAGACAGAGAGCAACAATTGGACAATGTGCAGAGAATGAATGACTTTGGAACAACCAGTCCTAAATGGGAAGTCTCCACAAAATCCCTCCCCTTAGGACTCAGGAAACCCTGCAGAATACACAGAAAGATTGTAAGAGCCCAGAGGGGATGGAGGACACCAAGGAAACAAGGTCTTCTAAATACAGCTGGACCGATGCACATATTAACTCAAAGCATCTACAGATCTGGACAAGAAGGGGTCCCAACACAGAGAGTGGAAGTGGAAATAAGACCCTGTCCCTATCTCAGAAGTCACCTCCAATTGATAACTGCTCAAAAATAAAAAATTAGTTTTCTCCAGTGGATATACAAGCCACTTATAAGTGATTACCTGATGCCCAGTAGTAGATGATCAATATAAAATCAACTAATACTTTTGGAGGTTCTTTTATCCATAATATTATGTAGGTTTTTTTTATCTTACAGTTCTTTTGCATATAAATTATAGTTTCCTGTCGAGTTTATGTGATGTGATGTGTGTGTGTGCATGCGTGTTTCTATATGTGTGTTTCTTCGGGATTTTTCTTTGGATCCTTTTCTTCTATTTATTTGTTTTGTCTTGTTAAGGCTTGCTGGTTTCCATTATATCTATTTTGCTATTCTTTTATGAGGGTGGGGTTTCAAGACTAGGTTTCTCTGTAGTTTTGGAGCCTTGTAGACCAGACTGGCCTTGAACTTACAGAGATCCATCTGCTTCTGCCTCTCAAGCACTGGGATTAAAGGCATGCACGACCATCACCTGGTTATTTTATTATTATTCTTTAGATGCCTATTTGTAACATAATGAGAGAGAAACAAAGTTTTATTTGGGTAGATGGGTAAGTAGAGAGGATCTGGGAAGAGTTGAGGGTGTAGTTGAGGGAGGAGAAATACTAAGCAGAATATATTGCATTTAAAAAATCTACATTTAATAAAATGGCTAATCATATCTAAGCTATGACTTATACATTATGTTTTAGTAAACTTTAGGATGAATATATGGTTTTCTATTATCCAAGAAGCCAAAGTTTCTGGATATTTTGGCTAAGAAACAGAATGTTAACTTGCATGTTTAATAATATATTATGGTGGATATTTTTTTTATCACCCATGAATATGTTAGCAATCTCTCCTCCAGTTATTTTTGAAAGCTTTGAATCTACATCCTCTATGTTTTTTTTTTATAAAAGCTGGGTCTTTCTGAAGTGTCTCCAGTGGGCATGTGCTTTCTCTCCATTTCTGGACAGTCAGTGAGTATATTACATTCTCAGATTTCAGGACTTACGTTCCCGTCTCTAAAATTAAAAGAAAAATTAAAGCAAGAGGTCTTTAATCTTCTTTTCATGTAGATTAGATATGTTATAACTGTAATTTAATCCAGAAATGTACATATGACAATCTAATTATACAAATAAGACATAGTTAAGCAAGTGCAATCAACTGTGTTTATATATATGAATTAACATTGAAGTTGCAGTCCAAATATAATCTTTAGTCTTTTGAAATAAAACCAGTAACTCTGACAAACATTTAAATTAAGCTGAAGATTAAATTATTTCTTTCAGGGATAATTTTCAATGTTATTTTTCTGCAAGATTCAATATGTTACAGCAGGACCATTAGTGTATTAATCTCTTCCTGTGGCATAGAGATGGTGTGCTGTAGAATATAAATCTTTTCAATGTTTTATAAGTCATAAAAGCCTGACTAAATGTGCATCTATCCTTCAGAGAGAGAATAATTGCCAATGCATGAACAATTTTCTTCAACCAAGTTACAAACGTATTTCCCCCTTCATTAAAGTAAAAAATGCCATGAGCTCTGTTTCTGAAGAGAAAATATAATAATGAAAGTAATAAAAATAACTAGTTAATCGCAGGATCTGAAAATACATGGATATTCTTTCTTCCAAGGGAAAAAATATATCAATGCAATTACAAGTATTAATTGTAACTAATAAAATCTTTCAAGGTCTGTAGATGCTATTTGTTACCCCAAATTCTGTAGCATGCTTTACAAATGATTGCAGACATTGCGATGTTAAACTAGTTACAAAGAAAACAGAATTGAGGCATGATAGTAAAGACTATATGAATCTTTAGGCTAAAGGGGAAAAGGGGATCAGAGTACATATTTTACAAGAGAATAAGGGAGAATGGGAACATCTGTACTTTTCTAATGAAAGCAGATTCTTATGAGTGAGTGAAAAGAAATATCAAAGGACCCCTAAAGTTCAGCAGTGATGACTTAAGTCTTTTAGAGATTGAGAAACAAGAATCGCAGTATCTCTGTATAAGTTAAGGGACATGAGGGGGGGTGTTTAACACAGAATTCTCAAGTTTGCTGGATCCTGATCTATTTGTGTTTTTACTTAATGAACTACTTGCTAATGTTGTGTTCACGGTCTCAGACAAAATGCATAACTTTTTCTAGTTAATGTCTTATTGTCAGATTTAACATTTTCAATATAATCTTTATTGAAAGTCCTACTATGCTAACATACCTGAAACAATTTTCTAAATGTCAGCAAGCGTTTATAGGTTAGACCAGATACATGGTACAAGAAAGTTTAACTCTCCTCTAAATTTTTATAAATTGAAAAGATACCATCAAATATCTTGCCTTGAGGTTATTTTAGATTTCTGGATTACAATATGATTATAATGTTTTTCTTTTTCCTTTTTTCCTTCAAAAGATTGCCATATACTCTTTCCTCCTTTCCTTCAAATTCATGGGTTCTTTTCTTCATTAATGTTTACTACATATGGATAAATATTCCTAAATATAACCGCTTCAGTCCATTTAATATTACATGTATTTATGTTTTCAGTCTTAACTCTTTGGCACTGAACAACAAATTGGTGTGCTCTTTCCTGGGAAAGACTTCCTATCCCATCTCTAGCTTACTAAGTTGCCTAGAATTCTTTCTGTAGGGGCTTTGTGATTATTTTGCCATCAAATAGCTCGGTCACTAAAATAGACAACTAATAAATGAAACCTTATGAAACTGAAAAGCTTCTGTAAGGCCACATACACTTTCAATGGGACAAACAACAGCCCACAGAATGGGAAAACATTTTTATCAACTCCACATTTTATACAGAACTTATATCCAAAATATATAAAGAGAAAGCTAGACACCAACCCAGCCACAAAACCCTTCACTTACATTCTGTGCTGCCTGCAAGATGTGCTGGGGCAATAACGGTGCAGAACTTCCGGGAGTGGACAGCCAATGTCTAATTTAGCTTGAGGCCCACATGGCACTGCAATTGTTAAGACTCAGACAACGTATTTTGTAGAAGAATCTCTCAAAAATAGTAAATATATAGTCACCACCATGTCTCTTTAGTTTTATATACTGTGTGTTTGCTGAATCTATCTTTAACTTTATTTACATTGACTTGTTTTTAGAGTGTAGGTCAGATATTGACAGTGCTCTCTAGCTTCAATTTGTCTTACAGTTCATCATGACTAGACTAGGCTACATAATTGTGCTGGAATACTTATTACTAATGTATATTGCAAGATTTCTATATCAGAATATAAATTTAAATTAATTCAATCTAAACAAATGAAAATAAGAACTGGTTGAATAAATCATAGTTAGCTGATCAATAGAATCAAGTGAGAACATTAAGTATTATGATACAAATACATTTTTATTGACAAAGATAGGCTAACATATTATTTGGAAAAGAAGAAAAAGAGGTTTGAATGCCAAAGGCATGATTTAATCCCAATGATTAGATTGCAGAATGTAAATTCTGTTGACCTTCAGCATCCACATTCCATATGCCTTTAAGTATGGCAAATCTATCACTTATTTTATATAAAATGATACAATGATGCATACAAACTATATACATATTTCTGTTATATTATATATATTATTATGATACCTAATAAAATATAAGTGCTTCTAAGAAGTAGTTTTTTCCATAGTGTACAAAGAATTATGACAAATAAAATAGTAAAAGTTGGGAACTGGAGAGATGTCTCAACGGTTAAGAGGACTTTCTGCTCTAGCAGATTATCCAGGTTAGGTTGCCAGAGCCCATATGTATGCTTACAAGCTAGGTTTCACTAGTTCAAAGGAATCAGACAATCTCTCCTGTCCTCTATGAGCAAGAGACACTCTACACATGAAATAAATAGTAGTGTGTTGTTGGAGGCTGTTCATTTGTGCCCAGCTGCTCTCAACTGAAATAACAACTTAGAAACTATATTAATTAAATCAGCGCTTGGTCAATCACTTAAGCACATTGCTGCCTAGCTCTTATATCTTGAAACAACCTATTTCTATTATTTTATATTTTATCATGATGTTTGTGGCCTACTGGCAAGGTTCCAAAAGTGGCTGATGTCTTCCCTCTGTTAGTGCCATGTTTTCTCTCTGACTCCACCTATTCTCTCTCTCTATCTCTTCCACCATAAATTTACAGTAGCCCTCTTCAGCTGGTACTTGTGACATAGTTAGTTTTCAAATTTCATGAGTCAAGACCTTGAGGAATTATTTTAATCAGACCAGTCTCGTGATTAGCTTTAACTGCCAACTTAATACATTCAAGATACATTTGCAAAAAGAGTATTAATATTATCTATATGAGATGAGCAAGGGCTTCTCTTACTATGAGAAGACATCATGACCAAAAGTAACTTGAGAAGGAAAGGGTTTACATCAGCTTAACAATCCTCAGGTCACACTCCATACCTGTTGAAAGACAGAGCAGGAACCCAAGGCAGAAAGCAGGAGGCAGGCACTGATAGAAGCCGTAGATGAACTCTGCGTGTTTCCTTTCTTCTCATGGCTTCTCAGATTGCTTTATTATACATTCCAATAATACCACTTGGCACTACACTTAATAAGCTGAGCCCTTCCTTATCTTTTATTGACCAAGAAACTATTCCACAGACTTAACTACATGCCAGTCAATAGAGGCAATTCCTCAACTGAAATTTCTCCTTTTCATTATGTTTGGATTTATATCAAGTTGACAAAAACTAACCAGTAAGCTCATGAGCATATCTGTGGGATTGTCTTGATTATTTTTGTTTTTATTTGATTTTTCTCTCATGCAATGTATCCTGGATGAAGTTTCCATCCCCTCAACCCCTCCAATCCTCCCCTCCCAGATTAATCCTTCCTCTATTTCCCTTCAAAAGAGAGCATGCTTCCAAGTGATATCAACCAAACCTAGCATACCAAGTTACTGTGAGACTAGGCACAAATCCCTATATTGGAGATGGGCAAGGCTACCTAGTAGGAGGAAAAGGGTACCAAGAGCAGGCTAAAGAGTAAACTGCTTAGATTCCCACAAAAATACCAACTACCAACCTAACAATCATTAAGATATTTACAGAGAATCTGTTGCAGACCTATGAAGACTTGGTGATTGCCTCTTCAGTCTCTGTTACTCTACAAGCCTTACCTAACTGATTTTTTTGGTCCCTGCTCTCCTGGTATCCACAACTTCTCTGATTTCTACAATCCCTTTTCTTCTGTGGGCTTTAATGTTAGTAGGAAGATCCATCCTGAATGTAGAATGCATCATTTCCTATTGCGGCAGTTTTGAACTGTGTAAGAAAGCTAGTAGGCATAAATCTGCTTATCAGGCAACCAGAAATAACCTCTACAATTTCTGCTCCACTGTTCTGATTGTGAAGTTGGCTCCTTAGTCAGAGGTAAGGCTAAAATAGCAAAAAGGCCCCCCCCTTCCAGTTTCTCCATCATTTCCCTCAGTGTTATTCTGTAGTCTGAAATGTTAAGCACAATAAACCCTTCCTTCCTTATAGTTGCTTTAGTCAGTGTATTTCTCACAGCAATAGACAAGAGACTACTAGAACAGCTAGCAGGCAATATATGCAAAATTTAGATGCAGGGACTTGATTTCAAGTCTGAATTCGCAATTGCTAAGCTAGCCTCCTCTGTAAGGCAGAGTTGTAATGTAATTAGATTCTGAGGTAAAAATAGGAAGTGGGGAGCTTGAGACCTGCCATACTACACTGAGGCAATATTGGCAGATTTTGACAATCAATATTAACATTCTTTGCCTTTCGGCCTCAGATGGCTTAAGTCATTATATTACAAACCGCTCCAAATAAATCAGAAATGACTTTGGAATCAAAGCCATGCTAGGTGCATACTACAGTGACTTATTCTCTCAGTGAAGGAATGAGATGGGTTGAAAGCTACATTCTGGAAAAATAACAGGGTTTTCTCTCTCTCTCTCTCTCTCTCTCTCTCTCTCTCTCTCTCTCTGTGTGTGTGTGTGTGTGTGTGTGTGTGTGTGTGTGTCATCTAGGCTGAAAAGAATTAAATAAACAAAATGTCACTGAATTAAGACAATTTTACTAAAATAATTTTGCTTTTATCACAAATAAATGTTACTATTCTCATTGAAATCTCAGCACATACCACAGAGACTTACTTTATGTGGTCATGATAGTCTATACACAAAGCGGACATGATTTTACTCAGAAGCAAACCATGAAATACAATGTAGGTTCATGGGGGTAGGGTAGAAATTGATAGAGAAAAACAGCTTAGTCTTAAACATAGATTTTAGAATAGATTTCCCCACACATAACCTTCACATAGTATTTTGAGAATCCAGGTATATATAAATCCATTTTTTTTCATATTACCAAGGAAGTTTTTCACCAACTAAACTGTGTCCTGGTATATTCCTTCACAAATAGCTGCTACTATAGGTGCTTGGGGCAGATGAAACAGTGAATTCTAAGGCAGAAACAACTTCCACAGGGAAATCACTTGACCTTGACCACTCTGAGTATTTACATTATAAAGAAATCTGTACAATTAAATTGAATAGCCCACCACATACTATACTGTCAACTCCTCAAGTGTGTCTGATGTGTTTCCATCCAGTTAGGACAGTTCTGTGTTTACAGTTCATTTATTTAATTACACTTTTGAGTTTTAAATGCTTAGTCAAGTTATAGTCTACCTTTTAAATGGAGTGTAACTAGATTTTAACATATCCCTTCACATATGAATAACAATTTCTAATGAAATTATGGGTTGTCCCATACAGAACATACACTAAGCTTATACACATTGATTCTAATTTAAGAATGAACATGGTACATGCCAGGTTTTACCATTTTATAATACAAATTTCAGAGGAAAACAAATTTTAACAAACTTGTTTCAAACTGAGGACCATGGAGAATGAGACCGTTCATAGAATAAGACCCTTTTTAAGAGAAGCGGTATGAAATAGTGAAGTTTCCAAAACTTCAAACAGCAGAAGCTCCTAATAATTATGACAACTTGATCAGAAAAGGTGGAAGGTGAAGAAACAGAACTTAAGAAGAAAAATGACCTTGATGGTGAGGCAAAAGGCAGCATATATAGTGTTGGAGAGATGTTAATGCATTATAAAAGCCCCAAACCAGGAGTATGGAGGAGAAAAATAATGTCTCATTTCTCTTGCATTTTATTCTACTCTGTTTCCTTTCATTAAATTCATAAATAACTATAGTTAACTAATAAGAAAGAATTATCCCATTAGGAGTCAATTGTTGGGCTTCTCTGAGAGTAAAACTACAGAGAACAGGCAATAGATGGATAAGAACAAAATGATTAATAATCTCTACATAACCCTATGGTCATTCAAGGAACCTTAGTTACCTCATATTTAAAAGAAGAGAAGTATAATTCCTATACACCAGCTCTGGGATGTTAAATAAAACTGAATTATTGTTTTCTCATATTTGACGTTCAGTAAAGGTGAACACAAGTCTTGATCTAAAGACAGGGATATTCTGTGTATTTCTTGCTTCTCATATTCAGTATCCTAAAATTACAGTAGGAAATGATTATTATAAAGTTGTAAGCTCAAAGAGTAAAAGTTGATAGTACAGCTATAGATTTTAACAAAATTTTGGCAATGTAGATTGACAATTGGTAACAGATTTAGCAGAAAAAAAAAGCATTTTATGAGTGGATAAGGGCATAGGCTAGGCATTAGCTCCAAAGAGGAATCATTTTAAAGATGCACTAAGCAGAGACAAACATTCCAGTTTTCAAAACGCTATCACACAATTGGTGATATGCAAGATATTCATCAGTGTGGCTATGGGAGAAGGCCAGTTCAGTCACCCTCTCCTTTGCTGCACAAGGACCTAGCTGGGGACATCCCCTTGCACATCACCATAGAACCTTCATCCGGCGATGGATGGAGATAAAGACAGAGACCCACACTGGAACACTGGACTGAGCTCCCAAGGTCCAGATGAAGAGCAGAAGGAAGAAGAACATGAGCAAGGAAGTCAGGACCACGAGGGGTGCGTCCACCCACTGAGACGATGAGACTGATGTAATGGGAGATCACCAAGGCCAGCTGGACTGGGACTGAACAAGCATATGATCATACTGGACTCTCTAAATGTAGCTGACAATGAGGGCTGACTGAGAAGACAATGATAATGGCACTGGGTTTTGATTCTACTGCATGTACTGGCTTTTTGGGAGCCTAGTCTGTTTGGATGTTCACCTTTCTAGATCTGGATGGAGGGGGGAGGACCTTGGATTTCCCACAGGGCAGGGCACCCTGATTTCTCTTTGGACTGGAGAGAGGGGGGGAGGGGGAATGGGAGGAAAATGGAAGAAGGGGAGGAGGTGGATTTTTTTTAATAAATAAAGAAAGAAAAAAAGGAAAAACAATTAAAAAACACTATTACACATTGGGATGCATATAGATGGAATAGAGCAGGTACAAAATTTTTATTTTTTTAATCATTGTTATTATTGTATGTGTGTGAGAAGCAGACAAGACAGAAAGAATGGGTTCACTCAAGTCACCATACTTAATGAGAACAAAGGAGAAGACAGAGAACAACTTCTGTAACAGTTTTTACCATGCAAATTGTTGAAGTCTGTCTTATTTCTCATTTCTTGTCCAGTTATAGGTGTCGATGCTAACTACCATTTACTATAATAAGCTTTACAGATGAGGTTTGAGCAATACACTGATGTATATTTGTTTTAAGAAAAATAGAAAGGGAAATTTTCTTCTCTTTATAATCTTCTGAGATTATAATATAATGACAATCCTTCCCCCTTTCTCTTCATTGAAAACTGAGTTTTTATCTTTCCTCAGCAATCATGCCAATAGTTTCTTGGCTAATAGTTTGCCTTTGCACCCCCTTCTGCTCATTCATTCTCTGATTTGTGCCTTTCCTGAGTGTATGAAGATCTTGAACATGGTGTAACAGTCTCTATGAGTTTATATGGGCATCTGCATTATTGAGTCTGAATAGTTACCTAAGGAAAGCTGAGACCAGAAAAGAAAAATCATTTTAGTAGAGAATTCTTTACAGTCTAACTACTTATAAACAGAAATAATAATAGCTTTTTCTGTGAAATGCCAATGTTGGACACAGAAGTTCTTAGAAATATCAATTTCTCTGTACATTTCTTAGGAACCCACTAAAAGTTGGACTTCCAAATCTCTGGGAAGGACTTTCTTGGAATAGAAACAAAGAAGAGCCTTTTAGAGCATAGAAAATGAATATCCATGTAGGAATGGAAGCATAGAAAATATCAGGATGATCTTCAAGTAATAAAATTATACTTTATAATGAATAGTATGAAGTTATAACACATCTAGGAACAGTAAAAGATTGATATAAGCAAAGTTATGTATTTTAAAACAAAAAAAAATATTTAAGCCAAAGGGTATAAACAGCTTTTCATGAATGAACATGCATCGAACAGTATCATTGATTTAAAGGTGCAAATATTTATTTCTAATTTAAATAAAAGTCGTGAGGTTGATATTTTAAGAAAATTGAAAAAGAGAAATAAGATTGATATTTCAATGAACATGGATTCAGTTCCTGTCACTGACCAAAAGTAACCAACTGATGAAAAAAAAATCTTACAGGAATAGTTTAGATTTATGAGCAATGACATCAAAAATTAAAAATAGATAATAATCAAAATTTTGTTGCTGGTTCCCAAGATTCAAAAGTGTAAACTTAAATATATATGTGTTCATTACGGTGACACTGTTTTTTCTTACATTCTTCTGCTAGCTAATCTTTAAAATGGATTTAGTAGGAGAATTCTATATATCTATACACACAGATATGTGTGTATATAGAAAGAAAAGTATATATTAGAGAGAAAGAAAAAATGGATAGGAGAAAGGCAAGAGAGGGCAAGGGAAAACCATAATCAGAATACATTGTTTAAAAAAACTTATTTTCAATAAAAAGAGATATATTAGAAAGTAAAAGAGAGAGAGAGAAAGAAAATGAAAGAAAGAATGCATAGAGGCATTTCATTTGTATCTTAATAAAGTATGCCTGAAGATCATAGAGTAAAACAGCCCACTGGTCAGCCTCATAAGGCAGAGAGTGGTAACACACACCTTTAATCCCAGTAGCCACACTAGTTTTCATAGAAACACAGCAATACCCAACATTAATCCTGGCCCTAGAGAGAATTATAAAATGGGAGGAAGTGGCTCTCAAACGCAATTTCTTTCTGAGATTTCTAGAGGCAGGATCACTATTTAGTATTGAGATCTAGGTAAGAGCCAGTGGCTGACAATTTTGCTTTTGGGATCTTCAGGTTGAACCTCCGTTTTTCTCTCTCTAAGTTTTTATTAAAAGTGTTTCATTTGGCATCCAACTTTTGGAGTGCAAATTTAGGAAAAGGCTGTTTGCCTGAGGCTTTTTAACCACCATTTCAGGCCAGAGTCAGACCCAAACCTAGCCACCTGGGTCCAGGAAAAAAACTAGTGCTCCCAGCTTCCATTCACCCTGGTTTATCTTCCATGTAAAGATGGAAAACACACAGAGAATCTTGATAGTGTGTGTTATTGTATCATATTTGAATTGTTTAATAGATGAGAAAGGAGCAACAGTTGCTAAAAGACATTTGATTATAAATGCTGCTGGAGTAATCCAACCTATGTATTTTGAAATATTTTGACTTAACAGTTTAACTCAAAAGATGTATTTCTTTGGAGAAACGGTTTTGCTTTTATTTCCACAGAAAATTAGAGGCTGTGAATTTATTTTGGGTTAAGAAAAATAAGAGTTGATCAAAGAAGACACCATGAAAAATCTCTAATCAGAACAGATGGCCCAGATGATGCAACATTTCAGAGTACCTCTGTTGCAGTTTTCTATGAGTTCTACATCCAGAACAGTCTCAAAACTAGTGGTTGAAATGATCCAGACTCACAGAATATTCCAGTCAGGACTTGACCATAATCCTAAACTTTCTTTGGGTCCCAATAAGATTATCAGTTACCCCTATCAGCAGGAAGTAGTCTGGAAAACTATACCCAAAATACCAAAAAATGGATTATGGATGTTTGTCATTTTTAACATGTTGGTTACAAATTGTTATGGATAATGGTCAGAAAAAGAAAAGCTAAACAAAGATAATTAGATTCAAGGTTCTTACTTTGAAAAGAAAAAAAGGACCAGGTGGTGGTGACACATACCTTTAATCCCAGCAATTGGGAGGTAGGGACAGGCAGATCACTGTGAATTAGAAGTCAGCATGATCTACAAAGCAAGTTCCAGGATCGGCTCCATAGGTACTGAGAAACCCTGTCTTGGAAAAAACAAACAAACATGCATATGAACAAATAAGTAAATAAGAAAAAAAGAAAGAAAAGGAAAAAGGGGGGATATAGATATGATAGGATAAAAGTATTGATTATTGAATCTACTCTGAAAAGAAAAAGGGAGGGTAAAGATGATAAGATAAAAATGTAAATTATTGAATCCACTTTTAAAAAACAACTACTAGTTTTAAATGTTTTACATTGGTTTGGATTTTTGTATATTGTATACAAATTTTGTATATTAATACAAATTTGAGATTAATTTTGTTAAAACATACTGCACATACATTTCAAATCTTGTTCAAAGTATTGTAGCTATACAGTTCATTTAACAATGTAATGCAAATTTCTAGTCCTTGAAAATTGTTACTACCAGCTGTTTAGGATAATAAGGAAATGCAGGTTAGTAGCTAGTCACCTATTATAATCAAACTTGTAGCTACATTAGGTATGCTTTCAAGTTCATGCAGAGGTATATTTTACATAGACAGGGCATCTTCAAAAACTTTAGTGATCTACAGAATATGGCATTTAAGGTGTTTTAATAACCCAGGCTCTTTTTTATGACAATGAGACATGTCTGCTTCTAGCAGCACCAAGCTATTTCAGAGAAGATAATAGGCATCAAAGAAACTCCACATTCAGTTTACTTTCTTTGTGGCAAAAGTAAGCCACTGGGCAAGAAAATGCCCCTGCTGCAACTGCTGACAGTATTCTGTCCTAATTAGACAAGCAGGACAAAAAATACCCTGCTTCACAGAAAAGTCTGTTGGATATGCTATGCCTGTGGGCTGAAGATGGATCCCATAACGTTACAGAAGAGCTTTTAGTTACTGTCCAGGCAGCCAACTCTTTCTGTCATTATTCACATTTTTTGGAAGTCACTTGCTTGCACTTCCTGCTTAATCACTTAATATTATTTCCTTCTTGGATCTCTGAGGGAGGTGAGGATTAGATTGCTATACTTACAGTTTACCAAATGCAAAAAAGCAAGTTATGATAGAAAGTAATTAAGTACAAGACTTTGGACTCATCGAGATAGGATAGATATGGAAGAGTTTCTCTGAATTTGTCAAATGCAAATGGTTTAGACATTATTGATGTATTAATTGCCTGTATATAGTGTATACAGTCATTGTACTTATTGTGTATAAATTTTTAGTAGTTATAGCCTTCTTTTTTTATTTTAGACAAAGGGGGGAATGTAGTTGCATTTCATTTATATTTTAATAAATAAAACTTGCTTGAATGTCAGAGAGTAAAACAGCCCCACTGGTCAACCTTACAGACCAGGCAGTGGTAATGCACACCTTTAATCCCAGTAGCCAGACTAGTTGCCACATAAACTGGGCTGGGCATGCCTTTAATTCCAGTGGTGCACACCTTTAATCCCAGCCCTAGCGAGGATTATAAAATGGGAAGAAACAGCTCTTAAACACAGTCTCATTCTGAGATTCCTGGAGGTAGGTTCTCTTTTTCAGACTGAGGTCAAGGTAAGAGCTGTTTTGCTTTTCGGATCTTCAGGTTGAACCTCAATATCTTTTTCTAAGACTTTATTAATTGTGCTTCAACAGAGAGAGAGAGAGAGAGAGAGAGAGAGAGAGAGAGACAGAGACAGAGACAGAGACAGAGACAGAGAGAGATTTACTACAAACATGCACTTCATGACCTCTAGGAATAAATTTGATAAAGTCGTAATGTGAGAGCACATTAGGAAAAAGAGAAGGCTAACACTGAAGCTCATAACGGAGCATTAAATGAGAAAGAGAGCCTTCCCTCCATATACCGTGAAAGGAGCTTCATTAGAAGCTGAGGTATGAAGTGAGACAGGAGGAATAGCCTCTATGGGCAGCATGTCAATTGTCCTAAACAGAAAAATGGTTGCTTAGTTTCCAAAGAAACAAAAAAAATCCCTCACCATTGTAGGTTTTTGTTGGTGGGTGCTATGATGTTCCACATGGCATAATTTAATATAGCCTTCTCTTCTACCCGGGGCAACAGACACTAAACTAATCTCAACATTGCAAAAGTCAACAGCTGGGCTTCCTTGTTGTCAGAAAGAGGAGGAAAGGCTTCAAGAACCTTTAGCCTGATTTTTGAGAGAAGGTTAGATAGATCCTGAAAGGTCTTTGATCTAATGTTCGGTGAAAAAGTGGAGTATTTTTTATAAATATGTATTTATGATTCCAGAAATACTAGTATGGTACAAATATGGAAGACAGACTTAACAGAGAAAAGGACTTTATTCAGTATTTATTCCTTTAAATCTTGAATCTACAATAATGGCAGATACATATGATACAGTAAATAAAATATATATAGCTTAAGAATTATAGTCATTAATATTTTTATTGTATATTAGAAGTTTGATTACAAAATTTGAATACTCGTGACAACAAAGAAGACTGAGATGATGAATACTCTCACTTAAATGACAACAATGAATGTTTATGCACATATGAGTGCATTTAGACATCATTTCATATGTCTTTTATATGTTTATCAGATAATTTTTAAATAAACATCTTGATTCAAGTTATGTCTCAGGGACATCTATCTTCAATAACGGTGGCCAGTTAAAAGTGTCCACCAATAATTTTCTATTTCCGGGCTATTATTCTTAGTTGTTTGTTGAGTAGCTATCTTTAAAAAGTTTGTGACTACCTCTCACTATCAATTAATGAAAGTGATACATTGATTTTCTTTTTAAATGGTATTTCTATTTTCATTAATATGTTATTTAGTTAACAGAGTATTTAAACACTGAAGTAAATTCTATTTTGTTTTTATTTTATGCTTATATCGGTATTTTGACTGCATATGTCTGGTGCACATAGAAGCCGAGGGATGGTGCTCTTATCACTGAAATTGGAGTTACAGACAGGTGTGAACCATCAGATAGGTGCTGGGAACCCACCTGGGTCCTCTTGAAGAGCAGTCAGAGCTCTTAATTGTATCGCAATCTACTCATCTCCAAATACGTTTGATTTTGATACTGATTAGAGACTCTTTTCTTTCTTGGATATTAAAACTGGAGCTCAACATTGCTGAATACGGTCAAGAATGTGAAATTTGTGTTGTGTATTCTTTATGTTAAGGAAATTATCAATGCAGCAATTCTTTTTTATTTATTTCTTTTCATGAATTAGCAAAATATTCAGAAGAAGACCTGTCAAGACTTGTAATGGTAGAAGATAGATCCTTTTTCTTTGTTTGGGTACTCAGACTAGGAAACTGATAATTGAGTAGCCATGACTTCAATAGCAGTGGTTGACTCACTATTTGAATGCTGTAAGGAACACCATAACTGAATCCTTATTTCTACTTTCATAGTCATTGTTGAATTCATAACCCCTCAGAACAACCCACAGCTCCTTGAGATGACTATACAACCACCTCTTCAATAGCTCAGCAAGAAGCCAGTAATTGGTCTAATACCAGATTTTTTTTTGTCATGAGACAACAAATATTATACAGTAAATGTACAGCTCACAGGTGTATTAAACTAATCCACGGGAGGTATGGACACTCCACAAGGAGAACTCGTTTCAGCAGAGCTGGGGCAATACTTGTATTTTGGATAAGTCACTGTCAGTTCTGTAGAAATCTTGTAAAATATTGGCATTTCTCCCTTCTATAATATCCCAGAAGTGTAAAAACCTGACTTTTCCTGAAGGGGAGGATACCTCTTCCCATACCATGACGCTCTGGTGTGAAAGCATTCACTCAAACTTTTGCTCCCATAGTCAAAATCTACATAAAACTCGTCCCCCACAATTTCCTTTATTTACAGGACTTAAACAGCAGACTCAGGAAGGTATAATCTACTGCTCTTCTACTCTAACTTAATTGGTACTAATATTCTGTATTTCACCTTGGTTTCAGTGAATATCATAACCCAGGAAACTAACTGATTTTACCTTTGCCCCTAGAGATACAGGGAAAATGGTAGAGTCACTAAATCAGTCTCAGAGAAATCAATTCTCACTTGGTTACTGTCAGGCATCCTACTGGTGTCAAAAGCAAAGTCCCCAAAGGAGATTCCTTTTAACTCAACCAACTAGACACTAATACAAATCAGGCATCTTGCCTCACTCCCAGACCCTTGCTGTAGCTACCAAGGCTGTATTTCCAACCACAGGGAGCTTCACAGCTATGCCCCACCTGAGATATAAGGTACCTCCTTGTCAGATCCACCAGGTTTGTTGTTGTTGTTTGTGATTTTGTGGAAAGGTATATTTAATACTACTGTTAATGTCTATGAGATTGCTAACTTGTCTATATGCCTATATAAACTGAAAGCTATGTGAAGAACAGCCCCCTTCCCCCCTTCTTTCCTTCTTCCCTTCCCAAGGAGTAAAGTAACATGCAGGAAGAACATGCTGGAGTCAGTCATTTGCTCTTCTTCTCAGAGTCCTTCCCCCAGCCAGTTTTTGACTGTCATGCAGAATCTCAGCTGGACTCTGTGAGGGTGCTGAGGCTGGCACTCAAGGCTCCAGATAATTTTTGGTCCTGTGGTTGGTTGATGTGAAAGCTGTGTTGTGATTGATACAGCTGAAGTATTTCACTTCCATGTCACACCTCAATCATATCTTTGTCTGGCTCTATGAAGAGGCTCCTAAGTTCATTTTCTTTTTTTTTTCTTTTTTTCCCCCCAAGACAGGGTTTCTTTGTGTAACAGTCCTAGCTATCCTGGAGCTAGCTCTTGTAGACCAGGCTGGCCTCGAACTCACAGAGATCTGCCTGCCTCTGCCTCCTGAGTCCTGGGATTAAAGGCATGCGCCACCACTGCCTGCTTCGTTTTATACCTAGGCCACTTGATATTCTTTTATTCTGGCCCTTGTTGTGTTTCATTGGACCCAACCAAAAAAACACAACAAAAACAAACAAATAAAAAACCCAACAAGCTTCTCTTGAATGTTTTTTGCCTACTATTAATTTTGTATCAAAAGTAGAGCGAGTGAAGGGGATAACATAAGAGGATAGATGGGAGTGGTTGTGATTGCAGCTGTACCCTCTGCAGCAATGGCGGAATATTGTAATGGCAATAAGAATAGCTGAAGAGTTCCATGAAGCAGACAAGAAAATTTCTTAGCTTTTTCTCCTGTTGCTGTGATAAAATTTCGTATGATATAAACTTAAAGCAGAAAGGGGTTATTTTAGCTTACAGTTGAAGGTTACCATCTTCTCAGGGAAGATACAGTGATATGAGCTTTAAAGAGTTGGTTTTATCCCCCTTCCTGAGAAGGGGGAAGGACAGTGAGGGAGAGAGAGGAAAGACATATCTTAATCGAGGGAGCCATTAAAGAGCTATTGAGAAATAGAGCACTAGGAAAAATCCTGGGAATCCTCAAAGATGAACCCAGTTAAGACTCTAAGAACAGTAGAGTACACTTAAATTGGTCTTCCCCTGATTTCAGACTGATGACTACCTTAATTGCCATCAACGAACCTTCAGCCAGCAACTGATAGAAGTAGACACAGATATCTACAGCAAAGCACTAGACCCAGCTACCCGTGACCAAGAGAGGGAGGAGTGATAATATGAGCAAAGCTGTAAAGACCATAATGGTGATACCCACAGAAACAGAAGCTAGTGAGAGCTAACTGACTCTGGATTGATAGTGGGTGAACCTGCATAGGATCAAATTTGGCCCAGTGAGTGTGGGGACAGGTGTGAGGCTTTGACAGTCTGTGGGACCACTGGACCAGGATTTATCCCTAGTGTTTGAACTACTGTCTAGCAGCACATTCTTTTTGGAGGGATACCTTGTTCAGCCTAGATATGGGGGAGAGCCTTGTTCTTTTCTCAAAGTGAAGTGTCAGACTTTTTTTGGCTCCCCATGGGAAACCAAACCTTATTTTTTCTGAGAAGTGAATTTTCTGAGAAGGTTGAGGAAGCAGGAGGAGAGGAGCGAGTAGGACAGGAGATAGCTATGTAAAATGAGAAAAGATTGTATTAAAAATCTTAAAAAAGAGTTGGTTTTATCATATTCATAATATAAGATAGAGCCATGAATTCCTGACGGCATTTGTTTAGCTCATTTTCTCTGCTTTTATAGAGGTCCGGAACACTGACACTAGTATTTTCTTAGGACATCCATTTCCTTTACTCTGAACCCCATTTCTTCCATTTGCAACTTTCTTTATGTCCTGCAATTAAGAGAAATTTGCAATCTCAGCTCTATTACATTCTCCTAAGCACAAATAACTGACATAAGCATTTTGTTAATGTCATGCACTTTCAAGAAAGTTTGCTTTTCGGACTGTTTTATAAATTGTTACAATAATACTTAGAACAACTTTGTCCTTTGTCCTGTGCACTTGGCCGACTAGACTAGAAAATTTCTACAGCTGTCTGTGCTTTGCGTTGTCCCAAAATCACATTGAAAGTGACCCAAAGCAGCTATGCAGTAACCTAAGAGCTCCACTTCCTAGATGTCACTTCTCCAAAGATCATTCAGATTTAAATATGGCCTTCTTAGAGCCCTGGGGAATGCACCCAGTGCAACCACCTTCCTTCACACTGTGTGATGGTGACCTTGTCACAACTTCCAATTAAATGTTTCTTATCTTCTTCCGACGTCTCATCAACTCTCCTTTCACTGCTCACTTCTCAAATTCTTGTCACAATTCATTTAATTTCCTGGAATTCAAAACTGTCATTAATCTTTTTTTTTAACTCTTCCAAATCTTCCATAGAATCATTTTTTATTTAGGTGCTAGAGCTCGAGTTAGGGACTCATCCAAGTTAGGCAAACCCTCAATTACTGAACTACATTCTAAACCATAAAATCATTTTTACTACTCTATTCAAAAGAATTTGTCTGTACCAATGATAACTTCAAAGTCACCTTCACATTCCCATGTACATATTAATTCCAACAAGTCTACTTCCTGGTGTCAGTTTTCTCTTAGACTAAGTCATTTTCTATGCTAATAGCACAGCACCGTAAATTTGTTAAGTTATGAAGCAGTTAAGTGGGGTAAAAGATCAAGGCACTAGTTCTGATGATGCCTTCCTTCTTCCAGAACATGGTAAGGCAACAGTGAGTGTTAGAGAAGCCTAATAGCTTCTGAAGTAGTCGATTAATTCTTTTATTTATTAATCACATACAGGGGTTAGCCCTTTCATGTAATCAGAAACAAAATCATCAACTTTTGTCTGGACTCACCTCTTCTTATCTAATGTGGAGATTAAATTTCAACTTTACTTTTATAGAGGAGAGCTCATATTCAAAAAATTGTAATCTAGAATATTTGTATAACTGAAGAAATTTCTATTAAATTTTCCTGTATTAAAAATATTCCCATATTCTTTATGTAGTTGACAATAGACAATGTTGTTATTTTAAAATATGCATAAAAAATAAACATGCATGTATTCTGTCAAGGGCCAGGGAAATGTACAGCAGATGATAACTAGTGTTCAGATGTCAACCCAGCAGAGGAATGATTCTCTGATGGAGGAAAATCCTGTCCACGTAGGGCCTGTGAGACCACTGACTCTGGAAACTGTTTCACCTGTCTGTAATTTCCCATGTGAAAAAGCAACTATGGTATCTCCCCATTATCTGCACTAAAATGTGTAAACTCACGTGGTATGTACTTACAATCTCATGACTGAATCTCAATCTTATGGGCATATATATCAGTGGATGGTCCAAAAGGTGGCTTTAATTAAGCTGTGCAATTTTTATAAATAGAAAAAATGTTAGGATATGCTTCATAAAAAGATCTAATTTTTTCATATTGACCGTAAGATATTTAGAAGCCTATTCTCTGTAATTACCTAAACTAATAGGGCATACTGGTCTGATGAGGTATCTCTGTAGAGAGAGCGAGAGAGCACTATTTGTGATGGAGGAAGGCCATTGGCTAATAAAGGAACTACCTTGGCCCATTTTATTGGTTAGAAGATAGGTGGGAGAAGTAAACAGAACAGAACGCTGGGAGGAAGGGGAAGTGAGCTCAGACTCCACAGCTCTCCTCCCGGGAGCAGACACCTCAGAGAGACACCATGCCCTGCTCCCGGGCAGACACACGCCATGAAGCTCCGACCCAGGATGGACTAGGCTAGAATCTTCCCAGTAAGACCGGTTCTCACAGATTATTAGAGATGGGTTGATCGGGATATCAGAATTAGCCAGTAAGGGCTAGAGCTAAAGGGCCAAGCAGTGTTTAAATGAATACAGTTTGTGTGTTGTTATTTCGGGGCATAAGCTAGCCGGGCAGGCAGCCGGGTTGCTGGGAACGCAGCCCCGCCGCCCTTATTACTATATATTTGGACTTTCACATATGACACTTACTGATGAAATTACAAAAAGAATCAGATGTTGAATCAAAGTCCTTCAGAGACAAAACTGACCTTAATTGTTTGCCAACTTCTGTTGCCATGTCCAGCTGATAATGGGACTGTAAGCATTCTCTACTAAACTTTTAGCAATTAAAACTCTTCACAAACTTCTAGACAACAGTAGTGGTGCACGCCTTTAATCCCAGCATTCGGGAGGCAGAGGCAGGCAGATATCTGTGAGTTCGAGGCCAGCCTGGTATACAAGAGCTAGTTCCAGGGAGGCTCCAAAGCTACAGAGAAACCCTGTCTCAAAACAAAACCAAACCAAACCAAAACAAACAAGCAAACTTCTAACATCAGTTTATGTTATAAAACTCAAGCTTCAACTGTTTATTGTTTAGTTGCCAAATAACAATTAATCAATTAATCAAGTCCAAAGAAAATTAGTCTTAATGTCCAACTTCTGAGGATAAAGCCTCACGATTAGACAGAGCTACAGAGAATGGTCTGGCCTTGTAGCCAAAGACACAAAGCTCCCCCATTTTCTGTGTTCTGGGATTGCAGACAAGATAAGAGAATATGTATTGGGGTGTAGCTTTTGCTGGCCTCTGCTGCTGCTGCCTGCATGCAGTCCCCGTTTCCCGAGCAGGCAAGGCGTGAGAAAACGTGAAACCAAAGACACAGACTCTGAAAGATTCCAACACAAAAGCTTTTCATTGTAAACAGGTTGGGGGTTCTTATGGGGTTAGGGAAACTAAGCTGCTGCTGGAACATTTCTGGTTGGTCCTTTGGAAATTGGCAGGCACTGCTGGTGTGTTATGATTGGCTAGGGGAGTACATGATTATTTCCCATGCTTTTGGTTCTCTGACAGATTGTCTTGGCCAATTTTGCCTACTCACTGTGAGTTTGCATGTATTTGCATTGCTTGCGCTATTGGCCTGTCTCATCAGGGGCTGAGACATTTTCAATGCCACTGCCTGTGAAGGTGCCAAGCACTACATTCTTGCCTATGCATTGCCAAGGTAAATGGCTCGGCTCCTTATTGCTCACCCAAGGAATGCACTTTGTCCATGAGATGTAAGGTTTTTATTTTATTTTATTTTATTATTTTTGCTTCAAGCCTCCTGTAAAAAATGGTATTTAAGCTAAATGAACAAAGAAGCAAGAGAGATTTTGGAAACAGAGAATTGAAACCAAAGGGTTAAAACTACATAACTGGAACTAAAGAGATATAGAGGATTGTAGACAGTTAGGACAAGAGAGTTAGAACTGAAGACGAATAAAAGAGAATGACCCTCATATGATGTATGTGAGTCGTTGCTCCTCACATAAAAAAAAAATCAAATTGAAGACCTGGTATTAATCTACAAACCCATGAACACCTGGTTTTTGACAAAGAAGCTAAAAGTATACAATGGAAGAAAGAAAGCATCTTTAACAAATGGTGCTGGCATAACTGGATGTCAACCTGTAGAAGAATGAAAATAGATTCATATCTATCACCATGCACAAAACTAAAGTACAAATGGATTAAAGACCTCAATATAAATCCAACCACACTGAGCTTTATAAAAGAGAAAGTGGGAAGTAGCCTGCAATGCATGGGCACTGGGGACCACTTCCTACATATAACCCAGTAGCATAGACAATAAGAGGGGGAAAGTGTGTTTAGGAGAGGGAGGGAAGTGGCAGGAGGGGAAGAACTGGAAAATTTGATTGGTATTATTTATAAAGTAAAAAAACAAAGAAGAAAAAGGTAGCTTTAATCTCAGTTTTGCTTCACTGTGGACTTTTTCCTTGAACCCTGGAGGTAGCCTTGGAGAGCTAAGCTTTCAGGCTACCATTAGTATTGACATATATACTTTAAAAAATTAATTATTTCCTTTTTTATCCTTCTTGATGTAGAAGGCATTATTTTACCATTAGAGAAAAGTGATCACTTTGAACAAAATGTCCTGGAAAATTCATGACCATTCCACACGTGTATTTCTCTATTCACTACTTAATAAAATATAGTCTAAATGATCTATACTCTTAAGTATACAGGTGATGCTTCTAACATACAATACCATAATCTAATATCATTTTTTTTTCTTTTTGGTTAACTGTTTTAGTAACAGGGTCACTTTCTTCTTCTCTTTTTATCCTTCCTTTTTAATTTGTTTCTGTTATTTTTATGTATGAATATTTTTCCTGATGTATTTCTAAGTATCATATGTGTGCATAATACCCTTAGAGGTCAGAGGGCAGTATTGGATCCCCTAAAATTGAAGTTCCAGATAGTTGTGTTACTTTTTTGGTGCTGGTAATATAACCAGAGTCCTCTGGAAGAATAGCCAGTGTTCTTAACCACTGAACCATCTTTCAAACCACCAAAACTCCTCCCTTCTCTCTCTCTCTCTCTCTCTCTCTCTCTCTCTCTCTCTCTCCCTCCCTCCCTCCCTCCCTCCACCCCCCTCTCGTGGTTGCTTATTCCAATACTAGTTATATCACAATTGCACAATTTTGTACACAATTGCACAATTTTGCATACCTTGCCTGGCAGATTGGTATTGCAGTTCATACTTCTCACTGCTGGGTCAAACTCTCAGATATGTTTCTACTCCAGCAACATAGTATCTCCTAGTACTACCAAAGCCTGCTCTTGGGGAAGGAGCATCCAACTTGGTTCCAGCTGGATTGCTTTGCATCTTGCAACCATAATTTGTCCTGTATTCAGCAATAGGATCTCATCATGTAATTGTGGTAGGTAGCTAAGAGGGTGGGGTGAACCTGCGTTGTTTGGGGGATTTCTAGAGTTTCCCTGGCCACTAACTCAAAATGAAGTATCTCAAACATGGCATTGAGATATTGATTTAATGTCATATGGCTTCTATAGAATTTCCAGAGTTATGGTATACAGAATCTATTAAAAGATTGATTTTGAACATATTTAAAATGAGTATAGTCATGTTCTAAGATTTTCCCAAATGTCATTATAGCTTCAGTTTCCTTTAAGGATACAAAGGAAAGGGGGAAGCAGTTTTTAAAGGCCTACTTTGTGACCCCTGAGAAAGTCGCCTTTAGAGAGATGACTAGGTTTTGACAGAGGCCATTTTTTTATTTTTACCTCTCTGCCTCTGGTAATGACATGATGCACAGTCACCTTCTAATGCAACAGTTCCCCAAGTTGATTCTTGGGAGAATTCTGGAGGCTCAGTTCTCTAACCAGCTCTGCTCCTAAGAGTTTGATTAACCTGGGGCAATGCAACTAATTCTGCCAGCCCTAATTTAGTTATTAGAAAAAAGACAGTGGTTTCAGCCTCTTGAAATTCCACTGAAATTATAAAGATGAGTGAGGAAACTCTAGGATATGTTTTGGTTGCTCAGACAATGATTGTTCACAAGTATAAACTACCCGTAATATGTTTTAGCCTGAATTCAAACTGATGAGGCTCAGCTGTTTAATAGTGCATCCTATGGTGACAAGGAATTTTCACGACACCCTTGAGAGGGGCTTCTTCCACGAATGCACAATTCTTTCTCGAACTTAATAAGAGTCTTGATATGCCTCATCACAGAGTTACCATGATTGATTATATAATTTTGTGTTTCTATGAGAAAAAAAAATGTGAAGATAAATATGCTAAATTTCAGCCTAGTATTTTCACGGAGACACTTCTCACTGAGTGCCATGGTGCTTCAGACGAACAAAGCTTTGTCATGCCTTTCTAAAGTAAGATAAGTGGATAGGTTTCAAACGTGAGTATTTTGTCACTTGAACACATATTCCAGACTGGAATGAAGGGGGACTTTGAGAGTATCAAATCGATGATTATAATAAACACTGCCTGCATTAAGTCCTATAGCCTAGCAGATAATAGTGCTTGAGGGCGAAGAAATGAAGCAATTTCTGAAATGAGCAAGCTCCATCTCACCTCAACACATTCTGATTTTTGCAGATTCACTTTCAGAGAGTCTACAATGAACTATGCCAGTTTTAAAAAGCAAAGGCTCAATCACCGCCATCACTCTACATTTCCTTTGCCTCACTTAACTTTTTCATAGTGCTGGCTACACCTGAACATTGTGTGTGTGTGTGTGTGTGTGTGTGTGTGTGTGTGTGTGTGTGGTGTGTCTGTGTCTCTCTGTGTGTGTGTACACACATAGGAATGTTGCATAATATGTGAAATCATTACATTGGCTATCTGGAATTGTTTTTACTGTTTAGTCCCTACTGGTTTATAGAGTACCCTGAAGATGTATAAGGAATGCTTGTAGAATGGGTGACTTATGATAATTTTTGCATTTTAAAATGACAAAACAGTTCTTAATATATAATTAAAGTGGTTCATTGGGTAAAAACACTTGCTTCACAAACATGAGGATATGAATTCAAATCCCTAACACCCATATAAAAAGCCAGTGTAAGTTTCTATAGCCTCAACATTGAATAGCAACTGCATGTGGATACAGGAGCTAAGTGACAAGTCAGCCTAGATGCAACAGCCACTTCTGCTTTAGTTGGAAACTGTCTCAAAACAATACAGCAATAGAAGCAGAAATGCATCATTCTCCTGTGGCCTCCACATTCAGGAACATGGAGACATGGACCTGCATGCTCACATACCTATAAAAAATATATAATGCTGAAGTCACACCTATTTTTATTATGTCCATGCAGATGATATTCTTTTTCTTGGAATTTTCATACATGTGTTTATACAATGTATTTTAATCACATCTAGTCCCACTATCCATGCCTCGCTCCTGGGTCTCCCTGTCATGTCTTTTTTTTTTTCAACATCACATCCTCTTTTTGCTTTCTTTCTTGTTTTCTTATAACCCATTGAGTTCAGTCATGATATATTTATATACATATATGTATGAGGCCATTCACTGGATTGTTATCAACCAACCAGGGATCACAGTGTAAAGAAAACTGGCTCTTTTTCCCAAAACAGCCATCAACAATTAATAATAGCTCCTCAGAGGAGGCCCATGTGCTGACATATTTTCTTTTTTTAAAAAGATTTTTATTTATTATGTACATAGGTTTCTTCCTTCATGTATCCTGCAGTACAGAAGAGGACACCAGATCTTATTACAGATGGTTGTGAGCCACTATGTGGTTGCTGGGAATTGAACTCAGGATCTCTGGAAGAGCAGCCAGTGCTCTATTCCTCTGAGCCATCTCTCCAGCCACCTGACGTATTTTCTTTAAGCATTTTAATAGATGAACTATTTTAAAATCGTTTTTGAAGTGGCTGTGTTGTAATTATTTTTGTACTTTAGCTGAATAAATAAGAATATCTAGAAAAATATTGGAACATGATTTTGCTGCAAACTGAAAAACATAAGAATTTATATTTTTGAAATATTTATCAATTTGACATTCTGAGGTTATGCATTTGCAGCATATTTATTTTTTATGTATAAATTATGCATAAGCTTTCTATTTACATTTTTTGCCCTTTAAAAGTTAGTATGTAGCTATTAGACTACTAAGTTTATTTTGAAAGGTGTGATTGATTTACTTGTTGAACTAAGATATCAGAAGTCTGACCATTAACATTTCACAATTATGCAAATATGAATCCCCATTGTCTGGTAGTGAAGAGCTCAGAGAGGATTGGGGTATAGATAGCTTGTATTGTATAAATACAAGACTATTGGCATTCATATGCTCTTGATTATTATGGATCCTTTCCCATAACTTATATTTTTGTTATCAGGCATGCTTGCCGGTATGCTTTAATCTAACACAGCTTATTTTAAACTATTCTAACTTACTACTGAGTTCTTAGGGGAAAAGCAAAGCAGTGTGTAACCTCACCAGAACTGTAATATCTGAGCACTCGTGCAATGAAGCATATCGACTGTCTTTGAACACTGTGAGTTTTAGAGTCTGGGAATCCTTTGCTTTCCTCTTACGCATTTGCTTTGCTTTTGACTCGTTAGTCAATGGAACTTCATAGGTGTGTGATTTCTGAAAGAAAATACATTTATACAGAGCACCAATACATATTCTAAACTGCAAAGTTATTTCTTGTTAAAGGTTTTATCAATATAATGAAAGAACAGCTTCAAAGCCTAACAGTCAACAGGGCATTTTGTAAGCCCTTTCAAAGGAGTGCTCACAAGAATACTGAGCTAACCGAATTTAAACCCAAAACTCTCCCTGATTACTTTTATAAAGAATCGTTAGATATAACGCAAGTGATCCCTTTAGCCTCAGATAGTGCTTAGTCAATCTTAGTGATGATGCTTCCTTCTCTGTTGGAAGGGCAACTGCCATGCAGAGGGAGGAATAACAGTGCAACAGATAGGGCTGGGCCAGCTCTGGTTCTGTTGCTTAACATTCTATTATGATCTCTGGAAATTGAATTAAAAATGATTTATTCTTTCTTTATAAATAGCAAAGTCATATTATTTTCTTTTACTTTTTTGACATCAAACCATGAACTTTTTCTCTATCTATCTTTCTCGTTCTCTCTCGTGTTCTCTGGTGACATCTTTTTTACTATCAAGATTATTAACATGCATAAGAAGACTATTATTCCACTGAACAACTTCCATACACATAGTCAATTTTATAATTAAGAATAGAAAAATATTAATGCTACATGGCTTTCAATATCAGGTTTTAAAATGAAAGCTGGTTTATCCCAATTTTAACTCTAACTTATCTACATGTTCTTCTGAGGAGAAAAAAAAACTATGAAAAATGATTTTTCAAAGTTCAGTCATCAGGTATTCTCTAGGAAATGTAGGGCTTACACATGGCTGCCCATTGCTATGAAAGAATGCACCATTGATTGTAGCTGGTGTCAATCAGTATTATATCATTTTTTTTTTACAAGAACCTATGTCCATGAATTAAAAAGTGAGCAAGTACATAAATACAGAGATCTGAAAGAAAATTTCTACAGTATTTAAAATTCAATTATTTGGGATAAATGTAGCAATATTGAAAATTATCAAGGACTTAGTTCCAAATAAAAATTGATGCCAACTCTGTACATTTGAATATCTCTGTACATAAAATGGTGATATAGATGTTGGTGTAAGTATACATATCTAGACCCACAGACCCCCTCAACGTTACAATAAAGGGGAATTGCAGTAGGTATAAGGAAGTAGAGAAGTATTTTAAAAGTTAACAATGTAGTATATTCTGTGCTTAAATGAGAGTATGATTTAAACAGAAAGGATTATTTGAATGTTCCCTCATATGAAAATATATATGTTCCATTAATCAAGTTCACTGAACACTAACACTGATGGTCAAAACTGATTCCAATTTCTAAGACCTATACTATTGAACAAAAAATAAAAACTCAAATCACTTTGACATGAAGTAAAAATAATAAAAAACCAGACACTTATTTCTAATCACAAATCTGTGCAACCCAACTGCTGTATAACTTCTAAAAAAAAGAAAAGAAAACAAAAACAAAAACAAAATTTCTGCTCATTATTATGCTAAAACTTTTTATTCATAAAAGATGGGCATCAAATGCCTTCAAAGTAGTCTGATATGCTTTATAACATTGTAAATACCTCAGAAAATGTCAAGGACATTTAGTGATCACCAGTAGGCATTTTTTAGATTAAACTATAATACCCCTAAAGACAAAGGAATGAAAATGATGGGGAACTATTGTGAGGTGCACTCATGTAGGCTTCATGAAAATAGCAGCGTGCTGCCACTATACCCACAGTCTAGGAACTCTTCTGCCCTTTTCATAGGTTTGCATCAGTAGTGATTAACACAAGCAAATAAATAAGATAAAATTCTAGGAGGATATCATGTTTCCCTTAAAGGAGAAAACAAGATTCATCTCTGTTACTTTGAGGTCTAGTTTTTCCTGAAAGATCTAAGCTAAAACCTGGGTAGAAAGGAATTTCTACACTAATAAACAAAATTTGGTGCATGTGGGTAGATAAAAAAAAAAAGACCATTTTTTTGCAAGTAGCCATGAACATGAACCAAAACCATGTTGTACTGTGAATAAAAGTTGTAGAACTAATCCAAGCCTTCCTATAGCTTCCTTATTCTCCCAGATTACATTCTTTGGAATGATCTTGGCAACTCTGAGCCTCAAAATACTGTATCAAAAATTCCAAATTCAAACCCTATAGATCAAAGTAGATTTTAAAGTTATAAAAACAAATTGCATTGGGGGAAACCTCTTCCAAAAATGAAGTGAAATGATGGCCTTTGTAAACTCAACCCATCCACCACTGCCTCAGGTTTTCCCCCTCCTCAGTACATGCTGAAAATGATTAGATCAAAAGCTGACCAGTGGGAAACTTTATTACTTGCACATCCATTTATTTTTAACAAACAAGCAGAGTTCTCACCATATAGAACTTACCTGCTTTCTATATTTCCTAAATGCTCAGCTTTTCACTCTTCACAATAGCTCAGCCATAGTTATAGAGACGTTAAGCCATTGCTGCCCTTCTGGATTCTCTGCCATTCCCCTGAGCAACATCAAGTAGATACAGGGCCTTTCCTCTGTATTCTTTCTTCATTGAGATTTCCTGAGCTGCCCTTCACATTGCACTTCTGCATTGGGCTTGAAGGAGGCACTTGCTTACATATAAAATGCAAGATTTCCAAAAAGTCACCCCATAAATCTGCCACCTCTTAGCCATATCATTTTTCTGATCAGGCTTCAAATCCTCAAACATCCTATAAATATGTCACATGTATAGTAGTAAAAAAGAAACTAGATGACCTATTTTAATACAAGATAAAGCTGACTTCAGAATACAGTATATTATCAACTATAAAAATGGATATTACATTATGTAAAAGCAGTCAGTTTTCCAAAAGACAGATTTTTGGTTGACTATAAAGGAAACAAATATCTATAACCATAATTGGAGATGTCAACATTCTCCTTTCCATAATTTATTAAAAGAACAGTCAAAAATCCCAATAACATAGGAAAACCTGTCCATCTGAGGCTCTATTTGTGCAGAAACACATATTTACAGTGGTTTAAAGTTCATTCTTATTTATTTTTCCCATAGAGTATGTTATGATCATATTATTTTGTCTTCCCAAATTCCTACCCATAGACTCTCCATCTCTGTGCTCATCCAACTACATCTCCCTCTCCCTCTTCTTTCAACGAAAGATAAAAATCAAAACAAACAAGCATGTGGTATATTAACACAGTGAAGTATTACTCAGCTATTAAAAACAATGATAACATGATATTTTCTGGCAAAAGGATAGAACAGCAACAACAAATTATTCCTGAGTGTGGTAACTCTGACCCACAAAGATAAACATGGTACTCACTCATATGTGGATATTAGTCATAAAGTAAAGGATAACCAAGCTACAACGCACAGACCCAGAAATCTAAACCAAGAAGGGCTCAGAAGGGCTCAATGTGAAGGGGAAATATAATGGACATTACCAGTGGAAGGAAGGAGGGAACTAGAACAGGAAGTGGGGATGGGAACAGGAGCAATCAGGTTAGAGGAGATTGGAGGAAGCAAGTATTGGGAGAGATAGCTGACAGCTGGAATTTGGGGAACTAGACTCTCTGGAATGAACCAGAAACCTAGGGCAATGGAAACTACCAAGAATCTACAAGGATGACCATAGCTAAAACTCCTATCACTAAGGGATCTGGAACCTGTTCTAGCCATCGCCTGTACCAGGCAAGACTTTTAAGAGAGGGATTGAGACACCAACCCAACCACAAACCGTTCAACCTACAACTTGTTCTGCTTACAAGATGTGCTGGGATAAATATGGCAAAGAAATTATGGGAATTTCCAACTAATGATATAGCACACCTGGAATAGCACAGCTGGAAACCCATACCCTGAGAGGAAGGTCACCCCTGAGAATCAGGACCAGAAGCAGGATATCCCAGAGACCTAGGGTAGAAGCCAAGTGGGGACAAAAAGCCAATGAAATGATTCTTAATGATATTCTGCTATAGTCATAGTTTAATGCCTAGCCCTACTCTTATCAGAGATGTTTCATGCAGTAACTACTGGAAAAAGATGCAGAGACTGACGGCCTAATATTAGGCAGAGATCTGGAAATCCTGTGGAAGAGGGAGAGGAAGAATTATAGGACGTGGTGGTGTGAGGGACAGAACAAGAAAGCCCAGAGACAACTAACCTGAGCTCACCTGGGCTCACAGAAATATAATCAACAACCAGGGAGCCGGCATGAGACTGACCTAGGCTCTTTGGATATATGCTACATTTGTGTAACAAGATCTTCTACAGGGAGTGCAGAGGCTGTATATGACTCTCTTGTCTCCTTTTGGGACCCATTCTTCCTACTAGATTGACTCATCCAGCCTTAATAGAGGAGGTGCCTAATCTCACTGCAACTTGATATACCATGGCTGACTGATATCCATCTGAAGTGAAGCAGTGGAGAAGGAAAGGATGGCAGGAGCAGGTTTGGGAGAGGAACTGGAAAGAGGGGATGAAGGGAAATTTTTGACTGGGATGTAAAAACAAAACAAATAACCAAACAAGCAAAGAAAACATCGAGTCTGTTTTGTGTTGGCTAACTACTCAAGTTTGGAAGCAGCCTTTGATTGTGCTTAGTCACTTAGCACAGTGCCATTCCATTGGAGAAATTTTGTGTACACTTCCCCTTCTCAGTGCTGGGATTGTTGCCTGTTTGAGCCTGTACAGATCTTGTGCAGGCTGTACTGTTCCTGACTCCACGTATGTACCAACCTGTTGTGACAGGATGATACTGTGCTCTTAGAGTCATCTATAACCTCTAGCTTTCACAATATGCATGCCATTTTGTCTGTAGAGATTCCTGAGCCTTGGGAGAAATTTAAAACAGTTTAGAATTAAATGGAAATGAAAACACTGTATGGGACATTATGAAGGTGAAGTCCGTTCTAAGAAGAAAGTTACGGCACTAAGTACCTATATCAAAAGGAAATGGAGAAATCTTCTACTAGTTAGGCACAGTTGAATGCCCCAGAAAAGAAAGATTAAATAATACCCAAAATGGGTAGAGAGGAAGAACTAATCAAACTTGGAACTTAAAATCAATAAATAATAAATAACAAATATAAAAACAACAAAAAAAAGAGTTGGCTCTTAGAGAAAACCCAAAAAATTATGAAACCTTTTGCCAAATTAACCAAAAGGTGGAGGATTAAAATATAATGTAAGCAGAGATTAAATGAGAAACACTAAAACTAAACCAAGGAAATTTGGAGAATCATAAATACATACTTAAAAATCTGAATTCTACCGAAGTAGAAAACCTAAAATAAGGATGAATTTCTTGAGATACACAACCCATAAAGTTAAAGTAAGATGAAATAAGCTACTTAAGGAGACTCATAATCCAAACAGAATTTAAAGATGTAATTAAAAATCTAACCAAAAAAAAAATCCAAGGTCCAGATGGATTCAGCAGAATTCTTCCAGCCCTTCAAAGAAGAACTAATGCCAGAATTCCTCAAATTATTCTACAAACTTGAAACTGAAGTAATATGTCTTAACTCTTTTTATGAAGTCAGTATCAGTATGATACAAAAACCACACAGAAACAGCACAAAGGAAATTTGTTGGCCAATATTCTTTATAAACAAAGTTGCAAAAATTCTCAATAAACACTTATAAATTGAATTTAAAAACACATCCAAGATACCCACTGTCTACAGTTTTCAACTTTTTATTTAGTGGTATGAAATCAAATATCATGTACACAACTAACGTGACTCAAGTTCAATGATGTTCAAAGTTCTTGTATTAACAAATGTAAATTAATAGAAATCACATTAAAGATATTCACAGGTGATTATTAAATTAAAATCAGTTCTGAAAATTATATGGAATGCTCCCTCTAATATTTAACAATCAACAAACTTACATGAAACACATAGATCAAAGAAGAAGTCTTAAAAGACACATTTTTAATTATACTGGACATGAACGAAATGACATATCTAGATTGATGACATGCGGAGAAAGCAGTGTTCAGAAGAAAAATGATAACAAATGGTTATAATAAAATATTAGAGTCCTAGGATAAGCCAGCCACCCATGCTCAGTTATTAATTTCTTTGTCATCAGAATGAGATGAAAAGTTTTACCCATCCCTGTATAATACAGCTCCACAGTATTTTTTTAATCTCCTTTCTTCAGACTTGGAAGGCAAAACAACCCACCTCCTGCCTAACTTCTTCTCAGTAAGTTCTCACTGTGGCAGTAGACCTCTTCTTTCCCAAGATAAATGCATTCTTTTTCCCTTTGTTCAGGTCCCCTCTACTTATTGCACTGAAATACATTTCTAACCGTCCAATATCAATAACAACATACTACAGCGCATAACTGCAATGGCATACCAAATGGACCTCACACACACTAGATGAATGTGTCTTCCTCAGAGGCTCGTCAGCAGTCAGTGGCATGACTATCCTGTTCATGTTACACAGGGTCCCGGTCTAATGGAACAGGTTGCCATGTCCAATTCGTGTCTGTAAAGCCTACTAGGATCTTTCTATTCTCATTACTCACAATTCAAAATTAGTATGAAAGTGAGAAGAACATAGAATAATTATGCTTTATTTGTATGCGACTGGCCAGGCCTGAAAGCTAAAGATATAACAAATGAAACTCAATCACATGACAAGACTACATGACTGATCGTAACAGTCAGGAGGAACAATATGAATTTGGTGAAAAATAATATGGTATCCTTTTTATTACAATGTTTAGTAGTTTCTTTTGTACAAGAAACCCATAAGCAAATGGGTTTTATTGTCTGTATATTCTAAAAATAATAAATAATATAAAAACAAGTAGCTGAAGCTTTTTTTCTTCCTCTGAATACTGATCATATAAAAATGCATAGTTATTTTCATAGATAATTAATAGGCTAAGAAACTGAAGATTTCACAGGAAATTATAAATGTATTAAATGGAATTGAAAATAATTAGCTGCAATTAAGATCTACCAAAATAATCTACCAATATATTCTTTGGAGACATAAAATAGATGATGTGATTATTTTCAGTACTGAGGATATTTAGTTATTTTTCTCATTACTAAACATTTACAACTAGAATTATGACTCTTATCCAACCTAAGATTCTACATAAATTTCTACTTTTCACTTTCCACTATATATAGCCATAAATTAATCCCAACGAAAGGTTGAATTGGGATTCTAGTAATTATGAATGTGTTGTAAAACACAACTTGACTTTTAGCATCCGAGAGTAGCTCAAAACGTTCCCTATCCCAGTAGAGAGAAAAAGATGCTCTATTACTTGACATGAACTACATTTTGGACACAGACATGCAATGAAAGGAGGAATGTGAATCTCATGAAGTCCACTGCATTAGGAGTTTATAGTTACATTTTCTTTATGATCTAACAAATAGATCTGTCCTGAAGATCAGAGTACAAAGCTAGTCACACTAGTCAGTCAATTAGGCCAGGCAGTGGTGGCACACACTTAAAATCCTAGCAGCCACACTAGTTGGCCATAGAGGCTGGGTGGTGATGGTGCATGCCTTTAATACCAGCACTAAAGCTGGTATTAATACCAGCTCTATAAAACAGGATGAGGCAGGAACTCGCTCTCTTTTCAGTCAGAAGATTTCATAGGGTTAAGAGTTCCCTAGTGGTTTGGCTGCTTTGTTTCTCTGATCTTTCAGCTTGAACCCCAATATCTGTCTCTGGGTTTTTTATGAGTCATGCTATGTATTTTAATAAATAAAACTTTTCTGAGGAGCAGAAAAGCAAAACAGTCCCACTGGCCAACCTTATAGACCAGGGAGTGATAACACACACCATAATCCCAGTAGGCACACTAGCTTGCCACAGCAAGCAGGCAGTAGTGTTGTATGCCTTTAATCACAGACCTAGAGAGTATTATAAAACGTGAGGAGACAGCCCTCTGGCTCAGTCACATTCTGAGGGTTCCTGGAAGCAGGATCACTATTTTGTACTGAGGTCGAGGTAAGAGCCAGTGGCTGGCTACTTTGCCTTTTCTGGTCTTCAGGTTAAACCCCAATATCTATCTCTCATTTTTTAAACTTTTTAAAATTGACTTTATTGAGCTATATATTTTTCTCTGAGTTTTTATTAATCGTGCTACAGTGAGGACTCAAAAGTGTCTCCTTGCTGCTATTTCTTATAGAACTAAAACCTGTCCACACCTTGGTAAAATACATCCTGCTTGAGTAGGGAAGGAATTAACATATTTTTCTTCTAGAAATCACTAAAATTCCCTGCTCTTTTTGTTGAAAGTTCATTGCTTTTGAATAATGTGTAATAATGTATGGATTTATAGGACTTATTGTAATACCACATATACACAGTATATAATACTCCAATCTGGTTAATTGACAATTATACGATTTTATGTTTTGTCTTTAAGTCTGGGTTTTAATAACGCATGTAATATACAAATTTATTATTGTAAATTATAGTTCCTTTCTTAATTTATAAAGAATCAGTACTCAGCCTGGTCTACAGAGCTAGTTCCAGGACAGGCTCCAAAGCCACAGAGAAACCCTGTCTCGAAAAAAAAAAATCACTACTTATTATTTCTCTCTATGTTTATCCATCATAGTTAGATGGGCCCTGTTAACCAACTTCCCTCTACTCTCTTTACCATGTGATTTTTCCAGACTCCAGAAACTACTTTTCTACATTTTGTTTGACTCCTCTGAGTTTCTTATACATGATATCTAAAAGAGATTCACTTGAATGTACAATGTGATTACTAATTTATTCTTTTACCACTTATGTGTAAGAGTTTCCTTTCAGAGTTAGAGTGCTCATCTAACATTTTAAGGCTCCTAGTTCAGTATCCAGAACCAGAAATAAATGAAAGTTCCCTAGATCTATACCCTTTGCAGTAGTGGTTTGAATATAATTGACTCCATAATCTCATACGGAGTGGTACTATCAGGAAGTGGGGCTTTGTTGGAGTACGTGTAGCCTTATTGGAGCAAATGTGTCCCTGTCAGTTTGGAATTTGAGATCTCTTTTGTTCAAGATTGCCTAGTACGACAATCAGTCAACTTCCTGTCACGTGCAAGATGTAGCATTCTCAGCTTCAGCAACATATCTGTCTGCACGCTGCCATGGTACTCCCCCTGAGTGGACTGATCCTCTGAAACTGTAAGGGAACTACCCCCATTAAAATGTTTTCTTTATAAGTGTTGCCATGGTCATAGTGTCTATTCACAGCAGTTGAAAACCCTAAGACATTAGCCATCTTATTATTTTATGTACTTGATAATAGTCATTCTACTTGGTGTGATATGGTACCTTGTTATGGGTTTTACTTAAATGCTGGTGGATAATCATATTTTCAGTTTCTTGTATTTGTGATCAATTACATCTATTCTTTTAATAAATCTCTGGACAGAATCACTTGCTTGTTTTCCTTTAAAAGAATTTATTTACACTTGTATTGTGTGTCTGTGTGTGTTGTACACGCATGCATGCTTATGCATATCTGTTCAGGAGGAAAAAGGAAAATAAATTATTCCTAGTTTTGAAACTAGGAACTATACTAGTCTAATTTTTCTTAAAGATTCACACATATAGACACAAAATATTATATAAAAGATTATTATTAATATTAACTGTGGCATGGTGTCTTAGTTATGGTATCTATTGCTGTGAAGAGATGCCATGACCACTGCAACTCTTATAAAAAATATTTTATTGCATGGCTTACATTTTCAGAGATTGAGTCCATTATCATCATGGTGTGACATGGTGACATTCAGAAAACATAATGCTATAGAAGAAGCTGAGAGTCCTACATCTTGACCCTCAGACAGCAACAGGTTGTCTGATACTCTAGAACTGGTTTGAAGATATATGAGACCTCAAAGCTGATCCCCACAGGGACATACTTCCTCCAAGTGTGACATTTATTGTCAAAAGTAGGAAAATAGGTATCATTGAAAGAATAAACATAAAAAACACCTGAAATCTCACATACAAATAAACAAACATATATACAGATTTTTATGTGTACATGCATGCTACAGGAGAGAGATTAATATATCTCTCTTGTCAGTATACACAAGAAAAAATATGTGCATAGAAACATTAATACTAAACCCGTTTTTTCCCCCACTGGCAGAAGGGTTTGTTTCATATCATTTTAGAGTTTATGATTTACAGAGGCCAAGGAAGAAAATCAAAACAGTATTTTGAAGCACAAACCAAGGATGAAAACTGTTTACTGACTTGGATCCTTTGACTTGCTCAGCTCAGCTAGTTTTCTTATACATCCCAGGCCAACTTCAACAGGGATAGAACTGCCCCAGTAGGCCGCCCTGCCTCATCAGTTCTCAGTCAAGAAAATGATCCACAGGTATATTGTAGGCCAATGTGATGGAGATTAGTTCCGCAACAGTAATAGTAGTGTTCACAAGGCCTTAAGTTTGAACCCTGCACAATAAAACCAATCATTCTTTTATATGGGTAGAAAAATAATTTTACCATTTGTAAATGTATATTTTGATTGTGTTTATTTATTGTTTTTTAATTATTAAATTCATTATATTATGATATAATTCACATATAGAAATGAATTTATTTAAATGTAGAGTTGACTAGTTTTAAACAAAATAAAAATGTTGACTAAATGGAAGAGAGAACTAAAAGGTTAATGCGATCATCCATAGATTTTAAAATGGTATTAAGAAAAATGTTTGCCTCTTCTATTTTTAGTTTCCTAAAAACTGAAAATATGAATCCAGAATGATGAAATTCCCATCCTTCTGTGTTCGCATATAGAAAGTCTACCTGAAAAAGATCAGAGATGCAAATACAGCACCTAAAATTACTAGAAGAGTGTTTTTCGGCCTCAAATGTTCTATTATTTTCTTGGGTTTTTCATCTAAAAGCTATTTGACAAAAATATCTTAGTGTAACTCCAAGTTATTCTCTCTCTCTCTCTCTCTCTCTCTCTCTCTCTCTCTCTCTTTCTCTCTCTCGGTTTTTATAAAACAGAGTTTCTGTGTAACTTTGGAGCCTGTCTTGGAACTCACTTAGTAGACCAGGCTTGCCTCAAACTGATGGAGAACCACCTGTCTCTGCCTCCTGAATGCTGAGGTTAAAGGCATGTGCCATCACTGCCCACCAAATCCAAGTTATTCTTAAAGCTTTGTTTCAGCTGCTATGTACTACAAAACCAGTGAACACATCTTCCAACATTAAGGTTAAAAGAATTTAAGCTAGTTAGGTTAACTGGGACTCAATTGTTTTTTTCTAATCATTAACCTAAGTCACAGTTTATATGACTCCTCAATAGAAAATCGTATTGTATCAGTGTGAAACTTTCTTGTTTATATTTTTAATCACCAGAACTATTTAAACTAACCTTATTGTTAACATTTAGAAAGTACAGATTAAGAAGAAAACATCTTCATAATTATCCACAGGTAAAATTGTCCTGTAGAATGGGATGTTTCCATGAGATAAACACACCTTGTTATAGTCAATAGGAATCTCCCCATGCCCAGCCACATCATGCCAGATACTAGAGTAAGATAACAACAGCAAACATGTAAAGGCACAGCAAAAGCAAAAGATATTCCAGGGTCTGTGTCCTCTGGGCCTATCAGAGATTCACCAATCAGGGATTTTCCTCCTGGTGGACTGACACCTGAACTTCAATTGCTACCTGCTGCTCCTCTGATATGACTCCCAGCACTCGTTTCAACCTTGGGCATCTCTAAGGATCTGACCAAGCAAATACATTCGTTGACACATTATGCTACACACATGCATGCACACACACATGTATGTACACACATAGATTACTGAGATGTTAGTTACAAGGAAGATTATATTATTTCTGTAATTTTATAATTCAATGTGTCTTTTAAAAACTACCAAGTTTATAGTCATAATTTATTCTTGCCAAATACTTACAATTTAATTGTTCTTAGTCTAAATATATCCAAATTAGCAAAAACAAACATATTTTCAAGCATTCTTTTACCTTTTTTAACATCTGGGAATGTAATAGTTTGTCACCATTTGTCATTTATGTAAAATACACACGTGTCACCAGCTATTGTGTACTCCCTATCCTGGTAGAGTAGAATGATCTCCAACACAGCTGTCCCCAGCAATACCCCCAGAAACTTGTAAATTTACATCATTGGCTTCTACAACACAATTAATTTGTGTGTGTTTCCTAGCAGCAATTAGCAGCCAGCACAAGTTTTAATGAAATAAACTTGTGATTCCCACAGGGACTATTTATAATGAACACTACAAAGCAACAAGAGCTTCAAACTATTTACATTAAGAATTGATTAATAACAAAGTCATTAAGCCCCATATTCGATTGCATATTGTGCCAATTTAAGGGATTCTGCTAATTAAGTAATCATAATCGTTTGCATATGCTATATCTAATTAACTTTTTATATCTCTTTAAGCTTTTCCTCCAGGACCAATAGCATTCAAGTAGCAATAGCAAAAGGAACGTTTAAACCATTTCTTGGAATATTGTTTCCTGATAAAGTGAATTTCTATGAAAACACTTGGAGAGCTTAATCAGACAAAGTGCTCGTTCAGGACGATTACTTTGGTCTATACTACATTTGCTCTTGAGGAAATGGATTAACATTAGGTTAGGGTTAAAAGGACTTTAAATGTATCTATGTAAATGAAATTCAGAAACTTGTTTTAAATTTCTGGAAAACTTTAGTCCTAGAGTTCTAATGTGTGAAATAACAGTATCGATCTATTCTCTGTTCATGTGATTTAGAATATTACAGTGTCACCTAGGAAGATTCTAAGAAAATCTCAGTGGTAAGTGAAAGCTCATGAAAAAGATGACACATTCAGTCCTACCTTAACAAATCTCATCTATTCTAAGAAAAATTTTAAAATAATATTTTATTACTCAATAGCATCTTGTAAAACTTACATAATTTTCAATAGCTTTAAAGTATTATAAGTCATTATACATTAAATATTTATTATGTAGTTACAAAGAATAATAATGTACAAAATTAATTACTATAAACAAAAATGGCAGACTTGATTGTAGACATTAGCCAATTAATTATATATTATTACTTATGTAGTTTCTGCTTGTTTGTTTCCCTAAATATGAATTTCTGTTTGGAGTGAATTGCCTGGAATTTTCCTAACAATTTACTGAGAGATGTATTTCATTATAGTTAGTTAAATTTATAATATTGAGTGTTAACTATATTTTAAATATCTGTGCTGCAGCTTTGGATATAAAATTCCATTACTAGTGCTTAGAATTTTATAAAACAGTTTTGATAATTTGCATATGAAAAAAATTAAAATGTATTAAGTAATCTTTCTAGGTAAGAAAAAGAACAACAACAACAAAAATCCTAAAACCTTTACTAAATAAGCATCTTTCAAAGTATCAAACATTTTATCCGTATCACACTTCCACTAAGGCTCAGGGAAGACGCATTAGATAAATATAAGAGGTTGAGGACTAGGAGGAGTACTTTAAAACACTGTCTTCCCTCATCAGCATCATTAATTTTTGAGAGAGTAGCCACAGATGGGTTTATGACACCCCAGTGGATTGACCCATCCTCATGGGGATGCAACTATCATTGGACTTATTGGGGTATCAGAAGAAGAAGAGAGGTAAAAGGGGGCAGTGAGGAGGGTGACAAAGGAGGAAAGAGGACAGATATGATTTCTTTGTATTGTACATAAACTTCAGCAAATAAACAAAAAAATTAAAAAACAAAGAAAATTCTTGGAAGCCAATTTAGTAGATCAATACACACACACATACAGACACACACACACACAACCACCACCATCACCACCACCACCACCACCAAGAACAACAACAATAACAAAAACTGCTAGTTAAACACTGTTTCAAAATAATCTATGACCTCATTTCATCAAGAATCTGTACCTGTTATCTGTTATGTTCTAATTCACTGGCAATAGTGAATCCTCTTTTGAATTTCTTACAAAAAAAACAGAATTAATGTATAATGTTATGCCTGGTTAAAAATAGTCATAAAACTATCACTTGTTTATATATCATGTATAATGTTGAGCCTGTTTGACCAAGAGAAAAATGGCTGAAACAAAACACTACCATCTTGGAACCAAGTTTCTGTCCTCCAATATTTTTGGGGTAGTCATGTCTTCATAAATAAAAATGCTAAGTACCTTTAAAAGAGTACTCTCTGTAAGTATTATTAATAGGTATGGCTCTCAACAATTGTGAGCTCAGTTTCTCCTGTCTCTATTAAGAAGTCAGAATATGACTTAGGCCATTTTGAACCATTAAAATGAGCCATTTCAGATAACTTTGAAAGAGAAACTTCATTTCAAACCAAAGGGTTAATAAAAGTCCAGTGAAAATGTGGCCATTTGAAATTATTATTTTTTATTTCATACATCCACACTCTTTTTTTTTGCTATTGTTGTGTTGTTTTGTTCTTTTGTTTGATTTTTTAACAACAGTCCTGGCTATCTTGGAACTCATTCTGTTGACCAGGTTGACCTTGAATTCACAAAGATCTGCCTGCTTCTGCCTCTTGAATGCTGGGATTAAAGGTGTATGCAACCACCACCCAGAACACACTCTTTTTTCATTAATATTTATTTTATTATTTTTAATAATGTGTAAGTGTGGGTACATCTGCGTGTAGGTTTGTGCTTATGAGTGTGAGTACTCATGGAGGCCAGAAGGGAATAATGTGTCCTCTTGAGCTGGCTCAGTGTAGCTGTGAGATTTGTAACAAGAAGAATACAGGCTGAATTCCAGTCCCCAAAAGACATCTCCCCAACCCTAAATTAACAGATTTGAGAAAGCCTTACAATAGTAGATGTAAATTGAAAAACACTACAAAATATTTTCGAGCGAACAGAGTCAAGGCAAAAACAACACAGATGAAAGAAGTAACCTAAAGTGTGTCAACAAACAGTGGGGGTTTTTACATTGTGTGATGGGTGTCAGCATTTCTTTCAGATTATAGAGCAATTTGTGGAGCTGGAGAGACACCTGGGCTGTTAATATTCTTGGGATGTACTATTCTTGCAAGAGACCCAGTTGAATCCACTACACCCACGTCTAGTGTCTTATAACCATCAGTAACTTCATCATCACTAGGGAATTTTCAGTCCCTGGCCTTGATAGACATCTTCACTCACGTGGCCACACTCATCTGCTAAATCTCACAACATACATAAAATTAAAAATTAGTAAAACATTTTAAAGACAATTTGCATTGATTATTTCATTTTGCTCAAAATATTCATTAATGAAAAATAAGGATGTAAGCCAAGCGGTGCTGGCTCAGTCCTTTAATCCATAACTAGGGAGGCAGAGGCAGGCAGATCTCTTTGAGTTTGAGGCCAGCCTATCCTACAAGAGCTAGTTCCAGAACAGTCTCCAATGTTACACAGAGAAACCCTTTCTCAAGAAACAAACAAAATAAAAACAAAGAAAGAAAAAGAAGTATTTCGAAGTACTACCTTTTACTCATGTTTCTCTCTTATTTTCATATGAGTTTAAATACAAAATTACTATTTATAATTTTATTTCTAGTTAAGATTACTAAATAAAAATAACTAGGTAAAATCGTCTAGGTAAAAATCATGTTTAAGGATATAAAAATCCTGACCATCTTGGAATAAAATTACTTGTTTGACTTTACAAAATACATTTTCAACATTGGAATGAATTGCTTCTTTACATTAAAAGTACAGAAAATGTTAGGATATATATATATATATGTATATATGTATATATGTATATGTATGAATTTATACTTATAAAGCAGGTGAGAAATTAGAAAGTCATGCAAATTTACATATCAGTTTCAATGAGCATTAATCAGTGAGTATATAGAGTACAAACCTCAAAAAGTTTGTTATCAGTATACTGTTTTTATAAAACTTCTGCCTGTAGCAGTAATTCTGATTGGTCTTAAATGCAAAAAGATCAGATAGACAAAGAAGCAAGACCCAGCCAAGTCTTCTCTATCACTACTCAGCCTGAAAAGGGAGTGAACTTCTGTCAACACTCACCTTATTTTCCTCTATCTACACAGCCTTATGACTTCCTGTTTCCTCCTCCCTAGTGCTGGGAATAAAGACCTGTTCTTTCCAAGTTCTGGAATTAAAGGCTTGAGATCCCAAGTGCTAGAATTAATGGTTTTTGCCACCACTGGCAGATCTCTATGGTTAACTAATGGCTATTTCTGCACTCTGATCTCTGGGCAAGCTTTATTTGTTAGAGCATAAACAAAATAACACAATTTCAACATTTTGTCTAAAATAAAAAGGAAGACTATAACTAATATATGAACAACTATATACAATAAGTACAATAACTTTATACAATAAATGCAGACAATAATACATCAATATGTATTATTGTGTGCATTTATTGTATAAATAAACATAAACATTTGACAAATTCAGAGAAAATACTCCATTATCCACCCTACTTTGGTACCTATTTTACTTTCTAGTCTAACTTACATTAGAATATTTTTGTATAACAAAATTATCTTTTTATGTCTCAAACCTTACACACTATATAATTCTTTAGTGTATTACTTTTCTGAAGATGGTAACAAGGAAAACTGTAACTATAAATTCTTCAGAATAAGCCTTTTTATGTTGTGAATACGTTTTGTTCCCATTGGTTAATAAAGTAGCTGATTTGGCCAAAGCCAGACAAAATATAGCTAGGCAGGAAATCCAAACAGAGGAACAGGGAGAAGAAGGGCAGAGTCAAGACTACAGCAGCCAACCAGCTGTGGAACAAGATGTCAAAAACCAGTAAGCCACGAGCCACGTGGTAATACATAAAATAATAGAAATTGGTTACTTTACCTAGTAATTGGTTAGTTTATGTAGTAAGAGCTAGATAGTAATAAGTTTGACCTAATAGGCCAAACAGTTTGTAATTCATATTAAGCCTCTGAGTGATTATTTTAATAGCAGCTGCAGGATCAGGCAAAACAGGAAAAGCCTCAGTTTATATCACCTTACCTCTACATTTATTTAATATTTTCTTTTTTTATAAAATATACAAAATTGTGATTTCTGGATTGCTCAATTTTAAATAGATAGTCATATGAATAGTGATTGAATTTCAAAACAAGTAGGAGAATATATTAAAATGAAAAAATATATTAATATATTTATACATGATGTTCAGGGTAATAAATAATATTATGTCAGACACAAGCAGGAATCTCCCCTTGTGAAAGGCCCACAGCCACATCGGGTTGGAATGTGAGCAGTGTGATAATTAACTTGAAAGTTTGTCGGACATAATGATAGATTATGTTGCCACGTGAACTCTAAAACAGAGTTGACCTTAGAAATAAGGAAAAATATAAATGTATTGAAACCAGGAAAGGATAAAATTATTTACACTATTAAACTCATGACAATTTTTAACCATTTGTTATCCGAGCGTACTCACAGAAAATGTCCAATTGCCATTTTGAAAGAGACAAGTGAGCAGAAAGAAATCTTGTATTGTCTGTCTTTGTAGGAAAAAATATGAATGTTTGAAAAGTTACATTACTGCTGCTGGTTGGTGGTTGATGGTTTTTGTATAGTATCTAATAATTAAAATGTTTTAATAATTTAATAGTATCTTAGGTTATAGCTTGCTTTCTTTGTAATATAATGATAATTATTAAGGTTTGTATATAAAATAATTGAGAAATTTTTTCATATAAAAGTTACCTTAAATAATCAAGATTATTCCTGATTATTGTTGACATGAGTTATGTTTATAGGTTGGTAGTGTTTCAACATGTATTTCATGTTGGATAGTGCATTGAAAATTCTTTTCCTCTGTAGATCAATTTTCTAGGTTTAAAAATATTTTCAGGAATCTTGATTTCTCTTTCAATCCTCCATTTTTATATGCACCTCAGTTTTTGAAGTTAGAGCAATAAAGGTTGAGTTTATCTGTCATCTACCTATAATGTTAGGGCGTATCCAGACACTTTTATCTCTTCATGTCATTTCCCATTAGACCCACATGATAATATTTCATAAACCACAGCACAATTAGCTTCTACTTCCCACTCTTTCCTGGCAGTCAAACCTCGCTATTTACAATCACTTATTCAACCTGTCCGATGTAAAACACATTTGGTCAACCACATATTCCTTGATGTCCTGTGTTTTATTTCCATCTGTTCCAAGCAGAAGTAAAATGCTGTATTCACTTATTCTCAACACAACCACAGCAAATTCCTTTTATCTCATGCCTTGGTCGTAATTGTGTTCTTGTGCAGTTAGCCTGTAATTAGAGTAGACTCCATCTCATTTTGAATCAAGTTTCTGTGTCATTAAAAATAATTCCTTGAGTTGTCCAGTCTTTTATTACTTCCAGGTAATATCTACTTTTCAATTAGTATTTAATTTATTTTATATCAATATAACTTTATAAGATTAATTACATACCCCAGGATATTATTAAAATATTTAGCATACATTATCTATACAATGCTTTGTATACTTATGTGGTATAAAGTGTAGTGGTTATGTTTATTGTAGTTATTAAAGTATGGTCCACAAGACCAAACAAACATAGCTTTAAAATAATGCTTCTGTCACGTGCTTGCTTTCTGAAAACACCTGAAACATTTCTCCATACTGTCATGTAGTCCTACCCTCTGAAGATAGTCTCTGTCAAGAATGTCAAATAATCAGCATCAAAGGCTTCATCTCACAGGTAGAAAGCATTTAAAAATAGATGATGGTTTCATGAATATTGTTATAGTTATTGGTGATATACATATCATATATCTATATCTATATCATCTATATCTTAACCTTCTCAGAGCTAGAGCAGTATTTTGTTATCTACCTTCACAAGAACATGGCCAGCTTCTAGTAGGAGACATTGCAACCCTATGTAAAGTGAATATCATAATAGTTATAAACACAATTTAGACTTAAAAATCACTATTAAAACTTCTATCCGCAAGAACACACATTATTAGATAATAAGAATGATGTTTTAGTATAATATTACTATTAGAAATGTGAGAAATAAAATTCTGAAAGACTTAAATTTATGACTAAAATCATGCATTTCATACCTATTCGAAGTGTTGATACAATATTTTGAAGTGGAAGAATTTTCATAAGAAATTGAAGAAAACTATTTCTGTGTTAGATATGTGAAAGTTTTTCTCAAGAGCTCATAACTTTTCTTCTAGCTGTGATAATAAAATTATACTTGGAGACCACAAGTATGAAAGAGGCTTGTACATTCTCAGGATATATAATATTTTGTTCACTTTCCTAGAAGTCATATTCTGGGGAAATTCTTCAAGAGAAAGATATTTCTCATAAGAATTTCTGGCCCTTTCTTTCTGTTTTAATTGAAAATTGATCATTTTCACCTGTAATATATCCTGATTATTATTTTTCCTTCCTCTACTCTTCCTGTTACCATCCCATCTGGATCCATCCCCTTTCTATCTTTCGTTACAGAACAAGTGGACTTCAAAGAGACATTGATAAAATATAATAAGATAAAATGAAAAATAAGACATCAGTCAGAGAAGCAAGTAGGCTGACTACAGATCTTCACCCCTCCCTCTAGTCCTCCAAATTCAATACCCCAGTCTAATGCCCAACTTTGAAGTAGAGCCTTAGATTACTGTTGTTTTTAATAGTCATAGAAAAGAAATTGGATAAGTCTTGATGTTATTTTCTTTAAAGAGTTGCTTAGAAACCTAAATGAGATCACTGGGTGGTTCCTGCGGCTCATCTGAATGTGATTACAGTTGATTACATTAAAGTTCACCTCACTGGGGCAAAACAAGGTAAGATATTTGTACTGGAAACAGAGTAAATAAGTGTTTGTTTTTTTAATTCTCAGGAAGTATCTGAGGGATGAAATTAGATCTTACACAAGAGCTGTATGCATTCAGGCCTTATGCCTGGCTCATTGATATTTTACCATGAAACATCTGTATTAGAAAGAAATATTGGCTGAATATGAGCTACCTTATTGGAAGTGTCCTTCATTTTAACTGGAATTTAAATATACTCATGGGTGATGGTCATTTTTACTTTATCATTTCCCATAATTCTTTTGTCTTTTTATTTTTTTAACTATTTTTCCATTTATAATAACTTTCTTCATTGACTCAGAACTTAAACCAGCATTGAGATATACAGTAATGCTTTCTTTTAAATTTAAAACTGTAAAAAAAATGAAATGATGTCAATATATGATTTATAAAACATGGAGCAGGAGATGCTGTCAGATATCTAGTACAGAATAACTGATGGATTGGCAGTGTGACAAAGACTCAATATGGATAAATGTATATGCTTCTTTTGTCTAAAGTGTGAAGAAGGTGCTAATTCTGATTGCTCTAATATAGAAAAAACAGGGTCTTATCCATAAGTTTGTGTAAGTTATGACAGCCTAGGGAAATTGGTTCTATAAGAACACTATATCCCAAATCCAAAGCCATAATGGCTTCATTTGTTGAGCTTACAAATCCAAAGTCTCCAGGAAAATCTTAGAACCCTTGGTAATAATGCTATGTACCGTATCAGAACGTAAATGTCTTGACTTCTGGCTAGGTTATAACCCCAGCAGCTGGGCAACCGGGAGAAGGAGAAATTGAACACCACTGGCCATGCCCCCTGCCTTAGAACCAGGAAATCAATGAGGTCAAACTCTGATTACACTTGTGAATATGTCATCTAGGGTTACAACCAAGTATTGCCACCTATAATTGCGTTGCATTAAAATAAATAAATATATTAAATTCATTGATTATGAAAATCAATATCTATTTTATATATTCATCCATTTATTCAACTGAGATCTTTTAATATTCATTAATTTTCAAAGGCAATGGTTATGAAAAACCTATTTTTATATATTTAAATTTTGTGATGACATCAGCATTCCATGTTTACAGTATTATTTAGCAAACAGAAAAGCTTAACTTGCTAAGAAAAACAGATTCTCACTAACAGAGGATGATTGTCATAGAAAAAATCAAATCCATTTAATTTTATGTCAAAGAGTCATTATAAAAGAAGCATGTATTGACTGCTAATATTTAATTTATGAAGATTTTACAGTATTCCAAATTAGAATACATTTTTAGGCAACTATTCTGAAGAATTCCAAGAAGTTTTGACGGTCAGGATTGCTACGTTACAGTGATAGCATTGGGAAACACACAAAATAAGAGAATTTCTCTAGATTAAAATTGTATCAAGACAATAATAATTTGCATGCACTTTAAAATTTGAGAAAACAGGTTATGTACACTGCAAAAGACACCCGTCACTGTTTTTAGGAACATGTTGGCCACTCATAAGCATTAAGGGAAACAACATTAAAGGACATGTTAATGAGGTGAATTCTGCCCCTTCCCAAAGACCAGATACATACGTTAAATATTTAACTCCCAACACTCCAAATTGTCAATGTATTGTAACATGGAGCCTTTAAAGAAGTAATTAAATTAATTAAATTGGACCCTGTTAATTATGACTAGTATTTGTTAAAGGAAAGAAATGTAACCTGGTGGTTACACCTTTAATCCAACACTCAGGAGGCAGAGGCAGGTGGATATTTGTGAGTTCCAGACCAACCTCCTCTACACGATCTAGTTCCAGGACACACACACACAAAAATGGCCCTAGGACTTACCACAGGGCAGAAAACCCTGACTGCTCTTTGGACTGGAGAGGGAGGGGGAAAGGAGTAGGGGGAGGGGGAGAAGGGTGGGAGGAGGGGGAGAAGGGCGGGAGGAGGGGGAGGGAAATGGGAGGCTGGGAGGAGGTGGAAACTTGTTTTTTTTTTCTTTTTCTCCTTTTCTCAATAAAAAAAAAAGAAGAAAAAAAAGAACTAGTTAGTAATAAACCTGAACTAATAGACCAAACAGTTTGTAATCAAAAAAAAAAAAAAAATGGCAACATGCTTTCCTCTTTTAAGACAGTGGTCACTTTAAGAGAACAGATCCTATAGCATGAAACCATCAGGCCATGTTGGTGGGAAGGTTGCATGGGTATTAATATCACAAGCACTTATTATTTATGTCTGTCAATAATCTGATAGTTTTTGTTGACTATATCTGATTTATGTTCATAGGATTAATCATCCTGGGATGATCTGTGTAAATCAGCTTCAAGAGAGAGGGAGGACCAACCACTGTGACAGTAACAGGGAGTAGTGTGGATATGCAAAGGGCAATTACCCAAGACTTGTTCATCTCTCTCCCATCTTTTTAATAGATGATACTCACTTCACTGGCAGCAATGATGTCAGTCAGGTAGACAAATAATGGGGCCTTGGAAGCCATTGAAGAGAGGTGGGTCCTTCCTCACTTTACCTCCAGTTTCCCTAGAAACAAAAGAAAGAGAAATCTTTCCTTAGGATTTTAAACTATGAAAACATGAATGTATTTGTTCTTTGTTGTGTCCCATTAAGACAAATCTATTTCTTGTTGTTTAAGGGAATATACTCTAAATTCTACCTCTGGTCTTGAATAAAGACCTGATATTCTGTACAAAATATTACAAACTGTCATCTCCCTTTTTAAAGAATTAGTCCAGAGTCAGGAATGGGTTCTATCAAATAGAATGGGTCATATATCCAATTTTAAATTGTCAGGTATTCCCATAACATATATGCCACTATTGCATCAGTATACTCTATAGCCAAGTAAAGATTTTAGTTTGTAGAGTTTGTAGCTAGGTGATACTGATTATTACTTTTCTTTTATGGTCACATACAACTGTATCTTCTAGCAACATGAATGTTAGTAAGTATGGCCCTTCAATTTGTACATCAACTTAATTTTTCAATACTTGATGTTGTAAGTAAGTTGTGTCTTCATCAACAGGATCTTCCAATTAGGTAATGAAGAGTAATCAATAATCTCAACAAGAGTGTGTGATATTTGAGTGTCTCTATAGGATGCTTTTGGCCATTGAGTCAACCAGATGTAACCCATTCCAAGCTTTAGATTTTAACAGAACAAAACTTATTAAGAAACAAAACATGCAAACAACAATTAAAACAACACAAATGTGTTACTGATGATGTGGCAGGATCCATACAACTTCTTCAGGGAAGAGTGCCTGAGAATAGCAGAAAAAGCTCTCCTTGTGGTAAAGCCACTGGAAAAAATGACAGGGGTGATAGCCCTGGAGATAATGGAAAGCTGCCTGCATAATTCTGGGCACGATCCAAGGAGTGTGTATGTGGGTGCTGTATGCTCTCCTTTCTTCCACAGTGCTAGCCATATTGCTGGCCTGAATGAGTCAAAATATCATGAATTTAATATTATGTATTTGCATAACTGGTTTTGAAAGAATAATTTTAACCATAAAAGCTTTAAAGAAAGGCTATTAAATAGATGGCATCAAGAGTTAATGGGAGCATTCAAGGAATAGAAAACAAAACAGAATGCCAAAAAAATAAAAATAAATAAATAAATAATGCTGTTCTCTCTTTTCTAATACGTGTATCCCAAGAAGTTAAGGGAAATTGACTTTAGGACCAGGAACAAGCAGTGCCAACTAGTAAGAGAAAGTTTAGAGGTTGTGTTGCATTTAAGATAAATGGATAAACCTGGTATGTCCCTAGAATGGCTAGAACATTATAAAATACAGAATGGATTGATCCAGCTTTGGCTGATGAGTTAGTGAGAACCCAGATCCTATCAAATGTAAATTTTAACCACAGGAGACAAAACTGGCTCTCACTTTGCATGACACTGTATTCATATGTTCTGCCAACTGGGTAGGTGTGCCTCATTAGAGTAGTTCTTTTTTTTTAAATATTTATTTTATTTATTTATTATGTATACAATATTCTGTCTGTGTGTATGCCTGCAGGCTGAAAGAGGGCACCAGACCTCTTTACAGATAGTTGTGAGCCACCATGTGGTTGCCGGGAATTGAACTCAGGACCTTTGGAAGAGCAGGCAATGCTCTTAACCACTGAGCCATCTCTCCAGCCCCCTAAAGCCAAAACTTTTTATCTGTATGCAGATTCCTAAATAGCATTTCTAAGAGAATAGAGAAAAAAATATCTTCCTCAATGTTATGAAGCTGGAGATAATTCAAATTGATTTGGGGACTGGTGAGATAAGTGTATTCAAGAACCTTCAAAATTGCATATATTATTTTTTTTAAGAGTAAAAGACTGTCTTGGCAGATTTTATGAGTTATAACAATCTAAAAGTGCCTTTATGTGACCTGATGCAAATTATAAAAATATTATTAGTCTTGTCAAATTAGTACAATAACAGCATCATGGTTTAGACAGAGAATTTTTCTGCAATCATGTATGAATATATTTGGCAAATATATTATAGAGAAAATAAGACAATGGTGAGAATTGAAGGATTAGTTTTGGTGCTCCACCTAACTGTATCTGAGCAGTCACTTCATTTTTCTGGCTAATGGTGTCCTTTGTCATACAGTAGGATGGGTTAATTAAAAAACCTTTGTGTTGCCAGGCGGTGGTGGCGCACGCCTTTAATCCCAGCACTTGGGAGGCAGAGGCAGGCAGATCTCTGTGAGTTCGAGACCAGCCTGGTCTACAAGAGTTAGTTCCAGGACAGGCTCCAAAACCACATAGAAACCCTGCCTCAAAAAAACAAACAAACAAAAAAAAAAAAACCTTTGTGTTTCAAATAAGAACTGGGGACCATTAAATGTTACTGTTATCACTCATTTAATGTCACTAATAATGAAGGCTTGTCCTTTTATATTAATATGAATATGTATACTTAATATTTGTTCATAAGGATATTAAATAAAAGGCTATTTAAATATGTCTACAAATTATTTTGAAGTAACAACTACTTAGTCTACACCTGGTTTGCAATACCAAAGAGGAAAAAATAAAGTGTTAACTTTTAATTATTGATGGCCCTTTTACAAGCCGTAACATGAGTAAGAGAGGAATAGATTAATGTTATGAAGGTATCAAATTAGCCGCCTCCTGGGGTTTGGCTGGAAGGAAAATGATTGTGTGTGTGTGTGTGTGTGTGTGTGTGTGTGTGTGCGTGCGTTTCAAGTACCATTATTATTTAATGTATTTGTCCAGGATTAAAGATAGCATTATTTAAATGATATTTTATTATATTTTATCTTCTACGTTAAGTACATTTATGTATATTCTTTATTACCATAAAGAACTCATTTTTTTTCTTAAAACATTCTCCTCTTTCTCTTTTCTCTTTGTGTGTGTGTGTGTGTATGTGTGTGTGCACTTCAGCACAGAAAAATAAGTATACATACAGAAGAAAATCAGAGATAGCCAGTATAAAATTATTCCCTGGTACAAGCAAGTAAAACCTAGTAGCAAGAATGGGATTGAGTGCCTAAATATGACTAAGTATTAAGAAGAGAAATTATATCAATATCTACAGACATTTAAATGTGTTGTTATATTATGTAAAATCAATAGTTTAAAAAATAGTGATCTTTTCTCATTCAGAGTAATAATAAATCTTCTAAAATATTAGAATTTATCTCATGCATTATTTTTATTTGCATTTGAGATATATTGTTTGCTTGCATTGTTTTAGCACTGTGTTCATGTACATGCAGGCGCTCGAGTGCACACAGTTCTCATAATGCATGTGTTGCCCTCAATGGAGAACTTGTAGGAATGTGTTCTCTGTTAGCAACTGTAAATCTACAAGTATACATGCAGGTTTGTATGTTTCTATGGATATATTCCTGGTGACTAAAAGTTTTGGAATTTTTGGAAAGCGATAATAGGAAGAGTCTAGACTGAACTCCCAAGCTCCTTGAATTTCCTGGTTGTGTAGAACATTAAGTAAACTTCTTTCTTATTTCATTTTGATAAATTGTGAGAAATTTAGTGACAGTAAATTGAAATGTGACTTTAGGGGAAAGAAACATAACGGCTAAGTTTTCAAAATGAAACTTCTTTTAACTTTTTTCCCTCTTATCCTTACCTCTTCTTTTTTTCTTTCTTTCTGTCTTTCTTTCTTTCTTTCTTTCTTTCTTTCTTTTTTGCTATCCACTAGTATGACTAGAATTGTTTCATTACAATTACAATGATACATTTTTATGAATCTATGTCTGTACTGATTATGGAATAAAAGTAGCTTGATTAACTCCTTAAAACTAAGTAAAGCCACTCATAAAAAACCATGAGTAGATTCTAGCTGAAATCTGGTCCACATTACTCACTTTAGTTATGGAAGAACTCTTTGGTCGTAAATTTATATTCTTGTCATTCATTTCACAAGTGTTCAGATTCAGGGCATTCAGATAAATTTATATTCTCTGTGACAATGCAGGTGACCCCATAGGACTTTATCTATATTTCTGAGAGGCTTTTTCAATCTCCACTAACTTTTATAATGCCTCCAGGGAGTCTCTTTTATTGATATGTGCGTGTACAGCAATACAAATGGGATTGATCTTTCCTAATCTTTTGAAAGTCGAAGCCAGAAAATACACATAATAACAAAATTGCATGAATGGATGGATCTTACAGAAACATACATTTCAGGCATAAATGATGTATTGGATTATATTTTCGGTAGTCATCATTTTATGTTGCGATGTTTCCTGAAAATTTACATTTGGGAAGTGTTGCGGGAGGTCCTCCCACTCCTCCAGCCTATCACCGCTGAGGTACCAGCCCATTGGGGCGTGGTTTCTCTCCCTTTAAAAAAGCGGCCACTTCCCTCTCCTCTCTCTCTTCACTTCCTGCTCCGCCTGCGACTAGACTCCTTTCCTGGTTGCGTAGAGGGCTGTTGCCTGGGACAGTGATCTGTAAGTTTTTTCCCCTTTAAATAAATACCACCCTAATAATCATAACCCCGAATTGGTGTGGCATTGTTTGTGACTTACGCCTTCATTTTGGCGCCCAACGTTTGGTTTTAGAACCTCTCCTTTCCCCACTCGAAGCCGCGAGTTCGGCTTGGCGGCCCCAAGTTCGGCTTGGCGGCTGCGGGCTTGGCGGGCGCAAGTTCAGCTTGGCGGCCGCGGGCTTGGCGGGCTCTAGTTCGGCTTGGCGGGAGCCCTCCCCTTCCTCTGCCGCCAGCGGCCTTGGACTCCCCACGTGGATTTAAACTCCACAGGCCCGCGTAGTCTCTGGCCACGTGGTTTGCTCTTTTCTGAGTCATTTTTAAATCTCCCTTGCAAGTACAGCTCTTAAGTGGCACAAACCAGAGCACGTGGTTGCTGAAAGCTGCAACCCCTCAGGGTGACTTGTTCCGTCTCAGGAATTGATTTAATTAGATTTATTTTGTTGAGAAACTTGAATTTTCCAGTTTTTAACATCTACTAAGGCACTGAAACAGGACCATGTTTTCACCGCGACTCTGCAACAGCGCCACCTGCTGGATAATAGGTAATATTGCAGTTTTTGTTTCTAACGCAAATTTTACTGCTTTGTTTTCACTAATACAATGGATTAGTAAATTTATATTTACTAATACAATGAATTACATCATACAAGGTTTATATGATTATGGGGATACCTTAATTTGCTTGTTACTAGCCTTCAGTTTTCTTTTCCATATTCTATCATTAAGGAAGAATATGGCACTACTAAGAACGATTGAATCTTTACGTACTAATAATGAACAGAAGAATATGGCACTCCTAAGAATGATAGAAGCTTTACGAACTAATAATGAACAACTAATTGACAGGATTAAAATTATTGAAAATCAGAGGTTATCTGAACAAGTGGATACTATGACAGACAAAATTGATTCCATATCCAAGGGTATTAGAAAGTTACCTGAAAGGGTTCAGGCTGTTGAATTTGACGTTCAGACTTTATCACAAAGTTTTGATAAGGTAACAGACAGAATGTACCTCCAAGATGTGAATCTACATGATATACAAGAAAAGTTTAAGGAGGACATGTTATCTTTGAAGGAAAAAATTAAAGCTTTGGAATCACAGGTGCAGAATGGGGACCAAAAAATTGATACATCAGTGAAATCACTGGAAATATATACAGGTCAGGAGATTCAGGATTTAAGAGAGACAATGATAAAAAGATTTGAAAAGATTGGGGAAATTATTGCAGCTGGTGAACAGAGTAAGGAGGCACAAGGACAGGATACAAGGCCTCCACCAGCTATTAGAACTGGCTTACCCAGGGTTCTAGCGACATACCCTATACTTAATTCTGAAAAAGCATCAACTTCTAAAGGCTCAAAGGGAGTCAGAGAAGCTAGATGGACGCCAATAGCAATGAATGATCTGAAAGAAATTAAGCAAGCTGTTGTTAATTTTGGCTTGCACAATGCATATGTAAAGGAAATGATAAGGACTTGGGCTTCTAATGCTAGAGCTACTCCCCATGATTTCCATCAGTTAGTGTCTGCAGTTTTAGATAATGGACCTTCCTTGATGTTTGGAATTTATTTCAGAGAAGAATCCAAACATATGGAACAGCAAGGAAGAGCAAAAGGTATTGAGGTTTTCCAAGATCAAATTCTTGGTGCAGGAGAATATGCTGATCCACAGGTCCAAGCTCTTTATGACGATGAAGTACTGTGTCTATGTCACCAAGCAGCTTTAAATGCTTGGAATAGGATACAAGATCCAGCAAAAAGGGTTGAATCATATACCAGAATTAGGCAGGGACAGAGAGAACCCTTTATTGACTTTTTGCAAAGATTAATTAAGGCTCTGGACATAGGGGTAACAGACCCAGAAGCTAGACGAATACTTCTTGAATCTCTAGCTTTTGAGAATGCAAACATAGAATGCAAAAAGATAATTGGGCCTTTAAAGTCTAGATCAGCACCTATGGATGAATGGATTCAGCATACGATGAATGTTGAGACGTTTAGCTATAATGATGAATCTTGGGTAGGAGAAGCGATTTCCAAAGCAATGAGGAGACATCAAACTGCCAGGTGTTTTAATTGTGGTAAATTAGGACATTTGCAAAGGAATTGCAGGCAAAGAATTTCTAGGAATAATATCTCTTCTGGGAATGACAAAAATAGGAGACCTCGGCCTTCAGGTATATGTAGGAGATGCGGTAAAGGCAGGCATTGGTCCAATGAATGTAGGTCAACAACAGACAGACGGGGCAATCCGATATCATCGGGAAACTCCTTGGGGGGCCTCTCGCAGGCCCCCAAGCCAACAGTGGCCCAGTCATTCCCAGTCACAGTGGAGAACGTGCCTCACCAAGAAAATTAAAAGCTCCAATTTCTGCTGTAAAAAGTAATACTGGTCTAAATGAAGAATTACGTGTGGAGGATGAGTCAAAAAACCCAATAGGACAGAGTAAACGTATATTTTGGCAGACTTCTATTAATGATCAAAGACCAAAGCTAAGAGTCTGTATAAATGGCACTTTTATTGAAGGCTTATTAGACACAGGTGCGGATGTAAGTATCATTACCCCAGAATCTTGGCATCCGAATTGGCCTCTTCAAGAGGTAGATGTTCAGTTCCTGGGAATTGGAACCCTATCTCGTGTAAAACAAAGCACAAGATGGGTTGAATGCATAGGGCCCGAAGGGCAAATAGGAAGACTAAGGCCATATATAGCCAATATTGCCATAAATTTATGGGGCCGTGACCTGCTACAGCAATGGAATACCCAGATTAACATTCCTGTATTTCCAGGAACTCATAATTCTGGGAAGGATATGATGAGGTATTATGGAAAAAGGTCACCAGCCATTCAGGCTGTACAAGAACATACAGCAAATACCAAACCTTTAGAGGTACCAACGGCCCTACCTTTAAAATGGCTAACTGAGAAGCCAATATGGACCAAACAATGGCCTCTAGCTGAAGATAAACTACAGGCATTGGAACAGCTGGTGCAAGAGCAACTAGATGCTCACCATATTGAAGAATCAACCAGCCCTTGGAATTCTCCTGTGTTTGTTGTAAAAAAGAAATCTGGTAAATGGAGAATGGTGACAGATCTAAGAGCTGTCAACAAAGTAATTCAACCTATGGGCCCACTACAATCTGGAATTCCTTTGCCTTCTCTGTTACCAAAAGGATGGCCTCTTATAGTTATTGATTTGAAAGATTGTTTTTTCACTATACCGTTACAAGAAAAGGATAGAGAAAAATTTGCCTTCACAGTGCCTACTTATAATAATTCTCAGCCTAATAGGAGATATCAGTGGACTGTCCTCCCACAGGGTATGCTCAATAGTCCTACACTGTGCCAATATTTTGTAAGTAAGCCATTGGAAATAATTCGTAAACAATTCCCCAAGTCCATCATTTATCATTACATGGATGACATTTTATTATCTGATTCAAATAAAGATACTTTAGAAAGGATGTTTGAAGAAGTAAAGAAAGTCTTGCCTAGGTGGGGATTACAAATTGCCCCTGAAAAGATTCAAAGAGGAAATTCTATTAATTACCTAGGTTACAGAATAGGGTTAGAGAAAATTAAAACGCAAAAGGCACAAATTAGGAGAGACCGGTTAAAGACTCTTAATGACTTCCAAAGATTGTTAGGAGACATTTCCAGTCTACGACCAGCTGTTGGGATAACACCTGATCTAATAGTTCATTTAAACAAAACCTTAGATGGTGATAAAGATTTGAATAGTCCAAGAGAACTGACAGCTGAAGCAGAAAAGGAACTGACAATGATTGAGGAAAAATTACAGGAGGCACATGTGGATAGGGTGAACCCAAATCTTAGCTGCATCCTTGTCATATTGCCTTCCAGAATTTCTCCTACAGGGATTCTAATGCAGAGGGAAGATATTATTTTAGAGTGGATATTTATACCTAATAAACCAAGTAAAAAATTAAAAACTTATGTGGAAAAGGTCTCTGAATTAATTATAAAAGGTAAGCTGAGACTTCGTCAACTAGCAGGTATAGACCCAGCAGAAATTATAGTGCCTTTTACTACTGAAGAAATAAAAAAGTTATGGGAAGACAATGAACCGTGGCAAAGAGCTTGTGCTAACTTTTTGGGAGAAATTAATAGCAACTATCCCAAAAGTGATAGACTTAATCTCATAAAAAGAACTTCTTGGATTCTTCCTAGAATTGTACGTGATGCTCCAATAACTGGAGCCCGTACATTCTATACTGATGCAAATAAATCAGGGAAAGCAGGTTACAAGTCAGATGAATTGAGTAAGGTGGAACAAAGCCCTTATAATTCTGTCCAGAAGGCAGAATTATATGCCATTCTTATGGTGCTAAGGGATTTTAAAGAACCTCTTAATATAGTTACAGATTCACAATATGCAGAAAGAGTTATCTTGCATATTGAAACTGCTGAATTTATACCAGATGACACAGAGTTGACTTCATTGTTTATCCAGGTACAAGACATAATCAGGAACAGGCTTTGTCCGATGTACATAACACACATCCGGTCCCATACAGGTCTGCCTGGTCCTCTAGCCCAAGGCAATGCTGAGATTGATCAATTATTGATTGGAAGTGTGTTGCAGGCCTCGGAATTTCATAAGAAGCATCATGTCAATAGTAAAGGCCTAAAGAAAGAATTTTCCATTACTTGGCAACAAGCTAAGGACATTATAAAGAGATGTCCTACTTGTTCTTTCTATAATCAAACACCGTTGCCTGCAGGGAGTAACCCAAAGGGTACTAAGAGAAATGAAATCTGGCAGATGGATGTGTTCCACTTTATGGAATTTGGTAAATTAAAATATGTACACCACACCATAGACACGTATTCAGGTTTTCAATGGGCTACTGCCCTGAGCTCAGAAAAGGCTGATTCAGTAATCACACATTTATTGGAAGTTATGGCCATCATGGGTATACCTGCGCAAATAAAGACAGATAATGGTCCAGCATATGTATCTAAGAAAATGAAACGCTTTTTTGATTATTATAATATAAAACACATTACAGGTATACCAAATAATCCTACAGGTCAGGCAGTTATAGAAAGATCAAATCGTACTATAAAGGATATGCTGAACAAACAGAAAGGGACTGAAAATACCCCCAGAAATAGATTACATAATGCTTTATTAACCTTGAATTTTCTTAACGCTAATGGGAAAGGAACGACAGCAGCAGAAAGACATTGGATAATGGAAAAGTCTGCTGAACTAAATCAACCGATTTATTTCAAAGATGTGCTGACCTCTCAGTGGAAGCCAGGAGATGTGCTACGTTGGGGAAGGGGTTTTGCTCTTGTTTCCACAGGAGAAGAAAAATTGTGGATACCATCAAAATTAATAAAGTTTCGATTTGAAGAGGAGAAACCTCTTGGAAAGGAGAAATGACAACTCATCCACAATGATGATATTCATACAGGTGGTAAGAAAAACATAGAATGGGGGCAGGGTTCTGTTCTTATCTCCACAGGAAAACACTCATCTTTGAGAAATTCAAGGGACCCTGGATGTTTGGATACTGACAGATGGAAAAATACCTGCCCAATAGGAAATATCAAGACAACTGGATCGGTTGTGTAAGTAATATTAAACCATATTTCTAAATTTATAAAGCTGGTTTTGAAGTTGGACTCTGGCTCAGTCCCTCTCCAATTCCAAGCCTGTTAGTAAGAGAAAAACCCAGAGTTTCTGGAGTTTCTGTCTCATGTCAAGAGCCATGATGTGGGACAGAAAGAAATATGAGTTTAGAAAACATCTTTGCTTTTCTTCATATCTATCATACTTTTCATTGAATACATCTATCATGTCTTTCATTGAATATATATATATATATATATGTCTATATGATTAATGTTTAAGTTTTTCATAATGAACAATGAGTTTTTTCTGAAGTGACATTTGAAGTTTCCAGGAAGAAGATGGGGCCCCATAACAACAACTCCACCTGGTTGATATGACGTCATGATACTGATAGCGCTACTACAAGACCTGCTTTTGGTACCAGCTGCACAAGACAGTTCCAACTTGGTTAGCTGAAATGGTGCACATCTTATACAACATTTTGGCCAGACCTGCACAAAATACTCAGAGACTATTGGCAATTTTAAAAGACATTGATCTTGAAATTTAACCATCATTTCACTTTCACAGGATCCCCCAGAAAGAACGTCACCCCCATGACAGCTGGAAGTAATTCTAGAGGACGACGTCCCCTTTCCCAGTAAAACTTGCCCTTGGGTTTAGGGACATCATTTAGGGGTTGATTATAATTAGTATACGATTGAGGGTTGGGGGAGGAATTTTATACGCTCAGGGATCATTTTGAAAAAAAAAAAAAGAGGGATGATGGGATAATAGATTTGTAATTGTGAGTTACTGTTTTTAGACAAATACATTGGTATAGATTCTTGTATATTGATACAAAGTTAAATTATATTGACTATTGTACGCATGCATGTTTCTACCTCTGTTTAAAACATTTTTTTATGTATTGACATATATTGTATTGATATATATATATTGTATATATTTACCATATTGCAGTGTACATTTCTACCTCTGATTAAGATACTTATATAATGATTGTGTACTGATATATATTTACCTACTGCAATGTATATTTGTACATTGTTTATATTTGGAGGTCATTGTCCTCATTTGTTTCATAGTCGTTTATTGTCTTAGTCTTTAAGTTAGATAGATATTGAGAATTATATAGACTAATAGTCATCTAAGTTTGTCATTTATAATAGACTAATCAGGTTCTTTAGATATATAGAGATTATACTCAGTATATATAGATAATCTTCAACTTCTTCAAAGAGCTGTAGAAAATGGCCTTTAATCTAACTCAGAGTTTTGTGGTAGTGAGACACAATTGCTCCTGGCAACACCACTCTATTCCCGAGAGAATGTTGAGCACCTAAGACACTCCACCTGGAGCCTTTCTTTTTGGCAGAACTGGCGTTTGGGCAAAGAAATGCCCATACCTCAACAACTGACAAAGATACAGAACATGCATCAATGGATAAAACAGGACTGTCATATCCTGCCAAGACAGGGTAAGACAGTTTTGAAAAGTTGCTTGCCTTAGAAAATGGTATGTCAGTTATGTTAGGCCTTAGCCAAAGTTGGTTGCTTCAACGCTGCTAATGTGACTTTGGGTGATTGCCCAGGTAGCTAGTTGTCTCTGTAATTTGTTGCATGTTTTGGAAGTTGTTCTACTGAACTTCCTAATTACCCAGGTAACATTATTTCCCTTCTCAGATCTTCGATGGGGTTGAAGACTATATAAATGTAGTTACTTTCTCTCATGACTTGGCCAAGTTATTTATTATACAAGACCTAAGCTAGTTAGAATAGGATATTTGTACTTATTGTATATAATTTCATAGTAGGTTTAGAACTCTCTTATTTAAACAAAAGGGGGAGGTGTTGCGGGAGGTCCTCCCACTCCTCCAGCCTATCACCGCTGAGGTACCAGCCCATTGGGGCGTGGTTTCTCTCCCTTTAAAAAAGCGGCCACTTCCCTCTCCTCTCTCTCTTCACTTCCTGCTCCGCCTGCGACTAGACTCCTTTCCTGGTTGCGTAGAGGGCTGTTGCCTGGGACAGTGATCTGTAAGTTTTTTCCCCTTTAAATAAATACCACCCTAATAATCATAACCCCGAATTGGTGTGGCATTGTTTGTGACTTACGCCTTCAGGGAAGAATTGATTTTTGCAATTACTTTTACTTATCTCATTCATAAGCAGTAGGTTCTTCAGAGAAACTGAAATATACATGGCTACCTCTGTCTAAAATATTATAAATTTCTTTGGGAACTGTCTAAAGTTATGTAACTCTAGATACAAAAATCTATCACTGACAATAGTTCTATGACCCACAGCAAATGACAGTCTCTTTGATCTCTAGGTTCTTAAACTTGAAAGGGATTTTATTTTATTATACACATCTAGGGATATTTAGAGTTTCTAGAAGTGACGGAATCTTTTAAGAATTAACAACATGGGAAGCCCCTAATGATATACCTTTCTCTGCCTTTAGGCCTTTAAAGACAACTTTAAATTTCAGAATGTTTTGTCAAGACAGATTTCAGTTTTTTCAATGCTTCACACTCGTGGTATCATTAAGATGAAACTCACATTAATTAACTGAATTGTCTGAAATTGCCTTCCAGTCTCGAGTCATCAGTAAGCATCCCCTGGCAGAGGAGAACAACTCTGATTGAAAACCACTGAGCATATATAACTAGAACGCAGGGTCTTGCACAGGACAGACAAATGCTCTGCAACTGAGCTACACACCTACATGAACAAGAATGATTTGGCATCATTTTCTGCAAACAGCAATGACCATTTCATCCAGCAAGGATAATGAAGTTTTTTCTGGAATCTCAGCAGGTGTTCCTCAGGACCTGCCGTGAGTGCTAACCACTTTTATCATTAAGTTCTTCAATACAGATACTGCATCAATTTAGTGCAGGCTTTGATCTACTAACTCAGTTCAAGCAATCAAAGGCTTTGTTCTATGGATCTGTCTGACATCATCATGTTGGTCACCAATAGGAGCATTCACAACCCTCATATGCCAATAAATCAATACCCCATGCTCTCAGACATAGAAGACAGAAACGAATAAATTAAAGATATCGTTTTTAGTTTCCCAGTTTTTATTTGTCAATAGATATCCAGAAAGGTCCCCAGGGACAAGGAAGTACTCAGTCATAACAATGATTAGCTAAAATTTGCACAAAATTTTACAAAGTATTATATTTCTTTGCATAGTGCTCTTTCTTATCTATACCACAATTTGGCCTGATAGGGTAGAGCATAGCTAGTCTGGGAAAACTAAACTGAATGCTGGGAGAAAGAGGCTGGGTCAGCGAGAAGCCATACAGTCCTGCAAGAGACAGATGCCGGAACTTTACCTGGTAAGCCACAGCCTTGTGGCAGTTTACAGATTAATGGAGATGGGTTCATTCTAGATGTAAGAACTAGCTAGCAATTTGCTTAAATGATGGGTCAAGCAGTGATTTAAGTAATATAATTTCTGTGTAATTATTTCAGGAGTCTGGGTGGCCTATGCATATATACAACAAAGCATTCCAGGATGTATGCGCTTATTTATATGTAATTATATATTTCTCAAGTCTTTACAAGAGAAAAATTATAGAGGCTTTGATTGGAGACCAGCCTGATTCATACTGTCTTTTTCCAGGAAAAAAACAAAACAAAACAGGTGAAGGATAGTATAATAAAAGTAGATACAGTTGTTGGGTGTTAGGCAGTACTCTTGCTTTTTTTTTTTTTTTTTGTTTCATGGCTATCTTATTTAATACTCACAATGATGCTGGGGGAAAGTGCCATTACTATCATTTGGAGAAACTGATGCTCATGAAGATTATCTCACCCAAGGTTGCATAGCTAGCTAGTAGTGTAGTCAGAAATCAAACACGGGCCATCTGACTTCAGCTCCCAGTGTCTGAAACATTGTACCCTCCTCTCATTCATTTTATGATAAATATTCATTCCTTTTCCCAGGCACCTGGAGTCCGGAAGAGGATGATGTGATATCATATTGTCCTACCAGCTCCACAAGCTCTCTTGTAACTACAGCAAACCATGGCTACATCAAATATTAAATAGACAATCAAATATTAAAAAAATAAGAAATGAAGAATTATTTCAGGAAATGAAAGAAACATTCATAAAATATTATCCAAATTCTATAAGCTTGATAAGTCTATACACTCATATAAAAAATCAAAAGAATCTGTCAATCAAACATAAAAGTGTAAAATGTCAAAATCAAATTATCAAAAGTGAATAATAATGATAACTAGTCAGTGTGCTCTTCCTTGAGAAAGACTGTTTCTCCTTCTTACGGCATCCTTGGATGCCTGTAGTTTTTTTTTTAATCTTAAACTGAAGCCTCCAGAGCTTTCCCACCATACACATTAGCATGTCTATTGATGACTTCCTGTTCAGTCCATGTTTAGGCAGCTATGTTGTGGGACTTCATACGTTTGGCTTCTCGGACATTCTTAGGAAACATAATCTCATAGCAAACTACCCATTACTCTGGATTTTACTTTTCCATCTCATATTCCAAAGTGATCCCTGAGCCTCAGGTGCTGCAGTTGTATATATATCAGATGGAACTGGGCTTTACTGCAAAGAAAAGCTACTTTGATGAGTAGGAAAACTCACACCTATCAATGCAAAGAAAGTAAAATATGTAGAATGTAGTTGGAGATTATGTTGGTTTAGAAAAGTATTAGTTGTTGACTTGGAGTTACCTTTCTGTATAGTTCATGTACATTATTCATTTTTCTCAAGCACACATCCAAAATCCACAAAGATTGACTGTTAATAATTTGAAATGTTTTTGTATTATATAGTATATTTTCTAAAAATATCATGAGCAACAAAATCAAATTGCAAACCCTGGTTTTTAGAAATTAACAGTGTACTACTGCTAACTTATGAATTTATTCCTTTCTCTCCACAAATTGGGTTAAACATTCAATACAATCCAGATCAAATGAGAAGTTGATTTTAAATTCATATGAAATGGAAAGAATATTGAACAGGCTAAACAATTTTAAGACCTTTTCAACAGTTAATTTAGGTTTTTTGTATTATACACAATATGGCACCTGTTTACAAGAGTACATGTAAACTAACACAAAAATTAATAAAATAAACTATAATGCCAAAATATGTTGTATATGTAAGTGGTTTTGAATATTATGGAAATTCAGTGTGAGATAATGTCCTTTCATTTAGCAAATAATGAGAAACCTTGATATCCATAAAGGGAAAATGAGCCAGGAAACTACTTCATACTGCAGAAAAATCCTATTTGAAAATAGGTGTCTTCTATGGGAAAATAGAAGAAAAATTCTACCATACTAGTTAAACAAATATTTATTGCATATGGGTTAGGTATAACACTTTTTTAAAATAATGAATTTGAATTTTAATAATCAAAGACTTTTACCCCATCAACGTACCACCAACTACTGAACAGCGTGAGATGTTCTATGTTTTTGTTTTCATTGTGTGTTAGAAAATATTTTATGCCAAAATTCTTGAAATATTCTTGAAAGATGACTCATTAAAATTATGCAAAATACTTGAACAGACACTCGAAAAAGGCAGATGGCCAATGAACAGATGAATTTTCATATAAATACAAATGAAAACTGCAACCAGACACAGTTATGCATCCAGAACACAAAGAGTCATGTGTGTCACAGCTGCAACTGTCTTACATTTTTTACGGGGATATAAAATGTACAACCCTATAGCAAGACAATTTGACAGTTCATTACAAGGTTAAGAAAATATTTGTAGTATGATTTACAATAAATTTATTATTGAATATATGACAGGACCCCAGGAAAGTAAAAATATTATTTATGTGTTATCTTTTCATAAATGATATGGCATCTACATTTTTACTAAAATAATAGTGGGAAACAATCTGAATGCCCATCCATAAATGAGTGGAAAGGCAAAGGATAATATATTTTCTCAAGAGAATACAAGGACAACCAAACTACTTACACAATAGGGAAGTAAGGGAATCTCTGAGATATATGCTGAGAAAAAACAAACAAAAAAGATATTCATGGCTATTTCTTTAAAAGGCCTTAAATATATATTATCTTCTTCTTAAGAATGAAATTGAATTTCATCCAAAATCCAGCATCAGCTATCACATATGTGAGAAAACATTTGGATTAACTAACCCCGGACCATCTTCAAGTCACCCAAGTTGGTGCAAAATAGAGACCACTCAAAGTGTTATTTTTTCCATTTATTGAAAATACATTTTTCCCTCATTATACAACCTGACTATGGCTACCCCTTCATCTACTACTCCCGGTTCTTACCATCTGCTCTTCCTCCTGGATTCACTCCCTCTCGGTCTCTAATTCGAAAACAAGCAGATTTCTAAGGGATAATAATTAATATAAAAATATAAAACAAAACTAGCACATCAGTATTCGACAAAATAAACAAACAGAAGGTAAAGAACCCAAAAGAAATAGAAGACCTACTCACTTACATACTTAGGAATGCCATAAAAACACTAAACCAGAAACCATAATATATATGAAAATGACCTATCACAAACCTGTATAGGCCCCATGTGTGCTGCGTCAATCTCTTTGAGCTCTTTGAAATTTGACTGAATTATAGGACCTTGCTTTCCTGGTGTCTTTCATTCCCTCTGGCTCTTACAGTCATTCTGTGTTGTGCAGGAGAATTGTATTTTGTCAATGATGTTTTAAATAAACGCTCATTGGCCAGGCAGGAAGATAGGTAGGAAAACAAAACAGGAATTAGAGGTGGAGTAAAGAGAACAGTATTCTGGCAAGCAGGAAGCTCTCTCTGTGATTCCTGCCCAGACCACCGAGAAGGAAGATGTAACGAGAAAGATACTAAGCCACGGTAATACATGTTACAAGAGCTAATACAAAGCCTGAGCTAATGGGCCAATCAGTTTATAATTAATGCAGAATCTCGGTGTGATCTTTTGGGGCTTACCGGCTGTGGGAACTGGGCAGGACAGAAACCCCAACCAGACCGGCCCATCATGTTACATCTGTGTCCTTTTTCAAAGAGTTCCCTGAGCCCTAATGGGACTCATTTGGTGGAAAACTGTCATTTAGGGCTTGGGATTCCAAGGTCTCCCACTCTCTGCATAAAATTTGTTTGTAGGTCTCTGTATTTGTTCCCATCTACTGCAGGAGGAGGCTTCTATGATGACAGGCAAGGCACTGATTTATAAGTATAGCAAATGCTTTTTGTTTACTCACTTGCTTGGTTTTTTAGTACAGTAAGTTTTGGTTTTACTCTAGGTCCCTGCCATGGGTATCTAGTATCAGGTACCTGGATACCTAAGCAATATTGGGTATAGGTCCCATCTCATGAAGCAGGCCTCCAGTCAAATCAAGTATTGGTTGGGTACTCCAACAAGCTTCGAGCAACCATAACCCAAGGATATCTTACAATCGGGACAGCATTGCAGATACAGTTTGCGGTTGTATTGTTGTTTATATTTCTCTTTTGGTACTATAGAGAGTACCTTCCTTCACTAAAGGCAAAAGCAACATTTATTTGAACTAATTAATATTGGAATTTCTTGTTTGTATTTTCAAATAAAATACGCTAGAATGTGTCTTCCCACTTATCTGAACTTTTGATCTCAGGTTTTGAACTGTCTAAAGTTGTCTAAAGTCTGTAGTGTAGACTGGTTGCTTCCTAGCATCCGAATGACCGAGAAATTGGTATGAAAGGACTCATGAATTATCCTGAGATAATGGAACTTGTCTAGATTATTATTGGGATAGAGGTTGCATGAGTGTATACATTGGTTCTCTGGTCAGTACTGTCTGATTTAAACTCTCAAGTTGATACAAACTAGAATGATTTCAAAAGGCTTTTATGAGGAATTATATAGGTCGGACTGCCATCTGGCCAGGCTTTGTAAATTGACATAAGAAGGCCCATCCCATTATGCGTTGCCTAGACAGGATCCTGTTACCTAGACAGGATGTCAATGATGGTATAAGAGAAGAAAGAGCAACACAGTTGTGTGGCTTGGGCAGTTTGTGGGGCCACTGGCAGTGTAAACAGTATTTATCCCTAGTGCATGAACTGACATTTTGGAGCCCATTCCCTATGGAGGGATACATTATTCAGCATAGATACAAGGAGGAGGGCCTTAGTACTGCCTCAACTGATGTGACAGACTTTGTGGACTCCCCATGAGAAGCCTCACCCTCTCTGAGAAGTAGGGGTAAGGTAGGGAGAGCAGGAGGAGGGAAAAGAGAGGGAACTGGAATTGGTATGTAAAATAAAACAAGGGGAGCACGGAACCACAATTCTTAGTTAAAGGAGCCACTTTAGGGTTGGCAAGAGACCTGACCCTAGAGGGGCTCCCAGGTGCCCAAGCCGAGGTCCCCAGTTAGTTCCTTGGGCAGCTGAGGATAGGGAACCTGAAATGACCCTATCCTAGAGCAATAATGACGAATATCTTGCATATCATCATAGAACCTTCATCTGGTGATGGATGGAGATAGAGACAGAGACCCACACTGGAGCACTGGACTGAGCTCCCAAGGTCCCAATGAGGAGCAGAAGGAGGGAGAACATGAGCAAAGAAGTCGGGACCACGAGGGGTGCACCCACCCACTGAGACAGTGGAGCTGATCTATTGGGAGCTCACCAAGGTCAGCTGGACTGTGACTGAAAAAGCATGGGATAAAACTGGACTCTCTGAACATGGCGAACAATGAGGGCTGATGAGACACAAAGGACAATGGCACGGGGTTTTGATCCTGCTTAATGTGCTGATTTGTGGGAGCCTAGCCAGTTTGGATGTTCACCTTCCTAGATATGGACGGAGGGGGGAGGACCTAGGACTTACCACAGGGCAGAAAACCCTGACTGCTCTTTGGACTGGAATGGGAGGGGGAAAGGAGTTGGGGGAGGGGGAGAAAGGTGGGAGGAGGGGGAGGGAAATGGGAGGCTGGAAGGAGGTGGAAACTTGTTTTTTTTTTCTCCTTTTCTCAACAAAAAAGAAAGAAAGAAAGAAAGAAATACAATAAAAACAGAAGAAAAAACTTTCTGTGATCAAGCACATAAATAAACAAGCAAGTCTACATGTATTTATTTCTTCTGCTCTTGACTGTGCATGTGATGTGACTAGTGTTTTATTTCCTGGTTTCCTTTATAATGATGGGCTATAAACTGGCATAGTAAGTTTAATTATCTCTTCTTCTTTAAGCTTTTTTGTAAACATATTTCACCATTATAAAAAATGAATCTAGAACATCAGTTATATACAGATGACTTAAATATTTGTAAATTTGTCCCTCTTTAGTGTCAAAATATAAATGGAAAACTGAATGAGTAAATTAACAAAAATGTCGAACTCCTTCTGGGGAATAAAATACGATTCCTAAGTACAATTAATTCCAGACAATTTTTTTGGTCATAAATGGTTTTCCTCTGTGTGTGTGTGGGTGTGTGTGTGTGTCTGTCTGTCTGTGTGTGTGTGTGTGTATGATTATGCATGTACACTTATATGGAGATGAGAATTTGGTGGTTGATCCTCTTCTATTGACTTTCACTTTATTCTTTAAGACAGAGTCTCTCAATAGGCCTGAAGTGTTCCAACTCAGTTAAACTGGCTGACTAGCATGTGGAACCTAGGTACTCATAATTTATGTGGTAAACACTTCAGACTGAGCCATCTCCCTAGGACCCAACTTCTTCTACACAGGAAAATGTTCTTTCACAATACCTTTTGCCGGATGTTTAAGCCAGGCCACATTGTTTCCTTTTTTCTAGAATACATTTAAAAAATATATGTAGGACATATAAGCTCACTCAAAATCTTGGAAAATAAGTCTTATGCCATTCAAATCATAAGTCAGGAACATAAGATGCTTCCTCAAATTTAACAAGAAACAAAGGAATAATATTGACCAATATGAAAAAGAAATTAGTATCCACAGCATGCTGTTTACCTTTGACAAGCCAAGTTTTTCAGGGGTAAGGGAAGAAAGCATTTCAGTGTCCTGCTTTTCATTCATTAATAGTAGTGGGAAAAGTTGCTGGAGTTATATAGAGCATAATTCCAGTGGTATATAATTGGGCAGAGGGGACTTTCATTTATGTAAGAAAGTTGGCATGAATTCTTTCAGTTATCTTGTAGACAAGAAAGGTTACATTATTTTAGTAAAGGTAAATGTAATATTTCAAAGCCTAACAAAGAAAAAGTATATGAACATGATTGAATTTGTTAAACTATTGAGTATGGTATTATATTTTGACTTCAGCCCAACTAAAATGATATGGCTTTGTTCTTCAAGAAATATACTTTAAAATCACAATGATTCAATTTTCTTGGATACATAATTTAACTTAAAAACACAGATGAATACTGGATGACTGTTTTGCTTAATTAATATCTTATGTACAAAAGAACTTTAGACTTCATAATATATGTGCTTAAACTATCTTACATCCCAAACTTTCTTATTCATACTTCAAACAAGGCACAGATTTCCAATATTTAAATTATAGTTTTGTTTTCTCTTTTCAATGTCACATGCATTTTTATTTCCTCCTGAAACTGTTTTGGAAAAGAGAAATGAATATGGGAGTTCTTAAATAATTACAGTAGATGAACTGACTACAGATTAGATGTTCCTTTTTCATACCAGTAAATTTTGCCCAGTGACCCTCTGATTTTGATAGCTATTAACCACAGAGCCAGGGTTTAAACCAGTACAAACTCTTGGTTTGTTGTTGTTTTTCCTTCAAGTGCTAATATTGTTTCTTTAAAAAAAATAGTGAATTGACATATTACTTGGACAGCTCCCCTTTTTAGTGAAATCTTGGCAATGTTACTGGGGAAGGTCTGTGGATGTGTGTGTGTGTGTGTGTGTGTGTGTGTGTGTGTGTGTGTATACGTGTACCTGTTTGTGGCAGGTGGAGGTAAGAGGTCTATGGTTGGTGTGTCTTCTGATTTACATCTTTAAAAAAAAACGGTATTTCTCTCTATCCTTAGCTTGCCTAAAACTCATAATGTAAATCAGGTTTGTCAGTTCCCTCTCCCTCCCCTCCTCCTGCTACTTCCACCTTTCACCCAGTCCACCCACCATCCTAGGGAAACTCCACTTGAATCCACAAGGGTGACCCCCAACTAAGACCCCAAGCCATAGTGGAGAGGGCACCCGAACTGTTCTTCCTCTGTAATCAGATTGATGACTACCTTAGTTGTTATTTAAAAACTTCACCCAGCAACTGTATGGAAGCAGATCCAGAGATCCAAAGTTAGCACTGGGCTGAGCTCCTAGAGTCTAGTCAAAGAGAGGGGGGAGTGATAATATGAGCAAAAGGGTCAATACTATGATGAAGATACCCACAGAAACAGCTGACCTGAGTTAGTTGGAGCTCATTGACTCCAGACTGACAGCAGGGAAACCTGCATAAGCCTAAGCTAGGCCCTCTGAATGCATGACAGTTGTATGACTTGGGCAGTCCATAGGGACACTGGGAGTAGACCAGGATTTATCTGAAGTGTTTGACCTGGAACCTATTGTCTTAGGAGGGATACCATGCTGAGCCTAGGTATATGGGGGAGGGACTTTGTTTTGCCCCAAAGTGATGAGCCAGTCTTTGTTGACTCACCATGGGAAGCCAGTTTTTACATACTGACAAGATAGATGCACTCACACTGTTTCCACAAAATTTGAAAACCGATGTATAAATTATTGAGAGGTGTTGCTTGGTTTTTGTTAATTGTGTTAGCTTTCCTAAATACTTTTTTTTAAAAAATTTCATAATATTTCTTTATCAAGGTAAATCCCCTGGGGTTAAGAAAAACCTTCTAATGCTTTTATTGCTTTTGTGTGTGGTTCAATTTGAAAACTTCATGCTGTCTTAACAGCACTAAGCATTCAGGTACTATTTGGACATTTTCATTTTCTCTCATTGATATCGTAACTCTTATATATGATTTTATTATTTCTTACTTACATTAACATTTTTGTGTTTATATGTGAACAATACAAGTGCAAGTCACTGCAGGCAAGCATCAAGCCATGCTTGTAAAAGGCAACGAACAGGCTGTGAGAGTCAGTTATTTTTTTATTGATTTTATTGAGCTATACATTTTCTCTGCTCCCCTCTCTTCCTTTCTCTTCCCTTTCAACACTCTCTCGTGGTCTCCAAGCACCCAATTTTCTTTATTTTTTTTAAAGAAGAAACAGACTATCTTTTCTTGTCATTTTACATACCAATCCAACTTCCCACTCCCTCCCCTCCTCTCATTCTCTCCACATACTATCCCACCCCACCCCCATCAAATCCTCAGAGAGGGTAAGGCACATTGCTTTGGGCCCTCCCTACTATATCTAGGCTGAGCAGGGTATCCATCTAAAGAGAATAGGTACTCAAAAAGCCAGTACATGCAGTAGGAATGAATCCTGGTGCCACTGCCAGTGGCCCCCTCAGTATGCCCCAGCCATGCAACTGTCAACCACAATCAAGAGAGTCTAGTTTGGTCCTATGATGGAAACAGAGGTAGAGGCCCTCATTGGAGCATGGGACTGAGCTCCCAAAGTCTAGTTGAAGAGAGGGAGGAATGAGAATATGAGCGAAGAGTTCAAGACCATGATATGGGTACACCCACTGAAAGAGTCTGCCTGAGTTAATGTGAGCTCACAAACTCCAGCCAGACTGGGAAGGCACATGTTTTATTAAATGGTTTTTGATATGTGTTGATGTGGGTTGTTGGCCTCATGCTTTGCTTTCTCATTTGTATCTCTCAGATTTTGTTATGAAAGTGATAAAAACTGCTGAGGTCCACAAGAATCATTCAATGAATTTTCAGCTGATAAGGCAGAGGCTGACCCACCAGAATAAATGCATTCTGATGGAGAAACCTAGTATGCAGGGTGCTGGGGCCACCACCTTTTACACATCGACTGATTCTCAAAGTGGATCTCTTGTAATACCATAAGCACTCCCTTGGTGCAAAATTTGGCCAAGTATGGATAAGTGAGTGCAACTTTTTAAAATGCACTGCTATAATGAGCCCCCCCCCCAATCTGTGTGACTTCCAGTGGGAAATTTGGTTACATAGTCAATAACCTAGGTTCCCACAGTCTAGTCTGCACTCTGTTCCCTGAGATACATGAGTTCGAGACCAGCCTGGTCTACAAGAGCTAGTTCCAGGACAGGCTCCAAAACCACAGAGAAACCCTGTCTCGAAAAACCAAAAAAAAAAAAAAAAAAAAAACCATCTCCCTGCAACTACCTTCCATTTGGCAGGACATGTAGTCAGAAAAGGAGTCTTCCATATAGATCACATTTGGGACCTTCAAACATAAAAGAATGCCCAATTCAGAGAACTGTCTTTGTTTTGCATGTGTATGTAAACTGGACACTTTACAGAACAGGAGGTGAATGGCAAAAGAAGAATAAAGAAACGGATGCAGAAAAGTACGTAGTGGGGAGTTCATTTTGCCTTCACATCTTAGTCCTGTACTTGCTGTAAGTCTTCTGAACCCTGAAGGGGACATTGAGCGTGGCACTCGTAAAAAGCCTTATAACCCTGAGTGGAGACATATTTCCTGCTTCTTGTACTTACTAATTTGTATTGTAGATTTTACTTCATAATTTTGTTTTAGATTAATAGGTGCTAATCTGCTTCCCAAATGTGATTACCTGCTAGCTGGTTACCTGCCTGAAAACTGTTTGTCAATTAGTGTGATTTTTCTGTGGACAGGGAATGTGTTCTTATTAGGTTCTCATGGGGCTGTTGATCTTTACTGCCATTGCTGATAGTCCTTGGTCAATTGTCTACCCTTTGTCCACATATCAGAAGTTTTCAGTTTGGGATGTCTCTCCCCATGACTTGTATTGACAAATATAATAATCAGGTTGAGTAAATTTTCTATATCATCTCTTAGTTTTTTTATAATTTTTCCAATTTTCATAACAATAAACGGGAATAGAATGAAAATCATTCACACACTTAAAAACTTGTTTTGCCACATTTTTACATCATTGACTTCTTTACGGCCAGTATAGTCATCCTTTAAAAATCCAAACCTGATTAATTATAACCATTCTAAGATTATTAATTATACAGTAAAAATTGCTAGCATATATTCTTCTTCCCAGGGGCAAAAATAAATGTCTCATCTGTAAACTTTTCTTCTCTCCCTTAGGTAATTTTTATTCTGGTCTATGTTCCAAGTTAATGTGAAGAATAATTTCTGCAAGAAAATTGGTTTTCTACAGAACTTAACTGAGCAAAAGAAATACACAAAACAGTTAAAAATTTGTTGAAACTGCCATAAATCTTCACTTTAAGAAAGACAGAAATCTACTGCCATTTCAAGTTCCATCTTAAACATCTAACAATTATTATTGACATGTAGGATGATGACCGAAAATCAGTCATTGTGACTAAAAGCAGAAATAAACTTGCCAAAGCACAAAACCCATTACTGCACCTTTAATAATTCAGATATTCATTTCCATATAATTCAACTTTTTCTGTGATTCTAATACCTCAAAGAATTGACTGCAGTGCCTTATATTTCATCAAAATAGCAGGTAAGCCTAGCAAAAATCTCAGTTAAATGACAAGACCCATTCTTGTTCTACAAAGACAATTTACCTTTGTAAGATGTGTTTGGGATTTATTGTTAGGTAAGTTAAGCACATTTTCTATGCATTAACCACATTTACTACATTTGTACTGAAAAATAAACTGCCTGTGTTTTTCTTCCCAGGGATACAGCAAAGTATAAGTAACAGTCACTTTCTCATGTTGAGGTCTGTGGCTAGGAGGGCATGGCCTTTGACAGTCACATGAATGCAGTGTTTGCAATCATAGGTATTCATTAACAGACAGTCAGAGTAAAGGCAACAGAATAATGAACATGTGCAATTTGTCTTTAAAAGCTGTGAAGCAATGTTCAGAGTTTACAAACGAAACTAGAATTGAAAAAGTCTGTTTTTCATTAACTATGTAAATACAGACATCAATCCGCATTGAACTGCCTAATGTTAACAACCAGCTGAAAATGTGAGTTTTCTATATCTTTAGTAATGCATAGCTTTGATGGTGGTTTTTTTCTTCTTTTTTTTCTTTTTTCTTTTTTACGGAATATTCTACACAGCTTAATTTAGTGTTTATTTTTTATATTTATTTATTAAAAATTTCCACCCCCTCCCATCCTCCCATTTCCCTCCCATACCTTCTTTATCCATTCTTCTATTGAGGGGCACCTAGGTTGTTTCCAGGTTCTGCCTATTACAAATAGTGCTGCTATGAATATAGTTGAACAAATTCTTTTGTAGTATGATTGGGTATCTCTTGGGTATATTCCCCAGAGTAGAACTGTGGAATCCTGAGGTAGGTTGACTCCCAGTTTCCTGAGAAACTGTCACACTAAGTGGGAATGCAAATTTATTATGGTGGTCTTTTAAAGGCAATTTTAAGGTATCATTCATTCTTATTCTTTTAGTTTTGTGCTGAGGGAAGGTTTTGCTATGAAACTCAGCCTGGGATAAAACTTTTAATCATCCTGTCTCAGCATTCGGAATGCTTGATTTACAGATGTATTCTAACACACCCAATTTATAAATGCTGAATATATGTGAAAGTATGTATGTATGTGAAAAATGTTTGTGTGTACAGGTGCATGGGCACGTGTGTGTGTGTGTGCGAGTGAGTGAGTGTGTGCTATCTCACTTCAACTCAGAGCTCACATATTCAGCTCCTGGATGTGGCCACTTTGTTCTGGAGATGTTCTGCCTTCGCCTTCTTAGCCCAATGTGCTTTATTGTAGTTGGATCGCTATGCCTATCAAGCCTTTATGTAAGTGATGAGAAACCAAAGTTAAATACTCACATGTGTACACACAGCACTGTCCTCACGTAGCTAACTCCCCAGCCAGAGGATATGTTACAACTGCAGAACATGCTTAAATTATTGCAGTTAATGAAACAAGTAGGTTAGATTCTCAAGAGAAACCCTACACAAATATTAAGAATATTGCATTACATCCATGTGAGAGAGTTCTACCCAAGAAAGCCTATAATAGAATAGTGACAGAGAAGTGAAGCGCAGACTCTATCAAGATTTTTCCTTTTTGTTTTTTTCTTCCAGAGGTTTTCCCAAGGTCCAAGGACAATGGCACTAGGTTTCGATTCTACTGCATGAACTGGCTTTGTGGGAGCCTAGTCTGTTTGGATGTTCACCTTCCTGGACCTGGATGGAGGGGGGAGGACCTTGGACTTCCCACAGGGCAGGGAATCCAGACTGCTCTTCATACTCAAGAGGGAGGGGGAATGGAGTGGGGGGAGAGGGGAGAAGAGGAGAGGAGTGGGGGAAAGGGGAGAGGAGTGGGGGGAGGGGGAGGTAAATGGGAGGCGGGGGGAGGTAAATGGGAGGCGGGAGGAAGCGGAAATTTATTTTTAAACAAAAAGCAAATGAATAAAAAAATTATGAAAAAAACGAAGCAAAAAAAAAGATCCAATGATAAAGACATGATGGACATCTATAATTCAAATCTCTTTGCATATTGTCTAACGGTGGGTCTCAGCATCTGCTCCCATCTGCTGCTGGAGAAGGCTTCTATGATAATGACAGAAAAAAACATGGATCTATACATATAGCAGAATATCATTAGAAATCAATTCATTTTTTTGTGAGTAGTATTTGGTTCTTTCCTGGGTTTTCATTCATTGGTTCCTGGATATGCAAGCAGACTTGGGCATGGGCTCCTTCTTGTGGAGGGAGCCTCAAGTTAGATCAGACATTTATCAGCCATCCCCCAAATTCTGTGCCATCATTGCCCCAGCATATCTTTCAAGCAGTATAAATAAAAGGTCAAGAGTTTTATAGCTGGGTTAATGCCCAGGGTTCTCTTGCATTAACCTTGCTACACCAAAGAGACTAGAACACATGATATTAGTATAAAAATAAAAATGTTCATCGAAGGAATTAAACTGAAGACCCAGACATAAATCCATCCACCTATAGACACCTGATTTTTGATAGAGAAACCAGAAACACACACTGCAAAAAAGACAGTATCTTCAACAAATGGTGCTGATAAAACCAGATTATCTTCAAGTAGAAAAATATAAACAGATCTATATTTATCACTCTGTGCAACGCTAAAGTCTAAGTGTATCAAAGACCTCAATATAAATTCAAATATACTAAACATGATTGAAGAGAAAGTATGAAATATTCTAGAATGTATTCACACAGTGGAAAACTTTCTCAACAGAACACCACACACACACACACACACACACACACACACACACACATATATATATATATATATATATATACTTTCACTGGTTTTATACACCGTGGTTAACATAGACAATGGATGCCTTTATGTTCTTTCTAATATATTTGCATTTAATACAACCCAATGTATAACGCTTGCAGATTACTTTTCTGAGGCTACTTATGAGGCTATGCTTTGAATAGTATGCTTTAGATTTGAGTAACTGCATTAGTTTGAACAAATTAGTGATAAACTATGTCACTAATAATGCATCAGTATCACATTAAGGACAATAAATTAAAACAACTTCCCTTCTGAATAATTTAATGAAGAGTGAGCTGAGATTTGAGTTTACCACTTCTCTTTCCATGTGTCTTTCATTACTCCCTGTCTGTCTGTCATATGAGTCTTTATGCTTTCCTGTGAGTCTGTATATCCTGATGACTGTGTCTTTCTTTATCTTTATGTATCCCTAGAGATTTTATATCTTTGTTTTGAATATTCCAGAAAATAATACATGGGGGAACAATTAAAAATATTTCCCATACATCATTAATATGATATTACAAGGGATTGAGACTCACTGACATCACTGACCTTAACTGACCATTCACTGCCAACAGATTTATCAATCTGATATTCAATATTTATGGTGCATATTTGTTTTATAAGGTTGCTTTCAACGAGTTTGAAGTTTGCAGCAGTTATTACCATAACAAATAAACACACATGTCACCAGGTGGTGGTGGTGCACACCTTTAATTCTAGTACCCAGGAGGCAGAAGCAGACAGATATCTGTGATTTCAAGGTCATCCTAATCTACAAATCTAGTTCTAGGACAAGCTCCAAAGTTACAGAGTAGCATGGAGGGCCTGCTTTTTGGGGTTTCTGTCCTGCCCAGTTCCCACAGTCATTAGGTCCCAAAGAAAATCACACAGAGGCCTACATAAGTTATAAACTGATTGGCCCATTAGTTCAGGCTTCTTGTTAACTTTTATAACTTATATTAACCCATTATTCTAATCTATTTTAGCCACATGGCTCAGTACCTTTTACAGTGGGGCAGTTCATATTCTGCTTCTTCTGTGTCTGGACAGGACTGGGGACAAATGGGCTTCCTCCTTCCCAGAATTCTCCTGTTTTCATTGCCCCACCTCTACTTCCTGTCTGGTTGTCTGGCCTATATTTCCTGCCTGGTTAATGGCCATTCAGCATTTATTTAAAACATAATTGACAGAATATAGCATTGTCCTACACCATTACAGAGAAACCCCTTCTTGAGAAACAAAACAACAACAACAAAAAGCAAACACCCACATATCTGGGTGAGAGGCATATAAAACTATGTGTTAGCTTAGGCTGTAAAAAAAACCATTAAGTGAAACATTTATGCCAAATAGTGTTGTCTGTTATATATTTTTCTTAAAGAAGGTTAAATATTAGTGTTTTTGATCTTAGCCATTCTGATAGGTGTAAGATGGTATCTCAGAGTTTTTTTGATTTGCATTTCCCTGATGGCTAAGGATGTTGAATATATCCACAAGTATCTTTTGGCCATTTGAGATTCTTCTCTTGAGAATTTTCTGTTTAGTTCAGTACCCCATTTTTTAATTGGGTTATTTAGAATTTTAATGTCTAATTTCTTGAGTTCTCTATGATAGCTTATGCTGGAGAGGATGTGGAGTAAGGGGAACACTCATCTATTGCTGTGGGAATGCAAACTCATACAAACCCTTTGGAAATCAGTATGGTGGTTTTTTAGAATATTGGGAATCAATCTACCTCATAATCTAGTAATACCACTCATGGGAATATACCCAAAAGATGTTCAGTCATTCTACAAAGACATTTGTTGAACTATGTTCATAGCAGCATTATTTGCAATAGCCAGAACTTGGAAATAGCCTCAATGCCTTTCAACCAAAGAATGGATAAAGAACATGTGGCAAATTTAAACATTAGGGCACTACTCAGAGGTAAAAACAATGACCACTTGAAATTTGCATGCAAATAGATGGAACTAGAATACACCATCCTGAGTGAGGTAAGCCAGACTCAAAAAGATAAATATGGTATATACTCACTCATAAGTGGATACTAGCTATCAATAAAGGATAATGGGCCTATAGTTCATTATCCTAGAAAAGCTAAGTAATAAGGTGAACCCTAAGAAAAAGGCATATAGATCCACCTGTAAAGTCAAAATGGACAAGACTGACTGACAAAATTGGGAGCATGGGGGTGGGCAGAGAAGGGAAAAAGGAAGTGGAAGAGGAGGGGAGAAACAGAGGAGTAGAAAAACTTGAGGAAAAAGGATAGTCTAGATGGAGGAAGGAAAAAGATGAGAGCAAGGAATGATATATCTTGATTGAGGGAGCCATTATGGGGTTAGCCATAAACCTGGCTCTAGAGAAATTCCCATGAATCCACGAGGATGACCTCAGCTAAGACCCTAAGCAATATAGGGGAAAGGGCCCAAAATTTTTTTTTCCCTGTAGTCAGACTGATGAATATTTTAAATCTCACCATAGAACCTTCATCCAGCAACTGATGGAAACAGAGGCAGAGACCCATCTTGGAGCACTGGGCTGAGTTCCCAAAGTCCAGCTAAAGACTGAAGGAATGAGACTATGAACAAAGAGGTCAAGACCATGATGAATAAACTCACAGTCTACTTGAGCTAATGAGAGCTCACCAACTCCTGCCAGACAGGGAAGAAATAAACATAGTTCCAAACTAGTTCATCTGAATGTGGTTGACAGTTGCATAGCTAGGGCAGACTACGGCTCATCAGGATTTATTTGTAATGCTTGTACTGGATTTTTTGGTAACCTATTCTCTTTGAATGGATTCCTTGCTTTTAGGGAGGGCCTTGGACTGTCCCCAAAGCAATGTGTCTTACCCTCTCTATGGAGTGGATGGTGGATAGGGTGGGTGGGGGGTAAGTGGAAGGAGTGAGAGCGAGAGAGGGAATGGGAACTGAGATTGGTATGTATAATGAAAAAAGATAGTTTGATTTCTCTTTTTCAAAACAAAAATATAATAAGATAAATAAAAGAGAGAAGGGAGATGCCAGTCGTGCCACAGTAAATTATTTCCCTCCATAGAGAAGGAGTACAAGAAAATGAAAAGAAGCTTAAACAAATATGATGGAAGGGTCAACAATGCATGAAGTATCTGTTACCACAATTTTTACTTTAACATGGATTTTTTGGCATAAAATATAGAAGTCAGATGTTCATCAACCCCCCCACCCCCAGAGCAATGAAAATTTTACAAGGGCCAAAATTCAGAATTTTTAGCACAATTCTTTACTTTGATAAGTAATTTTTAAAATGGCATCTTATATGTCATAGAAAATTTGGAGCTTCAAGTAAGTTTGCTTTCAGCATTATTAGTCAGTAAAGACTATGCTATTTCATCCACGGCTATAAAGTATGCACACAGACTATATGCATTTCATATAGTTGGCTGAAATGAGTAAAAAAGATTGCCAAATTCACTTGCTTTAGAAAACACACTGAATGGAATTCCCCTTAGTACTTTGATACTATAAAGTTTTTTTTTTACTGAAAATGATGTAAAAATCTACACTTGAGTGATGAATGTTAATGTTTTACATCCTCTGACAGAAAAAAATAATTCCACTGATATATTCTTTTTCTGCAAAAATTATTTACAGTTTCTTATAACTCGCTAACTCAGTCAATTTTGACAAGGGCATCCTTGATAGTATAACGAGCACCAAGATGTGGGTATTAGCTGTCACTGAAAATTAGATTTCTTCACAAATGTACTATTTTTAAATTACAAAACACATGACATTTTAAGTCTTTTAAAATAAACTAGAACATTATTGAATGGAAATTTAATCTAAAGGTAAGGAATAAATTAAATTTTATTAATAAATGTTTATTTTATGAGACTGAAAGCAACTGGAAAAGGATTATGTGCTCTAAAGGCATGAGGTGAAGTTAATAAGAAGGACAGGTCATTTTATGAAGGGCTTATGTATTTATTAGAAGACAAATCACCACAGAAAGGACTGCTGTGTTTCCAATGCCTTTCTCTGCCTTATTTCCCTGTACCATTCTGAACATCTTGGAAAGTATGAGATTCCACAACAAAAGGATATTATAGTATAATTCATAAGTATGTTTCATGAACTCAAATATGGGCACTGTTATAGATTGAATGTATCCCCTGTGAATTTCCTGTTGCAGCTCCTACTCAAAATAACAGCATCACTAGGTGCAGCCTTTTTTTCTGGGAGTAGGCCATAATGACTTTCCTCTTGAGGACGGCAGTAAGGTTGTTGTTAAAGCGAATTGCCACAGCACTTGCTCTTCCCTTTCTGCTTTCCCTCCCACTCACAGCTATGTCTGAACATGTGTTCTCCAGAGACCCTAACAACAAACGTTTTTGAAGGAAGAACATCAAACCTCTCTGGGTATCACAGTCTTTATCTTGGATTGCACAAAAATGAATCGAAGACCTGGACAGACATAAAATGGACCATCAGCAGGAGATAGCAATTGAGTTGCCACTTTAGAAAGCATTATCCATAGAGTTTTACTATCATAGTAATATCTACAGCATATAAAACATCTCTAATATCTATGTGTCTCTATTTTCTTTCCACATCTGTTTTGATTTCAAACATTACATAAAAGCCATATTCTACTCTATAGAGGGGGAAGTCACTTTGTACATTGATATAAAGCCATAAGACTTTCACATACTATATAGAAATGAAAAGAAAACAAGGAACTCAAATGAAAGAAATTCTACCATTATGTAAAATTGTATCTAAAATAAATTTACATATTAAAAAATATACAAATGCTGATAGAACATTAATGATAAAAATTTGTTGTAATCAAATAACATTTGAGAGTTAGAGCAATTTTTGACAAATTCCAGACTAAGGGACTAAATTGTTTTGATACAGTTGAAATGGTCTATAATTCATGAAAGAAATCTAAGAAGAAAAAGGGACTAAAAAAGACAAGTGGTTTGATATGACCAATTAGAAATGCCATTTTGGAGATAATACATACATACATACATACATACATACATACACGAAGGGAGTGAAGGTATAGTCATAAAGTCCTGTAAATCTAGGAATCAGCAAGCTGAAGCAGGAGGATCGCAAGTTGGAGACAGCTTAGGCTATGCTAAGAAGGCAACAAATAAGATGGAAAAACATTTAAGTAGTAGTAAGCAAGCAAGTGAAACAAACCCCTAAGGGATAGGATAATAATGGTGATCTTTCCTAAGGGGTAGGATAAGATAATAGTGATCTTTCCAATGGGATAGGACAATAATAGTGATCTTTACTTCTGAAATCTGTTTTATTTAATCACCCATCCTATAAACATTTATTGATATTCATTTTGTTGCAAATGACAAAAAATATTACTATTAAGAAAAAAATCACTGTATCATAAAATAACACAGATACTTTGGTTTATCATGGTATCATGTGCATTTAATAAACCCAATGTGAATAGAAATATTCTAATTTGAAATTACATTTAAAATTCTTATCAGATGAAAATTATTGCTTAGTTTGGCTAGCCTTGAAATAATTTATAACAATTTTATTAGCCTACAGTTAAGACAACATAAACAATGCAATCCCTATTTCATGATAAAGTCTGAATAACCCATTTAATTTGTTGAATGCTATAAATGTAAAACAAGCAGTTCTTTGGCACTTTATCATATCACCATAAAATCTAGAACTGTTTAAGTTGAATCCTGGTAAGTTTAACGTTGCCAGTACAATATATATGTAAACAGTTAAGTCAGCCAAGGCACTGTACAAAAAGATAGGAATAAATAGAAATGAAAGTAAAAGTGCCAGATATCATGAACAAAAATAATAATGAAAGGTATTTTTGTAGATTCTGAGTAAATACATTTTTTCAGAAAATCATTTAGTGAAGGTAGATATCAATGAGTGAAAATATTTAGGAACATGCATAGGAAACAGCCAGATATCAATTAATGAAAAATTTGATAACCATGAAAATTTCTGCATATTTTTCCAGATAAAATTAGAATCATTTTAGATATTTGGATTAGAAAAATTACATGGTCTAATTAATGTTTCAAATTCAGTCTTACTACTATGTGAAGAAAAAAATAATCTATACTGAAGTAGTCAGTGGGTGGTAAGGTACACAGTATAGCAATCAATGAGGCCAGATGCTCAACTCTATGAAAATCATAAACATCAGTGATTACAATAATGAAATTCAACATTGATCATAGAAAATATTTTATACATTTGGGTGAGTTAAAGACACAAAAGATTCTGAGAAAATTAATAATGCAATATAAACCAGAAGTGCACATTTTAGCATTTTCTTTACAATTCATATTTGTATAAGAGCGTCATATCACTATTTCCCAATCTCAGAGACTTTGATAGATTTATATTTTTTTCCCTTAGAGATGTGGGAGGCAAAGAGATGAGGCCTACCTGTGGAGGGGATGGTGACAGATAAAATGAATAGGAAACAGCATATTCACAAATGCAAGATGGCAATAAGGAAATAAATCTCAGAGTAACATCTGCTGTTCATCCTACCAGCTATCCTTCCTAATTATTTTGGTAACAGCACTTTGAGGAATGACTTTTCCCCTTCAGGAAAGTCAATGGTATCTTGACATGTTCAGATGTTAGAATAATGGTTCTAACACTCTGTACAATGACTATAAAAGGTTAAAAAATCTTAATTTAGTGAAATATTTCTTTTTTTATTGTTTTAACCATGTAATTGTCTTTTGGGGTATAATTTAAAACACAATAAGCAGAAATCTCTCTCTGTTTCATTGATTATTTATGGCAAACAGAAGCATGGTTATATTCTAGTTATAACATGTCAGATTTATTTTCTACATTGGAGAAGAACTGCACATTTTAATTAAATTTAAGGTGCCCACCAGGAATAATAATATTATGTGAGGAATTGCTAGTAATGTCTTAAGAAACACTGCATTTCTTCACTGTAGCCATTGTTATGTCTACATGATTTTTTAAAAAGAGGAAAGCATTTTAGTGCAATAAATTTCTTATTCAGCTGTATATTTTGGTCATTGATGCATGCCTCTTTAAATTATGATGAGTGATATGTTCTATGTATCCATTTCAATCATATTTAGTACAGTAATAATAATGCTACTAAAATAATAACAATGTTGGTGATGTTTTTCATTTTGATGATTCATTTTCTGATGCGAACATGAGGTATACCTATTAATAACATCTTTTCAATGCTTCTACATCATTTTAGTCTGACTTTCATCTTTAAAAACTAATGTGTATTGATTTCTATTATCATAAGAGGGGAAACTCTAACGGTTTGATCTGTTCAAAATATACAAACTGAAGATTGAAGAATTTATTTTCTCAGGTATCAAAAAAGTAACAGGGTATTTTTCTTTCCAATGCAAACTCTGAAGGACATCCAAACAATTCTGTCTTAGAAGACAACATTTACCGGTTGAAAAAATTAATCACTAAAGAGTAATCACCTACTGATTTTCTCCTTCAGCTATTAGTTTATGAGGCTATTGATGCCCTCCAGATATAATCACTGTAGGGAACACAAACTAAATAGGAACCCCACTGGCCTGAAACATGTCCATTTTATTTGGGGAACATAAGATTTGATAGCTAATAATGTCAATCAATGAGGGGTACATACATATATTCATTTAAACATATATGTATCGAGAAAAGGAAGGAAAATCAACTATAGGAAACTAAAAATAAAACACTAGAGGTGATTTTCAGAACCTTTAAAATAAGCTTTTTATCAACGCTGTGGAACTATGATCGAAAGATTGCAGAAAGGTGTCACACCTGGTTTAATTAAACAACCTTCATTGACTTATTTAAATCTACAAACCCATTGGATCATTATCAGGGACTATAAAACCAGTGCTTAAGTTTAAGAAATGTGTTTTGTATGGTTGATCCAATAAGTAAATAAGTTATTTGGAGTATTGTGGAAACTGTAACTCCAGGATTTTTCATGTTGCTTAAAAATGATGCTGAAGAAGGAATAATAAATTTTGTGAGTGGCAAGGGTAACAGAAGGTGGCTACTGAAAAATTAATACGGATCTCCCCTGTGACTGGAGAGGGTGTTCCAAGAAGTACAAACGAAAAGTTAGTCATGCTCGAAATGAGTGTGCCGCTGAAAGATTATTCTAAACAGATGGAGGGCACAGTTCACATCAAAGGTGGAGGACACACAGCTTATTATGGAATCACGCAAATGCTTGCTAAGTTTTGTGTCACCTGGAGATGTAACAGAATCCTCTAAATTTGAATGTACTTTGTCAGGAACTATGTGTGATGGTTCATTGCATAACTGAAGACTGTATCGCTTTGTGATTATGCTTACTGTATTCTGTTTTCTACTTCTTCATATGGTTTATAATTCTACAATATTGTACATCATATAGGTTTTGTATAATGAAGCAGATACTAATATCTTTAAGACTTGTGGATATCATAGGTGATGGAGGGTCAGGCAAAGAAGAAAATATTAGTTTGCTACATTTCTACAGATGGAGAAAGAGGAAAGACTAGGAAGTTCTGTGGGGTGATAATAGCATTATTCCAGCTGGTGTCTTGTGTTCTAAAACATCAAACTCAAGAAATAATGACAATAGTGTATAACCTTACTTATGTGATTAGATAACTAGCTCAATTTTGACAACATGTTACAGCTGGATTCTATGCTATATGCTTCAAAACCTTACTTAACCCCCATTGCAACAACTGGATTGTCATAATTCTTACTCTAGTCATGAAGTTACGGTGAGGATTAGTGGACTATGGAGATAGATCAGCAGTTAGGACTGTATGCTTTCTCTTAGAGAACCCACCTTCAGTTTTCAGAATATCTTATGAACCTTCAATATCTGCTTCATGAAGATCAGTTGTTTCTAATCTCCAAGGGCACCTGCATTCATACACACACACACACACACACAAACACACACACAGAGAGAGAAACAGAGAGAGACAGAGAGAGAGAGGACAGAGAGAGAAACAGAGAGGCAGAGAGACAGACAGAGACAGACAGAAGGAGAGAATAATATAAGGTAAGTAAATAAAATTAGACTTAGATGAGTGATAATTTCAAAAGACACACAGGTCAAAAGAAGAAATTCTGACTTTAATAAGGTTGATAAGACTGTCAAGTAAAGCTCTTTACCATTCACCCCTTTTAAGTGACTCAATAAATTCAATCCTCAAGTAAAACAAGGTTAAGGCTCTGGAGATGCCACAAGTCACATTTAGTTATAAAAGGGAGCTAGTGCTATTCAGAGGACTAAAAGTCACAGTTCACAATTGCTTTGACTTTGTGTCTCAAGGAGGAGGGCTGTTGAACATATATCACTTTCCATTTCCACACTCAAACCAAATCACACTCAAGAGAAGCTGAACAAAGTAGTTTTCTTTTAAAATGGTTTGTGGTTTATTTTACGAGAGTTTAGAAAACATCCCACAGTATTGATTGAGGTGAGTGTATAGATCTGCAGAATACCACAATTTTAGAGTAAACACTGTGAAGACAGAGCAAAAGTTATTGAATCAATTAGCAGGTTAGATAAATTCTGACAAATGCTGTAACCGCAAGGCCAAAAACATACGCAAATGCCTACACACGCATACACACACACAATATACACACATACAAACATACACACACAGAACACACATGCACACACAATATACAGATAGGCACATACATTCACATATACTCGCACACACATGCACACCAACATATACATCCTTCAGTCATTATGAATTTGAAGAGACTCTGATGAAACTCATGTTTCACACAGTCATAGGTTTATCCCCGAGGATGGAGATCCTTGAGGACAGAAAAGCTCATTATCATCCTTATTTCACAAGTATTAAAGGTGAAATTGAATTTCATTAAGAATCATATGGAAATATTGTATAACAGAAATAATAGCAATGATTTTCATGCCTGCACTCCTCTGCTGGCAGTTTGTTAACGTTTGTTAGTTACAATATCATCCCTGGGTCAGGGAAGAAATAAAGAAAGAAATTAAAGTCTTCCTTGAATTCAACGAAAATAAAAACACAACATACCCAAACCTATGGGATACTATGAAAGCAGTGCTAAGAGGAAAGTTCATAGCTCTAAGTAACCATATTAAAAAAAAAAACAGAGAAAGCTTACATTAGAGACTTAACAGCACAGCTGAAAGGTCTAGAATAAAAAAGAAGCAGACTCACCTAGGAGGAGTAGAAGATTGGAAATAATCAAACTGAGGGCTGAAATCAACAAAATAGAAACACAGAAAACAATCCAAAGAATCAATGAAAAAAAAGGCTGGTTCTTTGAGAAAGTCAACAAGATTGACAAACCTTTATCCAAACTAATCAAAAGGCAGAGAGAGAACATGCAAATTAACAAGATCAGAAATTAAAAGGGGGACATAATAACAGACACTGAGGAAATTCAGAGAATCATTAGGTCTTACTACAAAACGTTATATGCCACAAAGTTGGAAAATGTAAAAGAAATGGACTTGTTTTTAGATAAATACCATTTACCAAAATTAAATAAAGACCAGGTGAACAATTTAAACAGACCTATAAGTTGTGAGGGAACAGAAGCTGTCATAAAAAAGTCCAAATACATTTATAACAAATCTGTTTTAGGATGTATTTGTAGAACAGTATACAAGGGGCTTCAAGGAATATCAATGAACCTCAATGTCTGAGTGCCTGAACAAATTCTGAGACTGATTGTGAACACTACACACACTCATATAAACACAAAGATAGATAGATGATAGATAGATAGATAGATAGATAGATAGATAGATAGATAGATAGATAATAGATAGATAGATATTGATTGATAGATAGATGATGATGATAGATAGATAGATAGATAGATAGAGCAGGAAAGAAAGTTATAATACCAACACCTAGGATCCTAGGATGCTGAGATAAGAAGGTTCTCAAGTGTGAGCTCAGCATATGCTCTATTGTGAGATAGAATCTCTAAAAGTAAAATAAAATATTTGTAATTGCTCTTATGATGAATAGGAGGACTTTGCACTCTGATAACAAACCTCAATTCTCTTATCTCTTATACAAATGTACATAATAGCTCAAGTGTCAACTGATCCATCATCTTTATAGGCTGAAAAAGTTTCAGTTCATTTTCTTTTCCATTCTTCTGTCTTAGCAGCTGTTATCTTATATATTTTCCTAAAACATTATTCTGCAAGCCCATTCATAAAACTCCATTTATTCAAGAGCAATCTAAATAAAAACAATATAAAAAGGATTCCCAAGTGCATTCAATAACAATGTAGATTATTTACTGCATCATAAACTTTGCAAGGTTTGTCTCCTAAAAATATCCATTTACTACTGGGTGTATTTTAGTATTGGTCTGTGGACAATTTGCACCAGGCTAATGTGGAAAAACAGTTAAAGTTCGATCCTGCTTTTGCAAACACAGATGTGAGCTAGTAGCTATGAAACATATATCTGTCAAATAACATGTATCTAGAATATATAAAGAACTCAACAACTTGCTAATAGGATCATACAGAAGCCAATAAAACATCAAAGTGTCTTTGATGAGACACTTCATAAAATAAGAAATACGAATGGTAAATAAGCCAGAAGAAATATGTGCATCACCATTAAAAAAAAGCCTTTAGGGAAAGGAAGTTAAAATTACAACTAGATATTATTAAACCTCCATAAAATTAAAGCAAAGCATCAACAACAGCAAATATCACAGAATAACGCAAGGAAGGAAAACAGAAACTTTAACAGATGCTGAGTGAATGCTCAATGGGACACCAACTTCAGAAAACTTCTTGGGCCAAAGAGCAAGCTCAGGACAAAGTGCTTGACACACAATCATGAGGGCTAGAATTTGAATACACAGATCACTGGATAAAAAGCCAGATGACAACTGCCACCCATGTTCTTATCTCCCAGGAGGCAGAAATAGCAAATTTAGGGGACAAGCAGACCAGGCTGACGACAAGACTGGAGAACTCAGAGTTTATTTAGACATTGAGATGTGCCTCAAAAACTAAAGCGGAAACCATTGGATGAACAACCCAGAAATCAACTGTGGGCCACGACACACATGCACATATGTGTACATAGACCCTCACATGAACAAGCACCCACACGTATTGTTGGAGCCAATCAATGATTGAGATGGGATAGCTGAATAGCGGAGAAAGGACTGAAAAAAACTAAAGAGGACAGGACAGGAACAGAAGGACTGTCAGTCAATGTGGAAAATCCCCGAGTTTCTTTCTGAACCTGCTTATATACAAACTAAAAGCAGAAGCAGAACAAAGCACAGCATGGACAATCAGACACTGTCTTAACCACATCACTCTTCTGTCCTTGAGTCAAGGAACAGTCAGTCTCACTATCCCATAATGTACCTGCTGCTAGCATTAGAAGTTTTTTTATGTACCTCCGGCAGGCATAAACAGTTTGCATTTAGCTAGATAAAATGTCCTTCCTCACGGGCTTAATCAGAACATTCTTATAACTCTCAAGGAGACTGGAGGAAACCAGCTTGACCTTTATTGACTTATAAGTCGGAATGCACTCGAGATCAAAACCGAGTCACTTGTGGGCTCCCACAATGCATACATAAGCACGTTATACCCATATATCCAACAAACAAAAAAACTTCTTGGTAGTTCCTTCAGAATTTTACTACATGTTTGCCATTATGAAGAAGAGGGAGAGGAAGAAAGAAAGAGGTGACAAAGGCTGAGGACAATAGTAGGCCTAATTATTTTGGCAAAATAATTTCTGTAGCCAGTTCACTTTTAAAACAAAGTTTTCTATTATGTAAACAAACTGAAGTTCATGGAGATCATTCTGACAGTGCCTACTCTGGCAATATTTTAACATACTAGTAATGATGTTGTAGAGATGGAGATGACCATCTGATATCCATTTGTAGGATTATCTCAACCACTAGTCAATTATATGGAGGTTCTACTGAGCTATGGTTAAAGGCCCACAATGGTGATCAGTTTTTCATTGTATAATGTGTTTTCTAAGCACGGGTAAAGGTCAGTTAGCATTTTACTTTGGTGAGGCTGTAAATATTATATATGCAATTATTGTGTGAAGCCTGTTCTACCTGACAAAAAGATCTCAGGAAAACACCATAACTGTGATTAGAGAAAATTCCATCATAGATAACAAATAACAACTGGAACACGATGACTCATCACACTGACATTCATACCATCTATATTAACAAAAATGTTTTATTTTCTAAGCTTTGATTATCTTGCACTTGCAAAGTGTATTCATTAAAAATATGGGCATATAGTCAAGGTTGTGAATTCTAAGATAGGAAAATAAACTCTGAACTGATATTCTTATAATAATAAATGTTTTATTATTATACATCACATAACTCATAACTATTCTTTGCTTTTTAATAATATCTGTTAAAGTCGTAGGAAACTATCTCAACTTACATACCCTTATATAACACAAAGAAGAGTCAACATGATATTGTAATTACCTGGGAAGGTAGTAATTAACAAAATGCAAATATTATATGAACTTAAAAAATTATAAAGTGCAGGCTCTATCTTCTACATCTTGATGGAGTAGCCAGAAGTTACTGTGTGATTTTTAACTTCTGGCTACTCCATGAAAATCACACTTACAATTTTATATTTCATATAGGCTACAAAATGACAAACATATTATCTGTGATTCAAGTGTAAGTCAATGAAAGATGAATTTACTTATTTAACACGTACATTGTAGAATAATCTATGAAGTAATGACAAAAGTGACTGAAAACTTGAGAGGTGAGTACTAATAAATGAGGCTAAAATGTAGTGCTTCATGGAACACAGACAATGAAGACTACTATGAATAATATAAACAACTTTTTATTAACAGAAACATGAATACTTTATCATGCATACACCATCATTTGAAAGATTTGTATTTTTGCGTTCCCTTTAACAAATGAGAAGGCACCTCAATCATTTGGGATTTGACAGGTGGATGTTTTATACAATAAATGGAATTTTGTAATCCAATTCTATTTATGGGGTAGTTAAGGGCAGCAATTTTACTTATACAATTCACTTGCCAAGTTACAAATTCTGAAGCAGGAGCAGTTTTTGTTATACCTAAATGTTTTGTTATACCTAAGGTATTTGTAGCGGCGTAAACGAATGCAGACAGAGTGTAAAAATATATATATAGCTTTAATGTAGAAATAGACTTACAGAACCACCGTTCCGCGGAGACCAGGAAAGCAGAAGCGAGAAGCTCGGAGCTTGCTCGCCAAATTTATAGGCAGACATTAGCCCGAGGTGAACACGCCCCTTAAGGGGCGGGACTTATCCCTACATCTCCCCTTTTTGTCTAAATAAGACAGAACTAAACCAAATACAACTACATACAATAACAACAAATAATAAATACAACAAACAATATTGAGAACAAAAGCTTTGCTAAACATTCTATCTCAAGAAGTCCAAATAATGTAAAGAGTAACTACAATTATATAATCTTCAACTCAGTCAAAGATCTGAGAAGGGAATAAACACTACTCAACAAACGAGATATATCCAAAATGTGCAACAATTGACAGAGACAACTGACTACCTGGGCAATCACCCAAAGTCTCGTTTGCAACGTTGAGTCAACCAATTTTGGCTAAGGCCTAACATAACTGACATACCATTATTAAAGGCAAGGAACTTTTCAAAACTATCTTACCCTGTCTTGGCAGGATATGACAGTCCTGTTTTATCCATTGATGCACGCTCTGTATCTGTGTCAGTGGTTGAGGTATGGGCATTTCTTTGCCAAAAGGCCAGTTCTGCCAAATAGAAAGGCTCCAGGTGGAGTGTTTTTGGTGCTCAACATTCTCTCGGGAATAGAGCAGTGTTGCCAGGAGCAATTGTGTCTCACTATCACGAAACTCTGAGTTAGATTAAAGGCCATTTTCTACAGCTCTTTGAAGAGGTTGAAGATTATCTATCTATACTGAGTATAATCTCTATATATCTAAAGAACCTGATTAGTCTAATTATAAATGACAAACTTAGATGACAATTAGTCTATATAATTCTCAATATCTGTCTAACTTAAAGACTAAGACAATAAACGACTGTGAAACAAATGAGGACAATGACCTCCAAATATAAACAATGTACAAATATACATTGCAGTAGGTAAATATATATCAATACACAAATATTATATAAGTATCTTAATCAGAGGTAGAAACGTACACTGCAATATGGTAAATATATACAATATATACATATATCAATACAATATATGTCAATACATAAAAATGTTTTAAACAGAGGTAGAAACATGCATGCGTACAATAGTCAATATAATTTAACTTTGTATCAATATACAAGAATCTATACCAATATATTTGTCTATTATCCCATCATCCCTCTTTTTTTTTTCAAAATGATCCCTGAGCTTATAAAATTCCTCCCCCAACCCTCAATCATATACTAATTATAATCAACCCCTAAATGATGTCCCTAAACCCAAGGGCAAACTTTACTGGGAGAGGGGACGTCGTTCTCTAGAATTACTTCCAGCTGTCACAGGGGCGACGCTCTTTCTGGGGGATCCTGTGAAAGTAAAATGATGGTTAAATTTCAAGATAATGTCTTTTAAAATTGCAAATAGTCTCTGAGTATTTTCGTGCAGGTCTGGCCAAAATGTTGGATAAGATGTGCACCATTTCAGCTAACCAAGTTGGAACTGTCTTGTGCAGCTGGTACCAAAAGCAGGTCTTGTAGTAGCGCTATCAGTATCATGACGTCATATCAACCAGGTGGAGTTGTTGTTATGGGGCCCCATCTTCTTCCTGGAAACTTCAAATGTCACTTCAGGAAAAACTCATTGTTCATTATGAAAAACTTAAACATTATTCATATAGACATATATAGACATATATATATATATATTCAATGAAAGACATGATAGATATATTCAATGAAAAGTATGATAGATATGAAGAAAAGCAAAGATGTTTTCTAAACTCATATTTCTTTCTGTCCCATATCATGGCTCTTGACATGAGACAGAAACTCCAGAAACTCTGGGTTTTCTCTTACTAATAGGCTTGGAATTGGAGAGGGACTGAGCCAGAGTCCAACTTCAAAACCAGCTTTATAAATTTAGAAATATGGTTTAATATTACTTACACAACCCATTCAGTTGTCTTGATATTTCCTATTGGGCAGGTATTTTTCCATCTGTCAGTATCCAAACATCCAGGGTCCCTTGAATTTCTCAAAGATGAGTGTTTTCCTGTGGAGATAAGAACAGAACCCTGCCCCCATTCTATATGTTTTTCTTACCACCTGTATGAATATCATCGTTGTGGATGAGTTGTCATTTCTCCTTTCCAAGAGGTTTCTCCTCTTCAAATCGAAACTTTATTAATTTTGATGGTATCCACAATTTTTCTTCTCCTGTGGAAACAAGAGCAAAACCCCTTCCCCAATGTAGCACATCTCCTGGCTTCCACTGAGAGGTCAGCACATCTTTGAAATAAATCGGTTGATTTAGTTCAGCAGACTTTTCCATTATCCAATGTCTTTCTGCTGCTGTCGTTCCTTTCTCATTAGCGTTAAGAAAATTCAAGGTTAATAAAGCATTATGTAATCTATTTCTGGGGGTATTTTCAGTCCCTTTCTGTTTGTTCAGCATATCCTTTATAGTATGATTTGATCTTTCTATAACTGCCTGACCAGTAGGATTATTTGGTATACCTGTAATGTGTTTTATATTATAATAATCAAAAAAGCGTTTCATTTTCTTAGATACATATGCTGGACCATTATCTGTCTTTATTTGCGCAGGTATACCCATGATGGCCATAACTTCCAATAAATGTGTGATTATTGAATCAGCCTTTTCTGAGCTCAGGGCAGTAGCCCATTGAAAACCTGAATATGTGTCTATGGTGTGGTGTACATATTTTAATTTGCCAAATTCTGCAAAGTGTAACACATCCATCTGCCAGATTTCATTCCTTTGGGTGCCCTTTGGATTAGCCCCTGCAGGCAGTGGCGTTTGGTTATAGAAAGAGCAAGTAGGGCATTTCTTTACAATCTCCTTAGCTTGTTGCCATGTAATTGAAAACACTTTCTTCAAACCTTTCCTATTAACATGATGTTTTTTATGAAATTCAGAGGCTTGTAGCACACTACCAATCAATAATTGATCAATTTCTGCATTACCTTGTGCTAGAGGACCTGGCAGACCCGTATGGGATCGGATGTGTGTTATGTACATAGGGCAAAGCCTGTTCCTGATCAAATCTTGAACCTGGAGGAACAATGAGGTTAGTTCAGTATCATCAGGTATAAATTCAGCAGTTTCAATATGTAAAATAACTCTTTCTGCGTATTGTGAATCTGTAACTATATTAATAGGTTCTTTAAAATCCCTTAGCACCATAAGAATGGCATATAATTCCGCCTTCTGGACAGAAGTATATGGACTTTGTTCCACCTTATCCAAGTCTTCTGATTTGTAACCTGCCTTCCCTGATTTATTGGCATCAGTATAGAATGTATGGGCTCCAGTTATTGGAGCATCACGGATGATTCGAGGAAGAATCCAAGAAGTTCTCTTTATGAAGTTAAGCCGCTTGCTTTTTGGATAGTTGTTATTAATGTCTCCCAAAAAATTAGCACAAGCTCTTTGCCATGGTTCATTATCTTCCCATAATTTCTTTAGTTCATCAGCAGTGAAAGGCACTATAATTTCTGCTGGGTCTATGCCTGCTAGTTGACGAAGTCTCAGCTTGCCTTTTAGAATTAACTCAGAGACTTTTTCCACATAAGTTTTCAGTTTCTTACTTGGTTTATGTGGTAAAAAGATCCATTCCAAAATAATATCATCTCTCTGCATTAAAATTCCTGTAGGAGAAATTTTTGATGGTAGTATGACGAGAATACAATCGAGCTCTGGATTCACCCTGTCCACATGTGCCTGTTGTAATTTTTCCTCAATCATTGTCAGTTCCTTTTCTGCTTCAGCTGTTAATTCTCTGGGACTGTTTAAATCCTTATCACCATCCAAGGTTTTGTTCAAATGAATTATTAGATCAGGTGATATTCCAATAGCTGGTCGTAGACTGGAAATGTCTCCTAACAGTCTTTGAAAGTCATTAAGAGTCCGTAGGCGATCTCTCCTAGTTTGTGCTTTTTGTGTCTTAATTTTTTGCAAACCTATTTTATAACCTAAATAATTAACAGAATCTCCCTTCTGAATCTTTTCAGGAGCTATTTGCAATCCCCATTTAGGTAAAAGTATCTTTATTTCTTCAAACAGTCTGTTCAAGGTATCCATGTTTGAATCGGATAACAAGATGTCGTCCATGTAATGGTATACTATAGATTTGGGAAGTTTCTTGCGTATTATTTGCAATGGTTGGTTCACAAAATATTGGCACAGGGAGGGGCTATTTAACATACCCTGGGGGAGAACGGTCCAGTGGTACCTCCTCGAAGGTTGAGAATTGTTGTAAGTAGGCACTGTGAAGGCAAATTTTTCTCTATCTTCTTTTTGCAAAGGTATAGTGAAAAAACAATCCTTTAAATCAATAACTATGAGAGGCCATCCTTTTCTTAATAAAGAGGGCAAAGGAATTCCAGATTGCAGAGGGCCCATAGGTTGAATAACCTTGTTGATGGCCCTGAGATCTGTCACCATTCTCCATTTACCTGATTTTTTCTTAACCACAAATACAGGAGAATTCCAAGGGCTGGTAGATTCTTCTATATGTCCAGCATCTAATTGTTCTTGTACCAGCTGTTCTAAAGCCTGTAACTTTTCCTCAGCTAAAGGCCATTGCTTTGTCCATATTGGTTTCTCACTCAACCATTTTAGAGGCAAGGCTGTTATCTCTGAAGGGACATCAATTGCTTGTTCTTGTACAGCCCGAATGGCCGGTTTTCTCCGTTTGTAATATCTTTTAATATTATTCTCAGAAATATAGGCTCTAGATTTAGCAGGAATGTTAATTTCAGTATTCCATTGTTGTAATAGGTCACGACCCCATAAATTCATTGCGATATTGGCTACATATGGCTTTAATTTTCCTATTTGTCCCTCTGGCCCTATACATTCAACCCATCTCGTGCTCTGCCTTACTCGAGATAGGGTTCCAATTCCCAGGAGCTGAACATTTACATTCTGAAGAGGCCAATACGGATGCCAAGATTCTGGGGTAATGATACTTACATCAGCACCTGTGTCCAGCAGGCCAGTAATAAAAATGCCATTTACACACACTCTCAGTTTAGGTCTTTGATCATTTATAGAAGTTTGCCAAAACACACGTAACTTATCTTTCTGATCATTATTGCTTGTAACAGTAGGCATGGGGCTTCCTAATTGTCCTGATGAGGCACGTTCTCTGCAGAAACTGGATATGACTGAACCATGTTTGCCATGGGGGCCTGTGAGGCCCCCCCTCTCACGTTTCCCGGCTGTATCAGGTTGCCTTGTCTATCTCTTGTAGACCTGCATTCATTCGTCCAATGTCTGCCCTTTCCACATCTTCTACATAAACCTGAAGGCTGAGTCCTCCTATTTCTGTTATTTCTAGAAGATGCATTATTATTATTATTTCTGAAAGATGCATTATTATTATTATTTTTATTTCTGAAAATCCGTTGTCTACAATTCCTTTTAATATGACCAATTTTTCCACAATTAAAACATTTGGTATTCTGGTGTCTCCTTTTACCATTGGAAATTGCTTCTTCTACCCATGCTTCAGTGCCATAATCAAATGTATCAACATTGAGTGTATGCAAGACCCATTCTTCCAACGGCGCTGATCTGAGCTTTAAAGGACCCAAAATCCTTTTGCATTCCACATTTGCATTTTCATAAGCCAAAGACTCAATCATTATACGTCTTGCTTCTGGGTCAGATATTCCTATTTGTACAGCCTTAGTTAATCTTTGTAAAAAGTCACTAAAGGGTTCTCTCTGACCCTGTTTAACTCTGACAAATGATTCCATTCTCTGTCCTGGGTCTTGTACCCTGTCCCAAGCCCTTAAGGCTGCTGTAGTACACATGGAGAGTGTGTTTTCATCCAAATTAGCTTGCTCCTGAGGATCGGAAAAGAGCCCTTCACCTAGAATTTGATCTAGGGAAATGTCAATTCCCTTCGCTTTTTCCTGCTGTTCTAAGAGTCTAGCCTCTTGCCTGAATAAGCATTTCCATTTCAATTGCGGTCCACTCTCAAGTACCGCAGAGCTCAGCTGGAGCCAGTCTGAGGGGGTTGCTCTGCTTGTCGTGGCCCAAGATCTTAGCATCTCTTTAACAAAAGAGGCTTGCATCCCAAAAGTCATGACAGCCTGTTTTATTTCCTTGAGATCATTCATACACACAGGCTCCCATGTATCCTCCTTGATGACCCTAGGGTTTTTGGAACCAATCACCTTCTCTGTTGTTATTACTGGAAAGGCAGGTAGAGCTGTAGGTAGAGCTTTGTGGAAATTGTCCCGGAGAGACTTACCCACAGATGTAGTTAAAATTTGCCTTTCTACCCTTTGCTCTTCCTCATCAGAATTTAGAAATTCCTCAATCTTTTCAATTCTATTCACCATTGCCTTCTGCAATGTCTGAATCTCCTGTCCAGAATTATGTTCCAAAGCCTTCATTGAGGATTCTAAAGTATGAAGTTTGTCCGTTAGAGATAACATCTCATCTTTGGACATAATTTTTATGGCATAAACCGTGCCTTCTTGTATTGACAATCTTTCCGTCAATCTGTCATAAGCTTTAGACAAGATCCGATTGTCACATTCAGCAGTTTTGATTCTCTCAGTTAATGTTTCATTTCCTACAGAAAGGGACTGAATTTTATGGTCCAGATCAGCTGTTCCCTCTTCCATAGTAATGAATTTCTCCTTAACATCAGCCTGAAGAACTTCAACCTGATTCTTGAGAAGATTGTTATCAGCCTGGAGAACTTCAAACTGATTCTCGAAAAGATTGTTATCAGTCTGGAGAACTTCAACCTGATTCTTGAGAAGATTGTTATCAGCCTGGAGAACTTCAAACTGATTCTTGAGAAGATTGTTATCAGCCTGGAGAACTTCAAACTGATTCTTGAGAAGATTGTTGTCATTCTCAATTGTTTTTAAGCGTTCAATCTCTACCTTAAGAATCCTGGATTCGTCTCGTAAAGACTTTATCATATTTATATTATCAAACCATTTGGTGCCAATGAAAACTACGAATCCCAGAAGGATCCATATATGTGGGGTGATAGACACCTCTTGTAAAATCTCCCACATGGTACAATTAAAAAAATCATTAAATTCTTGAACAGTAATGTGTTCAGACATTTTATTTATAAAAGAAAATTTTTTTACCTGCAATGATCGGTTCCTGCCAGTGGTGGTCTCTGTGTTTTTGGAGCCTGTCCTAGAACTAGCTCTTGTAGACCAGCCTGGCCTTGAACTCACAGAGATCCACCTGTCTCTGCCTCCCAAGTGCTGGGATTGAAGGCGTGCACTACCAAGGCCTGGCAGGCCTCAAACTCACAGAGATCTGCCTGCCTCTGCTTCCCAAGTGCTGGGATTAAAGGCGTGCTCTACCACTCCCTGGCCGGCCTCAAACTTGTGATCCTCCTGCCTCTGCCTCCTTCAGCAAATCCGACCAGCGTGGGCCACCACAACCAGCCAAGTAACTTTGTAACAGACCAAATCTGACGCTGTGGCAGCTTTTGTTGCAAAACTACAAGTACTTGAGCTTCTGCTAATTCAGGCAGTGGGGTTCAGCTGCAAAACTTAGCCAAGGCAGGCAGAATGGGCCTGTGTCGCTGAGTGTGTCTCGGACTCTGCACTGGGGCCGGAGTCACGAACTGAAAAACAGCACCCGGGAGGGTGCTGTGTTAGCTAGTGGGCTACCAGCTTGAGTCGGGGGCAAAATAGCCCGACGTTGGACGCCAAAATGTAGCGGCGTAAACGAATGCAGACAGAGTGTAAAAATATATATATAGCTTTAATGTAGAAATAGACTTACAGAACCACCATTCCCGAGGAGACCAGGAAAGCAGAAGCGAGCCCTCGGAGCTTGCTTGCCAAATTTATAGGCAGACATTAGCCCGAGGCGAACACGCCCCTTAAGGGGCGGGACTTATCCCTACAGGTATTTGTTGTGTGGAACATTTATGTATTAGATTGGTCAGCCATTATGGTTTAAGTTAATATTTTGGTTGCCTTCTATTGCTCCACTTATATGGTTCATAAGTAACACAATATCCCTGGGGCTAATGGCTGAACATTTTGCCAGCTTAAAGCCTGTTGTTAAAATTAATAAGAATTGCTAGCTGCACACATTCAAGTATCATTAATTCAATAACTTGCAAGAGAGTCACAGTTCTCAGAAGCTTCTAGCTGAGGAGAAAGTTAATATAATTTTGATAAAGGGAAACTTGGCAAATTTCCTGAATGAATTAAGAGTACACATGTTTTAACTGACTCTTTGTGCACCATGAAATTATTCTAAAAAAATATTAAGTTGCACAAAATGGTAGCAAACCAATTGCTGATAGCCGTGTATTTTGTGTTATTAAAAATAAGATAGATGTGAATTTCAAATACCTACCTAAAAATGGCATTTTTATAGCAGGCTAAAAAGGGAATGTAGCTTACCTGTTACAATATATATCATTATGAAAGTGTTATGAAATAAATGCTTAAATTTATAAAACCAAAACATAGAAGAAATTGGGGTTTTATTTATGGAATTCTTGTAATTTTTTTTTTGCAAAAGCTCACCTATCATCATCACCAGTGACATAATAAACATTTTCATCAAGGTCAATAAGAATAAAAGCTCAACAAGTTGGAGAGAAAATTTTTTTCCTAGTCAGGCAAAGGGCATTTAAGAATAATGGGAAAGAGAATTAATTGTGAAATGTTGGACATTTTTGTCTCTCATAAAGAAATTACATATAAGGAAATCATACCAGAATGAGTACTTCAACATTTCTGTTCAGCATTATGGTTATTCGTGTAAGTTCAGTCAGCCAGGCAATAGTGAGTGATGTAAATAATAGTACCAATTAGGACTTTCATTAAGCTACCCACCACACTGTGAACTGCATTGATAGTCTGAGAAGTATCAAGGGTCCTTAAATTAACACCTACACTTACTTTACTACTGCTCAAAACCCTATGTTCCCATACAGAGCAAGAAACTAATTTTAAAATTTATTCAAAGTCCTATAAATATTACAGATAACTTAGAGATGGGTACATTATGGAGATTTGCTTCACTAAATTATCAAGATTCATGTATGATAATAATTAATGTGGTGCAATGTTACTGCTCAGAGTGACATGTGAAACAGACTGGGGAAAGTAGAAAGATCTACACACATATCAAAACATGCTCATGAATGAGATTTGACCACAAAAGGTAAAAAGGACATTGCTTTTTTAATGAAGCAATTTGAGTAGTATGGGTGAAAGTACTTAAATTTCTACATCCTAACTATTTAAATTGTTGAAAAATAAATTTCTAAAAAGCAATATTAAATAATATATTCATGCTATGGAAAATTATTTTACTCTAAAAGTAAGCATAATAAAAATATTTCTTAGATTACATGAAAACTATGCATTGTCTTCCATGAACAGACAATAGCTGCATTGGAAGAAATAAGCTCATACAGGATACACAATGCTTTACAAGTTTAAGTGCTGTGGAATAATGTTCTTGTAAAGATTTGTCACTCATATTGGTTTAATAAAATGCTAATTGTCCAGTAGCCAAGCAGGTAGAATTCTGGTAGAGGAAAGGCAGAGACTCAGTTGCAAATCAGACACAGAAGAAAGCAAGATAAGAATACCTTATTGAGAAAAGAAACCAAGCTACTTGGTTAAACATAGACAAGAAGTATGAGTTAATTTAATTTGTAAGAGCTAGTTACTAATAAGCTTGACCTAATAGGCCAACTGTTTACAATTAATATAAGCCTCTGTGTGCTTCTTTGGGAATGAATGGCTGTGGAACTGGTCAGGAAAGAAATTTCCATCCACATTTAAGTGGTTGTACAATTTTAAATTTGTTCCATGGTAGCAGAGAACTAAAGAGAAAAATTCATGATAGACTTTATTAGGGCTTTACAGAAAAGGGATTTATAATAGTGTGCGTGTGTGTGTGTGTGTGTGTGTGTGTGTGTGTGTGTGTGTTTGCCTTAGAGTCACAGGAGTAAAACAGAATGGCAATACTGAATGGCACAGCTGCTTAGTCTTGTCGTTGATGAGAATGAGTGGATACCACTGAGCTTCAAGGAAACCATGGAGCAACTGGAACTCTCAGTGAAATGGAGCAGATTTCAGAATTGGATAAGCATTTCAAGCAATATTTTGACAATGCTTCACAAAGTTGCATATCATTTGACCTAGAAAATCATTTCTTTACTAACATATATTAAATAGAAATATAAATGCATGTAGCCAGAATACATGTATAGAAACTCTGTGATATCTATGGTTTAATTTTCAAAATAAAAAACAAAATAATTGACATGCAATGGAATAGATTACAATGAATATTATATCATAGCAAAAGTGTTTCTTCTATATAAAAACATGAATAATTTTAGAAGGTAATGTTCAGAAAAAAGAGAGAGAGAGAGAGTAAATATTCATATATAGAGATATTCTTTGTGAAAGTTCAGAAGGGGAAAAATGGGAAAAGGTGGTATCACATTTTGAGAAAGGGGTAGAATTGGATAGAAAAGATCAGAGGAAAATTAGCTTTAAGTGTTTTCTCATTCTTTTTATTACATTCACTAAAACTGAACAGTTGTATTCATTTAGTGGTAAATATCATATGAAATGACTGTATAAATTATATAGAATAACCAAATAAAAACATTTAATCATTAAACAAAGTCCAAAATTATTCTATATTGCTTACCTAAACTAACCCTTATGTGTATGATCACAGTGTATGAAAAATTTATAGGTAATAAATCTTCAAAGACTTTTGAAACATTTTTTTCTATATTTAATCTTTCAAAATTAAAATTCCAATGCTTAGTAGGCATTTCACTACAGATTTTCAATCATATTTTCTTCAGCCTTCTAACCAATGGTTGAATTATTTATTTGTCACAATGCCTAGAACCCAGTGCTGGTGTCAAAACTTTTCTTGTGACATTGATGGAATACGTAGAATGTCTGGCTCTATCTGTTTCTCCCTTGCTCTGTCCTCTCCCTGTTTACATACATGCACATGTGTACAGTGCCCTAAGTTAATAAAAATGCAAGGTTATAAATTCAAGAAAACAATCTAATTAAGCCAGCAAATCACTAAGATCCTACTTGAAAACTGAAAAGTAATTGATTGTATTAAATGACAATAACAAGTGTTGCTCAGCAAGATAGGTTTTAACAGAAAGATTGTCAACACAGTACATTTTCCCTGCCCCTTGCATCAGAGCGCATACAAGCTGGCAGGTTTTAAGAAAAGCAGAAGCAGTTTATGACTGAAGCAAAACAGTGTTTTCTGGACAACAGAGTAGATGCAATCTGAACTCACAGCAGTATTAACAGCATTCACAGACGTCAACAAGCTCAAGCCCACAATCCTGAAATAGAGGTGGAAGATGCAAAGAGGACCACCACTTACTAAGGAACAAAAGGAAATTGGGAGCCGGGAGAAGGAGAGCAAGCTTTCTTTAAGGTCATGATTTCTAGTGAGTAAACCCCATCAAGCCAATGGATTGCTTCATATCTAAAATTCACTGTCCAACAATTATTGGGCTCAATGGATTTAAAATAGAGATAAAGAACATGAACTGGTGTAGGTAGGAAGGTAGGAGTGGATCTTGGGTGATTTTTAGGGAGTGAATATGATCAAACTTACTGTATGATATTCTCAAATAATTAATAAGATAGTTTTAAATGAAAAAGCAAAAGGTAATTATTATAAAACTCTGCTTCTTCTGAGATTAAGATGTTTCAATACATGAAAGAAAACATTATCTTTACATTTAGGTGATTAAAAGATTGAGCAAAAAAATTTAAAATATATTCATAAGGGTGTGTTGTATGTTTGTGTGTTTGTTTGTGTATGTGACATGTTGTCTGATACTGTATTTAGTAATTCCACATAATACAGTCATATAAACAAGCCAAAGTGAAACTTCAATTTAGAGTCTATACAGAAATAAGATCCTTCCGAATTTGGCTTATTCACTTATCGTGACATTCTTCATGTTCATCTATGTCGTAATCCATATCTGCATCTCATTTGTTAATACTGATTAATATTCTACTGTGAGGTATAAAGGCATACATAATTAAGTCTTCTTGCAGTTAACATTTAGGTTATTTCTGTACCTTCACTACTATAGATATGCTTCAATAAAAGAAAGAAAGTAGATTTCTCAAAAGAGTTTATGTCATGCCCATTGGGTGAATGCCCAGCAGAAGTATTGCTGATACATATGGTAATTCTATTTTTAATTTCTGAGAAAATTACAAATGTGCATGTAATAACAACTGATTAAAACAGAGGTCATGAACTTGACAGAGAAGGAAGAGAGAATATTGAAGGGAGGAAAAGAAAGGGGGACTGTTGAAAAAATCCAAATTAATATTGTCTTCAGAACAGAGTGCTTGGAGACAGAACCTGAGTTACCTGCCTACTACAAGAGAATGCTTGGACCCCAAATGCTGACTCTCAAGATGCTACCGTTCTTTGCTAGCTTTTCCTCACATCAAGGAAGACCAGTGACATAAATAGTCCAAATTTGACTATACTTTTAAATGTTTTGCTTACTTTTTTTGTTTGAGATTGTATTTTAATGAGCATCTAATTTTTTTTAATAATTTTTTTTATTAAGAAAAGAAGAAAAAAAAACATAAACAAAAAACAAGTTTCCACCTCCTCCCAGCCTCCCATTTCCCTCCCCCTCCTCCCACCCTTCTACCCCTCCCCCCACTCCTCTCCCCCTCCCTCTCCAGTCCACAGAGCAGTCCAGGTTCCCTGCCCTGTGGTAAGTCCTAGGTCCTCCCCCCTCCGTCCATATCTAGGAAGGTGAACATCCAAACTGGCTAGTCTTGCCTTAATCTACAATTGAGATAGGTCAACTAAAAAATTAAGTGTTCAATTTTTCCTTTGCATTTTGTATTTTATTGCCAATCTATGCTTCTGAATTGAGTTATAGCAGACTGACTTTTCCACGTTTAAGTCAAACAGACAAAAAAAAAATCATTAACAATGACTCTTGCACCAATCAATAAGTGGATGCTTTATAAGAATACTGATTATCTACTCATACTTGTACTTGATAAATCCATGCTCTCTGCAGAACCTGAAACTAGAGAAAGACCCACAAACCTCTTTTTTATTTCTCCATAATTTTTGAGATAATAATAAATGCATCATAACCCCCTTCCCTATTCTCCAAACTTGTCCATATGCTCCTTCTTGTTGTTTTTCAAACTCATTGCTTCTTTTTTAATTAATTGCTTTTAGGTGCATGTATGTGCAGATGCATTCGTGTGTTCATACATGCATGACACACATATGCACATATATGTGTGTTATGTGTGTATGTCGTGTGTGTGTTCCTAAATAAAACCTGTTCAATCTCTGTAATGTTACCTGTATGTACACTTTCAGGGCTGACCATTTGGTATTGGATAATCGATTGACATGCTCTTCCCTAAAGAAGACTACTGTTTCCTACTCTCAGTATTCCTTAGTTGCCCGCCATTCCTTGTGTAGGAGAGTAATCATTCTCTGGTATACTTTACCATGCCTGATTTTGTAGTCCTTGTTCAGATCATGCTCAGGCAGTCATGTTGGTGAGACTTTATATTTGTAGTTCAAAACTTGCTGAAAAAATTAAATTTTAAAAATATAGATTGTATTAATTTTTACCTAACTGAGCAATAGGAATCAAGGAAGCTCTCAAAAAAGATAGTAAAATAAACAACCGATATGCCTTCACTTTTGACATACTTAATTAGAAACTGATTGCTCATACATTTGATTGTTCCTAATTACAACTGGAGCGAGCTAAAATCATTTCCTCAACATGTTATCATCTTTAAGGCTTTTTTCTATCACATCGTAATGGCTTGCTTGTTTTGTTTCTCAGCTAAACATGTCATGTTTATTCTTGGCAAAGATTTATCATTTCTCAAAGTCATTCAGAGATGTAAGACATAAGCTCAAAGCAGTTTTAGCATGTTGCTAAATATAGACAGTGACCTTCTGGGTGATGAAAAAACTTATTCTTAAGCCATATGGTCAGCCTCAGGCCTAAGACACAGGAGTTGAGGCTGGAGGGAAAGAAAACTATGACACTGATTAGTGCTTATGTTCCCATTTCAGATACGACAAAAGTCACTGAGATAATATTTTGTGACAACTAATCTGTGGACATTAATGTGATCCATAAAAAAAGAAATCATTCAGAAGGAATAATTCTGAAACATCACTCGCTAAACTTGTTATAATTGTGAATTTTTAAACACTTTTAGTCAAGTCTATGGAGTCAAGGCTAAGAGACTGAGAATATTTAGGAGTACTGATTAATTCACATCAAATACACCTGGACTCCCATAGCTCATACTACTGATACTTCGTCTCAATTCCTGAGATGCTTTTTCATGACTAAAAATATATTGATCTACTAAATTATTGTCCTAATGTCAGGAAACTTTATGGTGAATGTCTAGGTAGTCACTTGTCTGCTAAAGGTGATCAATTACTATTCAGAACATATTAAATTTTTCCTCTTGTAAGACAATTTTGTAGTTACTTATTTCTTGATTCTTATTCTTAGTCGTATTCTTGGTTTGAAGAAAGTAACTCCTTTTTTTTTGGTTTTGTTTTTTGGTTTTTTTTTTATTTTGATTTTTCATAGACAGGGTTTCTTTGTAGCTTTTTGGTTCGTGTCCTGGAACTAGCTCTTGTAGACCAGGATGGTCTCGAACTCACAGAGATCCACCTGCTTCTGCCTTCCGAGTGCTGGGATTAAAGGCGTGCCCGGCTGCCCATTTTGAAGAAAATAACACATGAAATTCGTCCTTCCAATAGCTGTTTGTGCTTTTCAGCTTAAAGGTAAGCTGGTAAAAATGGAGAATGCCAAACTGTCTGAGAACTTACAAAATTCTACCACAATTACCCCACCTTTTTCCATAATTTAAAGTTAGACACTTCTGTGAAAGATATCACCCACTGTTAATTTAGGGCTCACCACTTTTGGAAGAGTTTGTCTGTGTTCTATCAACAGTGTAGAGAAAAAGTCAGAAAGTAACTTGTTCAAAGAGGTTCCTGAATGTATAACATAATATAGATGTAATATGATATTAAACTTATGAGGAATATTTATTACAAAATCTAATTTGAAAATATGCAGAGGAAGACATTTTTTTCTTCAGTTTTGAGAGTTGAGGCAAAAACCGTACATATGTCAGGTCTGCATCAATACTGAGTTATAGCCTTGCACTTCAGGATATACTTTTCTTAAGGAAATCAACAACTTGTAAAACACACATGTTAAATTAGCCAACAGTCTCAATAGTAGCTGTCAGGGTAGAAATAAACCATTCTCAAACTTAACCCAGTTGAGAAAGAAACATGAAGCTCAAACTACGATCTAGTATCCTATAAATAATCTTATTTGGAGAGATGACATGTTTCATACCACACTTTAAACATAGCACTCAGCTTCAAGGAGCTCTCTTCCTTCCACTTTAAGAATAGCAATGAGAGCCAAAGTTCTTTCCATAGGAACAGAGGTTCTTCATTGGCTATGGATGTATTCTGGATCCTCCAAACTGTCTTTCAAACTTTTCAGCAAGGTAAGCATTCTTTTCATTAAATGCAGAGGGAATCAGAAAGAACTAAAGGCAATAGCTTAATCAGGTGCCCAACAGGAGAAAGACTCTATCAGGAAGATACAGTAGCTGGTTAATAAAGAGCAAGGAATAAAACGTGTATTCCTAAAATGAGAACTCACTTCGATTCTTCAACAAAAATGAATTTATCATTTTTTATTTTTGGCCTATCCAATCAAGCACATGATTTTATTTTATTAATTTTATTTTTCTCTTCATTTGAATGTAGAATTTTGGAATTATTTTTATACTAAGTTTTTTGTTATTCTCTCTAAAGCTACTAGCAATCTTGCCATGTCATCCTTTCTTAAAGGAAAACCAATATTTTAAGGGTTTTCAAAAATGAGGAGGGTTTCTGTAGTTGCATAAACTTTAGAAATGTCCTAGCCCACATAGATATTGAATAGGATAATTAACAGAGCTACTATCCAATAATGAAATCTTTTTGGGTTAACCAAACATCTGAGTCTTATTTGAAAACTCCCCTCCTTATTTTTTAAAATAACAATAGCCCTTATGATCTTGGATATTATTTGAGTTTGTATAACATTCTCTGATGGATGGTTTCTCAAGATATTTTAATGCCATTTCCATTACTTCCTTATCCTAAAGGTACTCAGGTGAAATTAAATGATAAATTTTATAGTTGCCATATTTAAAATATTCTATACATCCTTATGATTTTGTTAAGAAAATTTAGGTTCAAAGCGGGTGGTGGTGGTGCTTGCCTTTAATGGTCAGCACTTGGGAGGCAGAGGCAGGCAGATCTCCGTGAGTTCCAGGCCAGCCTGATTTACAGAGTGAGTTCCAGGACAGCCTGAGACATACAGAGAATACCTGCCTCAAAAGACCAAAAAAAAAAAAAAGGTTCAAATTATTTGGGATAATATTGAAACCAATTTTTGTCTTTACTCATCCACCTTTTCTAAATAAAAACAGGGTTTTTTTTGTTTTTTTGTTTTTTTGTTTTGTTTTGTTTTGTTTTGGATTTTTGAGACAGGGTTTCTCTGTAGCTTTTGGTTCCTGTCCCGGAACTAGCTCTTGTAGACCAGGCTGGCCTTGAACTCACAGAGATCCTCCTGCCTCTGCCCCCCAAGTGCTGGGATTAAAGGCGTGCACCACCACCGCCCGGCATAAAAACAGTTTTTTTTTAAATAGAAATAATGCTAACAAAATTTTCTTTCATACCAACAAAAGACAAATATATTAGAAGTGTATGATTTTGATTGCTTGATTCTTAATGTCATTACTAAAACAGTGTATTGAGGCTCTCCTGCCCTTATAGTCCTTTCTCTCAACTCTGAAGGACTTACCTGGCTTCCTCCTACCCTGTGTCCCTATATGAATTTGTTCTCTTTTATCCAGTAGAATCAGTTGAAACATAGACCAGTGATGAAAAATCTTGGATCTACTTGTTAGAGGAAAGAGTTAAAGAAAAATAAGTTTTCTTCTGATTCCTTTCCTCATATGTAAGTGCAACTACAAGTCTCATTAGGGTATGCTAATGAGGTTTAAATGTAAATGTTTAAAGGTGCTTCATTGTAACATTAATCATGATGCTTCATAATAAACTTTAATTTCCTTTGCATCAATATTCTCCTTTTGCATATTTTGTGGAGTCTTCTCTTTTTGTATAACAACTTTTGCTCAGGAGAAATAGTTATAAAATTTTGAATACACATAGGGAATCATCAAACTGAATATTTGTATTTTATAAGTTGGAAGCTGATGTCTTCAACATGGAGCTCACTTGTTCTTTGTCACATAGCTAGTTGGGGTAGTCCTTTGAACCAAAGCCTAGCAGACCCAGATTTTAATTAGTAACTTGCAGAAGAAAGAAAAAAAATCTTCACAACTTGCAGTGAACTGATAATTCATACTTTATATTCAAAGCAAACTCTCTTCATGAAGTATATAATAAATATAAATTGGCCATTAGTTTTTCTCCTCCACATTCAGACCATGAGAGAAACAAAAAGTAGTCTTGTTTTTAAGGACTATGCAATATTTCAGAGAGTAAAAGTTCTTGTCATACAACCTGATAGCTTGAGTTAGATGCCCAGAACTCACAAAGTAGAAGGAGAGAATTAATGCTGAAAGATGAGCTTTGATCTTTACACATGCATGATGGCATAAACTTATAAATACACATACACCACACAATTTTGTTATTTTTAAAGCTACTGAGTTATAATACAGTAACACATAGAAATCAAGCCAACAGAAATTTGCAAATTATTAAGTAAAATCTATATGAAAAATAAGCAGATGTCAAGCCTCTTTAGTTCATTTTTCCTCCTACTCAAAGAATATTATCTTTCCCCAATGATTATCTAGTTGATGAGAAGTATTTATTAAATAATGATATAAAATTGCATCATTTTTCCCCTGAACGTTCATATGTTGTTTAGTTGCTTTGTTGAATTTAAGTGACCCAGTTCTTTATGGGGATCTAGGTCAGGCTTCAGTGGAATTAGAACCTTGTTAAGCGCCACTGATGTTAATAATAGGTTTCTATTGCAAGCAGCCTCTTTCTGTTTACTTTTACTTTAGATAAGCTGTGAGAGGTCAGTCGTAAGGAAGAGATGGTAGAAGCTGTAGTGGTGTCATGGCAGTAGCCTATCAACAAGAGAGCGGAAGAGTTGCAGACACTGATGATGGCGGAAAGATCAGAGAACAAATGCCGTGCAGGCGGAGGCAGCAGTGGATGTAATAGGAAGGCAGAAGAGAGGGCAGAGTTGAGGATGAAGTGTAACAGGCTATAATGAACCAGAGAGAAGAGCTGTGAGTGCTGAAAACTGGAAGACTCCAGACTGCTGCCAAGCCTAAGAGTCAAGAGACTCATAAACCCTACATCTACAAATTATGGTATCAGAGGATGCTAAGGGCCAAGCCTGACATTTTAGGCTTAAAATGCCGTCCCAACACTTTAGGCTTAAGAGCTATAACAGGTGCCTTAGATATTAGCACTATTCACTATGGTGCTGAGGATCCCAGTACAGAAGGATCTTTTGGAAGTGGTTGTGATTCTAGCAGGTACTCACTGATACTGAAAGCTAAAGCTTGTATTACCTACTAAATGTTTGGCCACTGGCGTCTGAAGCCCAGAGCCACAAGCATTCAATCTATGTAGGAGAACCATGAATAAATCACTCCTCACTCTGGAGCAATAGGCCTTTAGCAATCAGGACTTTAAGTAGAATACTCTAGAATGGCAAACCAACTCTAGGTTATGTGTGGTCAAGAGCTCAGGGTTTACCACCACTTTTACGCACTGAGCCTTCCAGCCCAAGTTCAATGATTTCTGCAGATCTCACATATGAGCAAGATCATAATGTTATTGTTTATGTTCTTGGATTAATCCATTCACAATATTCTCTAGATTTGTGACTATGGAAAATGACAACATTTCCCTGTGTTTTTTTTTTTGAAAGATGTTGGACTAGCAACCATTCCATTGTGTGTATGTCACATATTTTAAAAGTTTATTCACCCGTGGGTGTGTACGTAAGTTATAAAGGTTGGGTAATACAGTCTATTCTCTAAGAAATAATAAAGTGGAGATATTTGGCATGCTGATTTTATCTGTTTTGGTCTGCATCCAGAAATGGCATGGCTAGGTACTGTTTTAATTTTAGCATTTTTTTTCAGAGATCTCTATCCATGTTTTCTGATATGTCTGGAGTAGTTTGTAATGTCCCATTCTCTTTTATTGTTATAAAAATTTATTATATCGCCGGGCGGTGGTGGCGCACGCCTTTAATCCCAGCACTCGGGAGGCAGAGGCAGGCGGATCTCTGTGAGTTCGAGACCAGCCTGGTCTACAAGAGCTAGTTCCAGGACAGGCTCCAAAACCACAGAGAAACCCTGTCTCAAAAAACAAAAAAAAAAAATTATTATATTTTGGAGCTCAGTCCTCTGTCAGATGTGGGGTTGGTGAAGATCTTTTTCCATTCAGTAGACTGTAGTTTTGTCTTATTGACTACATCCTTTGCTTTACAGAAGCTTTTCAGTTTCAAGCGGTCCATTTACTTATTGTTGCTCTCAGTGTCTTTGCTAATGGGGTTATATTTAGGAAGTGGTCTCCTGTGCCCATGTGTTGAAGGCTACTTCCCACTTCTATGAGGTTCAGTGTGGCTGGATTTATATTGAGGTCTTTGATCCACTGACCCTGAGTTTTGTGCATAGCGGTAGATATGGCTCTATGTGCATTCTTCTACATGTGACATGCAGCTTTGTCAGCACCATTTGTTGTTGAAATGCTTTCTTTTTTCATTGCCTAATTTTAGCTCCTTTGTAAAATATCAGGTGTTCATAGGTGTATTTCATGTAATATTCAGTTCTTTGAATCAATTCCATTGGTATACCTGTCTGTTGTATACTAATAACAAGCTGTTTTCATTACTGTAATTCTATAATAGAGCTTGATGTCAATAATGGTAATTCCTCCAGAAGTTTTGACTATCCTGGGCTTTTTGTTTTTCCATATGATGTTAGTATTGTTCTTTCAAGGTCTGTGAAGAATTGTGTTGGAGTTTTGATGAGAATTGAATCAATATGGTTGGATTGCCATTTTTTATGTTGATACTGCCTATCCAAGAACTTGGGAGATCTTTCCATTTTCTGATATCTTCTTCAGAGATACCATCTTACAGTAGTTAGAATGGCTAAGATTAAAAACACCAATGATAGCTTATGTTAGAAAGGATGCAAAGTAAAGGGAACACTCCTCCACTGTTGGAAGGAGTGCAATATTGGCAGACACTTTGAAAATCAGTATGGTGGTTTCTCAACCTACTTCAAGAACAACCAATATGACTCTTGGGTATATACCCAAAGGATGCTCAATCATACTACAAAGACATTTAGTCAACTATGTTCATAGCAGCATTATTCGTAATAGCCAGAACCTGTAAACAGCATAGATGCTCCTCAATCAAAGAAGGGATAAAGAAAATATGATACATTTTCACAGTGGAGTCCTACTCAGTGGTTAAAAACAATGACATCTTGAAAGTTTGCATGCAAATGGATGGAACTAGAAAGAAACAACATGCATGAGGTAAACCAGACCCATAAAGACAAGCACAAGACAAGTACTCATAAGTGGATATTAGACATAAAGCAAATGATGAGCATAGCTATAGTCCACAACCCCAGAGAAGCTAGGTAATGGAGAACCTTAAAGAAAACATACATGGATCACCCTGGAAAGGAGCAAGAGACAGATCTCGTGAGAAAAATTGGAAGCATGAGGGTGGGTGGGAGAAGGGAAGGCAGAAGGGGAGAAGGAGGGGGAAAGGGAGGGGGAAGGCAGCTTGAGGGAATGAGGTGGATAAGATAAGGAAAGGACAGCGAGGGAGAGCAAAAAAAAAGAGATATCTTGATTGAGGAGAGCAAGGAAAGATGTATCTTGGTTGTGGAGGTATCAAGAAACCTGCCACTAGAGAAATTCCCAGGAATCCACAAGGATGACCCCAGCTAAGACCCTAAGCAATTGTGGCAAGTGTGCTTGAACTGGTCGTGCCCTTTATCAGGTTTATGACTATCTTAAATGTCATCATAGAACCTTCATCCAGAAACTGATGGAAGTAGATGCAGAAATCTACAACAGAGCACTGGATTGAGATACCAAAGTCCAGTAGAAGAGGGAGGAGTGATAATATGACGAAAGGGGTTAAGACCATCATGGGGTTACTCACTGAAACAGATTACCTGAGCGAATGGGGGCTCACCAACTCTGGCTTGACAGCAGGGGAACCAGTATAGGACCAATATAAGTCCTCTGAATATGGTGACTGTTGTATGGCTGGGGCAGACTGAGGGTCCCCTGGCAGTAGGACTAGGATTTATACCTATTGCCTGTACTGGGTTTTTTGTAACCCATTCTCTTTGGAGGGATACTTTGCTTAGCCTACATATAGTGAGAGCCTTGGCCCTGCCTCAAAGCAATGTGCTAGACTTCAGTGACTTCCCATGGGAAGCCTTACCCTCTCTGAGGAGTGGGTGGGGGTGGCATGGCAAGAAAGGTGGAGGGAGTGGGAGGAGGGGAGGGAGTGGGAACTGGGATTGGTATATAAAAGGAGAAAAAAGAGTTTTTTAATAAATACATTTTAAAAATGAAAAATAAATAAAAAAGGAGATAGAGAAGGTAAATATCGGGTTTGAGAGGTCTTGTATAAGTCACATTTTTATTTTTTTATTTTTTTCTATACACAAAGGATAAGGAAGCAGAGAGGGAAATCAGAGAAGCATCACCTTTCATGATAGCCACAAATAGCATAAAAATATCTTGGGGTAACTCTAACCAAGGAAGTGAAAGATTTATTTGACAAGAACTTTAAGTCTTTGAAGAAAGAAAGTGAAGAGGATACCAGAAAATGGAAGGATCTCCCTTGCTCTTGGATTGGGAGGACCAACATAGTAAAAATGGCAATTCTACCTAAGGCAATTTATAGATTCAATGCAATCCCCATTAAAATCCCATCAAAATTTTTCACAGATCTTGAGAGAACAATAATCAACTTTATATGGAAAAACAAAAAACCCAGGATAGCCAAAACAATCTTATACAATAAAGGAACTTCTGGAGGCATTACCATCCCTAACTTCAGACTCTATTACAGAGCTAGAGTATTAAAAACAGCTTGGTATTGGCATAAAAACAGAGAAGTCAACCAATGGAATCGAATAGAAGACCCGGATTTTAACCCTCAATCCTATGAACACCTGATTTTCGATAAAGGAGCTAAAAGTATAAGTCACATTTTATGCCAAGCATGTTTAGTAAGAGGGCTGGGGAGATTGCTCAGCAGTTAAGAGCACTGCCTCTTCTTCCAAAGTCCTGAGTTCAATTCCCAGCAACCACATTGTGGCTCACAACCCTCTGAAATGAGATCTGGTGCTCTCTTGAGGAAGAGACCTGAGCGAATGGGGGTTCACCAACTCTGGCTTGACAGCAGGGGAACCAGTATATAGAGAGACCTGGTCAGTTGTCCTCATCAACTTAGACCTTGAAACCCAATAATTTTTCATTTTCAAGTTTAGTAAGAAGTACACTGTCTTTTATATGGTTTTCCTGAAAAGAAAAATGGAACAATTTTGGAAAAACATCATCATACAATATGACAAAGTCAGTGGTAGGCCTAATCAGACAAAGTTGCACAAGAAGAATACAGGAAGAGTGTCACTCACGAAGTGCATTGCAAAACTGACACAGATGAGCATAGCGCCTTGAGCTCGGAAGAATTAAGCTCCCAAGCTCTGAAGCCACAGTCCTCCAAATCCTGGTTCCAGGCCATATTTGGCTCTGCCTACCATGTCCCTGGTTTTAGAGGTGAAACAATTTTCTTTGTCCATACATCTGGGTCTTAGAAAAAACTCTTATGGCCCTGGCCCAAGGCTATAAACTGCCTCTACGAAGAATGTACCTGGTTTTGGAAACGAACACTGTTCCTTGTCTGTATATCAGGTCCACAGGGATAGTAGCATAGATCAGTCCAGCTATGAAAAATGAAGAGTCCATAAAATTTTCTCAGAACTGCATGCTGGTTGACACGTTCTTATACAAAGAAGGGCAGCAAACACTGCCATGAAATCAGTAGTCTGAGGAGGGGCTCTGATGAATGTGACCTTCCTGCGAGACTCTTTATGCAATGGTGAATCTGCATTTGTCATCATATTCTCTCCGTGTAACAAGCTGAGAAATATCATGTGTGTGTTTTCCATAGTACTGTGAGCTATCCTATGGTAAGAAATGAGCCCATAGAGAAGTGCTACGAGAGTCCTCATTTACAGTTTGTGAGTACAAAGAATTCGGGACTCCTAGTGTTGTGATGGACATCTGAGCATGCGAAGGTCTTGTAGGACTGAGACCTTAACCTATGTTACTTGACACTCAATATAGAATTAAATCAGAATACTTCAAAACTGAAATGGGTTATAGGATGTCCCGGAAGTAGCTGGTAAAGAAATTCTTGGAGCATGAAAATATTCTTGCTTACATTGAGAGTTCATTCAGGGACTTACCCAAGGAGGAAAAAAAAATTCTTTTTATGCAGTTGGAAAGTAAAAGACCACAAGGGAAAGAAACTAAATTGGATTTTTCTGCATTCATTTCAGCAATTAGTTAGTTGTAAGCATTGTTAACAGACACTGGCTTATGTTGTCATCAAAGTACATGGGCTGTACAAAAGTAATAAAATCAGGTCAGATCAAAAGAGAGTGCAAATGCCTGCCAATTGATTATCCTTAGTATTAAACAAGAAAAAACGAATCTGCATCTGTTATGAAAATTAATATTTATTACATACATCTACTTTATTAATTCATCTGTATGAATGTTTTGCCTGCAGGTAAGTCTGTGAACCCTGTGCATAGTACCTGTGAAGGCCTAAAGGCAACATCAAATCCCATGGAACTGGACTTGCAGACTGCTGTTAGCCAGCATATTGGTGCTGGGTATTTAACCTGTGTGCCCTGGAAAGGTAATGAGTTCTTAGCTACTGAGTTATCATGCTAACCAACAGAACTACTTTACGTTAAAGTCTTTTAAATTTAATTTCTTCAAGTTTGAATATTCTTCTATTTCCTTGACCAAACCAACAAGTTTTAACTTTAGGTCAAGGTTGATTGGAAGATATTTGGTAACATTTGATGTACTAATAAAACATAAGTAATTTTTTTTCATTTTGCTAATGATATTGCATAGGCAATGACCAGTATTTAGCAATATTAGTTCATCTTTGAATCCATCGTGAAGGAATAAAGGCACATTAAATATGCAATATGTGACGAACACTCTTAGCTACTATTGAGTTTTTGCTCTGATGACTCAATGTGTTTAAAGAAACAAGGCTGTTAGGCTAAAGTTGTTTTTGTTGTCAAAGAAAAGGGCTTTTAATTAAAGTAACCATAGTTTCTCCTTGAAAAATCTCATTGTCCTGCAATTAAGCTTTGAAATACAAATGAAAAATGTGATAAGGAGTGACTGGTGTGGTCATGGAAGGAGGCCTTATTTCATGAAAGTTAATCCAGAATTTATCCATTAGAGGAATGAGAGAAACAATAAAAATAAACATTCATAGAAGGCTTAAAAGAAAGCCCTTTGATAAACTGAACTGTAGAGCTTGAAGGGAAAAAAGATTCCCAAAACCGGCAGCCCTGGAAACCAGGACAGATTCTGTATACCTGCAGAGCTCAGATGTAACTATTCATGGACGGATAAATAGAAGAGATACAGAGTTTCTTAGGCCAAATGTAGATGTTCACTAGAATGATTAGTTGACTATGAATGTAAAAATTGGAAAGATTGCTTTATGTTCTTGCATTCAATTTACATAGGTGATGATTGAATTATCTCAGAAATTGAAGTTGCATCTGACACTTAAAGCCTTTAAAGATAAAAATTAATCTTCTTTAAAATTCCAGTATGACCATTAGACCCAGTCATAAGTAGCTGCCAAGGTCTGAAGTGCAAAAGATGTGTCAGGAAGTAATATGTCTACTCTTGTATATTTTTTTTAACCAATGGTATTATTCTTATCAGCCTTGTGTTTCAGGAAATCTCTCCCACCCTCACCACTCCCCAAACAAAAGCAATAAACTTTATGCACTTATTATGAACAATTGATTATACAATACTGAGCAACAGATTTTCAAGTCTCTTTACAAATACAAGATAATAGACTGTATGGAAGGTGGTTGTCATATTTTCACAATAAGCCACCATTAACTATTGATATGCTTTTTGGCAACAAAAAAAAAAAAGAAAGGCTCATAAGGAAAAGACTTTATCTTTGCTGTTATCTTCAGCCCCATCATCATGACAATCACTCAAACCACTTCTTATCATCAACTTAAAAGCCTTGCTACTCAGCACTTGTCAACGCATAGTGCTTTTCTAGGTATTATCTTAAACAAGACCAGAGAGGTGTGCTTTCACCTCCATCAATCCCGAGACTTACAAAATGCAACAAATTCAGATGCTCATCTTGAAAAGAAGATGGAGTGAAACATCAGAGTACAATATCGTCCTAACTTTGATAATTCATCCTTTTCCATAGATCGGAGTGAACCTGGTGCTCCTTTGCATTCTAATGCTAACAAGAGAAATGTTCAATAAAGGCTTTGAAAAATCACAGAGCATGATGGTTATAAAAGATATTTCCTATCATCAAAACTAATTTCAAACTAACAAAACTACATAGAAAATCACTGGTGATGTGATTTCTCTATTTTCTTTTAAGAGCTTAATTAAAAATCTAAATAAAACAATACAATTCATGATTTTAACCCTGGAAAAGAAACTATGTGTGTCTTTGAGATAGCAATCAGGGGGATATTTTTTGGTAAGCCTTATGAAACACACAAACTAGGCACACAGAAAATACAAAAGATTAAGATAATTCTTCCTAATAATAGTAATGATTAGTCAAAGACTGCCAAAGTTCTCTTAACTGGTGCTTGGATACAACTTGCCACACTGTGAAGTCCTGTGGACTCAAGAAAAACAGAATGCAGATTTCTTTTTCTAAGGAGCACCTACATACAGGTGATTGCCATCTTCCTCATATGCAATGAAACCTTACCTCACCATAAGAAATCGAGAGTTATGAAATTATGTAAGTTTCAAAAGTTGTTTAGTTGCCATTTAGTTCATGAATCAATAGAATACTTTAATTTGTTTCAGTCTAGAAATTCAATTTTGAAAACTGGAACCAAAAAATAAGTGTTAAATAGGATCATGTAGTAGAAAAATGTGAGCTGAGGAAAATGCTCAGTCATAATAGGCAATCTCAGAGAATCAATGAACAGTGATCTGTGGCAGACAATGAAATACAAATTATCTTAACTACAAAGTAAACATATTTAGTGCACACAAACTAAAAATTCAACTTGCAGTGTGAAATATTCAATTTAATAGTCAGAATGATAAAGTAAGAACATTGAATGCCATTAGGAAGTAGGACAATGCTCACAAGAACAGCTTCAATATGAAATAAAAAAAGGAAAATGAAAGATGGCAAAAGAGAATTGCACAAAAAGTACATATGGGTCACTATCTCTCTTTATATCTTCATAAATTGTTGGAAGAAAAGTGAATTTTCAATAAGGAATAGCCACCTAGGGAAATTAGAGTAATGACTTCATAGTTTTTTTTCTAGTGTATAATAGAATAAATAAGCAAAACCTTTATTTGGTTAGGACTAATATTTACTCTATGAAATGTATATTGAAATTAGTCCTTTTACTGAGATTATCATATAAGTATACTACTCCTGCTTCTGCTTCCTCCTTCCAAACCCTCTAACATAAGCCTCCTTACTTTTTTTTCAAATTTTGTTGGACAATATAACTTCACAAAACTGACAATTCTGAAAAATCTTATATATTGTAATGAATGTTTTGATAACACAAAAACCACTAATCATAGTTTCTCATAAATGTCAGTGTGATTTAAGGTAAGATAAAAGAACGGGCCTGGAAAATGGCTCAGTGAACATTAGCCCATAATGTTAATAAATAAATAGTAAATCATTAGAGCAGATTTAATACTCTGTTATTTAACACGATAATAGTAGGTTCTCCTTAGGGCTTGACTAATCAGAGATTCTCGACTTGATAATGAATGGTACGAGTTGTGGGTGTCATCTTGTAGATGACTTAGATCCAGTTAGAAAGTGGTTTATTGCTCTCATTATTTTCATATCACCTAGGACCAATGGACATGTCTTGCGGTGCCAATTATTATTGTAGCTCACAGAATTCACATGTTGGTAAGACTGATGGTTGCTTTTCTTCCCTGTTATAGCAGCTTTGAAAACTAGAAAAGCTATCCAATAGAGATGAAGCTCCACAGTCAGTACTAGCTTGGTTTTCCCATGTTCGACAACTCAAGCATGCATTATGCTCAGTAATAGATTCCTGCTCTCAAGTTCTGGGGGAGTGACAAAGAGAATTGACAATAGTCTATAATATTTGGGGATCTATGGGACCTCCCTGGGCAACAATTGAAAAAGCATTAGCCCTTTGTTTGCACTAGGCCTTTGGCTTTTTACTGTTTGATGTCTAGTAGGGTCGTTATCATCTCCTTGTAAGGCTGACTCTATTCTAACACTCTTAATATATGCTTTTATGTGTATATGCACATATAGTAATAAATCATATATATGTTAAATTATATGTATATTAGGTGTACAGGTGAATGCCTGTGTGTGTGTGAGAGAGAGAGAGAGAGAGAGAGAGAGATGGAGACCTTCATAAAACTGATTCTCAAGGTGAATTTAGCTCTTCTAAGTAATTAACTAAAAAACAAAGCTCAAAACTATCTGGAAGCTATCAGTTCTACTACCTTATGTATGGCTTGCAAACGGGGGGGGGGTCAGAAAGAGGGGTGTGCACCTATTTAATAAAGAAAAAAAACAGCACAGAGCATGCTCATGAGAAGAGGAGATAGATTTAGCAATAATGTTCAAATTCTTTGTTCATTCAATTTTTTCAAGTTACTTTTGGATCATTCTTCAAGGTTGATATTTCTCAGTGTTCTTCAAGGTTATGAGATGATGCTTCAATGGATCCCAAGGCAGCCAGCAAAGATTACCAGCCAGAAATTCATGTTCCAAAAATTCAAGAAACATAAAAAACAATGAAGTCAGACTTGGACAGGGTTACTCCTCCTTAGGTGAATTTGAAGGAACTGCCTATGGCTGTGGCATTCAAGGGAAGAATCTCGTTTTCACAGTGGTAGGAGGTCAGGCTTCTGATCTTACTTACTCCCCAAACCTAAAATGTTTCATGCCTTGTCAAAGAAGTAAACAAACATGAGTGAGAAAATCTTAGCTCTGAAAAATTTCCCTCATTCTTTCCCTTCAGTTTTGTGATTTCATTTTGTTTATACTCATTATTGAAAACTATTTTAATTATTATTATAAATGTTTGCTTCTTATTATATTTATTCTTGTATAGATTATTGATAGCTTTTATTTTTAAGACTTCTTTTTCAAAGAAAAAAATATAAAACTTTTCATTCAGTGTTGATGCAATATTCCTATTACTTTCATATGGTACATTTTTGATTGCTTTTTTCACAGGTCATATCATGAATGCAAGGCAAGAGAGTGAGTCACCTCCTAAAAATGTGGCCAGAGACATCAATGGGACTTGTTTGTTAACCTTCATTCTCCTTGTTTGTTGCTGTTTTTCACTGCTTAAAATTCCAAGAGAGTTTACTTCAAAGTTGAACTTCAAGAACACCTACAATCAACTGGATGAAATATTTTGAAATGTTTTTTTGTAAAATATAATAAAATAAGAACTAAAAATTTAAAAAATCAAAAAGCCTAGAGAGAAAAATTAACATTTAAAGAATCATTCTGTCATAGAAATATTGCTTATGGTACTCTAATTTTACAATAGAATTTATTGAAATAAAAAGGAAAAAATCTTACTTATTCTACAGGTATGAGAGAAAAATTAATTCAAAAATTAATTTTTGTGAATTTCAGTGCCCATGAAAGTCTTTAAAATTGAATTTAATTTCACCTTTAACATCAATAAGCTTTAGTTGGAAGATGTAATTGAAGTATCACATCAGTCTTCAGGAAAACTAACTAATGAAGTATTCTGGGAAGTATTATAAGAAAGTCAATTTTTCTCAAGGATAGTAGGAACCCAAGGGTGTGATAATTTCTTTCAGTAGCCATATCAGCTTGAGAATATAGTAAAAAAAAAAATTAGGATAAGAGAATCGTGCTTGCATAAGCTGTTGAGAAACAGTAGATGTGGAAACTACCATTGATATTATTTTGAAATTTCCACTTATGAATGTGAAGTCAGTTGCCTTCAGTACTTCTCAACTTCTCAATATTCCATAGAAGGAAAACAATTGTATTTTTAGAACCACTCCCAATCAACACTTACCCTGATGTTTCTAATTATATTTGCAAGAATGTATAGTCAGGGGTCAGAGAGAGGAATCAGAAGTTGCAAAGCACTTCCTAGCCTTTCAGAGGACCCAGGTTTGGTTCCCAGCACCCACATGACTGCTCAAAACCATCTGAGATGCTTTTTATTGGGGGATCCAACACCCTATTCCGGTCTACAACAGCAAAGGTGCAAACAATGCATGCATATATAGAGGAAAAATCACTAACAAATATTAAATTGAATTAAAAAGAGAATGAAGAAGTTGGCAAAGATATGGAGGTCATCTGAGATTACAGTTATTCTTTATGCAGCATATAAATAAGAGTAAAGGCTGAAGAATCTTCTTTGTTTACATCCAATACAAAATTGACTAGGTACTGACAATCAAAATTAATAAATTAGTCAGATTATGGTGTGTCTTATTTGATCCAAAAGGCAGAGGAGGTTATATATTAATTTAATGTTTCATATAAGTGATGAGTGCAGCCTTTCAAATGTATACAAATAGAGATTGAATATTTAATTTCATTTTCCATGTTAAAAAAGTAATGAATACATTGGAGTATGCATACTTAAGTTACCTAATTTATCTCATAATTTATATTTATATTTCAATTATTAATTTTTCATGTAGGAATAATAGGTTTAAGAAAGAAGAATAGTAAGTTTAATTTTACATATTCTGAATTTGAGATGACTGCTTGATATTGAAAGCAATAAAATTGCAACTGGCTAAAAAAGGCTGAAGCCAGGATTGATGACAGAGATTGACAGAGGTTTTAAGAGAGCCATTAGCATATAGATGAGACTGGATGAAGATATATAAATGCATCTAAGCTACAAGAGCCACAAAACAAGATTGGCATAACAGAGATGGGAAGATGGGAAGTCTGCGGAATCAGAATGGGCAGGAAAGAATACAAAATTGGGGGTACCCAAGGATAGAAAACAGCACCTTTGAAAGGATATTTTGGAAGTGTTAAACATATCAGGATAGTCCAAAAAAACGTAACCAGTAGGAATTCACTGGTATTTAAGTAATGGAATAGGTTGTGTTGAAAGGATGGCCATTAGAAAGGATTTAGGAGAAAATGGTTCAAGATAGTGTGTGTGTATGTGTTATGTAGTATATGTTATATATTATATATATACATAATTGCTTTATTATTTATGATTAGTATATGCTGACTTTTTATTTTTTACAGTTTTGGTTGGTTTATTTTTCTGCCTGTCTGCTTCTTGTTTTATTTGTTCAGACAGGCTCTCTGTTGTCTAGTATTGTTTGAAAGTCACTATATATCCCAAATTGGTCCCAAGCTCATGGCAGTCACCTGTTGCCCTTTTCATGACATTGAATATAAAACTAATAAAATAAAGTAGACCACTAATAAAAATAAATTAGTTATGAGAATTTTAATATAATACAGGTAAATATACAACTATCTGAAAATATGTTCATGAATGAATCATTTTTCCAATAAGGAAGAAGATGATAACAGAGAACTATTATGTCAATTCCATATTAAAGTAACCCATTTATTAATATACCAAAGGCAGAAAATACAAAAGAAAGATAGCTGTAATACATCTCACAAAACAAAGAATGAATATGAGGTCCATTCAAGTATAAACAAAAATTTTTCTAACTATTATCTCAAAATTTGGATAAACTTAAAAATAGGAATTCCATAAATGACAACAGTTGAACATGGACCACTATTTCAAGAACACCAAAAGTTGTCTTGAAATTTGAAACTTCCCTCTGAAGGCAAGTCCTAGAAAGAAGCCACACCATACAATAGTTCTTCTATAAGGATGATTAACTAATTCAAATTTCAATGGCTGTGAAGAGGCTGGAATGGCGTATATTAAAAGCCTAATTGCAATTTATCTTGAGATATCTTCATCCCCTTTAATTTCTACTCCTTGTCATCTTTGTGTCTGACCTAAGATCCTTGCCATCCTGGAATTTCTTACCCTGTGCAGTTATTATAAACCTACAACCAGGAAACATATTGCATCTCCCTGCTTTCTTATTTACTCAGGAAACATAGCTTTTCTTTTTCCCCCTTCTGTTTTCTCACCATCATCTTCCCAACACTTGGGATTCTTGACTTTCTCTGAAGTGCTCTGGACTTATTTTGCCATGAAGCTGCCTAACTACCAAGTACTTGAGCTGACCTCCATTGTTGGACACACTGATTTTCCTTTGATGGCATTACATATTGTTATCTTTTTCTTTCTATCATTTTCACCTTCCTCTTCTGGGAAGATTCTAAGTCTTACTTATATATGACATGCTCTACAGTCTTTATTCTAATATATACTCAAATTTTCTATGTGCTTTCTTCTGAGTCTGCTCTTAAATATTTCATTAATGAAACTAAGATCCCAGATAAGGGAGCTAAAATACCACATAAACATGTAACACCAAAAAAGAGACTCACATATGTGTGTATATGTGTATGTATGTATGATCAGAAATTAATAATGAAATACAAATGTTGTAAAGAATGTAGAAAATGGCATCCTGTTGAATATATCTCATGGATAATTACTAACTTTGATATTAGCTTATAAAATAAATTATATAAAAATATTTATGCTAACAATAGCCATATTTTATTCAAAGAATGAATAATTCTAAAACCATAGACTATATCTGAATGTAAAACTTTATGATAGTAAAGTTTGCAAATCCTTTTCTGAATGATCTTCAAATAAACAAAATATTCCTCAATGAAACCAGTTGAAACTTTTAATTTAAATAGTAAACATGTAAAAACTCCTAAATGTTCATATTGTTAGCAAGCACAAAAATAAAAGGTCTGAAAACAAAATTTTGAATAAAAAATGATTCATAGAGAACTCAGATACTAAGACTGTGTACAACTAGTAGAAATTTTTGTTATTTTTTACCTTTTATTTTAAATGCTTTTTAATCTTTTGGGACACAGCATGATTACATGATTTTCACCTCCCCTTTCTTCCATTGAATCCATTCTATGTATCATCCTCCTTGCTCCTTTTGCAAATTCATGACATCTTTTTCTTTAAATAATTTTACATATATATGTAGTTTGTGTTTATGTATGTGTGTTCATAACTACACAAATACAATGTGCTCAGTCTTTACAATGTTGATAATATAAACAAATTTCACTATGCACATTTATCAGTTAAGAAGGAAACTTAAAATTTTAGGCATCTATTAATTAACATTCAAGCCCTGTTCTTAAATGCTATGCTTTCCCCCAGAGTTTCCTTAAGATGAAAAGACAGTTGTACAAAAAAAAAAAAGAAAAGAAAAGAAAAGAAAAAAGCTAACAAAGTGTTATGATAAACCCATCTGCAAGAATTCCTTAGTTGCTGCTCCACGAACAATTAGGACAGCTCACGTGAGCAGCTGTGCATCATTTCTTGGCTTCAGTGAACAGCAGTGCACACAACATTTTAACATTATTCTCAGAGAGACTCATTTCAGAAACCACTGGGAAATGTTCAACAAAGATGAAAGTCTGGCAAGAAACTCCTCCAACTTAGAAAGTTGAGCCTTTGGACCTTGAGGTATAAAAGAGTTTTAAGACTAACTTAATAACAAGGCATCAATAACCTCTAAAAAGAAGCAAGGGGATAATTCCTTCACAATGTCAGTCATCATCTCTAATTAAGTCATGAATAATTTACTAAAATATATACATAAAATTTATACATAGACGAAGATAAGCTTTGCCTAAATATCAAACAGCCTATCAATGTAAAGATATTCTGCTGTATTAATATATGTGTTAATTTTGCAATATTAAGGGATGTAAAATAACTAGCACCAAAAACTGTTGATTCCATTCATTTGAATTAGTTGAAGAGGCAAATCTCTAGGGAACCAAATGAATGGTGCTTACTGAGAACATATGGAATTTTAATTTGAAGGGTATGGAGAGCTGCAACTTTTTAAGGTGGAAAGTTCTTTAGAAAGTTTTTGAAACATCATTACTACCGTTGGATTAAGCACTTTTAAATTTTAGTGATTAAAGTTTTAAATAACTAATCTTAAAGGCATTTGTTAAAATTCTTATTGCATTTAGTCATAACCCAATATTCTCTTTTAATTTTTGAGGTGAAGACAAAGAAAGAGTATCTGTGTGTATTTTACATTTTGACACTTCCCTAAACTTTTACTTGGTTTTATTTGACAGTACCCAATATTTTCCATTTGGTTTCTTAGTTACTTTTTTATTGCTGTGAGAAAATACCATAAACAAGGTAACTCATGAAAGAAAGTGTTTAATTTGCATCTCATGGTTCCAGAAAGCTAGAGGTCATGACCATCAATCATTTCAAGGAGAATGACAACTACCTAGCAGGCATAGAATTGATGTAATAACTAAAAGCTTACATGTGGATCTTCTGGCAGAAGGCAGAGACACTGGGAACAGTGTGGAATTTTGAAACCTTAAAGCTTGTCTCAATGGCATGCTTCCAAAAAAGCTACATGTTCTCATCCTGGCCAAAAAATTTCCTCCAGGTGGGGACCAAGCATTAAAATATATGGGCCTATGGGGTCATTTAACCACAGTTTCTAATGAAAATGTCATCAAGATTCCCTCATAATTTAATATCTGTCAGAATAGCTTTCCTTTGCATGACTGAATAATATTTTATTGTATACATGTAACATTCTTCTTTGTCTATTCATCTAGCACAGGGTGTGGAAAGCAAATGTCAACCATGGCCAACTCAAGAAAAGCAGGCTATATCTTTGCATAATGGCAAACATTTTGATGTCAGTTATACCTAATATAGGGCTAAATTCATAATAATCCCTCTTTGGTTGTATGTATACATAAGAAAGACAACATAAAAATGAAACTCAAGTTTTAAAACATTGTAAATAGCAGTTACATGGTTAAGAATAACGAACAACGGATGAGAATGTGGAATAAAATAAATGTTGCCGTATCAAAATAAATGGAGAAAATTCCATAGCACCCTAACTCTGGTTGAAGAATAACATGTAATTAACAACTGCCAATAGAGAGAGTGAGCCTTCTCCAGAGATGAGCACTCTGATTCCTTCCTAATGTCAAATGGCCATCCCTGGAAACATAAACAAGCAGGCAACACAGAACATACACAGCAGTATTGTTTATATGTTTATTCATTGGCAAATACATCTAAAAACACCAGTAAAAGAAGAGGAGGACGTGGGACTGTTAGGAAGAAGGGGGGAAAGGTGAAAATGGTGTAATTATTGATTTAAATGAAATAAAGCATTGTGTGTCTCTTTGTGTGTATATATATGTGCATTGAGTGAATTCATGCAAATGCATTCTTGTGTATGAATGTGAATACATGCAAGTCACAACACATGTATGGAAACCAGAAGACATTTTCAAGTCTGGGTCCTACCTTTTCCTTTGTTGAAAGCTGGATCTCTTTGCTATTCTTCCCTTGCTTATGGCAGGTTTACTAGTAATTAAATTTCCTGAGCATCTCTTGGTTCCACCTCTCATCTTCCCAGGAAAACACTAGGATAGAAAACTTTAACCCTAGCATTCATTTCTCTTGTTGTTTGTTTATTTTAATATAAGTTTCGGAGATTTGAAGTCAGGTTCTCATTAAAATCAATATTTGCTGAGAACTTTCCCTGAAACCCTTTCACAGATACCCCTGCCATAAAATTTGCAATGTATTAATATCAAGAATATCATCAGAATTTCAATATAAAAATATGCTTCTACACAATAGTCCAGTAATATTTTTCATAAAGGATGGAGAACGAGGTCTGCTTGTTTTCAGATTTTTAAGATCATGATTCACAAACTCATACATTTTTAGGCTGAAGGTCAAACCCAGAATTAATGAGTAACTCACAGGGGATGCTAAAATGAGCTAATATGACCAAGGATATTTTTCTTGCCAATTTTCCCTCTCTCTCTCTGTATTAAAAACAACCTGATAACAAACCAGTCTCTCAAATAGTCAATAAAGCCCAATCTTCCTTAGCAAATATGTTCCATTTATTTCACCCTAAACATTGGGGACAAAGTCATCCTATCTTCTCCTGATAGCTCAGAACTCATAGTCAATAGTCCTTGTTACAAATAAGGAAATGGAAGATTTAAAAAACTTATCTACCCTTTTATGGTAATTCTTGTATGGCTGAGTCCATGAAATTTCTGTATCAAATTGTGCATTTGTTTCTCTTTTCAAAGTACATTTGTCAGGTTGTGTCTTTTGCTTGCATTTTTAATTTCCACTAGAGCCTCTTCTATGCTTATGCATTTTCTCCTCGTCTTTGCCATTTCCCCTGGATATCTCTTGACAGTGGATTAAGACAGCCCCTATTCTTGTTAACAGCTAGAAGTGCTAAAGGCACTTGAGTGAAGCTTTCAATGAAGATAGATCACCTGCTACAAATGCAATGTCTACAGGCTGTGCAAAAGAAAAGGCTTTTCTGACTCCTCAAATTGAACACAGAGAAAAACAGATACTGTCTTTGCAATGCAAAGTAGGTGACAAAGGCCAGCTAACTCACCCTTATGTTTTGGCTTATTTGTTTGTTTGTATTTATCTTTAAAATTATAATACAGTCACAGCATTTCTCCCTTTCCTTTCCTCGCCGAGCCACTCGCATATATATTTTCCTGCTCTTCTTCAAATTCATGGCCTCTTTTATTTCTAATTGTTATGAAATGCATATATGTGTATATTTATATATGCATCTATATATATACACAGATACCTATATTTAACCTGTTCAATCCACACAATGTTACTTGTTTGTATGTTTTCTGGGCTAACCTGCATTGAGCACCAATTGCTGTGCTCTTCTGTCAAGAGGACCACTTCTCCAACTCTTAGCTTTTCATAATAGTTCTTTGTGTAGGGCTAAGGCCTTCATGAGCTTTTCCCTTTTACCCTGTCACATCCATCAGTTTTGTCCTTGTTCAGCTCACATTTTGTCAGTTACATTTGTGAGACTTTATGAGATCAGCAAATTTGCTAAGAGTTTGTGTCTCTTAGTAATACACCTATGTTTTTATAAGAACTATATTAATACTATTTTAGTTAAGGTGGCATGCTTAAACATTCACTGAATCCATTATCTATAAATGGAACTCATGGCCCTATGGCATAGTTTTATCTCAGTATGTTACCCAAGTTTAACCTATTTCTTATACAGTGAGGGGAAGAAATACAGTATTCCTTATTTGGATTATAAGTATAAATTCTCAATTTTTTAACATATAAACAATAGAGTGGAAAATTCCCTCAATTAGTTTGATGATAAAATCAAAACGAAATCAAGTCATTTAGCATTTATTAAATTTGCTAAATATAAAAACCAAACCATAAATGCAAAGGTATATACACATTCAGCATGATTTTGCATAGGTTAAATGTTTTCATTTGGTATTGAGAAATATAGCCTATCTACAGGAAAATTCAAGGCCTAGAAAGTGTTTTTGGTTTTCTATCAGCAGGACAGGAAATTCAAAGTAATATATTCATTCAGCTATGGGTTAGCTAGTATGTAAGACGGGCTAGGAATTTGCTAGAAAGGCCATACATTTCTTTACCAAAGTTTTAAAATGTAGCATGACTCTGAAGAGAAAAGGAAAACACAGAATTAAAAATATTAGCACATTTTTATTAGTGTCCTTTCTGTTTATCAAAGTTTTCTCCTTTAATCTTGTCCTTGATTTTTCAGATGAGACACAAACACTTCAAGCAGATGTTTATTTAACAAAGCAAGATAAAATTATAGTTTACACAAGAGAGAGATTAGAATGGCCTGACCCAACAGGGGAAGGATCTGCCCTGTGGAGTGTGTGTGTGTGTGTGTGTGTGTGTGTGTGTGTGTGCGCACACGTGCATGTGTGTACTCATGGAGGGCATTCTGGGAATGATGAGTTTCACAGCATAGAGAAACTAATCAATCAACAGTTTATTATGCTGTTGGACAAATTTATATTAACAAGACTGAATTCATAAAGTTAAAAGTAAAAGAAAAGTCAGAAAAAAGTTTATACAAAATTATTACTATAACTATTATCATTTTGATTATATAAAATTGGTAACTGATTGAAAATAATGAGTGATTCTGAATTTCATATAAACACTTGGTAAATTATTTTAACTCCGTTTATAAAAAACATTAATTGTATCTAGCCTTAATTAAGGAAAGTTCTATAAAAATCATTAAGCTACCTTTTGACACCCATAATAAAGTAAATAAATACATTAGAATATAAAAGTATTCCTGACATTATAAGACAGAATTACAAATATTGAAGAGAAAGACAGAAAGTTAGAATAAGCATTGTCCAATTTCACAAGATTCAGATGGAACCTATGTTTAAACATCAAGCATATTACTATATAAGTAAAGGAATGGATGGTTTAAAAATCAATGGATATAAACACAGGAGAATCCTATAGTATAATTGTGGTGGCATGACGTAAGGAACTCTGAAAATTATGGGCAAGTGATGAAAAACCAGTAGATGCAACTTCTAGGGAAATGGAATCAGACTTGATTATAGTGATTCCTTATACTCTGCAGGACGAAATAACTGTATCTGACATTTTTTTACCATGAAAATCATGGAAATGAAGAAATTTCTTGTAAAATCAATGATAGAAACATAAAAATAAATTAGAGAAAGTTGTGAGTGCAGTGCCTGTATGTGTTTTTTAACTGCAACCCCTACTTGAGCTCCCTGGAACCCCAACTGTCCTGTATCATCCAAGAATTTTGCTCTAGTCATGGTTTTGGCAATGGTAAACAGTGCAGATGAATAAGCTGCTAAAAGAGCAGCTTTCTCACTGCCCCAAGAGTGTTGGCTAGTAGGCCTAGGCCATGTCTGCAGAGAAGTACAGGAAAAGTATGAAACCGTGTATATATAGAGTGATACCTACAAACATCAACTTTCTCTTCTTAAAATCCTAATCCATTCTCTACACTTCTCAGCCAATTTTTTTCATTTATATATAGAAGGTCGACTTATTTTTTGAGTTAATCTTGTATCATTCATATTACTAACGGTATTTATCAGCTGTACGTGTTCACTGGCAGAATTTTTGGTGTCACTCATGCATAATTTCATATCATTTGCAAATAGTGAATGTTTGACTTCTTCCTTTCCAGTTTGCATCCCTTTGATCACCTTTTGTTGTCTTATTACTCCAGCTAGAACTTTGAGAACTATAATGAATAGATATGGAGAGAACAGACAGCCTTGTCTTATTCCTGCTTTCAGTGGAATCACTTTGAGTTCTTTACATTTAATTTGATGTTGGCTTTCGGTTTGTTTTATATTGTCTTTATTATCTTTAGATATGCATGTTCCTTGTATGACTGATTCCTTCTAGACCTTTATCATGAAGGGGTGTTGGACTTTCTCCAAAGCTTTCTTAACATCTAATGAAATGGCATATGATTCTTTTTCTTTCCGTTTGTTTGTATGTTGGATTACATTGACTGATTTTCATATGTTAAACCATCCCCTGCATCCCTGGAATCTCAAAATAGAGCATCAGATTCAGTGGAACCAGAGTTCCAGGTGTTTTAAAGCACTGTAACCATGTGAGTGATGTGAATTGAACTTCTGTCCTCAGAACATGTTGAACCGTCTCTCTATCCTTCCTTGAACCTTACTCTTAAATTATATCTATATAAAGAGAGAATTAATGATAAAGGATAAATATGGTGGCACATGCGTTTAATCCCAGCACTCGGGTAGAGGAAGAAGCAGCAGCAGAGACAAAAGGCAAATGTCTGAATTTAATGCCAGCCTGGTTTACATAGTGAGATCCAGGACAAATAGAGTTAAACAATGAGATCCTGTCTCAAATGCTAAAAAAAAAAGTGAGAGTGAGAGAGAGAGTATGAAAAATAAAACAAATCTAGTTTCTTTAATAGACCTGAGGAAAAATTTCCAGAATTCTTTTGCTATTGTCATGAATTAAAATTAGATTAAACATTTAAATAAATCACTATCTGGTGAAAATGGAATCAATATATCTTGGACTATGCACTATGTTTAAAGTTAGGAATTGGTTGAGGAAATACTGATGAATGAAAAGGTAGACATTTTTGGGAAAAACAGCTACCACCTATGATTAGAGCATTTAGTAATTCTCAGGGTAAAAAAAAAAATGCAGATACTGAGGGACTCAACAAGCTGGAGCATGGCAAACATGGTTCTGAGAAGCCTCACTTTTCTCTCACATTCCCTCTGCCTTACTAAAAACCATTAGGTTTTATTTCTGAAGTTATCTCCCAAGATCCATTTCTTTATTTTGCCATTTCATCTTCCTGAGGCAGACTACCAAGGTCCAGCTTTAGAAACACTGAAGGCTAAGAATCAGAAAACCCATTTGGTTCACTTAATTAACACGGCCAACTAAAATTAAACACCTCATCTGAACATGGGATTTTCCCCTTTACCCCTATAAAATACCATTTGAAACTTCCTATAAGTCTCATCCAAGAGAATCCTCTCTCTCCCTTGTTCCATTCCCCTTCTTCCTCTTCATCTATTGTCTGTCTTTGTCCCTTATCCCTGCCATCCCTATGAGGCAAATAAATCTCGTTTGTGCTGAGAGTTTGGTCTCAGCTTCAAATATCCCTACAGATAGATGTTTTTCCCAACAAGGGTTTCATAGATTCATGAAAGAGAGATGAAGACATCTATTTGTCAACAATAAATAAGTGGTTAGCTCTAATTTAAAAAAAAAACATGCAAATACAGAGTCAGCAAAACAGTAAATGGGTAGGGGCACTTTCTTCCAAGGCAAATAAGTTGTTTGATTCTTGGTCCCACATCAAGGAAGAAGACCCACTCTAGAAAGTTGTCTTCTGATGGACATGTGACACACACCCCCACCCCCCAACAAATAGGTGGTAAGATGCAAGCAGTATTGATTGGAGAGTTTTGTCTACATCTAAAGAAAGATTCTTGGGCTGAGATAAAAAACCTAAATTCAGTGCAGATCTACCTATAAATTTTCAAAATAATTTTTCTTTCAGGAATGACAGCATGCCTATCACATCTGCTATTGACAAAATATTGCTTATGGTACCAAATATCTATGATGACATACATTTTAAAAGATCATTGTAGATGTAGACAGTTGTTTCTCTCAAAACTGCCAGTTTTCAAATTATCACTCTGAGGCTTATATTAATTATAAATGATAGGCAGGTAGCTCAAACTATTTTTACTATCTCTTACACTTAAACGAACCTATTTACTATTTATGCTTTGCCATGTGGTAGCACCTTTATTTGAACGGCTTGTTCATCTTGTGCTCCCTATGCATCTGGGTGGCAACTTCTCTGACTCTGCCCTTCTTCGTCCCATCATCCTTTGCTTGATTGCCCCACCTATAGTTCCTGATATCTACTGGCCTATCAGCACTTTATTAAACCAATTCAAGTGATAAATCTTTACTGTGTACGAGATGATTATTCTATAGCAGGTCATGAAATTTAGCTGGAAAAATCAAGAGTAATATTTGCCTAGATAAGATTATTGTTTTTAATGTTAAAAACTAAGTAAATGAGGAAATAAGGATTCATATATTTACAAATAATGATTCAAATGGCAAAAAGGAAGCTTGAAAGAAGACAACTACTTTCACAATTTATTTTAGAATGCTCGAGTATAAAACTAGAGCATTACCCTGAACAATAAATAATAGTCCATGCTGTCCTTCTAGAGCACCCAAGTACTGCTTATGTCACCGAAGTCAGGGAGCTTACTCCTCCGCCTCTAGCTTCTAGGAACCAGACACACTTCCCTGGATTCAGCAGGCATATGTGCTCATATGTACAAATCCCTAACTCTAGACACATACCTATACACATAATTACACACACAAAAAAAGTTAAAAACAAATCTTTAAAATGTCAACAAAGAAAAGTATATGCCCCTTAACTTATGCAGCATAGTCATGGCCTCCTGAATTGTATGAATAGCTAAAGGAAAGATGAAGGTCAATCTGGTTTATAGATGAGAGGGGACTCTATTCATCTTAGCATACTGCGTCATAGATGCCAGGCATTTCAGAGTATTGCCCCTTGCCCCTGAATTCACAAAGGCCATTTTTTGCCCTTTCTCTTAAACTTTCCCTTCACCTACCATAGGATTGGGCATTGAAGAACTATCACTCTCTGAATATCAAAGCATAGAATTATACATTTGAATTTAATACATAAAATAAAAAACAGGATGTCAAGGCAAGGGTCTATACATTTGGATTTAACATAAAAGATAAGAAATAATTTATATATTTTTCTCTCCTCTCAACTCATTTCATGATCTTCACACAGCATCTGCAAAAGTCATTAATATTTCTGAGACATCAAGGGTGAAAGTGAAGAAATAGTCCAGTAAGTGTCTGTTAGGTATTAGTTTGGGAAATAATGAACATACTCAGCTGTCATCCAGAACACTGGGATGACCAAAGAGCAAACAATCCCTGTCACTTTCCACATCACATTGAGCTGCCTATCTGTTCTGCATATATTCTCTCCCAGAGAGAAAGATGTTTACAAAGGGCATCCTCAAAGAAGACTGATAAATAACTATATTCAGGAGCTTATTTGCAGATCCATCTGGTTATGGGAACTTACCCTTTAACATCAGGATTGTACCTAAGCAAAGTGAACATTAATTAAAGCTATGTGTGGATCTTAATTACTGCCAACCTCTGAAGCTGCTGAAACTCATGTGATTTTATGCAAATGAGTGTGTAGTGTGTTGCATGGTTTTAGAATTGAAGATATAACTTCTTCATCAGAGAGTTCAGCCCAAATATAACTTTGGACAATTTTTGTAAAGTAGAAGATGTGGCATAAAAGAGATTCTATGACTTGAATATTGGCAGTGGCTACAGAAATTTTTTTTTGAAATTGAGTGTTTGATGGATTTCACGATAGCTGAGTTTCATTGTTTTTAAGGGCGTTATAGATGCATTCAATGAGAACTTGAGCATGTGCACACACAGAGGCACTTACAGAAACACAGTTCTGGGGAGCACTCTGCAAAGGAATTTAGAGCTCTCTCCAACACAACTCGATATTCCTCCTTCTGCACCAAGACCCTAAAATCAGAATTCAGGGTATATCTACTGCAAATAATCCCAAATCAGCAATCAGCAGACTTTCTCTCTGTGCTTATTTAACCATTTGAACATTTTATTACTTATTGTTCCTTACAGGTTTTCTTCCCCCTACTGAGATGACAGTTTTTATAAATGAAATCTACAATAAAATTATGCATTATAAATGGTTTATATGGATTGCGTATGTGACTATTTGGAAATGTTTAATTCCTACCAACTACACATTGGATGGATGTTCCAGTTACATATAAGAAAAGGCAGCAGTTTCTCCACCCTACATGGAACCATATTGTAGTAACACTAGAGACCTATTCAAGGCTATTCTATTCCAAAATTCACTTATCAATCTCCAAATGGACAGGAATCCTAACAGACGTTTGTAAGTTTTCATTTAAGGCATACTATCTTCAAAAGTAAAAGCCAATTTATTTTGTATTTCTGATATTACAAAGCTCTTTTCCCTCTTAGTTTTCCAGTTCTAAAATTTAGTCAGAATCAAAGATTCTATTATTATTATTGTTATTATTACTATTATTATAAAGACTATTATTTCTCTCACTGATGAAGTGGGGAAAAGGGGATGCTGTCTCTGTGCAGGTGAATCTAGAATCATCTAAATAAAGATCTAGAACCATCTAAGAGAAACATTTCTTGGCACAAAAGTGGGTATCATCTTGATTATGTAAACTGAAGTAGTAAGATCACCTACTGTTGGTGCCATCATTCTCTAGATTGAGATTCTGTACTTTAAAGTAAAATGTGAGTCCAGTCTAAGCATTCATCTGTCTCTTTGTTTCCTGACTGTGAATACAATGTGACCAGTTGCCTTAAGCTCCTGGCCTCAGAACTCCCTACCAGGATATGTTATCCCTTCCACCAAGAGCCATTATGAACTCTTTCTTACTTTAGTGACTTCGGTCAGGATATTTTTAACAACAAAGGGAAAATGAGCAAGATAATCAATCACTCATTAAAAAGAAACATCTAAGTCTTATGTTTTCCTGAAGTTGTGTTTCACCTGGTGTGTCACTTAGCAATAGAGGAGCACTAGGGGACATTTTCTTAGGAATCCAGCTGCATTTAGTACATTTGTGTCCTTGTCTGTCCACATGATTCAAAGCAAACATCAACAGATATGTAACGGATATGTAATTTGTTACTTGTAACAATTGGAATATCAAACATATAATAATCAATTTGACTCTAATCACGCAATCCTCTCTAAGAATATGATAGGGTCCTTTTAGCATCACTATTTCTTTAATAGAAAGGTTTAACATAGCATAGCATCACTAATTCTTTAACATAGCATCACTATTTCTTTAACAGAAAGGTTTTTGACATTAAAAGACTATATCCAATTGTAATGATGAGAATCTAGCTGTTGGTGTTCAAGGCATTTCCACTTTCCGAAAATTTGAAAACTAATTGACAATCACTGTCCCAAAAAAAGGCTCTCTTTTGAAAAATGTAAACTATAATCCCCTTATAAATCAAGATATGAATTAATTTATGTGACTAAAAGCTAATTGATAGAAGATAAATGCTCTTAAGAAAATTCTAAACCCACCAAAACTATATCCAGGCAATGATACAAGTAAGATTAGGATGGAGAATTGTTATTTCTGGAATTGTGTGACAATATGTTCTTGTTTTTCTTGTAAACATGAGATAACATAGCACAATTGATGCTTGCTTAAACTTTGCATACAAATACGCACAATGCCAACTGGATTCAATTTATTCTGTCTTAATTTGAATTAACTTGACGGGTCTTCTGACACATGCTGAACAGACTAATTGTTGCTTATTTGGGTACACTGAATCAGCGAAAATGGCAATCAGAATCCAGGCAGATGTTCATAGTTTCTTTGATTGCACAGAGCCTGAGGTTGGAAAATAAGAGAGTATCATTCTTCTGATTTACTGTGGTTACTGCCTGTCTCAGCACAGACAGCTCTACAAATGCAAGCATTAAAATAAGAAGATGCTGCTGAGGAGTTAGGAGGAGCAGCTAGGAATGCTAATTTTAAGTTTACCTTTAACACATTTGACTTGCTTTGTTTGTGTAAGCAGGATTGGAAGTATTAAAATTGTATTAGCATAATTTTTTCCTTGTCCCCTTATTTTTTAAGTATCACTAGTTTTACTGTTAGTATACAATTGTTATTATCGGCTTCAAGGAAAGATAATCATCAAGTACAGAAACAAATGTGTGATTTCAGGTTGGGGTGCAACTCAGTTGATAGAAAGCATAATCAGCATCCACAGAAATCTGGAGTTGATTTCCATCATCACGTATGACAATTATAGTAACAGATACCTTTAATTTCAATCCATGGAAGATTCAGAAAGAGAATCAGGAATTCAAAGTCTTCCTGGACTAAATAGTGAGCTCAACTCTAAGGATACATGGAAACCTGTCTCAAAAAAGTGATCATTTGCATTTGCTGACCACTTTGCCAAATCATGCATTATGTATTATTTACAGCATAAATCTTATAAAATAAAAATAACTAGGGTGTTATGCAATACACCAAATCTGCAATGGAATTGTAGGCTTAGTCACTCCTATGAGGAAATAAGAAAGATAAATAAGAGTTGATCTATTTAGCTGACTTTCAATATGTTAGTTATTATTAAAAGTTCCTGAAAGAAGATTTGAGAGATTACATTTTAGGATGAATTTAACTCCAGTGAAGTTGTATATTTCTTGAAATTCTATCAAGTATTTGGTTTTTTGTAATTTGTGATATATATAACTAATTTTTAAGAAATAATTTTGAAACAGTCATACTGTAATTTATATAGTGTATAATTGAAACTAATTTTAGATTTTTGTGTGTTTTCTAGTTTTGATTTCTTATTCTATCAATCAATTCTAAGCTTTACCAGTAGATCATCTCCAGCATGTCCTACTTGAAAAATCGTGTATGGGAGCTGCAGAGATCACTGGGCATTAAGAGTGCTTCCAAAAGATCCACCCGAACCTCTTATAACTCCATGTACAGGGAATCTGATGCCCTCTTCTGGTTTCTGGCTATACCCACACACTGGAGGAATGCATTCAGACACACAAGTAGATGTAAATAAAATAATTAAAATTAAGTCTTTGAGAATAGTCAAGTATTTGTTGAGATGTGAATGTATTCATGAGTCAGCTATGGTTATTACATTTGTTTTTCTGTTTTAAAAGCAAAGTTCTTTGATAGTTTAATACAATATGCATACATTTCATGTATTGAAAAAACAATTTTATAGTTTTCCATTTCAATTTTGTATTATATTTCCTTTGGTGCCTTATAATGTTAATACAAATGTTATTTGAGCATCTTGATTTGTATTTTTGAAGACAATCAAGTATCCAGAGATTTCCAAACTGATTTACATTTGAGGTTTGCATTTTTATTAGTTATGTTTCACACAGCATGTGTTAATCTTATTTATTCTCTCCCTGAACTATTCCCAGATTCACCCTCCCATCCCGTCCCTCTCAATTTTTTTCTTTAATCGTTTAAGATCAATTTATATTGTCTAAATATCCTTGGATATGGGGACTTCCATTGGAGAAGGACAAACTTAGCAAGGTCTAAACTCTTAGAGAAAGCTGCTTCCACCTCCCCCAGTAACTAAAAATTGCCAGTAGCTCTGGGGGGTGAAGTGAGATTGTGTAGCCAGCTTCTGTTTCCATGTCGGGATTTGCTCTGGCTTGAAATTACACAGAGTTTCTCAATGCTGCACCAGTCTCTGTGGTTTTATATGCTCAGCTGTTCTAAAGTCTGGAATATAATATTTCTTTGTAGTCATTCACTTCCTATGGCTATTATACTCCTCCTATGCCCTTTTTGCTAAATGATTCCCAAGCCTTGGGAAGATGAATGTGGTATATTTACCTTTATGATTGAGCATTCTGCAGTCTCTTTCTATATTTTGACCAGTTGTAGATCACTATGCTAATCCCCGTCTACCACAAATAGAAGTTTCTCAGATGAGGGTTGTGAGATACTTTGTTAAATGATTATAATAGTAAGTCATTAGGATTCAGGTTAATACTGTGTCAGCATGGTAGTAAGTTTCTCCCCTGCAACTCTGTGCTTCTTCCTCTGGATCACTGGACTTCTTCCATTTGGGGGTAGGGCAGGGTGTTGCAAGGAAGAAGCCAAAATCAGTAAGCAGGACTTTGTGGTTTGTAAACTGGCAGAGATAGCTCTCTGGGAAGACAGTCAAGGGTTAAAATTCCACTTTATTCCAGGAATAAAAGAGAATACAAAGGCTGGGGACAGTGGATACCTAATTTGCATTAAGAGGTATGCTTCTATCATAAGGCTGTTAGTATGTACAGCAAGGAAAATTTCTAGCAGGAACCTGTGCCAGGGTTCAAGCTAAAGATAGGTCAACCTGGATATGGTTTTCAGATAAGGTCATTTCTCCAGGCCCTTGGCATTCTCCAGATAAGAGCAGGTAGAGACAGGGGAGGAAGGGAGTTTCCAAGTTGACTAACTATTGAGATAAAATACCAGGCCACGAGAGACTGCAACCTCAACTAGTCAACAAATTCTTCCAGCTTTTTCCAAAGCCTGTGGCAGGTCTAGTCACAGGTTTTTATCCCAGTAACAGTTCCAAGTAGGAGTTTAATCTTGTGGACCAGAACCTAAACCAATTCAGAAAGTGATTGCTTGTCCCATGGGATTCATAACACTTGCATCAATGGACATACCTTGCAGGACACTCATTATTGTACCTATTAGGGTTCACATCTGCATGCTATTGATTATTACTTTTCTCATCCAATGGTATGCAGAGCACTATCCAGCACTATGAAAGCCTTCCAGAAGCTGCCAGGTCAGGACTAACTAGATAATCCCATGTTCTCTAGCATCTTCAATAATAGAGAGCTACCACTGCCATGGCCCTTATTTAGTCTCCAGAACTTGAAATTTATTTTTAATTTTTTCAAATGTCACTGCTTCTAATGGAATCATATATTATCATTTAGTTTTGCTTATAATTATTTTCATTTCCCTTTCTCTTCTATCTCATTAGTTTACTTCTGTGTCATGTGACAAAACCCCCCACTAAATCTTAGACAAAATGCAGCCTTAAGAATGTGTACACATCCTCACAACTAAACTATTTTTGTTTGTTTCTTTATGTAACAGTCCTAGCTCTGTAGACCAGATTGGCTTCAAACTTCACGAATATCCACCTGCCTCTGTCTCCAGACTGCTGGGATTAAAGGCCTGTACTGCCACCACCACCTGGCCTAATTTTTTAAAAAAGATAATATGTGTAAAAAGCAAAAATTAACTTATTTCTTATAAATGTTTTCATGAAGCAAGTAATTCTTCAACTGTCATCCACAGTAAGAAAAAGATAACTGTAGTGTCTCAATAGCCTCCATTCTTACTCATCTGTAGGTTGCGTTTCTTCTCATTTCTCAGAACGTATTGACATTTCAAAACTTACCTCTTGACTTTAAATTATATTTTATATTTTATTTCATTTTTCATATTTGTGTGTATGTGAGAGAGAGAGAATGTGTATACACATACATATTTGTGCTAGCCACGGTGGACATGTAGGAATAATGGACAAAATGGTAACTGTGGGAGTCTGTTCCCTCCTTCCCAATGTGGGTTCCAAGATCAAACTCAGGTCATGAGGCATGGTGGTAGGTGATTGTGCCACTGAGCGATCATGCTGGTCAGGACATGAATCAATGTTTTACAGCTTCTTCCTTTCTGCTTATTTGAAAATGTTGTTAGCTCTTCATCATCTCTGTCTTAGATCACTAATTGTTTATCATTTCTAGCCCTGGTATATAAAACTATAAGTTTCCCTCCAATAATGAAAACCTAGAGAAAAATTACTCTTTATAGTGATGCAGTGTCAAATTTAAACATCATTAGACTTAATCTGCAAACATATTTTCAAATAATGAATCTGTTTTCATAAGAATTAGAGGGAGGGGGAAGGGAGTGGGGGGAGGGGGAGGGAAAAGGGAGGCAGGGAGGAGGCAGAAATTTTTAAATTAAAAAAAAAAGAATTCTATATCCATGAATATAAATGTTAACATTGTCCTGTAAGATTCTTCAAACTAAAGCGTAAATAATTCTAACAAGATATTCTGAACAAGTTCATGCTAAAACATTTAGAAATAAAATGAAGCAAATGGATTTTTTTTATAAATATTTCCTGAGAAACTCATTTAAGATGACCAAAATCTCAAAAGTTCTACTATGTTTAAGGAATAAAAAATGAAATTATATTATTTACAAAGAGAAAATTTTACCTAAACAGCTCAGGTAGACAACTGAGACATTGTAATACTGTTTCCTACATGTACTAGGTTTTTGTCCTTATCTGTGCATACTTTAAATTAAGTTTAATTTGTAAATTAAGCAAAGTGTAAAATTAATAAAATTTCTCTCAAGATTTAATTGTATTGTACTTCCTTTTCCTGTGAAGACAACAAACGTTGGAGCCCTACAGGAAGAGATCAAGTGGGGTGGATAATGCAGGCTTTGTTCTGTAGCATTAGGCTACTATGCAAGACTATTTTGCAAAGCATTACAATTTTGTAGCTGTCAATCTAAGAATGCAGGTGGCTATTAAATGACTTGTATGCCAATAGTAGACATAGCGTGGATATTCTTGAAGAAGAGTTAATCCCGGCCTCACATAGGCTAAATAGAAGCATCGCATGATTTCATGTTAGTGTACAGAATGGTGCACATGCAAGGAAGCAGGGCAAGAGGAAGGTCAGGCATACCTTGAACAAAGGCTTGTAAAATTATCATGAAAAAAAAAAGGTTGGCAAAGAAGGAGTTTAGAAGCTGAAGTACCACTGGCAATAGTCTAAGGACACTTCAGAATGTCATAGTGTGATGTAGTAATAAGGGCGGCGGGGCTGCGTCCCCAGCATCCCGGCTGCCTGGCTAGCTTATGCCCGAAATAACAACACACAAACTGTATTCATTTAATCACTGCTTGGCCCATTTCTATCTAGCCTCTTCTAGGCTAATTCTCACATATTAATTTAGCCCATTTCTAATCATCTGTGTAGCGCCCCTAGGTGTGCTTACCTGGAAGATTCTAGCCTATGTCCATCCTGGGTTGGAGCTTCATCGCACGTGTCTGCCCAGGAGCCGGGAGCATGGTGTCTCTTCTGAGGTGTCTGCTCCCGAGAGGAGAGCTGTGGAGTCTGAGCTCACTTCCTCTTCCTCCCAGCGTTCTGTTCTGTTTACTCCTCCCACTTATCTTCTAACCAATGAGGGCCAAGCAGTTTCTTTTTATTTAACCAATGACCTTCCTCCATCAGTGTGACCTATGACTCATTACAATAATAAAGTGCACACCCTCGATGGAGAATAAATAGGCTATATGTAAAATACCTCATAATGGTAACTTGTTGCATGCTGTTTATAATCTCAAGGAGGCCCAGAGGGTAGAGAAATTGCTCCCCTTTTTGAGTTGATGGCCTTTAGCCAGGTGTTTGACAGGACCTAGTGGCTTAACTCATGTTTTGGAAAGCTTGGAAAGTTAGATCTACACCTGGCCTTTATTCTATTCTCTTTACCTAAAGAAAACAACTTTTTCTCCATGGCCCTTAAATCCTGCTTAAGCATGTAAGCTATATTTAAAGAGTAACATAAAACATATGCTTGAATTTTCAGCTAATGATTATAAGAAAAATATGTATGCCTGCATAACTACTTTAGCTAATTTTGTCATAATTATTACAGTTAATTTGCAATTGCACCAGATCTCAGCTGCTTCTAGATAGTCTACTTGTGTACACAGTAATTACAGATTATACCAAACATAACAAATGAGCACATGAAAAACTTATTATGTCCTTAATTTGAAGAACAGCACTTAAACGTTTTTCTAAAACTAGAAAGTATCTGTTGCAAAAGAAAAAAAATCAGTGAAATTAAAACACCCATGGATAGATACTTCCAATTAGAACTTTCACTTGAGAAAAACCTAACATTTAGGAAATAATATGAGTTATTTTTTCCCATGCACTCTTATCATGCAGGTGCAAGTCAAAGTTTCTCAATATATTTGCTTCATTTCTATCACATTGAAAATAGGAAATTAATTACTTACCATCTCAACAACCTAGGTTATATTGCATTAAGAAACAAATTCTGTCTTACAGTTGAACCCCCATGACCACCATTGCTTTATTAACTGCTAAGAGAAAGGTGCATATAAAAATCACTGTTAAGAACTTAATTGTAGTCCTCCAAAATTTATATGTAAGATACCAAAGTAAAATACTTAGAACCTCAAAATGTGAATGCACGTAAAGATAGGTTCTTTAAAGGGGTGATTCACTTAAAAGGAGGCCATGTAAGTGTGCATTGCTCCATTTAGGATGTCTTCTTTACAACAGAAACCTGGGCACATAGCCTCAGCAAATACAAAAACTCTTGACATACTGCTTTCATATATGGAGTTATTAAAACTAGAGGGAAAGAAATTTCGGCTGTTAAAGTTGTCTGATTCCAATTTCATGCTTTTCCTAGAAAAATGTGTTATAACACCTTCAAATGAAGTTTTTGTTCCCCATATGTTCATGTGGCTCTGACCATCTTGTAGAGCAAGGAAAACCTAACAGTGCCCACATCCACTAAAAACAATGACTTTCCATTCCCAGTAACAATTGACTGCCAACAATCCTTTGGTTAAGAGTACAGTTTGAAGATCATATCTGTAGTCCATGATGGAATTTGGCTGGCTTGATATTATGCAGGCAGCAAGAGCTACTGAATGTTCATGAATGTGTTCAACATGACTTGCCTAGAATAAAGCATTTTACAGCACCCTGCTCCAGCCTCTGGCTCTTACATTTAATCTCCTTTTCCTTGATGTTCCCTAAGCCTTGGATGAGAAGTATAGATATAGTTTCCCTGTCTAATATCTTAATGAGAATATATCTTGGAATTTTTATAGTCCACTTAATTTAAAACTATTTTGCAGACTGCTGATAACTTCTCTACACCAGGATTTATATTCATCATATGGTCTACAGAACAAACATTGATAAGTTACAATCAATGACTTCAGAAACAAATAACCCATTTAGAAAACAGTTATATAAAAAATTAAATATATTATACAGCTTTGGGAATAATTGTTATTGAAACGGAAGATGTAAGCTAACTCAGAAACATTTGGACTAAGCAACTAAGAATGAACTTTTAGAATAGATAATCTTCACCATAAGGGAAGTGTCTAGTCAATACTTGCTGGCAGAGCATGTATAAGGCTACAAAAGCCATCCTGACCTTACTGACTGTGCCTATGCCATCTCCAAGGTCCATCACACATCTCATGACATTGGTGCCAAATTGCAGGTAACACTTCTCTCTGGAGAAGTTGAATCTCTGGTACAAAGAAATAGGAAACTTCTACAAATATTTCAGGCCTAACAGTTTGGATATTGCCAAATTCTAAGTGGTCAGAGACGATGTTGCTTGAATGGCTTTGCTCTAAAAAGACAATGTTGTGAGGGTAAAGTTAGATGCTCACCAAGAGTTAGAAAGCAAGTCAAGACATATAAAATGCAGGTCAGAAGTTTGGTCTCTTCCTATCTTGTTTTCAGGAATAGCCCACAAATAGAACTTTATAGTGTGAGTGTTTTGAAGTCTCTTCTTCATTAGAATTCCATTTTTACCTTCTGGCCACTTGTTGACCAGGAGCAAACATTGCCGAACATGCTTTCCTAGGGATGTGGGATCAGTTTAAGGCACACCAAAGTACTTTTTCATTGACTCTTAGTGGACACACCACTTCCAGGCCATCTAGAGTGTCTCCTCTACTCTAATAAGTCTTTCCTTTTTCCACTCCAGATTTGAAAGCATTTTGTGATGAAGATTTATTTTCAATGTCATGATTTATACTCTAGGTATTTTTAGCTCTTTTCCTGGGCTGGTCTGATTTTTTGATGGCTGTCTTGCAACACTATTTCTCTAGTATTAAATTCTACCATTTTTCAATACAAATACAATATTTCTCATTTTTTTTATATTTCTTTGATGGGAAAAATAAAAGATCTATTTATATACATTATAAATTCCTACTAATTAATATATTGCCTTGTATCAAACTTTTTTTTTTAATTTTTGTTTACACACACATTTACAAACCACAGTTTGGTCAATAAATTATTATTTCGAATGAGACAAAGAGCTTCTCCATGCCTGTAATCTCTTCACACACATTTAAGTAAGCCTGGCTCAGATTGCATAAAGCAGGAAGAGAAGTTATGTTAATGAAAACAAAGAGATGGACCAATTGTGTTGATTTCTGGTAGGAAATGTAAGCCTTTGATTTTTCTAAGTCTCAGTAACCTACAAAAGCTACCAATATTAGAAAATGAATTCTAATATGGCCTGAAGTATTGCTATAATGCTGTAATGTTACAGTGAAGCATTGTAATAAATGTGGACTGAGTATTAAAATGTTAATGGTTGATGGATATTAACAGCTAATGGATAAATAAGATGAAATAATAAATATAAATAATTAAAAAATTATTATTTCGTCCCTAAAGTTTTGAAACCTACAATTGTTAATAGACTGCATCTTATCTGTCCTATAATTAGTCACAGAGTTTTCAGAGCAAAATAATATTCTGATACATTAGCAATGAAAGACAAATTAAATGTGACTCCCCACATAAGAGTATTGTTTCTGTGTGGTACCAGAGTGCTAAAGTACTTAATAAATTGCTCTGTCTTATTTTAATTTAATTCTATTTTCTACTGTTGAAATAAGACGCGACCCGGCCGCCCCCACGGCTAGCTTTACTCGAAATAATTACACGGGAACTGTATTCTTTTAAACACCGCTTGGCCCATTTCTATCTGGCCTCTTCTAGGCTAGCTCTCGCACCTGGACTAGCCCATTTCTAATAATCTGCTGTAGCCCACGAGCTGGCTTACCAGGAATGATCTTAACCTGCATCTGCCTGGAGTGGGAGAATCATGGCGACTCCTGACTCAGCTTCTTTCTCCCAGCATTCTGTCCTGTTTACTCCTCCCACCTATGTTTTAACCTATGAGGGCCAAGCAGCTTCTTTATTGCTCAACCAATGAAATCAACAGATTGATATATGACACTCCCACATCATTCTACATTTAATATTTTTCTGGGGAACTTGAGTCGTTTCTTAATGCTCTGCACTATATAACTTAGTTGCTTGACTTCAATATCCTCATTCCCTAAGTTTACTGAAAATTATCTGGAAAACTAAAATATTAAAATTTAAAATGATCAATATTATTACAAGTATGGCAACTTTACACTAAGTCAGAAAATTCACCTATATAGCAATCTTTGTGTGACTAATATTATTCATGAACCTTGACTTATAGCAATACAATTGTGTAAATATAAAAGCTTAGACATGAACAAAATATGTACTAAAATTCTGAACATGATTGATAATTGTGCAAATTTTCAAATATTTGAAAGGAATGACACTTTGTTTTAGAAATCTTTGTTTCACGCCGCTCATCAGAGAGATAAAAGACTGTATTTAGTCACAAAACAATAGATGTTAGAAAAAGGTTTTGTTTACCCAAATTTATTTCCCATTGCATTTCAAAATATGTTTAAATACTATAATTCTGGTTATGTAATAGATTTCAATTGTCTTTTTTTTATTTTTATTTTTATTTTTTAAATTTATTTATTTATTAAGGATTTCTGCCTCGTCCCCGCAACCGCTTCCCATTTCCCTCCCCCTCCCCCGGTCAAGTCCCCCTCCCTCATCTGCTCGAAGAGCAATCAGGGTTCCCTGACCTGTGGGAAGCCCAAGGACCACCCACCTCTATCCAGGTCACGTAAGGTGAGCATCCAAACTGCCTGGGCTCCCACAAAGCCAGTATGTGCAGTAGGATCAAAAACCCACTGCAATTGTTCTTGAATTCTCAGTAGTCCTCATTGTCCGCTATGTTCAGCTAGTCCGGATTTATCCCATGCTTTTTCAGACCTAGGCCAGCTGGCCTTGGTGAGTTCCCAATAGAACATCCCCATTGTCTTAGTGTGTGGGTTTAACATCATAATGTGTTGATGGCACACACCTTTAATCCCAGCACTCGGGAGGCAGAGGCCAGCCTGGTCTACAAGAGCTAGTTCTAGGACAGGCTCCAAAGTTACAGAGAAACCCTGTCTTGAAAAAAACAACAAAACAAAACAAAACAAAATTAAAATAGACACTTTTGCAAGCAAAACCATAGCTGATTACATTGTAAATTTATCAAATAGCTTTTTTGTTGTTGTTGTTGTTGTTGTTGTTGTTGTTGTTTTTGTTTTTTTTTTTTCGAGACAGGGTTTCTCTGTGGTTTTGGAGCCTGTCCTGGAACTAGCTCTTATAGATCAGGCTGGTCTCGAACTCACAGAGATCCACCTGCCTCTGCCTCCCAAGTGCTGGAATTAAAGGCGTGCGCCACCACCGCCCGGCTTATCAAATAGCTTTTTTATGTTAAAAAAAAAAAAGTACAAAGTATTCTGTCAGAACCTGCCAATGAACTGGAAGCCTCAATAACTGAGATACAGCATTTAATGAAAAAACTCTTTCTGGCACTGTAGGTGCAGCTCAGTGGTAGAGAACATTTGCCTGTGGTGTTGTGACCTCAGTACTGAAAACAAAGAAATAAACATCCAAACAAATTACTGTACCATAGGAATAGGTAAGAACAATCCAATAACCACTGCTGGCATTTCATTGACATATCAATATTCTACACTCCTCTTTAACAGAGCTCTACTTTTTCAAAAAAGATCATTTTACACTATTGAACTTATGCTTAAAAGGAAATCAGTGATTTAATCCATTCTATAATTCTGTGATTCAGTTTTATCAAGACATAGTTAAAATGGTCATATAAGCTTTATGTTACTATAAATGCATAGTTTTATCAGGGATTGTGAATTCTTAACAAGTACAACTAATTCTAGAGACATAATTTAATTCCTTTACATATAGCAGGATGATGTAACAAAAATAATACACCTGTATTTCAATGATTCAATAATCTAAGCATAGCTTGTGGAATCCTCAGCTTACATCATGCCAATGCCAAGATGGTGACTAGACTGCATTCTGATTTGAAAATATGGGGGAAAATACATTTACAAGTTTATTCGGTTCATTAAAATCAGTTTCTTTACATTGTATGTCTCTATGCATTGGCACTCAGGGATAGAAGATTATTGTTAAACTTTTCTGAAGCTTGGACATCTCCTTAAGCACTTAACAACCATTAATGTTAGCAGTTTTAATTATACAAACAGAATATATTTATTGTGGGGACAGTGGGGGAAAACTCACAAGCTGTGGTACTGGGATACACGATGTACTTGACTTGCATCCTCAAGCACACAGTTCCTACTTCCAGTAGGCTAAAGCACAAAGTCATACATTATTATGGAAGACTTACCTTACTATCTTCTTGATACAAAATGTCCTTATAAGTGCAGTAATACTAATACTTTCATGATATTGAAACCTTTATAAGTAAGATAGATACCCCACCCATCATCAGTGTTGAGGGCCTTTTCAAGGCTTTTTAAGTATGTTTGCAATTGTCAAACAACTAAGAATTTACACTGCCATTCCTCTCAAACAGTCCATCAATTTCCCGTATGTAGGTGAGACACATACAGCTATTTAAAGATGAAATTATTTCATTAATTCTCTCTGTCTCTCATTCTCTCTCTCTCTCTCTCTCTCTCTCTCTCTCTCTCTCTCTTCTCTCTCTCTCTCTCTCTCTCTCTCTCTCTCTCTCTCTCTCTGTGTGTGTGTATGTGTGTGTATGTGTGTGTGTGTGTGTGTATGTGTGTGTGTGTGTCTCCCTCTTCCTCTCTCTTCTTGATTCATTCTTAGAAACAGGATATTGCTATGTAACATGTGCTGGCTTTGCCGCAATTCTGTGCTTCCTCAACCTAAGTGCTGGTGTTGTAAACATGCACCATTAGACTGAGTCATTGAAGATGAACTTTTAAAATGTATTTCATTATACTTGTAGCAGTAAAAGCATAGACGCCCACTTGAACTAAATTCTGAATCCTTTCAATTAAAAATAAAAAGGTTTTTTTTTTAATTTTTTGGATAGACCCACAATTAATAAAGGCTAAATGCTGGAGCCTCCCAGCAAGACTAAAACATCCAGCCAAGGCAATATTAGACAGGCAAGTGACTTAAAAGCTCAACAGAGTGCAAGCTATACAGAACTCTTTCAATCTTTTATCTGCTTACACTAAAGATGTTTGCAGTTTTATAATTGTCTTTGCTTTCAGGTCCCAGAAAGGTAAAATTTCTTGGTGATTTTTTTCCATTCTGAATGGCATAGCTGTTTGCAGTCATGCCCCTTTTTCTCTTACTCACCCTTTTTATCTTTTTTATTGATTTTTAATGAGTTCTACATTTCTCTCTGCTCCCCTCCATGCCTCTTCCCTCTCCCCTCCAACCCTCCCCCAATGTCCCCATGCTCCCAATTTACTCAGGAGATCTAGTTTTTTTTTCTACTTCCCATGTAGATTAGATCAAAGTAAGATTCTCTTAGTGTCCTCATTGTTGTCTAAGTTCCCTGGGATTGTGGTTTGTAGGCTGGTTTTCTTTGCTTTATGTTTAAAAACCACCTATGGGGGCTGGAGAGATGGCTCAGTGGTTAAGAGCATTGCCTGCTCTTCCAAAGGTCCTGAGTTCAATTCCCAGCAACCACATGGTGGCTCACAACCATCTGAAATGAGATCTGATGCCCTCTTCTGGCCTAGACACACAGACAGAATATTATATACATAATAAATAAATAAAAATTTAAAAAAAATAAAATAAAAACCACCTATGTTTTAATTGATAATGTGATAATTGTCTTTCTGTGTCTGAGTTACCTAACTGAAAATAATGTTTTCTGGCTTGATCCATTTTCCTGCAAAATTCAAGATGTCACGTTTTTTTATTTATTTTTTCTCTGTAGTACTGCATTGTGTAAATGTATCACATTTTCCTTATCCATTCTTCCATCGAGGGGCATTTAGGTTGTTTCCAGGTTCTGGCTATGACAAACAAAGTTGCTATGAACATAGCTGAGCACATATCCTTGTGGCATGATTGAGCATCCTTTGGATATATACCCAAAAGTGGTATTACTGAAATCAGGGAATCAACATCCTTCACAATAGCCACAAATAGCATAAAATATCTCAAAGTAACTGTAATCAAACAAGTGTATGACAAGAATTTAAAATCTTTGAAGAAAGAAACTGAAGAAGACATTAGAAAGTGGAAAGATCTCCCATGCTCTTGGGTAGGCAGAATTAACATAGTAAAAGTGGTAATCTTACCAGAAGCAATCTACAGATTCAAGAAATGCCCATCAAAATCCTAGCAAAATTCTTCACACACCTCGAAAGAACGGTACTCAACTTCATATGGAAAAGCAAAAACCCAGGATAGCCAAAACAATCCTGTACAATAAAAGAACTTCTGGAGGCATCACAACCCCTGACTTCAAACTCTACTACAGACCTACAATACTGAAAACATCCTGCTTTTGACACAGGAACAGACAGGGTGACCAATAGAATCAAATAGAAGAGCTGGCTATCAATCCACACATCTTTAAACACCTGGTTTTTGACAAAGAACCAAAAAATATAAAATGGAAAAAAGAAAGCATATTTAACAAGTGGTGCTGGCATAACTGGATATCCACATGTAGAAGAATGAAAATAGATCCATATCTATCACCATGAACAAAATTCAAGTGCAAATGAATCAAAGACCTCAACATAAAGCCAGCCATACTGGACCTTATAGAAGAGAAAGTGGGAAATATACTTGAAGGCATTGGCACAGGAGACCACTTCCTAAATATAACCCCAGCAGCACAAATACTGCGAGAAACAATTAATAAATGGGACCTCCTGAAACTTAAAAGCTTCTGTAAAGCAAAAGATATGGTCAATAAGACAAAACAACAGCCTACAGAAAGGGAAAATTTCTTCACTAACCCCACATCAGACAGATGTCTGATCTCCGAAGTAGAATTTTACCTGGTAAGCCACAGTCATGTGGTGATACACGGATTAATAGAAATGGGTTAATTAAGATGTAAAAACTAGCCAAAAAGAAGCTAGAGCTAATGGGCTAAGCAATAATTTAAACAATATAGTTTCTGTGTGTTTATTTTGGGGCTGAGTAGCTGGGAATAAACAAGAGGCCTCCTACAACACCATGGCCAGGTCCACCTCTGGCTTTCAAGAAGGTGATTATTTCCATCTAATCATTTACCAGAGACACAAGTAGCTATTACTGAGGACAGTCATTACAAATCATGTTCCTTAAGTGGAAAGTTACATCTGAACCATGTGCGTCTTTTAATATAAAGTCTGTTAGCAAGGCAAACCTGTCTATTTCCTCTCATCAGTGTATCTAGTAGTACTAGGAAAAGTAAAGCTTGATCTTTACTTGTCAAATGAGCTAACAAGGTGGCTGCAGCCTTGGGGAGGAACCTGGCTGTCAGCTGCTGCAAAACTGACAAAGCTATAGTTAACCTAGCCATCAACGCCATCTGAGATCTGAGAAGGATAAATTATAGCAGAAAATAGAAGAAATTGCCTGAGTATCAATTAAAATGACAGATGCTAGTCTACTACCTAGATAGCCATCCAAGGATTCTGTGAACTCCATAGTGTTGGGGGCAGAGATACCAGGACAGCATCACTCTTTAAGCTGCCAGTCATTTCAGGTAAAATGCTTCCCATGGAGGAGGAATATGGGGGAACTTAGCTTTCTTTTTCTAGGCAAAGTGGAGCATTCAACTCTCCAGTGTACTGCTTAGGCAGTTTGGGCTGGGTCCTGGTAGCATTCGGGCAGGTTAGCCCAATGGTTAACATTACTACAATCCAGCAGGGGTCATTGTAGTGCCCTATCATCTTCTTTGGAGAATTGGGGTCACTGATAGGAATTGGGGATCTCTGTCATAGTAATCTTTTTTCATTAAACATTTCAAATATTTATCGGATCTCTGATATGTTTGAGGACCACTATCAACTAAGTGTATCAGAGCTAAACAAACCTATGCTCCACCTTGAAAACACATATAAGCTAAAAAAAGCTTTTATCTATAATTAATCCCACTAATATTTAGCATGACTACAAGTACAGTTCTGAATACATTAAAGTATTTGATTATTTATAGGGTGACTGACCATTTACTTGTATTTCTTAATTATCCTTAACAGCTTACTAGTTTTTATAAGACAAAGACTTGCAGAGGTAGGGCTCATTAGTAGGGACTGGGGGAGCCTGGAGGCTAGCATTGCCTTTGACTAGGTAAAAGGCACCACAGCAGTGAGTTAAGGGAAGGGCCCTGTGTCCCTTTTGCTAGAGATAAGAATAATACTACCTTTTTACCAAGCAGGGTCTTTCTTCAAGGCCCTGAGGAAATGGGAGCTTTTTTCTAAATACCTGACCTTGGGAAAGGTCTTTATAGCTTTATCTCTGTTAAGTTTGAGCCTTAAAACAACAACTTCTGAATTGAATCTCCTTTAGTATCAAAATAAACCTTTTAACTCATAAACACAGCCCACAGCGAGACTGGGGAATATTCTGATCCTTTCATAGCACACCACTGCAGAATATAACAATTTCTTATATGACTCAATTTATCAACATAGCTTAAGCTTAACAAAATTAGCAAAGACAAGTAGGTTAGACATTCCTTCTCAAGTATGAATAAACCTAAGGTATGGAAAGACATTCTCTAAGCCCAGTGGCTCCCAACCTTCTCAATGCTTCAACCCTTCAGAACTATCCTCCCCCATATGCTGGTGACCCCTAACCATAAAATCATTGATAGTTCACACCTGAAATTTTGCAACTGTTATAAATCACAATGCAAACATCCAGCATTCAGGAGGTCCCAGGATACCCCTGTAGAAGAATCTTTTGACCTCCAAAAGGTGGAGACCCAGAGGCTGAGAAGTTTCTCCAAGTTCTTGGCCAGAGTGCTTAGATCATTGTCCTGATGCATTGTAATATATAAACATCTCAGTTTCTAGTTTTCATTTTTTGGTGTTAATAGCTGTGACCTTAATTTTTAACCTTTACAGTTATTTAAGTTCAAATATCAAAAATATAAAACATTTTATAAACTTTAAATGCCCCATATCCATATAAATTTAAATATTTTAAAAGTTTTACCTTAAAAAATATTCAGCTTTTATTTAAATTTTCTGTAAACCTCCAAAATTTCTTCTAAAAAAAGAGTTTAAAATCTCTCAACTTGTGCTTCCTACAATATCAAAAATAAAGTACTTTTTTTTTAATTCAAGAAGGAAGATACAGTGCACAACCACAATCTGTATGAGGCAAAAGCAAGTACCAACAGCACCAAGAATTCGAAACTCAGTATATGGGATTCAGGCACAATCCTTTGGGTTTTCTTTCTTTTTTTTTTTTTTTTAAAGTTTGTTTGGTTTGTTTTTTGTTTTTTTTTTAAATTTATTTATTTATTAAAGATTTCTGTCTCTTCCCCGCCACCGCCTCCCATTCCCCCCCCCTTCAGATAGGTCCCCCCCCACATCAGCCCGAAGAGCAATCAGGGTTCCCTGCCCTGTGGGAAGTCCAAGGAACCCCCACCTCCATCCAGGTCTAGTAAGTTGAGCATCCAAACTGCCTAGGCTCCCACAAAGCCAGTACGTGCAGTAGGATCAGAAACCCATTGCCATTGTTCTTGAGTTCTCAGTAGTCCTCATTGTCCGCTATATTCAGAGTCAGGTTTTGAGAAGCTTGGATCACCTCTTTGGCCCCACCCTCATCAGTATATAACATAGCCTGCCTACTAAGTGGCAGCCTGCTCCATTTCACTGTGACTGGCGCTTCTGGTGAATATTGTAAGGTACCAGCACTTCCAAAACTGCTAAGGTCCCCCATTGCAATTGGGTTCTCTTTAGTAACTTTTGCCCTGACATACCTTGGCAAGTCTCAGCTGGTCTCCAAAACCCTTCAAAACCAAGACTATTGTAAGAAGGCTGCTTGGTTGATCTAGCTGCTCAGCAGCTTCTACCCAAAATAGCCAAACAGAAACTGTATTAATTAAATCACTGCTTGCCCTATTCGCTCTAGCTTCTTATTGGCTAACTCTTACATCTTAATTTAATCCACCTCCATTAATCTGTGTGTTACCACGTGGCTGTAGCTTACTGGGTAAAGTTCTGGAGTCTGTCTCCAATGGGGCTCCATGGCTTCTCTCTGACTCTTCCTTCTTCCTCCCAGCATTTGGTTTAGTTTTTCCTACGTGGTTCTGTTCTCCTATAACTCTGTTATAGGCCCAAAGCAGCTTCTTTATTAACCAATGATACTCACAGCATACCGAGGGGAATCCCACATCACAATACTGCCTGGATGACTCAAATTACAGAGTTTGGCTGCTAGCAGAAGGTACATTCTTTCTATAAGAATGCATGGATGTGCATTTTTAATAAGACATTGTTAAGAATATTTTCCTAACCAAGCCACTCTGCCAATGCAAAATAATTCCAATTAACCAAATCAGACCAAATTAAAAGATATCCAGGCTTAATTAGACACCTGTACTCCCAGGTGACCCCAAGGGAAACGGGAAGCTGCCAATGCAACCACTGGAGAGAAAAATGGAAAACCACGTGTTTATTTTCTGGGAGCAGTTTAAATAGCCTGTGTCTTTACCTTTCCTGAGGAGGGGTCAAGGTTTGAGGGGCACAAGGTTCGATGGGATTACAGCCATCAAACCAGCATTGTTTTTAAATCCTATCTTTCATAAACCTGTTTTCAGGACACAGCAGTAAATATACAAAATTCCATCCTAATTCAAAAATACCTTGAAGACCTGTTTTTGAAACCTTGGTAGGCCCACTCCATGTGGTCCCTTTTAATTGAAACAGTTTTGAAGTCACATGATGATATCCTTCTTCTCTAGCTCTAGCAAAGTTGGCTACCAACTATGTGGCTACCTAAATATAATGATGTCATATGACCTTGCCAACCCTAGAAAAAATGGCTATCAGTCATGTGACTGCCTGAAGATGGTGGTGAAGTCACATGACTTCCATCCTCCCCAACCCTAGCAGAGATAGCAATCAGCCATGTACGTGTTGCTTAAATTGCAAAATCGAATGATGCTACATGGTCCCTTAAAGATTATCTATGCATATATTTTTAATTATCAACTCCTAATGTTACTAGTTTTAAGTTAACTTTTTTTCATAAATTTTAGAGTTTTTAACCATACCAAATAAATTTACAATTCTTGAGATACAGAAAGTTCACATAAACTAAACTAATATTTTTGGCTGTCATGCTTTTATCTCTTTTACTCATCATAGTGTTGGGCTTTACTAACACAGGACATACATGAAACATTCAAGTATGTCTGGGTCTAGAGAAGCGAGAGCCATAACCCAACTCTAGAGCCAATTTTCCAACAAAATAGAACAAACAGCATAAATCAACTTTAATGTTATCTATACCCAAAAGAAATCTGAACTCCTACTAACCCAAATATAGTGACCAGAGAGCTCAGAGATTGATTCTAAGACCTTGCCGTAGATGCAGTCATGTGGTGACTTGGAGCTGGTACAGAGGCAGCAAAAATATCTGAACCGTTTCTGTCTCAGCTTCATGCGTGCAACAAAACTGACAGACACACCAGTCAACACAGACAGAACTTTCCAGCAAACCAGGGAGATGTGACTTTCTGAAGCACCAAACAAAACTTTCCAACAAGACAAACAAAGATTTCTGAGGGAAACAAACAAAACTTTACAACAAGAACCAGAATCAGAGGGAAGGGCGACATTCACTATCTTCCCCGGAGGGGATAATATTGGGGTTCCATTAAAATCCCTCTGTATCCCAGGTAGGAATCCCAGAACTAGAGTCTCCAGGAACTCTCCAGAGATGCGAGCTGTATTTCTCAGCAGGACAGGTAGCTCTAACAATCTGCAAACTGAAGGCAGCCTCAGAGCCTTGGAAAATCTGAAAATATGTACCTCCTGAAGTGGTCCCTCACTCCTGGAGTTCTGGAGTGAAGGTCCAGCTTTCCAAATTGAGTGGGTGTTCTGAATCTCGCTGGGCTGCCAGAAAACGTTAATCCCACCAATCAAGAATAAGACCATTACCACAGTTTAAAGCTAAATTTGAAGCAAGTTTTAATTAAATACTGGCCAGGTGGATGAGCTCTGGCCCGGTCCATTTCTGGGTTTCCAAAATATGGCCCTGAGTCATGGATTACAACAGCTTAAGTATTTTTTCTGCCAGAACTGAGAAGGGGCAAGCACACATGCTGACATATACAGCCTACATTCAATCAGGGGAAAGCATACATAAATCCTGACATATTTCATGCCTGTGAACCTCCCTCCTGCACAAGAAAAAGCACACCTGGTGTAGATGAGACAAACAAATTTATTTAGAGCAGTGAAAAACATGTGGCTTGTTATTTCCCATAAATAATAGTCTCAGCATTTCAGGAACTATCTGTTCTTTGGCAAGGGGCTTGCAGTTCAGAGATATTTTATTTCATGGATCTCTACGGCATAGTAATTAAAACTTAAAGTGTAACTTTGTCTCTCACATTCACCCAGGTCTACAAAGTAAGTTCCAGAACAGCTGGGGCAACAGAGAGAAACCCTGTCTTGAAAATGTCAAACAAAAACAAACAAAAAATCTGTTGTCTTAATATCCCAGTCTGTGTGAGATTTGCACTTTTTTTCTGGAAATAAATATATTTATGTCTAATTTTATGTTTAATCATTAAAATTGCTAAATGAAAATAAGATAAATTTCTCCACAGCATTAGGAGAGTGAGGGCTTCAGAAAGTCCAAAATCAATTTACAAAGTGCAGGAAAGAGAGGAGCTTGAATAGCTTATGACCTGAAAAGCAGAGCAGACCATCTGGAGTGTGCTAAGTGGCCAAAGGATAGGTGAAACTCCAGATTTGTGAGATTATTCTTTACAAAGCACCCCAAACAATAAAAAATACATGTATTTAATAAAATTACAGTTTGAGGAAACAGAATGAAAATGGGTTAAAAGCACAATAGACATATTTCATAACTTGACCAGGATAGTGGCTACATGGACTTTCTTGTTATAGTTTTCAAACTTAAAATTTATATTGAATTAGTGTTGCTGTTTGTATAGTACATCAGTACAAAATTTATTGAATAAATAATATCATGTACAATATGATGTCAAATATTTGTAAATAACTATCCATACATGTGAGAAACTAAAAAAGGGAGAAAAATGGAAGCGTTGCATAGGCATGCATTACCTTTATTTCTTTCTTTTTCCAGACAGGCTTCTTTGTGTGTCCTTGGCTATCCTGGAACTCACTCTTGTTCTGGCCTCAAATTCAAAGAGATTGACCTGCCTTTGCCTCCTGATTAAATATGTGCACCATCGCTGCCTGTCTTCTTTTGATTTCTATAGCTTTATATTTCTTATTATTGTGTTTATATATGTTTAATTTGGGATACACACATATCTCTCTTACATTATTCCTATTATGACATAATTTTATATAAAAGTTTTAATTCTGCTATAAATGTAGTAGATACATATGTAGTCACAAAAATGAAAAAATTACAATGAGAAATTGCCTACCTTTGTATAGTGTTTCTAGTAGTAAAATATTATAAGATACCTGGTATTATTTTCCAATTTCACACCAGGATGTTACTATAATAACCTATCTTCAGAGTCTTTCTGTCACTTCAAGGTTCTCTAACTTTGCCCTTAGTATCCATTTTACCATTCATATTTTCCCTCAGTTCTTTGCAATCACTTATCTGCCCTCCATTTTTTTTTTTTTTTTTTTTTGGTTTTTCGAGACTGGGTTTCTCTGTGGCTTTGGAGCCTGTCCTGGAACTAGCTCTGTAGACCAGGCTGGTCTTGAACTCACAGAGATCCGCCTGCCTCTGCCTCCCGAGTGCTGGGATTAAAGGCGTGCGCCACCATCGCCCAGCCTGCCCTCCATTTCTATATCTTTTTGTTATTCAATTCTGTTATACAAATGGAAACAGATACTACATGGTATCCTCTGATTCCTCATCATGGAACTTGGTTCTCTGAAGCTTCATTCATGTCTTTATGCATATCAGTTATTTATTTCCTTATGTTTTTGAATAGTATGCAACTATAAGGCTTTACCATGGTCTTAAACCCTCTAGACTGACAAACACTATGGTTGTTGATAGCCCTAGCTTGCTATGAAAGTGTCAGCTCCAAACTTGAGCTGCTGGATTTTGTGTGAATGCCTCTTAATTTCTGTGTAATAAATATATCAGGGTGTAATGGGTAACATTAATAAACTGAAGTTCCACATTTTTTGTTTAAAACTGTCTAGTGTTTTACAGAGTTGCTCTGAAATTTTGCATTCATATTAACAATACATGAAATCAGTTTGATTTTGTGTTGATATGTAGTATACTGTTACTTAATTTTTTATTCATTTTAGAAACTGAGTCACAATAACTCATTGTGGCTTTAATTCCTATTTCACTAAGAGTTTATTATACCAAACACTTCTTCCAGTGCTTATTTCCATTTGCATATCTTCTGATGGAATATCCATTTCTGCATTTTGACCCACTTTCTAATTGGATTATATATTGTGTCACTGTTCATTTGGTGACTAATCTATATGTTCCTCTCTCCACTGGAGTGATGTCAGAGGCAGAGTAGAAAAGTCATGACTTTCACACTTGTTCAGCATTAGTAAAGTCATCCACACTGATACCAGTGAAGACTTCGAATAGAGGGAGAAATCTGTTACTATTTTCACAACCAGGGTGCTCTGCTTTTCTCTGACTGATATTTCAGACTCTTTTCAAATTTTTTTTTAAAAAAACTTGTAGGACTTTTGCTTAAACGTAGTTCAAGAGGTGGGTACATATACAGTTGCTTCATCTTATTATAGTCACTAAAAATTACCCTAAATTTATTTTTAATGACTTTCAGAAGGGCGTGGTCTATCATACAACATTGGGCAAGAAGCGATTCATAGACTCTCACCCTCTGTGAAAACAAAATAAGTAACTCCTTTCCAAAGCATCATGTCCTTAGATCCAAATTTCAAAGTCAAGGCATTTTCAAAATATCTACGTTGGATTAGTTCAGCAGCATTTATAAACAAATATCTTTTAGCAGCTGTTGCTCCTTCCTCAGCATTCAAACAATTCAAACAGAGCATAATAGCTTACAGTATCAAGATTCTCCGTGTATTTTCCATCTTTGTGTGTTTTATTTTAACCTCTATTTTGTTAATTTTTATTTTTTTGCTTTTTGAGACAGGTTCTCTGTATCTTTGACCTGGAATAACTCTGTAGACCAGGCTGTCCTTGAACTCTCAGAGATCCACCTGTCTCTGCCTCCCAGGCATTGGGATTAAAGGTGTTCCCTACTACACCTTGAACTCACAGAGATCTGTTTGTCTCTGCCTTCTAGGCACTGGGATAAAAGGCGTGTGCTACCACACCTTGAAGTCACAGAGGTCAATCTCCCTCTGCCTCCCAAGTGTTGGGATTAAAGGTGTGTACTACCACACCAACTACTCTCTTTCTTTCATTTTTTACTTTTAAGAACTTTAACTTTTAGTTTGCATATATTTTTAACAAACTGCTGCAGGGTTTTGCAGCTGAAGCTGAGTCAGGAAGCCTCTTAGATGAGAGCTCTTGCTTGTCTCTAGCAAGCAGAGTAGAACCGAGAAATTGCAGCAACCAAGAAAACATGTTTTACTCTTTCCCAAGCTTTCTCAGGCTTTCAGTGGATTCAGTTGTCCACACTTCTGGGCACCATTCTGTTGTAATTGGAGCGGCGGGGCTGCATCCCCAGCACTCCGGCCGCATGGCTAGCTTATGTCCCGAAATAACAACACACAAATTGTATTCATTTAAACACTGCTTGGCCCATTAGCTCTAGCCATTACTGGCTAATTCTGATATTCCGATCAACCCATCTCTAATAAACTTGTGTAGCACCGGTCTTACTGGGAAGAATTCAGCATGTCTGACCTGGTGGCTTGCTCCATCGTGTCTGCTTCACAGAGCAGAGCTATCGCATCTGCCTGGGAGAGGGGCGCATGGTGTCTCTCTGAGCTCACTTCCTCTTCCTCCCAGCATTATGTTCTGTTTACTCCTCCCACCTATGTTTTAACCTATCAGGGCCAAGCAGTTTCTTTATTGCTTAACCAATGAAATCAACAGATGGATATATGATACTCCCACATCACATCCTCAAGAAATCTTGAAAGTTACCAAATTTAAGAAGTGGATTAAGAGTGTCCAGTTTTATCCCATGCTTTTTCAGTCACAATGAGGGCTGATGAGACGCCAAGGACAATGGCACGGGGTTTTGATCCTACTTAATGTGCTGGCTTTGTGGAAGCCTAGCCAGTTTGGATGTTCACCTTCCTAGATATGGACGGAGTGGGGAGGACCTAGGACTTACCACAGGGCAGGGAAATCGGACTGCTCTGTGGACTGGAGAGGGAGGGGGAGAGGAGTGGGAGGAGGGGGAGAAGGGTGAGAGGAGGGGGAGGGAAATGGGAGGCTGGGAGGAGGTGGAAACTTGTTTTTTGTTTATGTTTTTTTCTTCTTTTCTTAATAAAAAAATTAAAAAAAAGAAATGTATATAGATCCATAATAGACAAGATTGTCTGACAAAATTGGCAGCTTGGAGTTGAGGGGAGAAGGTAGGGTGGAAGAGAAAGAGGAGCGGAGAAAGAGAGGAGTGAAGAAAACTTGAGGGAATTGGATAGTTGAGATGGAGGAAGGACAGAAATATGATCAAGGAACAAGATATCTTGATTGAGGGAGCCCTTAATGATCTAGAAAGAAAACTGACTCTATAGAAATTCCAAGGAATGCACAAGTAAGACCCCAGCCAGGACCCTAAGCAATAGAGGAGAGTCTGAACTGGCCTTGCCCTGTAGTCAGACTGATGAATATCTTAAATGTCCTTATAGAATCTTCATCCAGCAATGGATGGATACAGAGGCAGAGACCTCCATCAGAGCACTGGACTGAGCTACCAAGGTCTAGCAGAAGAGAGGGAGAAGTGAGAATATAAATAAAAGGTCAAGACCATGATGGATACATGCATTGAAACAGTCTACCTGAGCTAATGGGAACTCATCAACTCTAGCCAGACAGGGAAGAAACAAACAGGGATTCAAAGTAATCTCTTTGAGTGTGGTTGACAGTTGCATGGGTGGAGCAGACTTAGGGACCACTGGCAATGAAACCAAGATGTAACCCACTGCTTGAACTGGCATTTGGAGAACCTATTGTCTTCGGGTGGATACTTTTCTCAGCCTAGATATAGTAGGCAGAGCCTTGGTCCTTCTGCAAAACAATGTGTCTTAGCCTCTCTATGGAGTGGATAAAGATGTGGTGAAGGGCAAGTGAAGGGAGTGGGAGGTAGGGAAGGAGTGGTAAACTTGTACAGTGAAAAAAAGATAGTTTGTTTTATTATTAATAAAACTAAATAAAACAAACAAACAAAAAAAAGAAGTGGATTAAGGAATATATATATATATATTAAGAAAATAATAATAATATTTAATGCACATGCAGTGTTCTTTCCACTTCTTTTATGTAGATCATGGTTCTTGTCCAGAGTCATAATCTTCAGCAACAGTCAATCTAGTTCATCTTCTCAGACTCTAATAAAGGTGATGCTGTGCACTGTGGCTTTCTTTGTTTTCTTTGTTTCTCTAATAATTCAGTAATTGCTGCTATAGACCAGGTAGAGTTTTTTTTCTCTAGATTGAATCAGGAACCCAGGAGGTGGTTGCTTTCTGTTTACTTTAAGTTTGAATTCCAGATTCATGACGTTTCTTTGAAAACACCAGAGATGCTTTCATTGCTCTTGACTTTTCGATAACCTGTGGGGTAAGCCATCCATCAGTAATAATCCATTGGTTCAGGTTATTACTTATATCTCTACCTTTGTAATGTCATCCAGTGTATCACTGTATCAAATCCCTTCTCTTCCCACATCCTTTCCCCAGCAGTTAAAGTGAAACTAACTTAGGACAACAGAATTCCAATCAGTGATCAGTTCATTTGTCACATTTCATTGTTTCCTTCACATCTCACAGATGGCAAGGCAGCAGACTGATGGTGGCAGGCATTCATTTTGATAGGACCTTCCCAGTTTTTGGTTGATTTCACTGTTCTGATAATAAAGGAAAACCTTCCGGTCACAGAGCCTATTTAATTGCTATATTTTATCCTGTTTGTGATTTAATACACTTTTCCCAGTAACTGCCTGATCATCCAGTTTTCATTATATTTTTAAAAACATAAAATTTTGTTTATTTTTCTGGACAAGTTATTTCTTTGATCAATAATTTCTAATTCTCATTCTTCTTATTCTATTTTTTCCCTCTCAAGATATTAGCTCTGCACTAGGGAATAAAATGTCTGGAAAGGCAAACCGAAATGATGTAAGCCAACTGCACACAAATAGTGGGGAGTGCTCGAAGACACAGCCAATTAGAGAATTATGATCCTGTCCAAAAAATACACCGGACACTCATTTCTATTGCATCGGGCTCTACGAATTTAAAAGAGAAGCCTGAAATTTGTGTTTCTAAAGATTAGCAACTAATTTAAAATTTAAAACAAAGTGTCTGTGAGCCAGTATTATTCAGAACAACTATCATAGTTCTGAAGGACAAATCTGCCTCTTCAGTGCCCAATTTAGGACTTCTATGATCTCTTTAATAATTTCTCCTCTAGTGTTACAAAGATATCCACCAAATACGACTCCTGTGACTCATAATAATATTCCTTAGGAGGCAAGGGGGATCAGAGCAATTTAAGGTCTACCTATGGAGGAATCACATCTCCTGTACTTTTTCAACTCCATCTGGCAAACAGTTCCCCTCTGACTCAAAGAACCATCATCTAGCTGACTGCTGGCAATTGAGCTGGGCTCCCCCAAAGAACACAACACAGGTATCAGTCCAAATCACTCTGTCCTGGGGATGGGCCTGTCTGCACTGAAAAGTTTATGATGCCACAAGCTGGTATATAGTTGTGCCGCTGCCTCAGCAGTGGCAGCCGAGTGCATCTGTCATGCAGGCTCTGCAGACATCAATACAATTGTTATCTTAGGTGCTGGGATTTTATTTTCCGCAATCCTTTATTTACTTCATTGAGCAGTATTGAATTTTCTTCTGCCTGAGTTGGACACTGAGAGTAAATCATGAGCAGGTGTTTGAAATTGTCCTCCAGATGATTACTTGCTTCTATTTCTGCTGTGTTTTTTTTTTTCTCTGAAGTACCGTTTTGGATTTTCAATTTCAGTGGTCAGCCCTGTGTTCCTCTTCACTGTGGAAGTTTAAACAAGTCTCTGAGGCATGGCTTCCTATTTATTCCTTGTTTTTCATGTGTCAGAACTAGATGGTCCACACCAGTGGAAACCACAGACCTTTTCACAAGACTTTTCAGCGTCATCTTGAAGAATGGTCTAGTCTTATGAAGGAAGGAAATGGAGGAAATATTTTGTTAATATTAAAAGAAATTTGGGCAAGTTTCCCTTATGCTTTATGCCTTATGAGATTTTTCTCTACTAAAATCATAATGAAATAATTTTTAATACACTTACATTTTCTCTCTCACTGTCACTGAAATTGAAAAGTGCCCCATATTTATAGTCATTTATTCTAATACTCATACTTTCTTGGATCACTAATTAAGGGTACAGACATAATTTAAGATTTATTACTCTTAGTAGCACTGTTATTGCTATTATTTTTAATAATGTTTCTAATGGTTAATCTTGATTTCAACTTGAAATGATTTAGATTCCCCAAAGGCAAGCCTCTGGGCACACCTGAGGCACACCTGATTGATTTCTGGTTGACTTTTCTAGGGTTTTTTTTTCCTCAGTTACACGATCAGAAGTTCATAGACCCATTCTAAAGGTGGGTGGCATCTTGTAGTGGCTCTCATATAAGGAGGCGCAAGGGAAAAGCTTTGACTTATTATTCCTGCTTGCCTTTGTGCTATTTTGTGTTCACTTACTGTGTGTGCTACTAATTCTGCCCCTGCTGTCCATTGCCGACATCAGAACCCAATTTCTTCAGCATTCCAATATGGATTGAAGACCAGTGGCTCTCCAGGAATTCTCCTAGCCTGGAACATCTGATTGGACCAAAGATACTGAGAGGGTACACTGTAGTGTTCAGTCTCTGCTCTGTGAATCAGCAAATGAGGACTGCCCAAATAGTATTCGCCAATTACTAGTATTCAATACTAATGTGATACCCTCAATTAATTATACTAATAAATCTTAACTAATACAATTATTTTTGTTAGTACCTCGATTAACTTTTAATCTGAAAGGTAAGAATTTATACCTGCCTCAGGAGCCATTATTTTCTCAGAAGGAATAGAAAAATATGTGTTTTTATCTCAACCTATTGCCGTTTCATATGAACACTCAAACTTTAATTTCACACCCTCCATTTATATTTAGAATCTGTCTGCCAAAGACTATCTGATGGCTGCACAGATCAAAAAACCCTCCTGTCCCCTGAACAGTCAATATTTATTGACAAATTTTATGTTCCCGCTTGCAGGTGTTTTTTATTCTTTTCATATCTGAGTATTTGTGGGGAATATAATTGGCCTGAAGATATATACAGTTTACTCTTGAATGAGTAGATCTATAAGCAAAGTTTCCTGTTTTTTTGTACTGGGAATATGAGATCTCTAAATTTAAACTGCTAACTACTCACTCAACAATTTCTAAGGGATATGATAGCACTGGGGAACACTCATGCATGTTTCATGTGTCTGTAATAATATAAATAATAAGAGATATTTATTTAATACCTCTTATTAGGTTGCCAGGGCTGTACAGACCACAACCCACATACTAAGAGGCTGTAATAGGGTCATTCTTCTAGAGATTAGTTGAGAGATCCTGTCTTTCCCCCCTTTTTCTATTATTATTTATTTTTAAAAACAACCTTTTCTCATTTTACACACCAATCCCAGTTTCCTCTTTCTCCTACTTCTCCCACCTTCCACCAACCCCATCCACTCCTCAGAGTCTAGCACACCACTTTGAGACAGGACCAAGGTGCCACCCACTATATCTAGGCTGCGTATAGCATCCTTCCAAAAAAAATGGGCTCCAAAATGTCATTTCAAGCACTAGGAATAAATTCTGGCCCCACTGCCAGTGGCCCCTCAAATTGTTTCAGCCATACAACTGTCACCCACATTCAAAGAGTCTAGTTTGATCCTATGTAGGTTCCCCATTTGTCAGTCTGGAATCAGCAAGCTCCCACTAGCTCAGGTCAGGTGTTTCTGGGGATGAGATTGTATCTTCTGTGAGCAATAGGAAAAGGGTAAGTTCCTGCTTTGGTGCCTTCCCTGTATATGTATCTGTCTCTAGTTCAAATTTCTTCTTTCTTTGAGGAATTTTTCATAATGGATCTGATTCTTTTTTTTATTTGTTTTCTATACAAAATTTATTCAGCCTTCAAGATTACATTTAGTGTTCTCAGGAACACAGACAAACCATTTTAGCCTTCACTGTTCTCTTCTCTCTGATCTCTGGTCACAACAATCTAAGTCCTTTTAATTATGGTACATATAGAACAAAGCTCCCTAAAGCATCATATAAGTGTAGCCATATTTTCTCAGTGAGGACTAGGACTTCTAGCAGGGCTGATTAAACCAAGGTCTCCTAACTCCAAGTTTACTGTCCTTTGCACTGAGTTCTTGTATTACTTGTGAATTCCATGTCTTCAGAAGTGCTGATGAATAATAGCACTTTTTATGGAAAGTATAGTTTGGGCTCTTTTTTTTACTGTTTCCTGTTTTTTATTATTATTATCTTATTATTTAAAAAAATACCAATTCAAATCCCCACTCCCTTCCCTCCTCCTACTCCATCCCTACACTCTCTTACACTTCCCCCTCCAATCCTAAGAGAGGACAAGGCCCCCTGCCCTGCTGCAAGTCCAAGGCCCTCCCTACTACATCTAGGTTGAGCAAGGTATACACAACGGATCAGATTCTATTATATTAAAGTTAATTACTTCTGTAAAGCTCTTGAAGCAGGGATGATGGAATTTAAGCTATGTTTATTAAATAATTAGAAATCATTTTGACAATGAATGTTACACATTTTTACTCTGGTTGTTTAGGGCAAAGTAACATGTAGTGTAGACAACGTGAAACAGCTGTGTAACCCAGGGCTGAAGCTGTGAAGAAGCTTCGTTCTTACTGTGCTTCAAAAATGAACTCAATCGTATACATTTGAATGATCTGAAAATATTGAAGACTTTAAGAGTAGTAGAAGATTACTAAAAAGAAAAGCTGAACATAGTGAAAATGAAATTTGAGTGAGCAGGGGAAAAGATAGGTAATGTGGGAGCTATGTTTGGGGTCATAAAAATGTTTAAATAAAAACACAAGGTATGTTTATGAGGAATAATGGGGTGGGAACAATCAAGGACGTGTTGTCAGCCTTGTAGAAGATGCTCTTACCTGGACTATTTCTCCCTCGCTACCTAACCTTTTGCTCTGTAAAGAGAATGTGATGGTATCTCTTGTGTAGTTCCCACGAGTACCTTCCTGAAGTAAAAGAAGTGATGGAGGAAGGTCATTGGTTAAATAAAAAAGAAACTGCTTGGCTCTCATTGGTTAGAGATAGGTGGGAGGAGTAAACAGAACAAAATGTTGGGAGGAAGAGGAAGTGAGCTCAGTCTCGACAGCTCATCTCTCTGGAGCAGATGCCTGAGAGAGACACCATGCTCCGCTCCCGGGATGAAGCTCCGACCCAGGATGGACATAGGCTAGAATCTTCCTGGTAAGCGCACCTTGGGGTGCCATACACAGATGATTAGAAATGGGCTAAATTAATATGTGAGAATTAGCCTAGAAGAGAATGGGCCAAGCAGTGTTTAAAAGAATACAGTGTCCAGGTAATTATTTGGGGCATAAGCTAAGCTAGCCGTGCGGGTGGCTGGGGTGCTGGGGACACAGCCCCGCCGCCCTTATTACTACAAAGAAGTAAATTCATAGTCATGAAGTCATTTTTAAATTAGTTTCTCAAAATCTATCTAGTCATCTAGCAGCTGCTCTGCAGTATATACCATGTTCCAAGAAAATTATCAGAAGGAACACAGCTGTATACAGCAAACAATGAAAATATAGGAAAAAAAATTCAAGTTTTTTTATCTTAGTGGATATCAAGCATTATGTCAGGTTTTAGATATATGAAGGTTAACAGTAAAAACGATGTGTTCATTAAGATTAGAAAAAGAATGGCCATGGGTCATTAAAAAGTCCTTCATTGCTAATTAGATAATTTAATGTTTTCCTTTTCCCCAAATTCCTGAGATTATTACATATGGCTCCTCTCAGACCAAGCATTCAATAAAACAAAAATTTTATGTATAAATGATTGAGTCCAGAGCCACGATTAAAGTATAAATGCTGTCCTTTTTCTTTCTCCTTCAGTAGACAGGATCTTGGGTTCCTTTTGCTGAACAGATGTGTTACTCAAAGACAAATCAGAGACTTCAGAAATGCTAATGCTTCTGGAAACAATGTGTTTGTCTCTGGAATATTCACATCACTGAGGATTCTGCTGAGAAGCTTGCATACTAGCTGGCGAGGATTCGCAATGGTTGCAACTGAGCTTTGCTTCCAGATGCCCTGCTTGAATGAAGTTACTGATGGAGGAAGGTCATTGGCTAATAAAGGAACTGCCTTGGCCCATTTAATTGGTTAGAAGATAGGTGGGAGGAGTAAACAGAACAGAACGCTGGGAGGAAGAGGAAGTGAGCTCAGACTCCACAGCTCTCCTCTCGGGAGCAGACGCCAGAGAGAGATGCCATGCCTGGCTCCCGGGCAGACACACCATGAAGCTCCGACCCAGGATGGACTAAGCTAGAATCTTCCTGGTAAGACCAGTTCTCACAGATTATTAGAGATGGGTTGATCAGGATATCAGAATTAGCCAATAAGGGCTAGAGCTTAAAGAGCCAAGCAGTGTTTAAATGCATACAGTTTGTGTGTTGTTATTTCGGGGCATAAGCTAGCCGAGCAGGCGGCCGGGGTGCTGGGAACGCAGCCCTGCCGCCTCTTATTACTACAAGTTACTTAGAATTAGCTTGAAGATTTGCTTATAGCTTTTTATGTTTATTTGATGATTCATCTCTTCTTGTGCCTTACAGATACATATTTAATATAAAAAGAACTAATTTGAAGACAATACTGACTAGGATATTGTTGTGGCTTGTTCTCAAAGACGAGTCATTATTGGGATACCAAGCTACCACTGAGCATGAAAAGCAGCATTTATCTCCAGCTTTTGCAAATCATCTATGAGACAGTACGTTTTGCAGTTTAGAAAGTTTTTCACTTATGAATATGTCAGGAATTTCATTATTACACTTACAAATTTTATTTCTACAACTTTATCAAACTAAAGATAAAACACATTTTAAAAGAACAATTCTTTCATGGTCAGCATTAAAACTGTCACCTATTTATTTCTATTTTTATTAATGTGTGTTTGTGTATGCCTGTGTGTGTAGGTGCCCAAGGAGGCCAGAGGAGTGTATAGGATTCCATGGATCTGGAGTTACAGGTTATTGTGAGGCTACCTGAGGTGAATATTGGCAACTGAACTCACACCTTCTTTATGAACAAAACTCTCCCTTAGTTACTGAGCCTCTGTCTAATTTCAATTTATTTATTTTTAAATTTATATTTGATATGCTTTTGAGCTAAATATGCATCCAGGTAAAATCTTTATATACACATGAATATATGAGATTTATTCTTATTTAATGACTTAAAACACATTTTTTTTTGTATTTTCCTGAAATAGATGAGGTACCCAAGCTTGTGTCATTAAAGGTTTAGCTTTACACTTTTGCACAAGGCTGGTTAGTGTGTTCTACAAATAAATTTTTCTTCTGTATGTCTTTATCCACTAAATTTAAAGTTAGACCCACATAGGTCTGATCAAAGAACTCTCTTTAATTGCAGATATATTTTCTTCTGTGCTCTAGAAGTATTCCCTTCTGGGAGGGCATGTAAATATTTTGTTTAGAATAGAGGCTTTAAATACTAGTGATTTCATGACTAGTCTCTTTCACAGTGTGTGTTAAAATGCCACTGGATAGAAGAGATATAAGATATACATTTTACTCATCATTTTATAAAATATAAACCTTTGTGTTATGGACAGAAATACTGTCTACCTCTTTATTTAAATAGAGAGATAGAAAGGTAACTTTAAAATAGGGCTGTGCACTTTTCACTGTCCTCTTGTCAGTCGTCTTGCAGGTAGACCTGCCATTGCAAGGATACTATTATGTAAGTCCTAGTTATATTGAACAAACATTGCAGAGACAACTGCAATTTGTGGTTTTTGAAGACAAAAGTTAACTATGTTTCTGTAACTCTTTTCTACCACTCTTTGTTTTGTCCTGATCAAATTTCCTCATAATTATTGACTGCTGGATTTAGAGAGACAGTAACTGAGGGTTCTACATGAGTTGATAGGTAGTAATTACTGGACTTGCAATGTTGTATGCAAGACATTTTTATTTTTTGTCAGTTACTTCACGGTAAATCACCTTGCAATCTTCATGGCTCTCTAGGCTGCAAGTGCATCAAACTGTGTCTAATCTTACAGCCAAAAGATGGGATGAGCCAAGTATAGAACTTGAGAGAGCTCTGAACCTATTAAATTCACCCTTCTGGAAAGGAAAACATCCTGGTACAAGAAAGGGAGACATGATGAGTTTGACCATGATCATTTTTCGGATGAGCTTGGACTTGCTGCTTATTAACACGACTTGTGATGTGGTTTGCTACTGTTGTAGTTTTTTTTTCTAACCAGACAAGTAAAACTCTGCTTGTTTGGGTCTCTGTACTGACGGGTTGGTGTAGGGATTTATTACTGAACAACTAGATACTTATAGAAGTTCTGGACTGTGCATGTTATGTGAGAGTGTCCTAGGTTACATGTCAGGAACTAATACTGTGGGGATTATAGTAATGGCTGAAAATCTATGGTTGCAGCTATTACTATTTAGATGAAATGGGCTAGATGTTTAGTTTATATGGTGCAATTTTGCTGCAGGAAGAAGATTGAGAGGATTGCTGGTAGTAGTGCAAACTTGTACAGCCACTTTGGAAATCAATATGTCAATTTCACATAAAATTGGGAATCAATATACCTCAAGACCCAACAATACCATTCTTGGGCATATATCCAAAGGATACACACTCTTACCACAAGGATATTTTTTCAACTATGTTCATAGCAGTATTATTTGTAATAGCCAGAACCTGGAAACAACCTAGATGCCCTTCAACCGAAGAACAGATAAAGAAATGTGATACATTTATACAATGGAGTACTAGTCAGAGGTAAAAAAAAAAAAAAACAAAAAAACAAAACAATGACACTTTGAAATTTTCAGGCAACTGAATGGGACTAGAAAAAGCCATGCTGAGTGTGGTAATCCAGACCCAGAAAGACAAACATGGTATGTACTCACTCATAAGTGGATATTAGATGTAAAGCAAAGGAAAACGAGCTCACTGGCTCTGGACTAACAGCTGGGGAACCTTCATAGGACCAAATTTGGCCCTCTGAATGTGGGTGACACTCAGGCATTTTGTGGGGCCACTGGTATTGGGACCAGGATTTATCCCTAGTGCTTAAACTGGCTTTTGGAGCCCATTCCCTATACCTTGCTCAGCCTAGATATAGGGGAAAAGCCTTGAACCTACCTCAAAGTGATGTGACACTTTATTGATTACCTATGGGAGGCCTTACCCTCCCTGAGGTGGGGATGGGGTGGCATGTGGGGTGGAGATAAGGTGGGTTAAGTGGGAGTGGGAGATGGAGTAGGAACTGAGATTGGAATGTAAAACAAAAAAGACTGTTTTTGTAGGAGGCCACTTGTTCATTTCCCAGCTGCCCAGATTCCCAAATAACCACACAGAAACTGTATTAATTAAACCACTGCTTGGCCTATTAGCTCTGACTTCATATTGGCTAACTTTGCATATTAATTTAACCCATTTCCATTATTTTATATTTTATCATGAGAATCGTGGCCTGCTGGCAAGGTTCCACTACATCTGTCTCCAGCCGTGGCTCCATGGCTTCTCTCTGACTCCATCTTCATTTTCCCAGCATTCAGTTAAGTTTTCCCTGGTTAACTCTATTCTACCCTCTCATGGGCTCAAGACAATTTCTTTATTAACCAGTGGTATTCACAGCATACAAAGGGGAATTCCACATCACCTCCCCTTTTCTGTTTAAATTAAAAGGAAGGTTTAGTTTTAACATTAGTAAAATTACATATAACAAAGTTTTGCTTTAAAATACCGTAAGCTTTAGGACCATTCTCCTGAATTGTTTTATTTTAAAACGTATAAGATTTCTGAAAAAAAAAATGTATGTTTATAAGACATGTGATCTCAGTTTTAAAAACTAGCTTTGCACCCTTATGTCTCTTTGGCCTCCTTGCATTTGGTGCAAGGAGGGAAGATGCTTAGTTAGGAGTTATACATTTGGCTTTTGCATATCTATTTCAAAGAGAGGTGTGTATATATATATATATATATATATATATAATTATAATGCATTTAATAAATCATACATATACTGATGCTTTAATCCTAGTATAGCTTTCTAAATAATATTATTACCAACCATGTCATGATGAATAGAAGGCAAGAGTGACAAAGATTTACTATAGTGGGTTTGTGATTCCTCATGCCAGCTATGTCCTGAGCATGAAAAATATCCTCAGCTGTAGAGAAAGAATATTTAAAATGTATAAAAGCAGAAACTCTTGTATTAAAAATTTTGGAAAATCTATTATACACATATGAGAAAACTTAAGAGAGCATTCTCAAATTTTAAAAATATACTAACAGATTGTAATACTAAAATAAGATAAGAAATGGAAACATTTCTAAGCTATAGCTTATTGAATACATTTTTTCTTGTATATATTGGAGATATGTAGTCTTTTATAAACTCTGTTGTGTGTGTGTGTGTGTGTGTGTGTGTGTGTGTGTAAATGTATGGTGTACAAATGACTAAGGTATTACTGAAGTATACCTGAGAGTTAATAATCATCTTTCCAAATTTTTTGATTTATTTATTTTTTTGTTGTTGTTGAAAAAATTCAGGGAAACCTGATGGCTCTTTGGACTGACAAGGGAGGGGGACTTGATTGGGGGAGGGGGAGGGAAATGGGAGGCGGTGGTAGGGAAGAGACAGAAGTCTTTAATAAATAAATAAATTTAAAAAAATAAAAAATATTTCTGCCTCCTCCCCGCCTCCCATTTCCCTCCCCTTCTCTCCACTCCTCTCTCCCTCTCCCCATTCCTCTCCCCCTCCTGCTACTCCATTCCCTTTCCCTCTCTAGTCTGAAGAGCAGTCCTGATTCCCTGCCCTGTGGAAAGTCCAAGGTCCTCTCCCCTCCATCCAGGTCCAGGAAGGTGAATATCCAAACAGGCTAGGCTCCCACAAAGCCAGTTCATGCAGTAGGATCGAAACTTAGTGTCATTGTCCTTGGCTTCTCATCAGCCTCCATTTTTTGATATTTTTTAACAGATTCTTTTAAAACAATTTGTAATGAAATAAGTTGATTCATTCAGAATAATCCCTTGTCACTTTATTTTGGGCTTATAATTTAACTTCTTTGAAAAGAATTAAGGCAAATGTCTTTTGTACTAGGGTGTGGCCCATTCTTTCTACAAGATCAAAATGATCATCTGTATTTTTATTCCAGTAACTTATATTTATTCAAGTGCCATCTAATAGATGAGCTTTATACACTGAAATGCTATTTGTTTTACAGATGAAATCAATCATAGGGAAGAGAAAAATATTTGGATACCATGTAGAAAATGATATCCATATAAGGAAAGAATAGTTATCTCTGTATTCATTCTCTTGGAGATCAAGTTTATTTCATTTAAAAAGACAACTTTGATATGCATTGATATGCAACAAATCTCTCATTAACATATAATGACTCATGTAAATTATCTGATATATGAAAGCTTTCTAGATGAGCAAATATTATTTTATTGTGATTTTAATACTTTCAAATAAAATGCTTGGAAAATATTTTCAGTTTTAAAGTCATGAACACATTAAGTCTTTGAAAAACATTTGCTCGTGAAAATATTTTTGTAACACTAAATATATCTTATCATTATTTTGAAAGTAGAGTATTGCCATTCATTGCTGACTGCATTATATGTTTTCGAGCTTCTCTTTGAGGACCAACGTGCAAGCATTATAGTATTTTCATCTGGATGGTCAAGGATGACAGTCAAAGCCTTTCTGTAGAAAAAAAGTGATTTACAGCCAGTTTAGGAAAGAAAATGACCAATCCAGGTAGACAAGACTTGATTTATTGATAAAGTTCATATCTCCCTCCTCCAAAGGACATTCACAAACTTGGTTTCAGAAATAAAGAAATTATGAATTACAAAGGTTCACTTTTAAATGTCAAAATTACAGATTATGTTTTTTGATAAATTATCAGTTAATAAATGTTCCAGTGGAATCTGGTATCAATTAATTTAACACTTCATATAAGAAATTATAATAAAACATTTATTTTTCAAGTCTTACATATATTATTTAAAATAGATACAAAGTTGAGTTGGTAATTTTTTAATTTTAATGCTAGTTAATTCAGGCTATGTGAAACAAAATACCTTAGTGGAAAAAGGAGGGTGGCTGACTGTTCTGAATAAATATGACTTTTAAAGCAGCCCACCCATATGTATTTAGCTACTCGGTTGGTCAAATGTTGAATATAATTATCTTAAAAGGAAAGCAATTGTATTTGTTGGGCAAATAAAATAATATTTGAGACTGTTATTATTATACTACTTAGATAAGACTCAAAGAGTTCATTGTTTACAAATCTAACATTGCACAAATTCATAAACATTTGCTTAGTTTCCATCTTTAATGTTTGTTGGAATTGCTGAAGCATACTGAAGACAATGAGAGAAGATAAAGCAGAGAAATTTAATTGTACATAAAGTTATTTACTGGGTGGATGTTAAAATAGTTTTCCATACATACGTTCCTGTTCAAAAATATACTTTCTTGTTTTCCATATATACAATTATTCTGTGAAATCTGGGCTCCAAAAAGAAAATATCTGAGGTATAGCACTGAATTAGGTATTAAAATGCATGATCCTTTAGGCTGAAATTCAACAAGTTCCTTTCAGCAGAGAAGAGCTGATTGGCATGCGCTCCTGAAAGCCTGGGTTTGGCGCCATGTGTAATTTGTTAGTGCCATCAAATAACTGAACTCTGCAACACCAACATACACAAAGGCATTTTATTATTAATCAGAGAAAGGGAATAGGGTCATCAGAAATTACAAGTGTCGTCTTTATAACACTATATTTTATTGTTACCACAGTTCCACAATTGTCATTAGCACTAGGTGGGATTGAGAGTCATGCGCAAGTCTTGGAAATGGACACATGAATGACAGCATAGAACTGTACATAAAATAATTACAGTTTATTAAACACACTTTCACTATATCTTTGATGGATGGGAATGAGCACCATGTGTTTTTACGAATATATATTTTCTCTCTCTCTTTTTTTTCTACAGCACCAAAGAAATCCAAATAGGAAAAGGAGAGATGATGGTTGATACCAAGAATCAGGCCTGTTGCCATCTCAGCCACACTATCTTATACTGGTATGACTACCAGAACTTCTGCCCTCTGACTTTGCCTCCAGCAGGTGTCGGTGATTCCTAAACACGTGTTCTCTACTGTCCTTATTGCAAACTTGCATGTGGCATGAAATGGGTTGGTGGCAGGTACCAAGGTACTTTCTCTGTTGGTTTCATATTGTCTTCATCCAAACTTAGCCAAGGAAGCAAACTGGACCGACTTCAAATCCAAACTTCTGATTCTGATCACCAAAATCATTGATCATTACATCAATGATGGGTACCTGATCAATTTTTGGAGTATTGATCTCAATCACAGTCTTTTCATAGCCTTTTCTGGACTGTAAAAAATAAGCAGAAAATAAAAGTTATGTCATCACTTCTTATTATTAAGATCCACGGTATTTTCTTCGTTGACTATCTAATCTGAGCTAAGACAATGAGAGAAGGGAGAGCCCTGATAACTATGTAAGAGCTCATTCGTTATCACTGATGTCACATTGATGTTTTCAATTTTGTTGACAATTATACTTGCTATTTTATTTCAACTACTTGATTATTCACAATTAAAAGGGTCTGGATTAGAACGTATAATTCAATATGAAATGTTTATACTCAATCTTACATGAATAAGAAAATCCTTACAACATTAGGTATACAGGGGCAGAAACATAATTATTTTATGAGAAATCAGAATGAAGTGTGTCAGAACATGATGCAAAAAATAGAGCTGTGTGAGGGTGATTCTGAGAGTTTGTGGGGAAGAAAACTCCAAGAAAATCAGACAAGAGTCTTGTGACCTCTGTTCCTCCTATACGTGGATTTGCTCTTAGACTGTGCATTTGTGTGCCTTCCCAGCTTTAGGACATCGGAGTGAGTGTGCCTTAAATTATACATTGCTTTGGTTATTCAAAAATGTTTCCAAGCATATCCTGTCCTTGAGTTTCTTTGCAGACTGAACTCGTGTGAACTTGATCATTTGATGTTGCTTAACCTTCAGAATATAAATTATCTGATGCTCTAAATAAAATTGGGTGCTGCTTGAGGCCTTAGTTTGCCCCATTTTTAGGCTCCGTTCTCCCAGGATAATACCACCAATTAGAGTGTTCACAAATCAGTAAGATAATGGTCAAAACATTTCTACTACTGTATTTTAATTTTATAAACCTAGCAGTGAAATACCCTGGGGAGTTTTATAGCTTTGCTCATGTACTTATTTTCTCTTTTTTGTTCCTCTTGGACCAGACTCACTTGGCTAAAATCATGAACTTTGTTGCCTGCAGTTGAGACATCTCTAGTCATTAACACTAAGCTGAAGCATTAGCTAGGATATGGAATTCCTATGTGCTAAAATAATCTTTCATCAGAGAGAAGTGAAAATTAGTAACTCTAAAGCTAGTATATTGATCTTTCCAAATGACAGGCATGAAAAGTCATCTGTTTTATAAATGACACAATGGCATTTATGCCCTTTGTCATTTTAAAATCATGGACTTTGAGAGTAACTATGTTGTTTTATTTTTTTGTTTGAGTGACTGCTGGCAATATTTTTCAGATACTGGATGTAGACAAAATAACACATGAACTAATATTATCTTCTATTATATCTTCAAAATGAGATGTTTAGGTGTATATTCCAGAGTATTGGTATGTATGTATGTATAGTGTGTACGTACAGCATGTGTGCACATGTGTGATCATTCATGATCCTTAGTGGTTTCTAATATTATTTATCTTGATATAACACTGATAAGCACAAAACTTTAATAACAATTGGTATCCATTTTAAGAGAGACATCTGGTTTTGAGCCATAGCAAGGCTGTCCACACTGCCTCTTATATCCACCCAGGAGCAAAGGCAGACGCAGACTGAGACTGAACTCACCGCACAGCCATCATACAATGCTTTGATGTGTGGGTTGTTCTCATAGGACATCTCCTCATCATTGGATCCCAGAAACCGAAGTGCCTTATCATAACTTGCCGATGACATGTCATACCACGCAATTGACTGATGGCAGTTGTAGGTGAAATTTTGTCGGGCAGAGGCAGTCAGGAGTCTCAGGAATGTCATTTGCACCATATTAATGGAATTGCCTTCCACATCTAAATATGAGAGCTGGGAAGAAAAGAATAAAAGGGCACATGTGGACTTTTCTTCTTTCTTGATATAAAGAATTCAACACTGGCCGTGAATGTTACTGGCAGGGCTTGGTGATACTCAGTGGAATATTATCATTTTATGAAGCAATATGACTTGCCCCAGAGTGAGAGTCTTTGCTAACAGCCCTGTTACCATCCCGATACCTCAGTTACTACAATACTGTTTAGCTTTATAAAAGATTCACTTTGTCTGTTTTCATTTTCTGATCAGTCAGTACTGTAAGAAAATAAATGTTTTATCTCCAAGAGATATGCATCCTTTAACTGTAAGACAGTAGTAAAACAAATATTGAGAAATTTTGGTGTGAAATAAAGGTTGGTTTTTAAACTATTTTGTTTTCAGAAATTTTATAATATATCTACTTAACTGTATCTTTAACCATGCCCTGGTCTTCTATGAAGCTTTTGTTTTTTAGAATCGATGTGAATTTATCCATCTTCAGATAATTTATAGCTTTATTTTGTCAACATCATCAAGCATAATGACCCAGAAAATTTTAGGTAATATTGCATCAATAATTTCATTTTTAAGAAGAAAGATATTCTTAGCTACAAATTATTATGGTGTAACATCTTTATAAATTATTTTATTTGGCATCATTGAAATATCTGTGTTCTCAAAATGCATATAGTCTACTATTTAAACCCATTCAGGTTATAGACTGAGACCAAGCAAGTCTGTAGTCTCCCCCCTTAAAATTCAGTTACTTAACCCTACTAATTAAAAAACTAGATGATATTCTTATGAGGTTGAAAATGGATTTGAGATGTTTTATATATAGTAAAATAAATTAAAATAAAATTAACACACACAATTCTAGATATGTGCATTGCACCTCATACAAATGAAAATGCACCATGAGTATTTAGCATGTAGCTTGATGGCTTACAAGGAAATTTTAAGACAGGTGCAAGACTACACAAGTCATTACTTAATATGGATGGGTGTGTGTACAAGTTAAGGAAATTAAATGTATAAATCATTCCCAGTGGCAAGTAATACCATTTAAAATATTACATTAATAAGTAATTAATTACCAAGATTAGTGAGAAATTGAGAAATTCCTAATAAATTAAAAATTTATATTTTAACAGCTTTTAATATAATTTTAGTTAGGGCCTTAATCTTACATTATCTCTAACAATTATTAAGTCGAATTTTTAATCATATAGCAATATTTAAGTAAAAATGAACTTCATTCAAATGAACGGTCATTTGGTTTACAACATACCTGAAACTATCAATAAGGGGAAAAATCCCAATTTCCATAAGTTCTTAGGGAAATGAGGAACAAAGAATAACTGGCTTTCAAGCAGACATAAATTAAAATGGGTAAAATCAGAGATAGTAAGTAGGTGCTGGGTTTTGACTCTTGCTATTTTTAGAAAAAATAGTCTATGATGTTAAACTGAATTTTTCATTTGATCATCCTTTTTGTGCGGAAATACTTTGGGTTATTTTGATTCAAATCTTTAGGCTTTAAGATACTACTGATGACTAAGACCTCCCAGACTGGCAAATGAGGAACCGAACTGCAAGCATCATTTGTGCTTTGGCATTGAACTTCTGAGGAGGAATAATTGGAGTTTCACCTAAGGAGTTTGAGCTTTTGTTGCATGTGGAGGAACAACCTACCAATTTTCCCCTCTTAAATTCACTGTACCAGCTTCCTGGTTTCTCCTTTGGCCATGATGAGATTCTTACCTGTTGTGAAAGAATGAGAAAAATTGATGAAAAGCTTTGTATACATATGTATCAGATTATTGTACTAAGAATAGGAGGCTAAAACCTGTTCCCAATCCTATAGGCCTTATATTATACAAAATGGGATCTGAGCAAACTTCAAACTAAATGAAAGAAATAGAATGAAGACTGGGTCATTTGCTTCCTGATATATTTTCTGCCAAAAAATAAAGGAGAGACTAACTCAAAAAGAATGTTACAGGATATTAGGGAACAGAAATTATGTAAGTGATATCTTATGTATTGTGTAAGCAAGACTTCTTATGTCTTCTCCTAGGGAAGATCCTGTCCCATCAAATAACCTCAAATCATAGACTTTCTTCTCAAAAGACTTCCCACACATAAAGTTAGACAACTTATCTGAAGTAGTTTTCAACCATCTGACTGCCCACAGTGCTTACTAAGAAAATGAGATTTATTGTCCTACTTAAACAGTATCAGAGAAATATAATTATGTAAGTTGAGTACAATTCTTCATAATGAATATCTGCCTGTATCTTAAGAGATACACCTCAAGTGTCCATAACTGTGAGGTAAAGTCAAGAAATTTCTTTGGTGAAACTAAGTATTCAAAATAGACATAAAGTTGGCATTTGTTCACTTAAAGAAGAGATTAATATTTTACAAACTATTGCACTTTGAGCATAATATGCAGCTGCAAGTTCTATCATGTAATAATTGGGCAGAGAATACCATGCACACTCTAAGAACTGAGATTCAGCTGTGCTATGTCATGGAAAGCCATAGAATTCTTTGAGAGCAAGCAGGTGCTTAAAGAATACATCTGGGTAGAAAATAACGGAAAGAAGGGTCTGTAAATCGTGTGCATCAGTTTGGTGCCTTATTCATATTTATGCAAATGAAATGTTCTAATTACCCTGAAAGAAAAGCAGATAAATGAAAATACTACAGTATAATTTTCCTGTTTATTTCAATATTGCAAAAACATGGCAGGAACTGTCAACATCCACCACCAAACAGATTGGTACTTACTCCCTCAGATTTTTTGTCAGGATAGATGCATGTCTCACCGCCAGCTGTGAAATTACAGTAAACTTTGAAGGAATCTCCCGAACAGCCTTGGTTAGGATCAATCCAATATTCACCTAGAAGTTAAAGCAATAGCATCTCATATATTACGCCAACAGTATCAAAATGAAAATGCATTAGATATGAAATTTCATGCTTTGATTTTGCTATATATCAGCGTATACTTGGGTAGAGTTGTTTCATGTCCCTTTTGCTTCAATTATTTGTAAAGAGCCTAAACAATCATTCTGGAGTAATCATTTTAATTATTAGCATCACTATCTATTTAGGATTCAGTTTACATGTAACCCTTTCAACATTATGTTTATCCATTCATATTAAATCTTCATTGAAATTAGAATCAGGTGCTCTTGAGCCCCCACCACACATGTAGTAATCTCAGGTTTGTAATCAACATGTTTTCATGTCTAACAAAAGAAGTTGATTGATCTACATTGCACTGAGAATTGTAACATTATTTTATAGCAAAATTTCTTATAGTAAATACAATTTCTCTTTGAACAGCATCCTCTAACAAACTTCTTTCTTGCTATTAAAGCCATTATTGAAATGTTGTAGAGAAAACAATTATGTTAATGACTATTAATTGGTGTTCTTTGAATGCAGGTGGTAAATAACATAGTAATATAACATTATTCTTTTACTAAACAATGCATTTTTACTCAGGGTTATTAGAAGATAAATTAGATATGTGGTGATTTCTTTGTTCTCTTCCTGCAATACTTAGACTGCTACTCGAGAGCAAATAAGATTTGAGTTACAGCAGTCCACTGGTTATGAAGTTAAGTTTCTGTGTATAAATTGAATGTATGTGCTTATATGTACATTTGCACATGTATGTGCATGTGGGTGGAGGAAAATAATAAATTTGTGTGTTTTCTTCTATTGTTCCACCTTTTGTTTTGAGACAGTCTCTCACTTAACCTGAAGTTTTTTTTTAATTCTTTTTTTTTATTTAAATTTATTTATTTATTAAGGATTTCTGCCTCGTCCCCGCAACCGCTTCCCATTTCCTTCCCCCTCCCCCGATCAAGTCCCCCTCCCTCATCTGCTCGAAGAGCAATCAGGGTTCCCTGACCTGTGGGAAGCCCAAGGACCACCCACCTCTATCCAGGTCTCGTAAGGTGAGCATCCAAACTGCCTAGGCTCCCACAAAGCCAGTACATGCAGTAGGATCAAAAACCCACTGCAATTGTTCTTGAATTCTCAGTATTCCTCATTGTCCGCTATGTTCAGCTAGTCCGGATTTATCCCATGCTTTTTCAGACCTAGGCCAGCTGGCCTCCTGAAGTTTTTCCATGTGGCATACTGGCTGGCTAGTGAGCTCCTGGGAATCTCTTGTTTCTTGCATACTGGATTGCTAGTGAGCTTCTGGGAATCTCTGGGCTCTTTTTCTACACAATTAGGGTTATAGATCCATAACCAGAATTTATGGGAGAACTGGAGCTCAAAACTCACATCATGCTTATGTAACCTATTTACCCACTGAGTCATCTCTCTAGTCCCATTTAAAACTTAAGAAGCTCAAATTGATCATTTAGTACTGGGACATTGAAAAATACAGTATCAAGTAATTCTATGCTACCTATACCTGAAATAATTAAATGAAGTTCTTTAAATTTCAATAGATCTATGTTTTTCATGTAACTTGAATACCTTAAGCAACACAAATATTCACATTTTTTTCTGAGCACATCCACATATGAAGCAAGCTGAGATCCAAAGTAAAACCATGCAAGTAAACAAAAATAATCCATGATTTTTGCACTCATACTATGTTTAATATTTTGTATACTTTTAGGAATATATAATTTTGAATCCCATAGGAAAAATTGTATCAGTTCTTTCAATTTGCATCAGTTTTTTCCATTCTTTAATAGTGTCCTTTATTACCTTTAAAAATACAATGATATATTAATAGTTGAATTCTTAAGATACATTTGTTCAGTGAGGTGGTTGAGTATCAGGGCTGGAGAGGTGGCTCAGCACTTATAAGCACTGGCCGCTCTTCCAGATGATCTCAATTTATTTCCAAGCATCTAAATGGAGGTGCACAACCTTCCGTAGCTCCAGTACCAGGGCATGCACTACACTATTCTGGCCTCTGTAGCATCAGGTACACAACTGTAGCATCTGGCCTCAAACTCACAAAGATTCGCCTGCTTCTCCCTTCCTAGGGCTGGGATTAAAGGCATGTGCTACCACCACCCAGCTTCTCTAGCTTTATATTTATATTTTATAATTTAGATTTAAGTTCCTGTAAGTAGAATCACTGCTCAATAATGCATATATATATATATATATATATATATATTAAAGACAATCTCATTTAATTAGAGAAAAGTACTAACGAAGTAGGGTGCTCTATAGAGATTACTGGAAAGCATAGCACACAGGCAGATCAACATTTCTGGACTTTACAGTATTTCTCATTTATTTCTGCTTCCACATCATATGTGGTTCATAATACAGGTTCTCATGCTTACACTCAGTGATTAGTTTCACATGATTAAATGATTCATTGAACTTTGACATGTATAGCTTGCATGACAGAGTCATATTCATTTATATTCATTTCAGAGCCCAATGATTTTGGCAGTTACCTGTTGATCGCCAATGATTTTCAACAGAGTAGCGAGAGTAGTTTTCTAGCACGTTTGCTAGAAAAGCACACCATCTCTTTGCGGAAATGATGCCATTGAAAAGTAGAAATCTCTCTATAAGTCACCGCAGTAAATGTTATCTTTTGAAATAAATACCGATTTAAGAACCATGGATACTTATTTATGTAGGATCCAATTAGTGTGTTTTTGTGTTAATGGACTATACTTTAGATAATACAATTTTGCGACTTTTTTTTTTTAGTAGTGTGCCACTTATGACTTATATTTGACTTTTCTGGGAAGTACTGAGTTATGAACACATGAATTTTAATATTAATTTAAAATCAATCATGCAAAACAGTACTTTCCTGGGAGTAAAAGAGATATGGAAATATATCAGAATAAAGTAGAAGACCAAGAACTGGAGAAATATTTAGTACTCAACAGTTTGCTAATTAGATGACTTTACCAACTTTTCATCAACCCCCAAATTGTTTATTCCTCAGAAGTAAAGATACGAGTCATTTCAGGCTGTAGGCACAGTAAATATTATTAGTATTAAGTAAGTTGGTTGTAGTGCTTCTGTTTATGTGTGCATCAAAGGAAAAGGATTTTGAAAAAAGTTTTAATTTTATTTTATGTCTATGATCATTTTGTCTAAATGTGTGTATATATAATTCGTGCATGCTGATGCTTGTGGAGGCCTCAATTTCCTAGAATCATCTGGAACTGTACTGACAAATGGTTGGGACCTACCATGTAGGTGCTGAGAACTAAGCCCAAAACTTCTGCAGGAGAAGTCAGTGTTCTTAATGCCCTCCAGCTCTGAAAACTAAATTTTTGTCACAAGTCATCAAGATTTTTAAATATTGCATTGACAAATCTCTTGGATCAAATATTCAGCTGTTAAGCTACTTAATCTTATACATATTATTCTGATTAATGTACTAAACCATATTAGCATATCTGTAATAGTTAATATTAATGTAATCATTTTAACATAAGATTAGTCATTGACAAGCCTGTAAGTTAGAAATAAATAGAATGGCCTGAATATTTGTGCACATATAATATTATGCTGTGAGTCATTTACATGGCCAAATATATTTGTGCTAATGATGAGGATTCCAAAGTAATCTTAGCAAAGCTTAATGAAACATGATATTGTGGAGAATTATCCAGAGCAGTTCTTGGACTGCATGGTGTAAATAAGCTCCCCCCTCCCCCATCTACAAGGCTAAAAGTGATAGCTATTTGCTTTAGTTTTATTTAGAGACTATATTTATTCTATTAATAAAAATGAATATGCTAACAAGGCACTGGAGTGGCTGAGCAGCCCAGGGCATTCGCTGAGTTGTTATTGACATACCATCTGGGAAGTCGGGATGGCTAAGCTGCAGGTCTTTGCACGTTCGTGCTGGATTCGTCTGCGTGCCCATGGGAAACTTCATATGTTCAATGTCTTGTTTCAGAGAATTGAGGGAACCAAAGATTTCCTCCATTCCATCTGCATAGTCGAGAATATTATCGCCTGCATCGGCCTGAATGCTTTCCGTATGTCTTCTTGTTTTTTTGGGTGACAAAATAGGTAGTGGCTGAATGACTTCCCCAGGAGGACCCTGGAAGGGAATTCATATGAACATCAGTATTTCAGAAAAGAAATAATTCTGTGAATTTCAATAATTTACCACTTATTATATTCTTTTTAGAAGTTATTTGGGTTAGCTATCTGTAGCTAAACTGATCATATATACCATATGAAAAGATTATATATATATATGTTCTTTTATAAGAACTTTTTATAAGAATTTTTAAAAAGAATATAGTAGAGATACTGCGGTAGATACACAAATTGGATCATTGCTGGTACACTATCTGTAAACTAACACAGTTTGGAATTGTGCTAACATGTTACATAGGTTACTCTGTTATTTATTAAATTAGTCTTGATGTATATAGCATATCCAGAACTATGTATTAGAATTTCTGGGAATTTTTAACACTGTTACTCAGCTTTTTGGGTATCCAAATTTGTCTATTTTATTCAATAAAAACTGCTTCTGAAGTATTAAAAAATTTGCCCCATTATCATTTTCAAATATGAATATATGTACTACTTTGGAAGAAAATACCATCAACTTAAATTTACCCATTTGTAGGAGCAGAACCGCACCAGAGAGTTAATCTGTATCATTACTGGTTATATCGTGCCCTATGTATCTAAACATATAACATTTATGACCCCCAGGACAAAAATTCAGAATGAAATATTTCTTATAACTGGGATGACTGAAGATATGATTAAATACGATGAAGTCACTTGGGAGGCCTAGTGTGTCATGACTGATGTTCTGATTAAAAAAAGAAAATATGGTCACGGAAACATAAATGTAGACAAGGCTGAGAAACTAGGAAATGATGTCATGTATGCGCTTAGAAGTTCAAAATAGTTTCTACCCCTACAGTTTTCAGAGAAAGCCAAGCCTGTGACACTTTAAGGATTCCCAGCCTCCACAGTGACATTCTGCTGGTCTTCAGCCTAGAGGTCTGATTAAACCATTACACATACAGTTGGAGGAATTTCAACTAAAAGCAAACAAACAAAATCCCATAAAACAGAATATGATTTCTTAAATATAGGTCTACACGTTAGTTCTAAGGCTTTGGAAAATGTCACTGTTAATAAATGACGCTTACTTAGCTATTATGGTTTCATGATTTGCTATCACTATTTCCTATTGCAATAGAAAAAAAAAAAACATGAACCCTGTCTCGAAAAAAACCACAAAAAAAAAAAAACAAAAAAAAAAAAACATGAAACTTGACACACAGATGGATTACCTAAGTGGCCTAGTTGCATTTTCCTACAAAAATCAATATTTTGATAGAATTTGCTTTTCTCTTTGTCATGTAAGTCCAGAGAAACAATAGCCTGCATCCATATTCCTATTAATATAGTATATTTTTTGCTAATATATACTTACTGGAGGCCCAGGAGGTCCAGGCAGACCACTGTCGCCCTTCTGTCCAGTAGGTCCCTGTTAGAAAGAAAATAGGAAAGTCTATGAAGTGAGAGGAAAATTCAACAGGCTTCACTGAAATACTAATATGAAAATAAAAAAAAGCACTTACAGAAGATCCTTTGTTACCCTTCGGGCCAGCAGGACCCTAGAAAACACAAAGACAAGGCCACAGGTAAGAGTGTGGACTATAGATTGCACTGACATGCTTGTCATTTTACCTCATGTTTCCTTTCTCTTGAACTTACTGGTAATCCTGGGGCACCAGGAGGGCCAATGGGACCAGCAGGACCTGGGATGCCCTAGAGGGACAAACAGCATCAAATTTAATTAGATTCTCGTTTCATTTCATCTTCATGTTTGCCACATTGATTGCAAAACTCTGAACATTTAAAAACATGTAATAATGTTTTATTATGAATAAGTGAGACTCTTTGAGTGACAACCCATACTTGTTGCCATTCATTGTAATGCAGGGCTTTTCCATTATGTCTAAACTATGTGGACATACATACATTTAGGCATCCCTGCAGCTTTCAAAACAAGAAAAAGCCAACATGTAACATGGATTCCAGAACAGTTTGTACAAAGGTCTATGACATTGTATATTTTTTAAACTGAAATTTTATTTTTAATTTATTAAAATGTTTAAAAAATGAGCTAAAGCAGAATAGAGTAAGAGTGCCCTAAAGCATGCTGATAATTATGATGAAAATTGTGTAACTGTGCATCTATGTTTGTGCTGGTAAATAAAGTGGGAGAGCCGTCGGTACTCACCCCATCCCCTTTGGCTCCTGGAGAACCTTGAGTCCCAGGGAGACCTCTGTCACCTTTTTCCCCTTGTTCTCCCGGAGGACCAATCAATCCAATTAAACCAGGATGTCCCTATGGAGAAGAAAGACAATAAAGTTCAGTAATATAATAAGTAAGTTAGAGCCATGATTAAATTTTTGTCATCATAAAATATTTGATTATTAGATCCATAAAACATAATATTAAAGGAATGGAGGGAGTTTGGATAACACTTCTGTATGAAATTTGAAGTGTAAAACCTCCATCTAAGGACCATTTACTGCTTACAGGAAGAGCAGATTTATTGCTGATAAAAGAACTTTCTGAAAAAATAATAATAACCATTAGAACTTCATTTACAAAAAAATTTTGTAAAAATTCCAAATGAAGTGTTGGTATCATAAAAATCAGAGAACTCATTATTTTAATAAGCATCTCATTTAATATGAAATGTTTCCTATTCTTCGGGGACTGGTTTGTCTTTAAAAGAGTCCTAGAGATATAGAAAACATCCTAACTATACTAATTCCATTATACAAAGACTCATTTTTCTTATGTGGCAAAACACAATATAAAGTCTGGTAGAACATATTATTGCTTGAAAAAAAAACATTTCTGGCCTAAAACTTTACTTTCATGCTTACAATTCTAAAAATGGCCACAGCTATTCAGTCTATTTTTGGGGGGAGTTACTTAGCATCACCATATGCTCTCCCCAAACAGTGTCTAAAAGGGCTCATTACAAAGAGACAGCACTCATGCTGAAGCATTTCCCACTACTATCTGCAGATTTTCCTTCTCTAAATACACTTGAGAGTCTGAGAATTGTTATCTTTACGCATAATCAGAATGACAGCGGTAGAGTTTGAAAAGGCCTTTTAAGTGCCTTTGAGAATCTTATCACATCTGCTATTACTATTATAAAACCCTAATGACACTTTTTTTTCTTTTTACTCTTACCTTTTCTCCTTTGGAGCCAGGGTCACCTTTGAGACCAGGTAAACCAGGAGGTCCCTGAATAAAATAAATAAATAAATAAATAAATAAATAAATAAATAAATAAATGTATTGAGAATGAGTACTATGGTTTGAATGGGAAATGTCCCCAACAAGACCTTGTGTTTGATTCTCTTTCCCTTGGTGGTGTGCTTCTGGAAGGCTATAGAAATCTGACCTCAAGGCCTAGTGGCTGGCATAAAACTGTAGGGATCTCAACAGGGCTATAGGCTTCCAGAATAAGACCTCCTCTCTGCTTCCTGTTCAGCCTTTCTTATGTGAGCATACTGTCTCTGGCTCCTGCATTAGGGACAGTAGCTGGTCTCAGCACTATATCTTTACTTCCCTGGACCTTAGAGCAAAAGAAGAAAGAAAGAAAAAGAAAGAAAGGAAGGAAGGAAGGAAGGAAGGAAGGAAGGAAGGATGGAAGGAAGGAAACAACAAAACAAAATTTAAAAAAATCATTCTTTTTCTAATATCTAATTATTCTGCCAAGAATTGTGTCTCAATGTCAAAAAAAAAGCCTATGGATTAAAAATTTTGAGTTTTATGAACTCTGTATTTTACAGAATTCAGTAAAATTAATAATAACAGTGTTATTGCATTTCTCAGGATTATAGAGAAATTTGTGGTCTTAAAATATTATTAAGTTAATGAGTAATCATAATACTGATAATTTTGGTTAAATAAATGAAAATGAAATTTGAAATAAGATACAACTATATAGTTGCTCACCTGAGAAGAAAGCATAAATTATTAGTTATAATAACTGAAACAAAATGGATTTATATGATACGTGCACTTCATAAATATTTTGATAATAAGCCCTAATTTTAAAGATTACAATATTTTCAGTAAAATTTAAAAATAATTCAAGATTTTAATAATCAAATGATATTTGAAGACACAGAAAAGTCAGGAAAAACATTATATTGTGGTGTTTCCATAACAAGTATATTGGGATGACTCGGAATGTTAACTAATCCTGTAGAGAATTAAAAGACGACTTCTAGGATACTAACTTGAAATCATAAGAGGCTATAGGTAAGTCTCTAAATTCTTATTTCAAGTTCTGTTTATACTCTTTAAATATAAACTGATTTAATTGTGATCTCTGGAGAAAAAGATATATTAGATACTCCAAGATTCCAATATAATTTAATCCTACATCTTCAATATTCACAGCAATATTACTAAAGTAATTTTCACTTAACTTATTAGAATACACATGCATTTTAAATTCAGGAATCTGAAAGCCCAAAACATTCTTTTAGCCTATCTCATAGTACTTCTTCTCAGATTGGTGACAAAAACCGAGGAAAAGATGGCGTCACTCAGCCAGGGAATGCAATATAGATTCAAGACAGGCAAGGCAATTTAGCAAACCATTGAAGGTGAGTCTCAAAAAAAATGAACTAAATTAGATTTCAAAAATTTAAAGACAGAAATGGCTTCTGCATAGCAGACAGGGGAATGAGTGACAACATTCACTATAAGAATTTACTGAATAGAATTAAGGAATCAAAAGAAATGCTTAAACTTCTCAAATCTTAATTGAAAATCTTTACTTGTGAGCCAGAAATGGTTTTAGTAAATTGTAATATAGTGTTTTGACTGCAGCTATATTTTATAATATATGATACTTGACTATTTTCTTTGCCTCAAAAGTTTATTGTGATTAAAATTCTTGCAAACTAAAGACTCTAGGAAGATGAGTGAATGCATTGGGTTGGAAGGTCACAAGACCAACATATCAATTAGGATTCTCGATGATAAAGTCAGGAGGATCAGCATGCTTCAGCTTAGCTATAGATTATTCTAAGATTTACAAACTGCCAGAGTTTTGGAAATGATCACTGTAATACAATTCCTTTTATTAACAAAGAATCAGATATGACCTTACAAACTTGACAGGAAAATACAAGAAATTGCCCTAAAGTCTATAGACTTGACCCAACATTGTATTTTTCTTCAAATACAGAGCAAAGAAGACACACAAAAGGTAAGGTTTTCTTTATCAGTAAGTTAAGTGATTAGAGTTCATTCCTAGTCAATTATTGGAACCCACCCCACTTTTCTTTTCTTTCTTCTTTCTTTCTTTCTTTCTTTCTTTCTTTCTTTCTTTCTTTCTTTCTTTCTTTCTTTCTTTTTTTCCGAGACAGGGTTTCTCTGTAGCTTTGGTGCCTGTCCCGGAACTAGCTCTTGTAGATCAGGATGACCTCGAACTCCCAGAGATCCGCCTGCCTCTGCCTCCCGAGTGCTGGGATTAAAGGCGTGCACCACCACCGCCCGGCTCCCACCCCACTTTTCAAATGGTTTGTCAGAGAAGTACAAGCGACTCCCAAAATAATATAGCACCATTTTAAAATGACTTTACATGACTTTCCAGTAGCAATATTTAAAGAAATAATATACATGGGTAAGAGAATAATCAAATACTAATATATTTATCTTATGGCATCACAAGCATAAGTGACACTCTCAGTGTCAGAACAAAAATGTATGAAAGCATGAATAAGTAGTTCTAACAAAAAATAATTGCAGTTAAGAACCACACATTCGTATAAGTAACAGAAAACACTGAGAATCCTGGTTGAACATGATATATGCCAATTAAAAATCAGCATATTATCTACATATTGAAAATATGAACAGGGACTATATTTCTTGCTTCCTTATTATATACTCAATTTATCCAGGCACATAAGACAGTTTATAGAAATTCTTATATCAGAGGGAAAGCTGAGTTGCACACTCATGTGGCATCCACAGCTCAGCTGCTGTTACAGACACACATGTGTCTTACACCCCCAAGTTTATTCACAATATTTAAAAATAACTATATATCAATGTTAACATGATGAAAGAGGACTCTAGCTTTAAAACTGCCTGAATAAATATCAAAACACAATGCAAACATTATCACAACTTTCTTACTCCATCATAACCGTAAGGGGAAATGCTAGCAATTCTAATTGTTAATTATTGAGAAGAAATGTACTAAACATGGTTTGAGTGTTAACTCTATTTTTAGGCTCTTTTTTTAAAAAATAGATACTGCTCATAAAGGTGTTTAGATGTAAAGGATGTTATTCTAAGTAAGATCATAAAAATTTACAAACCATGCTGGATATGATGCTGTTAATCTAAACCAGTCTTATGTTTTCAGTGACTACAAACAAATTTAGTGATGTCATGACAGTGGAGACAGTTCAAGGTCTCTCTCTTTGTATAGAAGAGACCAAAAACTTCAACTCTGCATATAAAAAAATATGTTTTAAATTTTCATGTTGGTATTTACTCTTCAGAATATTATAAATGGGGAGCCCTTGGGGAGATATATAATTCATAAGCTATAAAGAGTAAAGGAAAACAGCAACCATGCATTCATAAATGTCCGAAATACACACAGGAACACTCCCCCCTGAATTATGCCCTGTGAAGCATCTGCCTTGAACTACAACTCACAACTATAGAGCACTGGGTTTTAAGAAAACTCTACACTCCAAACTTGACTAAGAGGATAATAGTAAGAAGTAGTACTTAAATATGCAAAATATCAAATATCTTAACATTTAAACACATTTAATATGATAGAATGTTATGTATTACAACCCCCGTTACATAGTTTATGTGGAACATTAAAGAAAAATTTAAACTATAATTTAATAACCCTAAATTTTGTTTAGGTTTGTATGTTTAAAAATTGACTCTGTCAGGTATTCATCATTTTCCAAAAAGAAGATATTAATGATATTAAAATTAACAAAAAATTTAAAATTGAGTAGTTTTCCATGGAAAGTAGTAGGTAATTAATATAAAAGAATATGGGACAAATATTTTAAAATTACTACAACCTTAATTATGCTTGCAAACATCAAATGCATGCTTTTTAAATTACTCAACATTGTTAACTATGATCTTAGAGAGGACCTCTGAAATTATTCAACATTCTCTGTCTTCTAAGACATGCCCATTTAAGGTTTCTTGATTGCTCAAAAAGTAATTCTACTTACAAAACAACGCAGGCTCATCACTGACTTTTCAGTTTAATGTTAAATTCATATGTGCTATGTATTTATTTTGAATTCTTTGGAGAAACTCTGTGTTGGTGTGTTGATATCTATATTTATAGATAGATAGATAGATAGATAGATAGATAGATAGATAGATAATAGATGATAGATAGATAGATAGATAGATAGATAGATAGATAGATAGATAGAATATATAGAGATTTAAGTTACATGTGATCAAAAAAACTAACTTTACTAGCTGGGCATGAGTCACTTCTGAAATATAGTACCTGAGGTCTGAGGCAAGGACGCAAATTAAAGCTAGCCTGTGCTACACAGTGACACAAAGGCCAACCTAGTCTATATAACGAGATTACCCCTTTTCAAAATGAAGGTAAATAAACAGGTTTGTTTCTGGTTTTATTTTAAGAGAACAAAGTGAGAATGCTCTCTAATAAGATCTAAAGTCAAATATAAGAAGTTATAGGCACTGTCAAGAAGCAGAAAAAAAGACTTTATATGGAGGTAGTTGCAGAGATCTATCTACAGTCTTGGATGTGAGCGTGAATTTCTTCTTTTCGCAATAAAAAAAAATTAGGAATATGTAACTAGGAGAAAAACTAGGAGGAATAAAGAATTACCTATAAAAATTTCAAGTAGATTAATTTTTAAATTCATTGTAAACCTGTCTGAACTTTCAAATATTTTAGTCTCACCTCCCACATTTATCCTCACACAAGCCTCTCTACTTTCTTAGCAACTGGAAGCAAACATACAGGTGACCTGGGAATGACATCCTCTGCTGGCCTCTGTCACAGAACTCACCAAGCTACGTTCTAGCTGCTCTAAAAATAATCTCATTTGCCTGGTCAGCAACGTCTAATCCAGATTATTGGATACATATAAATGTGAATTTAGGGACCATTTAGCCACACTCACTCCAAATACAACACTGTAAAAATACAATATTTAGAAATACGTATAATTATTTCCTTTATTTGATAATTCTTTACTCAGTGGTATTACTACCCATTAGTTATGTAAGTGTTTCACAAAGAGCTCATTTTAAAAACATAAGAACCTATTAGGCGGGAAATATCACCTCTATTAACTTTAATTAAACTTAATATCATTTTATGGGATAGGATCAGATGCCCTTACTATTCTCCCTTTGAAACTGCCGAGGTTGGAGAAGGAGCATGGATCCTAATGTCATCCTCCAAGCACATAGGACTGCTAATTTCTTTAACTAATGTGCTTGATTTGAAAGTGGGTGAATTTAACCTGTATCCAAAATAATACCTCACTCAAATTAAAACATGCTACTTCTAAAATGAATCTTGCTTAGCTGAGTAGAAATGTTCATTATACATAGCATTCTGCAGATACCTCCTCTACCTCCCCTCTTCTCGTGAGGACTAAATAGCATTTTCCAGATATCAGATTGATTAAAACTATGAATATATATATGTATATATATATGTATGTATATATATATATATATACACATATACATCATAATATTCCCAAATGAAACCAGCAGCCGTGTTGGGCCATCCTAATGCTTACCATTGCACTTTCCAAAAATGATTTGAGATGTTCATCCTTCTTATACTGTAAACTCACATTTACTTAAGCATTAGAAACACAAATTTTGTAGACTTTAATCAGCTGGTGTGTCTGATGGTTTTATTTTTAACATTAGCTAAAGGAAATCTCCAGCAAGGTGCTTTTATTTCATCTGCTGAAAGGTCAGAATGCTTATTGGAAAATCTAACATTACAAGAAAAAAAAAACAGGCAAATTTTAGGTGATATTTAGGTAAAGCATTGTGCTACCAGAATCTGAATCTGCAGTGAGGACTTTACCACATTAAAGGAGAATATTTCCTAAATAGCTGTGCAGATCTGGAGCTGACCCAGCTTCGCCCAGGGCTTAATTTCTATGAAACTCAGATTATGTATGGAGTACATAACTAGTAAACTCCTGCATCAAATCAATTAAAGACTCGACAACATTTATCTAGTTACTAAATAAGTAATCTAACTTCTGAAGTGCAATTTTCAAAAGATCTTAACACATGATTTTTATTGAGACTGTGTTAGAACTTGTGATTTTCTTAATGAAAGGAATAGTCGAATATGTCCTGAATGATTAGAATATGGTTCCACTTTTGATGCTTGCTGACTATGTGTATATTCTAAGTAAAAACTATGTTTAGGACAATGGGAATGTAAATAAAATTCAAGTTACTTTAAGAAAGGATTTGGTTATTTAAAGTAAAATGTATCACACTCCCTTATTGCTATCAGTATTATTTACTTTTTTGATTAATACTTTATAGTTATGTAAAAATCAATGTTTAAAAACCTTTGCCAATTGAAGCAATTTATAAATGAACGTGACCAGGCAAACAATGATTCTGAAGGACAAGTTTTCGTTCTCATGTCATGCCCATATTGTATCAAGGATAACTTTGGACCCTAAGACACTGTCTGAGTCCTGCATGCTTTGCTGCATTTATTAAGCATGCTGCTTGCACATGAAATTCATGGTCCAATTACATCATAAAAATAATCACATGACTTTTTAGAGCTCAGCATAATGTCCTGTTTCTGAACCTATTTATCTCAAAAGGAAAACCATCTATTTGGGCAGCTACCAACTTCGTGTGCGGACATTTCTTCATAAGTGAAGACCCAGAAAAGAAGTTTAATCACATGCACTTTGAGGAACTGTCTGCGCTGAAAAAATCCCTGGCTGGAACATAATTAACATTTTCTTCTGAGAAGAAAAGACATTTCTTCTTCTAACAGGTATGAGGAAGGAATATTCTTTGGGCCAAGTGGTATACTTTGCATGCTGTTAGCAGTATTGTTTTTCTCCTTGAATGTGCAATATTCCTTCTTAAAAAGTACAAACCTCTTTATAAAACACCACTCACAAATTCTAGCCTACAAAAAAATTTATTTTGGGAATTCTCTATAAATAAAGAAAAATGACACTCACCAGAGGACCAGGGGGTCCATCTTGGCCAGCAGCACCAGGGAGTCCTTGTTCTCCCTACATAAAAGAAAATGAAATTTTGTTTGCTAAACAAGACAATATCTATTATTTTTAAATGTTGGACAAACAGAAAGAAAAGAATTGGCATCCATAAATTGTACCACCTTAAACACACACAAATACTGTAAGGTTGTTTATATTCTCTTTACCTGTACATGTATATACACTCATGCATACATGTATACATACTTATATAAACACATAAACATATGCAGAGATATATGTACAAAATATTTCATCACTATGACATTAGAATTTAGTTCTCTTCTGCTTTATTAAAACAAATGAAATACTTAAATATTTTAGATGGATTCTTAAGTTATTCAAATTTTCATTTAATAACTTCTATAGAAATACTGGATTTCTTTAAAGCACACTAAGTTATGAAGCAGAAACATTAAAAGCATTTTGATTCAAAGATATTGAAATTTAAAGTTATTTTTATAGCAGTCCCTCTTAGGACAGATGCTCACCACAGGACCAGGGATGCCTCGAAGGCCTTCTGCACCAGGCTTTCCAGAAGGACCCTGAGGTCCAACAGGGCCAGTTTTCCCAGGAGGTCCTTCAGCACCAGCTTCTCCCTGTTTGAAAATGAAACATGTGGGCACATTATTAACGTTAAAGCACATGATACCATTTACTGTGTGGAAATAGATGCCTTTCGGTGCATAAACAGCCTAACTTATCTCTTCTTCACGTCTTACCTTAGCACCTTTTTCTCCTTGCCTTCCTTCTGAACCCGGAGCCCCTGGAGGACCCTGTAAATAGAAAATTGTATTTAGAGATATAGTATCTTAAAAGAAATAATGCTGAGCAACTATATGAAAATGCAGGAACTGCTGATAGACTATTAAGGTATAGTTACATCTTACTTCTCTATTTAAAACATGATTCTGAAATTTAACACTAATTTCATGTAAAAATTGCTGTTTAGATCATTTAAGATAAATCAACTAATAAAGTCCAGATCGTTACATAACATCAACAAAGACTGTACAAACCCAACTTTTCCACAATGCTGATGAAGAGTGGGGTGTAGCAGTGCATGAAAGCAGAGGCAGGTGGATTGCTGTGAGTTTTAGGCAAGTCTGGGCTACAGAATGCGTTCCAGGTTATCCAGGGCTACACAGTGACATCAAGTCTCAGAAAAAAAATGCCAATAAAAAATACTGACATTGAATGAAAATGCTAGAGGTTATTTGCTATTTTGAATTTTCAGAGTTCCTTGAATATATTGAAGTTATTTGCATTTTTATATTTAAGGATGTTTCAGAGGTGGCTCAATCTAAGAACACCTAAATACTCAAACTTTCTAGAATCATGCACCAGCTAAAGAAGACTAACATGTACAATAATAAAGCTCAAAAATCTGAGGAGTTTCATTCTTATGGGAAGATTTAATTCACAAACATGTAAGATTAAAAATAATTTGATTTTTAAAACTCTAGCCTAGAGATAAAAAAGATTATACTCAAAATATCATAGAAAAAGGCATATGTAAAGAGAGATTTAGTAAGGAACTAATGATCTCTAAGTAATTTTTTCAGTGATCACATTTAACATTATTGACAGAGATTAGATATGGAGGTTGGACAGCGTAGATACAATGGTGACATTTTGTGATACATGAAGATAATATTTTGTTTTGCTTTAGATGGTATTTCAGTATTTTACTGTGAATGCAGGCTCATCTTCCATGTTATTTCTCAATATTATATTTATCAAATTAAATAAATATCATTCACTTCTTCAAACTCTAGTTCCAGGAACTCATTTTAAATGTGATAGCCAAGGAAGACTTTTAAATCACTTATTTTTCCAATAGCATGACTGCAACCACACTTAGTAATAAAATTCGTGGTGCCTCAAAATAATTGTATAAATTCTGTGAACTGTTCCTTAAGGTGGTAGCAATATGCTGAGTTGTAAGAGATACTTTAACTACAGGCTTTTGGTGTGCTCATGTGGTTTTCTTTTCGACAGGGAGAAGCAGATCCTGAGGGACCTCCTCCAGTGGATCTGTTTATTCGGCAGTATTTGCATCGAGCACAATCTTTATTTTTTTCCTACCATTACAACATTGAGGCAGAAACTGTATTGTTACCCTAGTCAGTAGAATATATATTTTAAAAACATCACAATAACAAGTATTTAGAGAAATGCAATAATCAAATTCACCTGAGCAGCAGTTCTCTCTCTCTCCTCCTGTCACTCCTTTCTCTATCCCTCCTTCTGGTGCTCTCCCTTTGCTGTTCTACTATCATCTTTTTCTCATGATACCTCCCTCGATTGTGGTTTGCTCATAAAGGCTATAGGTGATGTGGTAAGAAGTCCTTTCCTTATTCTAAACTGCTTAGGTTGAACTGTCCAGCCTGCACAGCTAGCAACCAAATGCATTTTGCTCCTTATAAGTCACTCAGTCTTCCTCTTTGGCAATGGATACACAAACAGATAAATTCAAGACGCATGGAAATCCTGTTTTAAGTTGTTTCTCATAAGTTTGCATAAAATAAACTAGTTAAATTTATCCCTAAAAGATGCTATTATTCTATTTTTAACTCATGAGAAATTACATCATATAATTTTTTCCACTATTAGTAGTTTACAATATGATCTTATATTTTCTTCATTCTGCCATTCAATTCTCAAATATGTACATATTACTTATGCTACAAATTGTGCTATGCATGATGAAAAGAACTACAAAGTAAAATCAAACCATAAGGAATATACAAAATTTTCTTACAAAGACAAACATAAAATGTTTGAAGATGAGGTCAATGTATAAAATGTGTATTTGATCCACTTCAGGGGGAAGAAAGACAAGAAAATCACCCACCAAATGGGATCATAGGGGCTCATAGAGACTTAACTGACAAGCAGTCAAGTCGTATGTAAGGGTCTGACCTAGGTCCTCTACAAATATGTTATGGTCAAGTATCTTGTGTTCTTGTGGGACTGCTAACAGCCGGAATAGGGGCTATCTCTGATCTTTTGCCTACTTTGGTAACCCTTTTCCTTCTACTGGATTGCCTTATCCAGCCATAACAGGAGGGTTTGTGCCTACGCTTAGTGTAACTGGACATGTCATGTTTGGTTGATAACTCTAGGGGAATGAAGGGAGGAGTGGATGAGAGGGGGAACAACTGGGAAGGGAAAAGAGTGCACAAGCTGTATTTGGGATGTAATACATACAAAAAGAATTAAGAAAAAAAGAGAGGGGGGAGAGAGGGAGGGAGGGAGGGAGGGAGGAAGGAAGGAAGGAAGGAGAAAAGAAGAGAGGGAGAGAGGTTAGGAGGGAGGAAAGAAGAAGGAAAGGAAGGAAGGAAGGAAGGAAGGAAGGAGGAAAGAAAGTGAAATATATTTCACTCAGTGTTGTAGAATATAGCACTGTAGAAAAAACAGCCACTAACTTCATCAGATAGGTTATGTCTGCTTATAAGAAACCATCACGAATGGGACTGTCAACTATTAACATCAGAGAAAACAGTAAGAAAGAAGAATCACTTCATCCTTTTTTGAGGGTCTAGTTGCTCAGAGCCATTTGTAAGCCACTCTCCCCTAAATTTACTGCAACATCAGTAGTAATAGGAAGTATTTGAGCATATACGGGTGCATAGGGGGTGATAATCCCATATGCATAGTTATGAACAATCCATCATCTAACCTGAACACTTTCCAATGTGGCTGCACTGGGTAGTCCACACACTGTATGACCCCCAACCAAAACCCATGAGTTTGTGCTGAAAATAATACCTCAGCAGTGAAGTGCACATACTGTACTTGTAGAGTACCTGATATGGGTAATATTCATATTATAATATTATACATGTATATTTATATTAATACTTTAAGAAAATATTTAAACTCAATAGTCCCCCCTAATTGAACCTTGGTGGAACCATATTTTGGCTTATTTTTGTGGATCTATAGATTCTGTTTACTTTTCTTCAAAGAAGACCTTGTAACAATCAATTTTAGAAATATTTGAATTGAAGGCTAGGGATCGAACACTCACTATATAGATAAATTGTGTGCTGAAATTCCATAGGTCATTGATAAGTGCTTTAAGAAAGTATACTTTTGTTATGAAATATTACAGTTATGACCCAAGGTACACGTGCTACAATATTATAACTTAATTTTCCTACTTGTTCAATAACTATTAGAATGATGTTTCTAAGTATAATTGTCACACACAATGTTCTAATCAATACTCTATTAGTCTTAGCCATTTGTGAGATTCATGCAGAAAAAATGGCAACATCAGTTACTAGTAATTTCAACTTCCATTATAAAACATTATAGCAAATCAGTTATTGGTTTACTTTCCTTTTGCCTCCAAAGCGGGCAAATTAAAGATAAAAGATATGTTTCTTTGGATAATATCTATATGATGCATACTAAGACTGTACATTTTGGGTGGGTTAAAGAGAGTTGTTTGTAATGTATTGAACTATCTCATCAGCCTGCTGAAGAATGATTACAGTTATTGTGTAGGAGGGTTGTTAAATCATTGGTCATGTCTCTGAAGATGCTGGTCATTAACACACACCTCCAGCGGCTATTTATCTCTGGGACAGAGAATTAAGAAGTTACCCCTGTGGTTTACAGATCTTCACTTTTGATCTTAATACTCAGATCCTTTGCTCATTTTTGACACATAGGACATCTCAGACTACAATAACATAGTGTGAAACTTCCCTCCACTCTTTACATGACCAAAACATCAAATGTTTGACTTGCTGTTGGCGCTCTAAACATGCTACTTACATCTCCTTGGTGAAATTGTTCTAGCAAGAGTCAGTTCTAGAAATATTTGAATAATAGTCATTTAATTTGCGGAATTTTAATGCAGGCTTTGCCCTATGGTTCCTCTCCACCCCGAATCATTTTGCCATCTTTCTTCTACTTTACAAGTTCAAGCAGCCATATGCTGGTGGTGCAAGCCATTAATCCCAGCACTCGGGAGGCAGAGACAGCAGATCTCTGTAAGCTCGAGGTTAACCTGGTCTACAAGAGCTAGTTTCAGGATAGGCAAAACTACAGACAAACCCTGTCGAGAGAAAGAGAGACACACAGTGAGAGAGACAGAGAGAGAGAGAGAGAGAGAGAGAGAGAGAGAGAGAGAGACAGACAGACAGACAGACAGACAGATCAATATTTAATTCTTTATGTTAAGGTGAACTGTATCTCATTATTAAAGCATTGGACAATGGAGTAGCTTTTCACACCATTAAATGGATCTTATATTGATGGAGGAAAGTGGATTACTTGTCAATCAGATAAAGTCAGTTTAGTATGTTGGTTAATTTAACTTAATGTAAAAAGCAATTAAGCACATTGAGCTGAGGAGAACTCAGGTTAGATTTAATGACTTCACATGCCAAAGGAGGAAGGCCTGCATGCATAGTGCTCAATAGTGCTCACTCGGTTTGATCCACTACATCAAAATGAATATGAATAGTATTGTAAGCTTAGTGCAGTCACCACAGATACCATACAACATGTAATACATCTATTCAAAGTCTTTCTATTATGCTTACAAAGTGAGTATCATAGCTTAAAAACAATCTTTCATATTTTTGATTGGTATTTAAAATAAATAAGCAGATAAACTGCAATTTTGATAAGGATTATCTTCAAGTAATTCGCCAAAAATCAACCCATTTTCAAAGTAACTTTATAACATGATTCATCCAAGGGATCTGAAATAATACAACTGAAATTTAATTTATTTTAAAATATCTAAAATTTCAAAATGGAAAGTTTATAAAAATCAGTTCAGTTTGTACTGCTGAGACACAAAGGTTCAATGAGAGAAAATGTTAGTAAGAGTAAGATAACTCTAGAAATAAGTAGTATTTTTAATTAATCTGTGATTTTGGGTCACTGGAGAATAAGTCATTTGAGAAAGTAATTTTTATGTTAACCACACAGTTTATAAACATATAGATTGGACAAAAAGAGAAGTCTGTATAGAAAACATTGAAGATAATGTGGGTGAAAGACACGACTATAGAACATTCACTATGAGAACTGTAAAGCATAAAGTACTTTGCAGTAAAAATATAGGATGTTTGGATAGAAAAATATTCAACTAGTATGGTTTAATGATGAATAAAATGTCCTCCAATGAGAGTAGCCTATGTAGACAAGCAATTCATTCTTGCTGGAACTTTTTTCAAAAATTTAAAGAACTAAGATCAATTATCCAAAAACCATCCCTAGATTAACAGGGAGACAACCTAATTCATTCTACAAGGCAAAAATTACCCTTGTAACGAAACCAGACAAGGACACTAAAGAAGCAGCTGAAGTATATATTATCACTGATGATCACAACTCAGGATTATAAATTAACAATAAATGAAATCAAACATCAAATAAAATTACTCATTAAGGTCAAGTGAGATGTATTTAAACATTTAAAAGACAGCTCTAATATGAAATGACTAAATATATTGCACACAGCAGTGAAGAATGAAAGCCATGTGACATTGTCAATGGATGTAAAAGAGTAAAAGTAGATTTAAAATACGGTCTGGTACTCCCTTTACTGATTATATTTCAAAAGGGAAGCAAATCCACCTACCAAATGCTCCCTATACTTTTATACTCCATGCAGCACCAGTCATGACTGCTAAGATAGGGAATCCAACAGACAGATGAATGTCAACAGAAAATGTGACAATTATATCTAATGGGGTACAAGTCAGCTAGACAGAAAGGTGAGATCCTGTCATTTGTGGGAAATTGAATGGGATTGGAGAGCATTATGTCATGTGACATAAGGTAGACAAGGACGCCCGAAGACAAATGGCTCTTGTCTTCACTTATATATAACAGTTAAAGTGAATACAGGATAGTTTTGCTAAGAAGAATGGGGAGAGAACAGGATAAAACATTACTAGTTAACAGGTACAAAAACAGATATAGAGATAACAATTTTAGTTTTTAATTGACCTCAACTGTTGTGGGATGACTATCGTTCACAATTACCTAACACAGAGTCTACATATATCTCAAAGGCAGAAGCTTCAAATATAAGAAGTACAGGAAAGATCATAGACTTGTTTTGTTAATGTATATTCTAAATATGCATTAAAATATCAGATTTTTATCCATTAATACCTTAAATTATTATTTCTAATTAAACTAAAATCTTTAAATCTCTTTTAAGATGCTATATAGTCAATATCTTGCTTTTTTCAATAATTTACATGTATTTATTTACATTATGTTTGTCTTCATGTACACAAAAGAATGTGCACACAGTCAGACCAAAACACAGCGTTGCAGGGGTCACTTATCTCCTTTGGTCACATGGAACTGGGGACTGAACACAGTACACTGGGCTTGTTGATAAGGACTTTTACCTGTTGAGATATCTCACCTTCACAGAACCAGTTAGTGTGACCATAGCTGCCTCTTTGCTGCTATCATTTTTATGCAAACTCTGCTTCATTAAAAATCATGGTTCCAAGTCCTTAAAATTTGACAATATAAGGTCGTCTACAATATAGACGGGTGCTTGCAGTGAATTTACTGAAATGGATTCATGCTTTCACAATGTGTACACTCGACTCTGGGCATTTCACTCTCGTGGAGAATGCCAGGGGCTGGAACAGGAACTGTTCAACAGCCCTCAACATTTGTTTGGAGGAGCAGGTAACTCTCAACAGAGGAGTTGTTTGACTTATTCAGACTGTGACAGTAACATGGTTAAAATGTACTCTGAGTAAGTGAAGATTTTGACATTCTGAAGAAAGTGATTTTTTGTCAGCCTCAGATGCTTCCTGGAGCTTGCATGGGTAATACCGATCTAAATGCACAGGGAACAATTCAGATGAAGAATGAGAAAAACTTACTCTCTTTCCAGGAGGACCTGGTGGGCCAGCCTCACCAGATGGACCAGGGGGACCCTAAAAATGAATATAGTTAGATATAAATATAAAATTCACTATTTAATAATCTGGGTATTTTTCATAACCAACATAATTTCTCCCAGTATAAGCTGAAACTGACTTTCATCTCATTGATACATTAAAACCCTCAGCCCACATTCAGAGACATGAATAGCTTCTAGATAGTGAGCTGGTAAACTTATTTGGCAAACTCTTCATGGATATAGGAAAGTTCTTTGGATTGTCTCTATGGAAACTTATACCATTTAAAAAGCAGCAATAGAAATTCAGCAAACACTTGACATATATATTTATAAGTTTGATAATAGACTACAAACTTTTAACATTTTGATTTACTACCTATAAATTTCTCACACAGCACTAGTGATTTTTGTTCCACTGTGTAAATAACTATGTGAGGATGTACGTCATAAGTATACTTTAGATTTCCAACACCTAAGGAACAGAACCTTGTAAGAAACTCACATTTCTTCAGAACTACTTAATTTAACACCTTTAATATTTTCTCCTTTCCTAAGTAGCCCATGTGGCCTAAGCATTTCTGTGTCTAGACAAAAAATATTAAAATGTCTATACTATTTTTCATTTAGCCACTTGACTAAAATAGCATATGAACTACAACAAGCTACCAGTCTGATATTCTTACTTTTATATTCATTATTTGTGTTTACAATGTATTATCTTTTCATAAACAAGTGGAAGTGTGGGTATCTTTGACTGTTTTGCCCGATTTGGAGATCTTTTTTCTCCTGCTGGGATACCTCAACCAGCCTTGACTTCAGGGTCTGTGCATTGTATTATTCTATCTTGTGCTGTATTAGGTTCGTGGCCCTGAAAGGCCTGCTCTTTTCTGCGGAAAAATGGGGGTTTTGTCTTGGGGAAAGAGGAGCTAGAGAGGACTATGAGTGGAGGGTGGGGAAGTTACTGGTGAGATGTATTGAATGTGAGGAGACTAGACAAATTAAGAAAAATAAATAATTAACAGTGGGACAAGCTCATAAACAGATGATGGCATACTTTGAGAAGGGCATACACAAAATACACAATAAACTTTAATTGTAAAAGAGTAACCATGTTGAAATGCCTTTTTTAAATGCATGGAGCTATAGAAGATAATGAAAATAGTAAGGTTTCTTGCCTACCGGTTGCCCTGGATCTCCATCTTCGCCCTTGTCACCTCCGACACCATCTTGCCCCTGTAATTGACAGTAAAAATTAACCCAAATATTTCTTATTATATCTTATTATTATAAAGGTACAAAACTTACACAGACTACTTTGGTATAGTGTTCAAATAAACTGTGATCAGATGGATAAATGAAATTATAATACTTATTTTTTAGATAATGGCACCTCTTCCTCTTTCCATAAATACTTGGGAAATCATAAATGAGGAAGACTCACTTGATATATAAGACTAGTGCTTCAGTTCACAAGGAACAGATATAATACAATTCAAAGTAGAATTTGCATAATAAATGGAACTAAGAATTAAAGGCTTAACCAGGCGGTGGTGGCACATGTCTTTAATCCCAGCACTCTGGAGCTAGAGGCAGGTGGATCTCTGGGAGTGCAAGGACAGCCTGGTCTACAAGAGCTAGTTCTAGAATAGGCATCAAAGCTACTCAGAGAAACCCTGTCTTGAAAGACCATAAAAAAGAAAATAAAAGAAATAAGGAAGGAGGGAGGGAGGGAGGGAGGGAAGGAAGGAAGGAAGGAAGGAAGGTCTTGAACTTTATAATAAAAGTATAGCTGCTACTTTTGCTTGGGTAATCCAAAAAAGTTTCAAGAATTGTTTAAATGAAGCAGGCAGTCACATAAAATAGTGCAAGAATCACCAGTTATATAAATGTTGTGGTCGGTGTCATTTCTGTTTGTTTCATTTGTCTTTCTGTCTTTAAAGTTCATTTATAAGATAATTTTTAAAGTTGTTACTGTAGACTGAGGGAACACCCACACTAAATCATCCTTTTATTTCTCTACCATACTTACTGCAGGGCCAGGTTCCCCAGGTGGACCAGGATCTCCAGGAAAACCAACAGGCCCCTAGAGAAACATTGTAAAAAAATAAATAAATAGAATAAAACAAAAGTTTCATAATGCTATATTTTTAGTGCTTCAAGAGATTAGAGTCATGGTATTGGCTGGTTAGATATATTCTCCAGACAGGAAAAAGAATTGAAAAGAGCAAAGAATGCATGCAAATACTTTCTATGAAAAGCTAGAAGAGGATCAAACACAAATTTCATCATAAAGAGAACAAACTCACTGGGTTCCCCTTGGGACCATCATCACCAGGTGGCCCCTTAGCACCAGCAGGACCTGCAGCACCAGGAGGCCCAGCTTCTCCTTTCTCTCCTCTCTCTCCTTTGGGACCCTAAAGAATACAACCAAAAGCAACAATTACTTTATAAGCAATGTTTCAAGATCTTAACCTCAACACTGTGGGTTGTATAATTCTCTGCTTTTATAGTCTGTATACTACAATGCAAAATTTCTAACAGAATCCAAACTGAATTAATTAGATGCCAGTAGTCATGAACCCTGCTGCTAGATTTTCAAAATATTTCTAGACTGTCATGGGAATGTAATAGTTTTAAGATCAGTTTAATTTATTTTAGAATAATCCATTTTAATTAACAAATATTTAGTTAATGTGGGAAGGAAATTGTTGCTTTGTTTCTATTATGGACAGTTCACTAAACACAATGTTGCATAATGAACACCTTAGGTTTAAAAGACGTAACTCATGCAAATGTGACCGTTTAAATCTTAGATACTAATCAAAATATGCAGAGGATTGTCAGTTATTAAACAATAAGTTTTTGTAGTTGTGGGCACAATAAGTAAGTTGGAAAGGAAGAGTAAAAACGAATACTGTTAGGATTCAAGTTCAACGATCAAACACTCTAAAAGAATTCCTAAATATCTAATGAAGCCTCATAAGGGACTTTAAGACTAGAGAACTTACACCTGTGCCGGCTTCACCAGGGGGTCCGGGGTTCCCTGCTTCTCCAGGTTCACCCTACAAAGAAAGCATCAGATAATGGTAAGAACACAGCAATGTCGGCTTGCTGTATATAGCTTTTATTATATTTAGGTATAACCCTTGTATCCCTAATCTCTCCAATACTTTTATCATAAAGGGATGCTGAATTTTGTCAAATGCTTTTTCAGCATCTAATGAAATGACCATATGGTTTTTTTCTTTCAGTTTATTTATATGATGGATTACATTGATAGATTTTCGTATGTTGAACCAGCCCTGAATCTCTGGGATGAAGCCTACTTGTTCATAATGGATAATTTTTCTGATGTGTTCTTGGATTCGGTTTGCCAGTATTTTGTTGAGGATTTTTGCGTCGATGTTCATGAGTGGGATTGGCCTGTAATTCTCTTTCCTGGTTGAGTCTGTGTGGTTTTGGTATCAGGGTAACTGTAGCTTCATAAAAGGAATTTGGGAATGACTCTTCTGTTTCTATATTGTGAAATACATTAAGGAGTATAGGTATTAGGTCTTCTTGGAAATTCTGGTAGAATTCCGCATTGAAACCATTTGGTCCTGGGATTTTTTTGGTAGGGAGGTTTTTGATAACAGCTTCTAATTCTTCACTGATGAATATTTTGCATATCACCATAGAACCTTCATCTGGTGATGGATGGAGATAGAGATAGAGACCCACACTGGAGCACTGGACTGAGCTTCCAAGGTCCCAATGAGGAGTGGAAGGAGGGAGAAGATGAGCAAGGTAGTCAAAACCACGAGGGGTGCACCCACCCACTGAGACAGTGGGGCTGATCTATTGGGAGCTCACCAAGACCAGCATGACTGTGACTGAAAAAGCATGGGAAAAAACTGGACTCTGAGCATGGCGAACAATGAGGGCTGATGAGAAGCCAAGGACAATGGCTCGGGGTTTTGATCCTACTACATGTTCTGGCTTTGTGGGAGCCTAGCAGTTTGGATGTTCACCTTCCTAGACATGAACGGAGAGGGGAGGACCTAGGACTTACCACAGGGCAGGGAACCCTGACTGCTCTTTGGACTGGAGAGGGAGGAGGAGAGGAGTGGGGGGGGGGGAAGGTTGGGAGGAGGGGGAGGGAAATGGGAGGCTGGGGGGAGGCGGGAACTATTTTCTTTTTTTTTTCCTCTTCTCAATAAAAAAAAAAAAGAACACAGCAATGGTGTTTTCTATCTGTAATAATGCGCTTAGGATGGGCATCCTAATTTAGACCAGCCTCTACCTTACTTTACTGCTTAAAACACATCAAAAGTCTAATAAGAAAGAGAACTTGGATTAATCACAATAATTCAAGAGAAGAAATAGAATAAAACCTGCTTTGTTTTAGAAAGATGAAATCCAGCACATGAGCTCAGGTTATCACCAAGCTATAGCAACAATCAGACATTTTCTAACAATTTGCATTCAAGTACTTTCCAGGAATTTCTCAGTTATGGGATTGTCTGAAAATTTTGTCTTCCCCAACATTAGCGGCAAATATACTGTACTTTGGACAATTATTTCAAGTAAAATATTTCATTTACATTATATATGAAGAAAGTACTTATTAAACTATCTTAATATAATTAAATAATATGCCAGTAATTTGGGGTGATGCTGTTCACATAAATGAAATGAAACAAAGTACTTTGTCATTCAAATAAATGGCAAAATGTTCACAATAAACATTTATCACATGGAATATATGTGATATTAATTGAAAACCCTGGAAACTCATTGAACACAAAATATTTTCATATGTGTCATATTACTGTGTAGTATTATTGTGCAAAGTTGGAAATACAAATAAAACTATACATCTTTAAGTCATCATCAATATATTTGCTCATCTTTTTCCATCTTTGTTAAAAGTAAGTGAAGCGATATTTTGAAAAGATTATGTCAAGTTTTCTAAAATGAAGAAAATAAAAAAATAAATAAAATGAAGAAAATAATTGTAGTCAAGAAATGTGTATAGACTGTAACATGTAAGGGCAAAAACTTCTACTACAAAACCGTTGAAAATAATACATAAATATTCATTTGCTTTAAGGATATTAAAATGGTCTTGGTACGTACTAGAAACAGCATGGGATAAAACCGGACTCTCTGAACATGGCGAACAATGAGGGCTGATGAGACGCCAAGGACAATGGCACGGGGTTTTGATCCTACTTAATGTGCTGGCTTTGTGGAAGCCTAGCCAGTTTGGATGTTCACCTTCCTAGATATGGACGGAGGGGGGAGGACCTAGGACTTACCACAGGGCAGGGAACCTGGACTGCTCTGTGGACTGGAGAGGGAGGGGGAGAGGAGTGGGGGGAGGGGTAGAAGGGTGGGAGGAGGGGGAGAAGGGTGGGAGGAGGGGGAGGGAAATGGGAGGCTGGGAGGAGGTGGAAACTTGTTTTATGTTTATGTTTTTTTTCTTCTTTTCTTAATAAAAAAAAATGAAATCAAAGAAAATACTTAAAACTATTTTCTTGTTTACAGTGTCCATGACATAGGTGAAGCACACTGAAATGTCTATAGAAACTATTAAATATTATAAATCTAATTGTCTTTAGAACCCAGAAGATATGTTTCCAAGAATGAAGGTGAAGGGGAAAAATTGGTAATATTTTTCAAGACAGTGGTGTCTCAGTTGGTGGTCTTGTCTTATGCTTTTTATGCTAGGACTATTAATCGCACTGAGAATTTTTCTTTGAATAACTCTGTCTGTCTCAACATATATCTTTCTCCAAAAGATTATAAACAAATTTCTTAAAAGCAATTGTCAAAGAAACTGCATTCTTTATCCACTAAGAACTAGAAAGTATAATTTGTTTCTAATTTAGTAATTATGAGATATTTGAATAGTGAATCATCTGAAGTTAATTATAAATACAAGAGTTGGGGTGAAAAGCAAGGGGAAACACCAATATTATGTTTATCAGTCTAATTCCATTACACTGTTTTTAGAGGGTTAACTCTTTTAATGAACATAAATGAAGTTAAATATAAAATAAAATGTGTCAAAAAGAATTCAAAGCAGAGAAGAGAATCATGTTTCAATGTTGGACAAAGAACACTACAGCTATCCCATTTTACATACCTTCCCGGTATAATATTTTATGGTATAAATAAATTTTTTGTTCTTCCAAACTGGTGAATCATTTTCACAAGTAAATGTCAATGACAATTTTCTTAAAAATTCTATTAAGATGTGAAGTTGAACACATAAATAAAAATATCAAAGAATCATTTTGACATTTTCAAAAAAAGGAAGAATGGATTTTTAAGATGAAATAATGTTTACCAGGAAAAGGGGCTGTTCTGTGCATAGATGTTATGGCATATGCCAAGAGCTTTGAAAAATGCCAAAGATGGGCTGAGGGGTAGCAATGAGAACATGACAAAAATCAGTGATTAATTGTTTTCTGATGTGAAAGACTCCCTTCGTCTGTGGATCCGTTGTAGAAGTGTTTCCTTTGCTTTTAAGTACCAAGTGTCACTAATGAAAGGCACTGGAGTCTCGTCAGACTTTCAGAGGCTGAAGTGGAGCTTGGCATTGTCACTTTCTAATGAAGAAACATTCACCAAATCACTGCAATTAACTAAGCCTCAGCTTTCCTTTCACGGAAGCAGAGCACGATGACTCCAACACAGCCCCGAAACAGGAAATAATCTGAGCGCAGCATTCATCGCCACAGGTGTCACTACAAAACATCAGCGTTTAATTTCAATCTGTGTAGGTTCTAGAATAAATAATACTGAATTTGGGAATTTATGTTGACCACTTAGCACCAAACTTATGGTAGCAATATGTAAAATATGCCCAGCAATGCTCAAAGCTCTTGATTTCTGGCTGTTTTAGCCAGCATGCCCTTACCTTTTGTCCCACGCCACCAACAGAACCAATAGAGCCTGGGGGTCCTTGTGGTCCCTGAGAAGTAGAAAAAGAAATGGAGCTATACTTCTAATAAAATGTTCTGTTCACACACATATAACTAGAGTGTTCAAAGTGAGTATTATGTACAGGAACACTGAGTAAATTGAGGGGGTGACACAAAAAGTAATGACTTTTTGAGTTGCCACATTTATTAACAGCAAATAATTTAATATATAACATCAGGTTTTAGCTTCCCCGGGATTTGGAGCATAAGGCAAAGAGATTTTCAAAACTTTGCCATGTATTTGTTAGTTGAAACAAAATTCCAATGTCTATGCCCATGGAAAAGTCGGGACAGTTTTACAATATGATTTTATATTGAATCAGAGTCATGACTGTATTTAAAAAGAACTTACTGCATGGGAAAAACAAACCCTTTATACACTGCTAGGCATGAGATTCCCTTCAGGGAATCTAATGACAGCTGAATATCTTTTCTAGTTGAGCAGCGACTGATATCTTTTATCAGTTCTGATCTGATAAAATTAAAGGCACGTAGGAGAGAAAATAAATCTCATCCAAAAGAATGTGGAAAACAGGTGGCTTCATTTGCCAAACATGAAGTCGGAAGCAGATCACATAGACTAGAAATCTTTTGAAGGTCATGGTAGCAGAGAAGCATTATTACTTTTCCAAATTCTCTAATATTCCATCAGAATACTGGATCAGTTTCTAAGGGGAGTGTCCTCCTTAAATAACCAAGAAGAGACTGTTTTCTCTCAATGAAAAAGAGTGCACAAATGCACATATTTCTCTGATTGATTTATAGACTCAAAATGCAGGAGGTAAAACATTTAGGTAAAAACTTTTATGTGGATACATATGTAACAGGTGTTTAGAGCACACACCTAGGCCAGTATATTCAAAGACAATTACAAACCTCTCACATCATTGCCAATGAGAAATCTTAAACTTAAGAATTCAACAACCATTTATAGAACATTTATCATATATCAGCAACAGTATAAGTACACTATTCTGAGTCATAGGATTTATAATAATACAAATGATATTTTTCACCAATAAATAAATATTAAGTGTGATCTGGGTGTCTGTTTTATATTAGTGGTAAATTTTTCAGGAGAAAGGCCTTTTCTTGCTTTCTATTGAAATGGCATGAGTAGATGATCATTGGGTTCTCATCCACTTCTATGTATAAACCATGATGTAATTATCTCCATTATATATCATAAACCATCTGCCAGAATGTAATACTGGCACAGAATAGCCTTCAGAATTAACTAGCATACACTTCAATTACTTACATCACCTCCATTGGGACCCTGGGGGCCTCGTGGGCCAGGAGGACCTGGTGGACCCTAAAAAGGCAAAGAAACAACGTTTGCCAAGATCACATGCAAATGTGGTTAACTTTTTTATCTTTTAAGATAACTAAGATAGGCTATGAAATCACAGGCAGAAAAGAACACCAGGGTTACCAACAAGCTGGATGAAGACAATATCACATCACACCAGCAAATGACCCTTTACTAACTGATAGGAAATTAACACTTCAGAAAAAAACTAAAAGAATAGAAACACAGCACAGGAAGTCTACTGTTGGTATATAATATTGACAGTATAGGCAGTGACTTTATAAAAGAATATACCCAAGCATAAAGTAATTATAACATTGAAACCACAACAATAACAAAAAGAAAACCAACGATGGACTAGTTTTAGAACTAGGAAGTCAAATAAAAGAATATTTGTATTTTATTTGTGTAGCATGGTGGGGTATATGAATTCTCAGGTTTGACATTATAGAATTAGAAATATTTAGTTGTATTTCTACAATAAAGTTTCCATGTCCTGGATATACATTAAAATTATCACAGAACATTCCTTAAAACACTTCTGGCAACATCCCTACTTCTAGGTTGAAATTAAGATAGTTCAAAGTAAAGAAGTAAGTAAAAAAAGATGATAAAATATGAAATAAAGAGAATAGACTGTAGTGAATCCCTAGTCATTAATATTTTTTAAAATCTCAGTCAAATTCAATGCCACAATGGAAGCTTTTCCTATTCTGACCAATAGTATGCTCAAAGAGAATATATCAGTAACTCATGGAACCGCAGCACTCGATCTAGAAAAATGAACTGTAATATTTCTCTCGCTGCTTCAGAGTATGACCTACTCAGCCATGTATCCTATTTATTCCTCCAGTTGAGTTGCTGATTATAGGAATAATTTCAAAGTATATAATAAATCTGGGTGTTGCTCTTAAAGAGAAAGAAATGTAACTTTCAGCTGTAAAACTTCAAAATATGAGTAGATCCCATACCCAGGTGCAGGTGGTCAACACAAAGCAAACTCAATGGTATTTTTGTACATGTTTTTGTCCTAATGATATTTTTCTTGTATGTTTTGGTTTCTATTTTCTTGGGATTTTATGTTTCTTGGTTTTTTTGTTATTGGCATTGTTTGTTTTAAGAGAGAGGGCATGGAGTAGGTAGGTGGGAAGGGGTTGGGGAGGGGCAAATATGATCACAATATATAGTATAAAAATGTTTATTGACATAAATATTAAATATCTATTTTGAAGTAAAGCAAAATTGTCAGAAATGATGGAAGGAAAGCAATTAAGACTTCATCATATATAGGACCTCATCATATATAAGTTTCAAATACTTTGAGCAATTATTCCTTACCACATATATTTGAAAGTTTAGGTTGAGTTCTTAAAGTAAAAATGTCCTAGTTGATAATGAAAAAACATTTGTTACAATACTCAAACTAATAATAAATTCCTCATTAAACTCGGAAGTTGTTTCACAGGATGGTAAAATTTGATGCTTCTTGCATAGTGAGTAATTATAGACTTCCTATCTGAATGCTATGTATTTTTTACCTGTTCCACGCCAAAATTCCAAACCAAGAGATTCACAAGACACTAGTATGGAATTGGTTCACACAAATGGTTTAGATTCATTAAATATGGAAACCACCAAATGTTATATCAAGCACATGACATTATTCTGAAGTGGATGAAGATAAAAGATCAATATTTTTGAAATATATCAGCAGTTGATTATTACCAATGATCTGAAAAGGAAATAGAATTTAGCAGGAGAACAGCACAATTTCACAATAGTTTTGTCAACACTGATGAATTGTCATGAAGCTATGAGTAGTGTTGGCATGCACAATACCATTGAATCTGATAAACACAACTTACCATGGGTCCAACATCTCCATTTTCACCCTTTTCACCTGGCGGTCCTGGCAAACCCTGAGAAAATACAATGTAAAAGGATCTTGTTCGTGTACTTTAAAAGACAGATACATTTGAAGGATTTATAAATGGCTAGGGGAGCAAAATGCTTTCTTCACAGACATGACGACTTGTGTTGGGATCCTCCAAGCCTAAGTAATATCAGACATACTAGCACTGATATGTAACCCCAGTTTATAGAGAGAAGGGTTAGATAGGAGATGGCTTTGTTGGTCTATTAGGCAGCAGCAACACATCAGCAAACATTAAAAGAAATGTCTCAAACAGTAGAAGGCAGAACAAAACCTAAAGTTACCCATAACCTAAACCTACACACAACGAAAAATACTCATTTGTGCTCAAACATACACACACTGACTGCAAAGGCAAGAAAAAATACTCTCAATAAATTTATATACCAATAAGTAAATACCAAATTAATTAAGAACTTTAAAATTAATTTTCAGAAACAAAGATATATTAAAACACATATAGTCAACTGTTTCCTACATATTATAATATCTGACTATATTTACAAGTAAAGTCCAAGTTTTGAATAATATTTTAGGTTGAGTTTTGCTAAAATACATAAATCAATAAACAGATAAAATTTGATCTTACAAATAGCTAGCTCTTTTCTATTTCTATTATGCATATCTAGGTGAAGCATACATCAATATTGGAAGATAATTTTCATTTATACTCACTGCAAGCATGATTGTAAATGTCTTTTTAAAAAAACTTATGCATGTGACTTCCACCAGTTCAATAAAGTTGGCCAAAAGAAGAAGTATTTTATGTTATGTTTGACTGTATTTTGAACCAATTAAAGCAAGGTATTCTCATTATTAGAGATTATGGAGACATACTGAGTGAAATCATCTGGTTGCATGGAACAATTAAGCTAATGTTACCCCACCATTCCTCAGTCTTCATAGGTCCTAGTTTAGTCCTGATTCACAGAAGAAGCAGATCTGTTTTAATATTTTCATTTTAAGGTGATTTGATACATAAGTGAGAAACAAAAAATAAATTAGGTCAAGAATCTACAATTGCTACATTTTAAAAATTATAATGAAGCATATTGAATATATCATATATTCACAACCATATGAATATACAGATAAATAATAAATTTCAAGTATAAAGTCATTTATGTTAGATAAGATTTCATTACTTATGCTTATTGAAACTGCTAACATTTCATCATCCATGAAGATTCAATTAAACAATATAGATGTAATTTTGAAATTTCTAATTATATTAGCAGTTCTTATATCTGATTTGAAATAATGAAGCATTTTTTTCAAAATTTTATATAAATTGTTTCTTCATATCCTCATCATGGAAGGTAATTTCTAACTAGATATTTTCTATAAATTTTGATTATTCTGTTGATTCTATAAATATAAACTATAAAGTCACACCTTCAACCATGAGATTTATGGCTTAAAGGTTAATTTTACATGATTGAGAATAATCAGCTAAACTAATGGAGAATTCAGAAGTTAAAATAGTTACATATTTACGGCAACCTGACTTTATTTTCTACTTGTTATTTTTTAAAATGTGTTACTTTTCACATATGAAAAAAGATAAGCATTATTCATGATTTTATTATAATTATCTGAGAACATTAATATTTAAACAGAAAAAACAAGAAAGTAATGACTATTTACTAAACATAGTAATTATTCACTGACTTTTTTACAAAGGTGTATATATATATTATAATTTATAATACTGCATCAAAATGTAACTAGCAAAATTATATAATAAAATATTTAATATTAGAAATCAATACTTCTGTGATTTTATTTGTAAATATATATATTGTGTAATTTTTATATTTACAAATATAAAAATTATACACATATATATATATATTTATCCCAGTTTCATCTAACATACTATAACTTCATAAAATCGTAGGTATTGAGATTTAAATTGTTTTCCTTTTGCAAAATAATTAGTGTGAGGAAAGTAAGTATTATATAGTATCTGAATGTCACTTAAAATCAAGATATCATTGATCAACGTTGGAACAGATATGTACATAACAAGCAAGCAGAATAAGATAGACAGGTGCTCCAAAGGTTTGCAGGAACCAACAATGTCACCTTGAAAGGGAAAAAACAATTGGGAGGAGAAACTGGATACAATGATGCAATATTCTTCATGAGAACTTTGTGATAAATTGGAATAGAAGTTCTGGATCATTTAGCATTGATGTGGGAGTGTCATATATCAATCTGTTGATTTCATTGGTTAAGCAATAAAGAAACTGCTTGGTCCTCATAGGTTAAAACATAGGTGGGAGGAGAAAACAGAACAAAAGGCTGGGAGAAAGAAGCTGAGTCAGGAGTCGCCATGATTCTCTCATTCCAGGCAGATGCAGGTTAAGATCATTCCTGGTAAGCCAGCTCGTGGGCTACAGCAGATTATTAGAAATGGGCTAGTCCAGGTGCGAGAGCTAGCCTAGAAGAGGCTAGATAGAAATGGGCCAAGCGGTGTTTAAAAGAATATAGTTTTCGTGTAATTATTTCAGGTAAAGCTAGCCGTGGGGGCGGCCGGGTGCCGGGGATGCAGCCCCGCCATTCCTATTTCAACATAGCATTTTACAATTTAATATTTCTTTCTTCATATGCATTTCATAAACTATAGAATTATCATTTAAGCTATTTTTCTTGATATACCAGCTTATTTTGTCCATTACTTAACACTCGCTGCTGCAGTCAGTCTGCTACTTCATATTCTTTGAAATATTTGTCCTTCATATAAAATACTGATTCTTCTAGAGAACTATTTCAAGTGACTTCTTTTATCTACTAGAGCTACAAGTCTGTGCTTCATGTTTAAAACAAAAGGGCAATCGAGGTATAGCTTGATGTGTCAGAAACAAAAATCAAGCAGATGCATATTTGCATGCATGCTCAAAATTAATAATTCCTAATGAAAAAGAAGTAAAGCTTTGGTACACACACACACACACAAATATAAGCGCACACAGACTCTTGTACATGCAATTGCACACACATGTGAACTCACACACACACCATCCCCACATGAAGTGTGCACAGCATTTAATTTCACTTAGAAACCAGGGACACTGTTTTGTTTCCCTGCCCCTGGAAACTGGGAGTGAGCAGGCAGTGAAAACCATGCAGGGGTTTCTTACCTGAAGACCTATGGGTCCAGGAGGCCCTGGGAAGCCTCGTGCACCCTCATCACCTTTCTGTCCAAACATTCCCTGTTGTCCTCTGGGACCTGCTTCACCATCTCCTCCCTTGAGAACAGCAAGGTACATATCAGTATTGAAGAATACATAATGATACATGATTATAAAAACGGCAGCCAGATTTATAATCTACTAAAGAATTGCAAAGGAGACTCAAATCCCATGGTTTACTCCAACTAAGCCATTGTTTGGTTCACAAGCATTTTCTGTTTCTGTGGTTTAGTTGATTTTGACTTGATCATCTCACCAAATACAGTAAAAGTGATCCAGTAGAAAATATAATGCTCAAATTTATTAGATAATAAAGGATGTTATACTCTTATCTAAACTATGCCACATTTTTTAAAAATGTGGCTACATATATTAGATCACTTATGTGTGGCTCAGTGTTTAGCATATGAATAAACTTATTACTTCACAGTGTTACCTGGATATAGGAGTGACATAATTAAATCATAAATTTAATCATAGAGTTACAAGTCCCTAAATTGTGGATCAAAGAGGTATGAATACTTACAGCAATTCCAGGGGCACCAACAGGTCCTTGAAGACCTGGGGGACCAGGAGGGCCCTGAAGTAACAAACAAATCAGATATCTTCACATTAAAGCTTCTAAGGGATCAGTAAAATTAAACAAACAAAATGCAATGGCTGACCAAGATAAGCAATGACTGACCAAAGTAAACAGTGGTTAACTGAGATCTACTAAGCACCTCTGTACTCTTTTGGCAATTCAGAGATATGGCTTTTTTTTTTTTTGATTGTCCTGGAACTCACTTTGTAGATCGGACTGGCCTCAGCCTCAAAGAGATCCTCCTACCTCTACCTCCTGAGAGCTGTAATTGCTACAGCAATCATCAATTATTATATTACCTGAAGACTTATAGTTTCATATGTATAATCAAGATAAAATTGATATTTACTAAAAACATGAAAATGTTCCCCTCTGAAATTGTACATATCTAAAAAGAGATCTTCCCACTAACCTAAACCAATTTAAAGATGTGTGTGTGTGTGTGTATATATATATATATATGTGTGTGTGTGTGTGTGTGTGTGTGTGTGTGTGTCAGAAGGAGCACATAAAAATATACTATACCATTTTCTAATTATCAGCAGGGTTCTAAGATGCTGTACATCGAATATATTATTACATGAAAAATTTCTGTGCATACACATGTGTTACACATTTAAGTGCTTAAAACTACTTTGAACAATATATTTAAACAGGTAATGGATTATCCATGCATAGACACATCCTTTTGCTCTTGTATTAACTAATAACGCTTAGGATAAATGGAGTCTGTTGGTTTTAGTCTTTTGTCAACTTCATACAAGCGAGAGCCATTTACAAAGAGGAAAACTCAGTTGAGCAAATGCCCCCACAAGACTGAACTGTGTGAAAGATGGTGGGACATTTTCTTATTTGATGACTGATGTGAGAGAGTGAAGCCCATGAGAGGGGTTTTGGTACCCCTCAGCCTCTGGTCCTGAATGGTATAAAAAGTAGGCTGAGCAAGGTGTAAGAAGAAAGCCAGTAAGCAGCATTTCTCCATGGCCTCGGCAGCATAGGTTCCCTTTCCCTGCCTTATCAGGAGCATCTCCCCAAACCCATATACTATACATTTTCATTAAGGTAAAAGTTCTTTTGATTACTTTTTATATAAATCAACACACACTTATTTAAATTTATTTTTTTTTAAATTTACAGAACAATAACAACCTTGACAAAAGTCTGCTAGAGCTAAATGTTACTATGGAAAAGACCCATGTAAAGGGATTAAAAGGACGATGTTCTCTCACCAAGTCGCAAGGAACTCACATTTTCGCCTTTGTCCCCTTTGCTGCCCTTTTGGCCTGGTTCTCCGATTTCACCCTGGGTTTGAAAGATGCGTGTTAAAGCTGATTTCCAAGTCATCATATCTGAAATCTCATCATTATCATCCAATGTTAACATTTTACTGTCAATGTAGTTACATGCTAGTACTTAAAACTGTGCTCTCAATGTAGATGCCTCTGATTTCTATAAATGACCAATATTTAGGAAGAGGAGGTCAGCATAACTGTCAGGACTACAACTAGAAATACATCTTAAAAACTGATTTTGTCCTGAAAATCACCACCATAAGTGGAAGCACATTGACTTACATACATAATATATATATAAGCACATGGTAATCAAAATGTATTTTTCCTTTTCCCCCAGTTTTCCAAATAGTAAGAATATACGAACACTATTTCACAAAATTTCTACATATTACAGTAAAATTAGAAATTAACTTGAAACAATAAAATCCTACATTTTTGCATAAAAATCTGAGATTTATTATTCATATGTTGATAAAAAGGGGTTACCATTCTACTAAAGCTTATTCATAAATCTTATGGTACAAGTTCTCAGGACTAAACATGTATAGGTAATTGTATTCAATTTACACTACTTCAAGGAAGATAGTTTTTTAAAAGAGAAATTATTGTTCTTTTAACATACTTATGCTTCAGTTCTGTATGCTGTTTTATAGAAAGCACATTTCTTAACTTTGTAAGGCATATAATATTTTTGGTTACACAAAGGTATCAAAAACTGAAAAAGATAAAACCACAAATCTTCCACGTTAGATTTAATTTTTGATTAATTATGGAGTGCCTGAGAAATCACTTATTGTGCTTTGGTATGATAGACTATCACAAAGGATAACACCAACCTTGTCTCCATCCTCACCAGGAGAGCCAGCAGGACCAGCAGGGCCTGGAAGACCCACAGGGCCTTGGATTCCATCTCTACCTGCAGGGCCTTGAGGACCCTTCTCTCCCTGCGGTGAAAAGACAATATGTCATTAATTGCTGTAAGAAACCCATAAAGGTTCTATACGGTTTAGAAACAATACATACATAAAATAACACAAACATAGCTCTACACATTTTAGTTCTTATATTTGGAAAAGAAATAATTTAAGCTTTCTGGAAAACAAATTGGAAATTGTAAAGAACAACCAGAAACAATGAGTTGCACTCTGCAGGTAATTAATAATACCAGGAAGACTTGCATCACTTTTAATAATTTATAGGTCTGTATCTATACTCTATAAAATTTATTAGAACAGTTGAAAAAATATTTTAAAAATATTTTTTTCCTAACAAATCCTGGCAAATCAGACAGGTACCGTCTTTCTGGATATATACCTTGCCTTTCCCAAACTAATGAGATTTCAGCAGATCTTAGACTTAAACAAACATAAAATTTTATGATGTACTTTAATATGCAATGGGTTACCCCTTTTTACAGGTATATTGTGTATTCTTTGAGTTTGATTTTGTGTCTCCTTTTCCTGATGCCAAACAGCATGTGTGTTGACTTTCTCTTCCTCTATGGTTTTGTTTGTTCCTCTCTGGCAGTACCATTGTTTTTCTATTTGTAAGTTTATGTACAAAGATAGAACCTTGTTGATGAAAAAAAAAAACTTCTATTGCTATAAAAAATATGCTTTCAGGCTTTAAAATATATATATAGTATTTTTCCATACTATAATATTTGGCGACAATGTTCTAGATTGTATGCAATGATTGTTCTCTCATTTCATTAACTGAGAAGATGCAAGCGATCAATTGTCCTGCCTTTCTGTCACCCACTTACCTCACAGTATCCTAACCCTTTATGCTGATGCATGTTTATGTGTTCTGCCTCTAGTTCCCTCTTTCAAACAATATTTTATTAGAGCTAGGTATCAAATTCAGGGTCACACGACTGCTAGGAATTCCATTGACCATTAGTCATCTACATAAATGTTCTTGTCAAATATATATCGCCTTTCTCTAAGCTCCTAAAGTAACTTGCTGCTATCACACACTCATGTCTTTTTCTTCCTCTCACGTCATCTTACCACGACATTCAAAGAGCCAGTCAGGTTATATAACCTATAGCATGAGGTGAACGTAATTGCTTATCATTCCTCGAAGTGAGCAGTGGCCTCACTGTGATGCTTTGTGTTAACTGCCTGCTTGACACAAGTTAGAATAATGTAGGTGAAGGCTTTGGCCATGTCTGTGGGGGATTGTCTTGATTACATTAATTGGGATGGAAAAATCTTGTGCACTGTGGTTGACACCATTTCTGGGCTGCTGCATTAGATGCTGTGAGTGGAGAATGTCTAACTAAGCAATACGCACACTTTCACCCTTGGCTCTCTGCTTTTTTGAGGTACAAAGTGATCAGCTATTTCAAGCTGTTGCTGCCTTCATTTCCCCCATAATGATTGTTGGTTCCTTGAACAATGAGTTAAATAAATCCTTTCTCTGAGAAGTTGCTTATCTCAGAGTATTTTATCACATAAATAGGAAAAGAAACTAAGACACTACCTTGATCTAGTTCTTACTGGCACCCAATGACATCTAATGGCCAGAGAAATCACATAGCTCTGCTACAAATGTAAAAATTTACAAATGGAAATTTTGTTACTGCTTTTGTTTTGCTAAATTTATGCAACTCAACCTTTATCATAACTCCTAGACTGCATCCTTCCTCACTCAAAAGCTCACATATGTTATTTTCTGGTCTTTGTTTCATCCATTTTATCACTGTTCTGGTTCACACAGTGAGGATTATTGTGATGCTGATGGCTATTTACTGAAAACAACCCAACTCTATATGATGTTTAGAACTGTAACTGCACATAACACTCAAATTCCTTTGACTGTCTTATTTTCAGACATGGGAAATAGGCTCTGAAGTTAAGAACATAAATGTAATTATGAACTAAAATTTATTTAGTCATTATTTATAAGAGAACAGAGCTCTCAACTCAGTTCTGAGTAGAAGCCAACAGTCTTCTTCAACTTCAATATTTTCAGTTCCCATTCTTTGTTTTCTTTAAAATTTTTACTTCTCATTTATCTCATTTTTATTGGGAAATAAACACATGTCTTCATGGTTGACTAATCAAGAGAGGGATTGCATCCAATCCCATGAGTACTTTTAACTACTGCACTCTTCCTTGAGCTCCATTCACGATCACTCACCCTCCTTCTCTGTATGTGCTCATAGAGCTAACCATCCATACGGAAACATTACCACCAAGTGTCTATTTTCTCTGCTTCTGATGGAGTCTTCCACAATGCATATCCATAATGCTCCTCTTTAGTTTGATTACAGATCTCTGCTCTCTATCTCAACTCTACCTCACATGAAAATAGAGTATGTTAGTTCTAAACCTATTATTCCAAATGGCATGGCAGGTTGACAGTCTGACCCCCACCATTCTAAAATCACTGCAAACACATGCTTATATTACAGAAAAAACTATTTAAACCTGGTTTTACTAGAAATTAATGGCTCCTGTTGTCCAGTTCACATTTAGTTAAAATATTGACCTTGCTTTGTTTCATACTGATGTTTCCTCATCTCACGTTACTACAACTGCACTGCCAAAAAATATTAAACTAATAGAACTTATCTATAATCTGAGGATGTGTGTGGCAGGCATTTATACAAATCATAATTTTCTTTAGGAATCAGTTACACAATCAAAATATTTATCCTCAAATGATAAGTTGAAAAAGGTTTATCTTCCCTTCCCAATCCCACCTCCAAAAGTTTCTAACAGACTGAAAATTCCGAGATCATATTTGGGCCATAATTATCACTGTGAGTGGGTATTCTGTACAGTTTTGGATTTTGTTTTCTATTTTGCTTTCCTTTCAAGATGCTGGGTTTTTAATGAAAGTGTACTACGAGCTTGACTTCCACATGGTCTAACATGCCTCTTTTACTTCATCTAAACCTATATCTTTTGTAGTTATTTCATATTTCAACTCAGGACAAAATTTATATTTGTAATTGGGCAAACAGAATATATTGGCCAACATTTCTGTGAAGTTTCACAAGACTTTTTCATGAATATCTTTGGGTAGTGTGACCCAACAATGCCAGAACTAACTTCTGTTAATAGATACAAGCTGATATCTTCCTTAAAATACTACTTAGTTCAGTATCTACCAGTTAGGTTTTTTTCATTAACTATTTGAAAAATGAAAAGTACAAAATATGAATATATTTGTAGTTTTAGGTATGAAAAAAATGAAAGTCTAGTTGAGCAAGGATTTCATGGTTCCACTAGCCATGATATGACCCACTTTCAAAACTTGTAGGGCCTCAGTCTGCTTCTTAAATAATTTTTCATAAGTCTCTGTAAATTAAATTGTAAAATGACTGGCAGTACTTTTTGACTTTGGTATTTGGTTAAGTATTTACTTTATAAACCAAAATATATATTCACTTGAAATCATAGGATTGAATACATTATCATCATAGAACTTACATTTTCAATTTGCATGAAAAGCAACAAAGTTCCTTTCATCTGTATTCATCCTTTATTCCACAAGTAATGTATGCCCTAAAATTTTTTAACTAACTGGAATCAAAGACATTGAGCATCTTTTTCTTTAAGAGTATAGTATAAAACATATGGCCTCAGAAAAATTCTCAGTAAAAAATATGCAATATGCCTTTGCTGGAAAGCAAAACGTGTACACAACAGTGTCAAGATCAAATTCTAACATTCTGATTGAATTACAAAAACATCAGTAGGATTACCAGGGTCTGAACATGTTCCCCAAATGCATAGCATAAAGATCACTGTCTAAACAATAATTAGAATGCTGGGCCTAATGAGAGATATTATTCCACAGGGCAAAGAGAAACGATGGCCTTAGAAATAGGTTGAGTGAATTGTTACAGAAGTAAATAGCTATAAAAGGGTTTTGCCCACTTTTAGACTTTCATTGTCTTAGAATAGAATAACATGAGGGCTTCCCAAGATGAAGACCCTACGTTTTGAATTTCTCAGCATCCACACTATGGATAAGAATATTGTGTTCACTACGAACTATCCACTGCAGTATATCACAGGACATGAATATAATGTAAGAAAAAGTATGGACAATGAGAATAATTACATTCCTGAATCTGAAGACAGTAAATAAATGACAGAGATATTTGAATTACTAGTTCAAACTCAACTGATTATCTCACACCTTACAGGAAAAAGTATTAAGTTATATGTTATGGGAATCATAGCACATTTTAATCTATATTGATTTAATTAGTTTGTGATTCATCTTAGAAGATGCTTTACAAAATTCAATATGATTGAATCAAAAACAGAACCAAAAGAGACAAACCTAATAAACATAATAAAGTCCACAGTAATTGAGATACAAAAAGTTTGCTTTGAATGAATATGGCTTGAAATAATCACATGTTTCTTATTTCACTCACCAAAGAGCAAAACTCAAATTACATGAGAATCTCAAGTGTGTCCTGTGTGAATCATGGACTCACCTGAGATGGAAGTTGTGTTCTGAACATGGTAAAACGTTCAACATCTTTCTACTGTAGAGCAGTGAGGTATATAAAGTTTAATCAAAACTCCCATTTTACTGCTTTAATGAAAAAATTAGAAGCCTTTACCATTAATAGCATTCCACTCCCTCACAGATATCAGGGTTTCATAACTTGTGAGAAAACGCCATCCAGTTTAATTGAATTTTAAGTTCCTCTATTGTAAGAATACAAGGAGCTGTCTTGACATGCCAGGCACATATGCAGGGAGCATGCAGTGGAGCATGAAGAGCTGATATTCCTGAATAAAATGTAATCTTGTGTGTGGGTTGCCAGTGTCATTTATTTATCCCTCAACACTACTTACAGGAGCACCTTTTTCTCCAGCTGGACCAGGAGGGCCCTGGGGGCCTGGACGACCTGGCAAACCAATTGGGCCTGCTGAACCTGCAGAGCCTCGCTCTCCTGGAGAACCCTAGACCAGGGGAATGAGGATATTTTGTCATTAGTGGGGAGAACAGATACTGTTATACAAATCACCTATTTAACCATAAAAACATCATCTACTCAAAAATTGTCAAGCGAAATCTGAGATAATTTTAATAATTCAAGAAATAGTATACCCATCACTTGAGGGATGAAATGTTGATTCCAGTATTGAGTGTGGATGGTGACATTAAGGAATTTTGATAAGCCGGGAGGTGTGATGCACGCGTTTAAACCCAGCACTCAGGAGGCAGAGGCAGGTGATCTCTGTGAGTTCAAGGCCAGCCTGGTCTACAAGAGCTAGTTCCAAGACAGGCTCCAAAGCTACAGAGAAACCCTGTCTCAAAAAACCAAAAAATCCAAACTGAAGAAATTTTGATGAAATGAAAGATGCCCTAAAGTTCTAGTGTTTGAGCTGGTAGCTTTGAAAATCTGTGTTCACTACTGAACACAATGCTGCATAAATATCTATCCAGTATTGAACCCTGCATAGTTTCTTCTTGTATCATAAAGGGTTAACATATTATTTCCCTACACTGTTTACTGTCTGAAGTGCTTTCTGGACTTCACTTCAAATTCACCCAATATATTTTTTTTTCTAAATCCAAAAGTTGAGCTCACAAGGCCTCAAGTATACATTATACAGTAAAGTACGCCATTAGCGCAGACTTTGAAATTTTTGTTCAGAACTTGTAAATTTACTTTGTTCCTCTACTGACCACTGGGAGACTTAAATATTCTTAAATTTCTTGGTAGTAATTTCCTAAAATTTTTCTGTGACAGAGTACTTCTCAATCATTTATTATATTTACAGTCCATGTTCTGCAAATTTCTGTTGACTGTACTTGAGTAACTCGGGTTTTAACCAAGACCAATTATCCACATAATGTATAAAGAGACATGCACATCATTAATAAATTATGTTTTTATTATATACCCATTATATTATTTGTACATATAAATATATGTAAGGATTTGTAAGTGCATTAATGGAGGGAGAAACAGAAACATAAGGATGCACAATACACATATATGTATACATACATATATTTTAGAAAATACTAAGTGCAATTTTTCTCACATTTATGTTCTCATATTTATGATTTATAACACTTGCTTAGTAGACAGGTAATATTTACACAGGTTTTTCTTGGTTATTATACAGCGTGACAAACATTGTGATTTTCTCTAAGAATTGTGCTAAAAGACATATGTGTCACACTAATTGATGTATTGTGATTGACATATGACTCATGGCTTTTATTTTGGAAACAATGTGCTTGTTGAAAATAAAGTATTTTTAATATTTAAAATAAACTATTTTATGTAACCATTTTCATGTGTCTTAAGCAGAGATAGAATACAGTTCTGAATCTAAGGAAGTATGCAGTGTGTGTAGATATTATATGTTATTATTAAAGAGCGAAGTATTTTACTTTCTGCCTTAAAGCATTCCTAAGATTAAATTTCAGATTATCATCTTGCTTTTGGAGGCTGCATTAAAATTAATAACAAAATATATTGCTTTTCTGTAGTTAAAATATTTCTCATGATCTTGTCAGATTTCATCAGCATTAAAACAAATGACAGGAAGACAAAGAGGCTTACCAGTGCATCCCTATGCCCTAAAGTACAATGGCAAGCCCCCGTTTTTACTTGTTATTACAGAAATTTCATAAGCCTGTATATCTGTAATAATGGAATGCTCAGCACTGAATTTATTTTATCCACAAATAAATGTAAAGTGAAAATCCCTGATGGAACCCATTGATTAAACCAGTGATGTATAGTGAAGCTGAGAATTGTAAATACTCTCAGACCAGCTTGGAACAAATAAAACTTTCTAATCCTTGAGTCACAATGAACACTGGTAAGGCACTCTCTCTCATTTCCTTGAGTTTCAGCTAAATTTTAGAAGAAAGTCCTCGTTATACATTCAGCATTTGTACAGTGGGATTCTTTGCTCATGTGACAGAATCTAGGAAAACAGGATGGATTACAGTAGGTCCTAGCTTTAAGAAATTTATTCTCATGCTGAATATTCTTTGTAAAGCTTAGGTATCTAAACTGCAAAAAATATGAATTTGTGTATAGTAATATATAATTACTTTTGCAGAGTAAATAAAATTATTGTATTAACAGCTATGATTAAAACAGATATATACATTAAAAATGATAACTTGATAGTGCTCACAAAGGCTGGGATTTCCCCTTATTTTTTTTTCAATGACAAAAAACTTGTGGTAGATACTGGCACAAAGCATTTCATAAACAATTGTGTCAGTTGCTAGGGTGAGCCTTCTCTTTCTAGTCCTGGAACCAACAGTTTTTTGATCTGGAGCATATTCTCTATGACTTATTTTATCATCAATAAAATATGTAGAGAAATAGCTTGTGATTGGTTTCTTGAAATGTTCAGTAGTATAATGTACTTTAGTGGCACAATAGAATCTCCTAAACATAGAGGTACATCATACTACTGAACATGGAAGAACATGCCAAAACATCTTAGAAACACAGAACTATTATTTTTGTAATTTTTGAATTAGAAAGTAAAGGGTCACAAAAATTGTTTATCTTTCTTTGTTTTTATGAATATATATAATACTAAATATTAAACACTACAGAAAACATATTTTCTTATGCTTCCAAATTTAAAAGAGAATATGCTTTTTGCATTGTGAAGATAAAAACCTTCTATTCAATTTCTTTCTTTAATACTATCCCCCCCCCTTCTGTAACCTATCCCCTAAAATGTTGTGACATCTCCCTATAATCTACTAATGGTAACAAAACAAGAAACAGTGACATTGGTGTGGATTCTTGACCAGTGAGAATGGAGGCTGTTTCTCTAACTGTTGCTCAGAAGCAGACAGTAGAGAACATATATTATCAGCTTCTTTCATTGTTTATTTCATATTCTAGGGAGGTTTTGTAAAGTATATGAAAACAGAAAACAGACAAATCATCTCATCAGCATTCAGTGTAAATGGAGCTCACTGAGGAATAACAGAAAGACAAGCAAGTTCTTGTTTTGCAAAACTATCTAGGTAGAAAGCACAAGTGCATATTTCCATATTTTTAAGGCCAAAATGATCACTGTGAAGTGAAGTCATTACAGTATCCCAATGATAAACTTTGAATCCAACAAAATAAAAGTTCAGATGAAGCATCCAATATTACTAAAATTCAAAATACAAACTCTGATTGATCATCTGAACGTTTTCTATTAGTGCTACAATATTTTGTCATTAATCCTTGCCACCATCTCTGAATACAGATCAACCATCCTTGGGTGTAACAGCTTTGTTCTTAAGTGGAACACAAGACTCAAGAGTTATCAGTGCAGATATTCCAAAATCCCTATTCTCTCATGTGAAAAATGAGGAAATGCAATGCAATCCTCTCAGGAATAGAGAGGCAGAAAGGAGAGAAAAAAAGGAATATGACAAAAAAAAAACATGTAAGCTATTGAAAAATGACAAGAAGAAATGACTCACAAAGTAGGAAATAGAATCCAACACATTAAGGTAAGGCTTAATAACAAAAGAATAATGAATGGTGATGGGATAAAGAAGGCATGACAAGTTTGTAAAATGTTAAACACATTTTGGGAACTTTGTGTCTCCCTCCACTAATAATATGCTTTCTTCATATAAAGTAAGTACATCAGAGACAAAACAACAGCCACAAGATCCACGAGTCAATAAATAAATTAATATATAATTTTTATATTAATGAAAATCATAGTGGGAAAGCTCTTGACAATCCTTCATGCTTTATTTCTTTAAATCCTAATTTTTTTTCCTATGTGTGTGGTTTGGGTTTGTACACATGAGTTCCGCAATGACTTCAGAGTCCACAAAAAGGTAGTGGATCCGCTGGAGCTGAGTTAATGATTGGTAAATCATAATTGTATAATACTGTCAAAAATCATAATGATTTGAGTAGCATGAAAGTGTCAAAGCATCATATGGCAGAAATTAAAGGTCAGTAAGGGTAATGATATGAGTAGGCCATTGTTATTAGGATCACACAATGAAGTTGATTTGCCATCCATGAGTAATAAGTTGATTTTGAAGGCAGTATGGACACACAAGAGTAGTTCTATCAGATGATGGCATAGTTGGGGAGGTATTTTAAATGGATATGGAAGTAGCAATGGCAAAGAACTGTGAGAGCACAGGTAGAAAATTAAATGGAGTCAAGGAGAAGAGATAACATTTATAGGAAGAAAACAAAAGGATCAAACCAAGGAAATGATGGCAGAAATGGTGATGAAGTCACAAGCAAAATATTTTGAAGTGATTAGCATGGCTCCAATTTGCACTGGGTAGAAGTTGGAAAGAGATTTAAGAAAACATTCAGTTATACAAGCAGATAAGGGTAAGAAGATCAAATGAGAAAGGCTTCTAAGTATGACATCTTGTGTGTGGTAGTGATACCCAAGAGCATTGCTGAGAATGAAGGTGGCATAAAAATCATGAGGGCTGTACTGTGTTTCTCTGCACGTTTACTTATATCTTCAGGAATAAACATGAGACCAACTCTGATACTTGCTCAGTGCCGATTATTTCATGATGTTACATAGTTTTGTGACTCTCACTATTAGCACAGGAAATGATATTATTTTTCATTTTTATTTGATATTTTTATATCACTGAAAAATTCAAGTCTCACCAGGTACTTAATTCAGACAGAATATGATGTACATGAAATCGAAGCTTACTTTATGACTAATTATCGAATGAGAGACTAAAGAAGAAAATAAATTCAAACTAAAGTCTTTCCAGGCTTTTCCTATTCATGACATTATTTTGCTTTTAATTCTGATTTATTAGCGGTAAGACAGTTCTTTACCTCCTGTCAGAGCAAATCTTTCCAACCTCCTAAACCCTTGTGCTTCTGCTCTCATTAGTGCCTGCAATTAGCAGAAACCAGGCATTGAGAGCTTTGATTGACACATGTTTATTTTCTCTTCTGCACACCATGGGATCTCAGCATGAGAATAATGATAGAAGAGCTGTAAATTGCAACGATGGCTTGTATGGCCATCCATTATCATCATACTTACCACTGGACCCTGGGGGCCCTGGGGACCTTCTCCTCCTTTCAGACCAGGTGCACCCTGATAAAAGTGAAAAAACAAAGAGATTGAATACAAATAAATTAACTATAAATAATGTGCGCTTGACAAAATGGAGATGACAGGTAGTATATTCTGAAATCAACGAATGCAGGTATATATATAGAGAGAGAGAGAAAGAGAGAGAGAGAGAGAGAGAGAGAGAGAATGAAATGCCTAGATTTAAGTATAGATCCTCTATTGCTCATGACTCCAAGCAAAAATATCATCCACAGGCTTGATATATATGTTGATTATACCTGGGCTCCAGGAAGGCCTCTTTCACCTGGGAAACCACGTATTCCTGCCGGTCCATCTTTCCCTGAGATACCTTGAGGACCTGGGTCACCCTGAGAGATTAAAATGCATATCATTAGCAAAACCAAATTTCTACGCAGCTTTTATGAGCAAAACCACGAGTCTCGCTCATCCTTATTAAAGAAAATATGGAAGGAGAATGTGAACATCGTTTAATTAAAGGGTTGTCATTAGGAGTGCCATTCATATTAAAATAAAATAATGCTACCTAGATGAAAGGACATATGCAAACTGATGTTGTTATGGTCAGTGAAATGATTCTTGCCTTATTTCTCAGTAATTGTCTTGAAATACAATAACCTCACACTAAATATCTTCCTGGATAATTGTTCTGACATTGAATGGTAATAAGGAAATGCAGAGAACACATTTGTAGCTGATGAGGAGTATATGGAAGTTTTGAGTGTAAAGACATGGAAATTTTTAAGAAACTTTGCTTGGTCAGGAGCTAGTTAAGGCACTGGGTTCGAGAACCTTTGCAGCACCAAGAGCTAGTCGAAAATAGGAACCTTTGCAAAAGTATAAACCATGAAATGTTCATTGCAGCTAGCCACCTGCTGACACCCAGATTTGTGGTCTAGACAGAAGCAGGAGTAACTGCTGGGGGTGGGGGAAGGGTGGGAGAGCATGCACAAAAGTAGCTGCTTACAGGGAAAAGAGGCTGTGCAGAAGGAGTCCACCCCCTGTATCTAGCAAAGCCAACTCCCTTGACCCTGAGTAAACCTGGCTTGCGGTTTTTGCCTATATAATGTCAACCCCAAATGATGAGGGGGCTCTCCTCCCTACTGCGCTGCGAATAGCCTGGCTGTATAGAGCTCTGAATAAACCTTGTTTTTGCATTCTGGACTTGACTAGATCCTGGTGGTCTCTATGGGGGTCGCAACCTGGGCACAACATGAGAAAACGATTGTTCTTGATCTTTTACCTTTGCACCTTCCTTCCCTGCAGCACCAGGAAGTCCTTGCTCACCAGGAGGCCCAGGAGGCCCAGGATGCCCACGTTCACCTATTGGACCAGTCTCACCAGTCGGTCCCTAAATAAGACAAGCAAAGCTGTATTGGAGTGTCCTTTCATTTTTGCCAGATAAATAGAAAGCAAACGCAAATTACTCCCTTTCATGAGATTATTTTCCTTTATGTTTATGATGCCCAACAATATACTTCCTAGAACCTAATAAAAAAACTGAAAGTAGTGTACCTAGCAAGTATTTGAAAAGCTTGCTCTAGTCTTGGTGAGCATAGCCAGATGGGCTAGGGACCTCAATGAAGTATGCAAGGATAGTTTCTTTGTCCAATACTAGAACTACTTGAGAAGGAAGCTAGTCCAACTTCTCTTAAAATGCCTGCATTATGAATGACAATTTCACCTTATTCTTCTTTTCATATAATCAGCTTTACAATATGGAGACTCGGATGCCACTCTGATGGGTACTCAATGAGTCATAATAAATCAAAGTCACTTGGAACATAACAACTGAAGCAGTTTTCCTTTTGGTGGTAGTGGTGTGTGTGTGTGTGTGTGTGTGTGTGTGTGTGTGTGTGTGTGTGTGTGCGTGTGATGGGAGAGGAATTTCCCTGCCCCGGAAATCCCCATACAAATAGTTAATTCATATTCAACTGACAAAGACTAAGGAATAAAGCTAAGGGCTCCTAGAATCTAGTCCTTGAGTTTACACTTGAAGCTGTACTTAAAAGCTAATTGCTGGAAGGTACGGCAAATGCTGAGGGGAAATACGAGGCTCTCTATGTGTACCCCTGTCTCCCTATGGGTGCTGTTTTTGGTATAAAGAGGAAATCGTGACCATGTTCTGGCCATGGATAAAGACCACGCCCCCCCCTTTTACATACATTTCTAAGTTTAAGTTCCATTGTCTGTAATTACTGAAATTCTTGAACTCATCGTTAGTGCACAAACACTTCTTTTCACAAAGGCATTCACAGTTACATACTGAGTTCCCAGCCATTCTGAATGTCATGAGACTTTTGCTATTTTTATTATTAATGGCTAAAAGAATAAAGAAACATACCTGAGGTCCAACCACACCTCCTGGCCCAGGGGGACCAGTCTTTCCTTGAAATCCCTAGGAAAGTAAAGTACAATCTATAAAAGTTGTAGGCAGAATAAAGCAAAAAAATTAAAATTCTGCAAGATAACTGAAAAACATTTAAAATGGAAGTTTAACATTGACTAAATATTATTCTTTTCAGATATAATGTGATATTATTGTATTGATTCTTTATAAATGTCCAAAATATTCTATTTTCATTTTTCATATTACAGTATATATATATATATATATATATATATATATATATTATTTTCAATAAAATAAGAGACTGGGTTATGACAGATATGGAATAAAACTGTGTTCTTTTTACTGTCTACCTCATCAAGCAATATAAAGAATTTTAAACAAGCAAGATTTATAGATGATATATGAATGGCTTTTATATTCTTTAAGATCGTTAACTAATTTTCTCTATATAAATTTCTAACAGTATCATAAAACAGAATATAAAATATACTTATAAAGTTAATACTTTTCATTATTAGTAATAATATCCACTTTATAAATGTTATTCTCAAGAACCCAAATTAACAGTTAAAATATATTTGCAAATAATCTGATCAATAAATATAAGATGGCTGAGTGCCCAATGAATCAGGCTTTGGGAATATATTCTGGTATCCTTTTCCATGTGATTTTATTTTGATAACTTTATTTCTCAAGTCATATAATATACATAAAAATTGAAGAAATAAATACAAAAACCTGAAAAGAAAATTCTTCAAAAAAAGCAATGAAAGCAAATAGTGCCTACACTATTTTTAATCAAGAAAATATGGAAACAGTAAAAACAAGAAAAGCAAGAAAAAATAGAAAGGGATCATTCTATGTTTGTATCACAACTTAAGGGAGAGTATTATTTATAAATTGCAGGAAAATAAAAAAATCTGAGTATTTATTATTGCAGTTCATATTACATGAAAATGAAGTGTATTTCTCCTATTTTTAAATTTGATTTTAAGACTTCTACTTTTGCAATACTCTTCAATGGCAAGACAAAGTTGTTCTAAAGAAAATTATCAGAGAAGTTATTTAGTATTTTAAAATTTTAACTTTGAATTAACTAATGAGTTTGAAAATCTTTGGTCAGACTATATTCTATGTATACTCACTTATAAATGCACATTTACATATGTACACCATATGCTTGAATATACATAAAGTATATGTGTATATACAATTGTATGCATGAATTCACATTTACTTAATACTTCCCAGATTATGTCAACAACCTCCAGAACTGCAATTATATCTCCATATTAGTAAACTCTCATCTTTATAAATAGGGGACTATAAATTGCTGAACTCTGTTCTTTCTCAGTAGTTTTCAACAGGACATGACCAATAGTGTCTGGTGCCATCTCCACCTCAGCATGGAGATAGATTCCCTATTGTGATTGCCTAGTAATTTTCCTCCTGGATAACACACGGATGCTATACATAACATTTATTAACAAAGCACCTTCAGTTCTCAGGCTTCCTTTAATCTTCACCTAAAACCTATTGCATCATGTGGGAAAGTATTCCCCGACTGCCCTAGTAGACAGTCGAGTCAAGCTATATCCGATTCTTTCCTTGATATCTTCAGACTTATATCAGGTTCACTCACTTGTCCACGTTACGCACAACTATCATCTCAAACCAGCTAATCTAGTCAACTAGATTACATACATATATCAACCTACGTCACTGAAAAATCTCCACACCGTATCAGTTTAGGCAGCTACTAGAATGTGGTTTTGCTTTGGAAATAGTTGTAGGTTTATAGCACATTGATCTTGCCTCTCTCTCTTAAACAGCCATATGCTTCCTGTTTGAATTTACCTATTGCTTAGGTCTGTTTTGCTTTCTCCAAACTACTGATCAATTAAGTTTGATTTAAGACGAAAAAATGCAAGTATGACCTTTAAAAAGCATAACATTTTATGAAGGTCTTAGTAACCGCAGGAACATCAATAGTACACAAAGTTAATAGAGTAACAGCTTATTACATGAATTGATTAAAGTCAATGCTCCACTGAAGAAATAGTGGAGAAATGAAAATTTACATACAAAGAGCCACATGGCTGCTAGCTCAATAATATAAATGATAGTTTTGGAGAGAGCTGGAAGATATGTCCATATGCCTGCCCATACAAAACATTCAGAGCATATGCATATCTAATGAATTCGACACTAGAATCATATAAATAAAATAAAATTAGGAAAATTATTATAATTCGGAATGAATTTTCTTACTTCATAATGCCATACTATAAACTGCATTTGTTTTAATTTTTAGAATATTTTAAGTTAAATTAATGTTTTCCAATGTCTCTGCGAACAGAAATTAATTCCATTAATTAATTCCAATCATTAATGAGTGATTGGAGACTCTTTTACAATACCCAAGAAAATATAGTTTATATCCTGATAATATCAAAAGGAATTTAATTATTTTTATGGTCAATACTAGATTCTACAGTGGCCCTCACATGAATTGTGTGTTTTCAAGATATAAAAAACTATTAATACTTTTTTATTGGGAAACCACCCCAACAAAAACAAAAAGGCTTCAAAATATAAGACATCAAAATTTATTCTAAAGGATTTTTATTGGAGATGAATTTCAAATATAGCAAAATAACTTCTTCTTTGAAATAAAGAAACACATATACTACAAACTATATCCACTCTGGTTTTGGAATCTTCTGCAGGAAATCTTTAAATTCTAGTCAACACGGGGAAAAAAAGGTGAAAGAAAACACTTATGTTCTAACTATAGGGCTGTTCACTGTTCTCCAGTAAAAATTATAATACAAGTACCAAAACCTAATCTGTCTGTGGAAACTACTAGATAGAAACATTCCTAACTGTCCAGCTAACAAATTATTTTCTTCTTGATTTACATTTTAATGTTTATATGATATGGTTTCTTTGTAAAAAGCAAGTACTTTTAAAATTCTCTTTTGAGAATTTCATATAATATATTTTCGTCATATTCAACCTCCCCCATTTGATTTAATTTAGAAATGAGGGGAGTCTTAATTATTAATTCTCAAGTTATTGATTCTTGAAAGATACATTAGAAGTATGGATCCAGGTGGCATCTTGTGGAGGTACCAGAATATGAGATCATCTCTATCAGATCATTCTAAAAATGCTGTAGCAACAATAAGATTCAAAATAATGAGCATCCTCTCTATTCAAGTGAACTTGATAAGGCTAACACTTGCACCTATGTATGCATTTGCTAAAATATTTGATAACAGGCTCATTGGCAGCATAATAGGAACAGATGCAGAGACCCACAGCCAGATATTATGGGGAGAAAGAATCTATATGGGATATCTACATCAAACCCCTCCTCTCGATACTCAGGGAATCCTCCACAGATGCTAAGAGTCAGAAGGGCTGGAAGAAGCCAGGAGAGCAAGGCCCTCTGACTCAGCTACGCAAGACACATATGAGCATATGAGCTTACAGCAAGCACAGGGCCTACATGGTTCTGCACCAGGCCCTCTGAGTAGGTACTAAACCTATTACCCTAGTATTTCTATGGAACTCCAATTGGGAAAATGAATGGCTCTCTGCCTCTTGTGCCTGCTGTTGGGACTCTTTTCCTTTTGATGGGTCAAAAATTAATGTGGTAGTTACTGCTTTATCTTTTTATATTTTATTTTGTAGTGTTTGGCTGTTATCTCTCAGAAGCCTGTTCTTTTCTAATAAGAAACAGGAAGGAATCTGGAGGAGAGAGAGGTGGGAGGCAACCGGGAGGGAAGGGAAACTATATGATACATTGTATGAGAAAATAATTCATCTTCTATAAAAGGGAAAGAAAGAAAGCAAAAAGAAAGAGAAGCTAACTACAGTGGATAGAGTATAATTAAACTGAGTGAGATATTAGAAATCAAATAAAACTAATCAGTACAGAAAGAAAAGAAACATGCTCCATTCGTTTTCAACTAGTAACTTAATTGTTAATAATAACACAGGTTTCTATGAAATTGTGTTGTCTGGGAGCAAATTTTATTCCAAAAACATAAAAATTAAAACATAAAAACAAAAACCGAGTCACTTACGGTCTCTCCACGCTGTCCGGGGTGTCCTGGTAGTCCATCCTTCCCAGCAGGGCCCTGGAATAACAAACATTAAAGACCCAAGTCATAAATTCTTCATAAAACCTCTTCCCATGATGTTGAAGCCCAAGGGTAATATGGAAAAAACTACCTTGCATTTTACAAAAAGTTTCATTTTGATTGTTTTATTTTATATAAAGGTTGATTTGATATAAACTCGTTTGTGAACTGCCTTCTTAAAGAAAAACAGAAACAATGAATGGGAAATCCATAGAACTGCATTCAGAGCACATTTTATTTCAATTAATTCTTTCATATGCCTCTGTACTTTAAAATTATACATGCATAAGTTCAGATTTACTTTAGCAAAACATTAGTTTTCCAGTGCTTGAATATAAACTGTACTTTCCCTGTGTCCTATTTTAAAGAGCCTTCACAGCGCCATTCCAGGTAAAGTGGATAGAAGAGAAAGCGAGTGCCCTCTAGTGGCCATCGAATTTCTGACAAAAATGAGAAAAAAATGCTAATCTGTAAAACGATCGTCATTTTACTTTTCAAACTGCTTCAAGTAAAGGAAAAACAGTTCATTTTTAGATGTCATCAAGAATAATTGTTCCTTCAATTTCCTGAAATATCCTCCAAGAAGGAAATACTAGGGAAATTTTTACCACATTACTGCGTTCTACAAAGGGGCTATGTCCCTTTACCACGTGTGAAGAGAGAACTGACACAATTAGCTAAATACTTAAAAAACACATCCTTGTGAGGTTTCGACATTCTAAATGCTTAACAGATATTGACTGTTCTTTCAACAGTCTTAGAGATTATACTCCTATAAGCTATACAACATCCGTTCGTTTCTCAAAAGAAATTTAGTAGGTATATACATTCTCTCTATTCTAAATAAATGCAGATAAATAGACATTTTAATTAAGGTATTTTTATGACAGGCCTGTCACCCCTCACTAATTATTTAAATAATGTTGTTTTCTACAGTCTATTTTTATATATGCTATTATGGAGCCAGTTTGGGAGCAAAAACAAAACAAATAAACAAAAAACCAAAACAACTTTGATTTAAAATGAAGACGTCCATGGGTAACTTTTTTTCACTTTGACGAGACTCCTAGAGTGGTTGGCATGCTTCAGGGCTGCTCCTGTCAATGCCCTGACTATGTCTTCTACCTGATCCATTCCATTTCAACACACAGGCTGCTGTGTGTATTACCAGGTTTTATTTAAAATTAGTGATTGTTGAATGTGGTGATTAAAAGCATATATCAACTATCTCTGCAGTTGCCATTAGATAGTAATTACGTATGCAGCGTTACCCAAAGCTTAGAGAGAAACAGAAATGCATAGTTAATTACTGGTTGATTGGAAAAGATGCAGCTTTGCAAAACAGCAAACTAAAATACTTGCAAAATTACCACTGTTTTAATATAGATGAAGTAAATGTGTTATAATCTGAGGTCATTATAAAGTTTTCAGACTCATAGGATGTTAGGTGAAGCATAACACATGACCCTGGCTTCCTCCCCAAAGACACTAAAATTCCATCAAATATGTGCATAGCGATCAGTGTAAGACCTATAAATGTTTCTAGTAACCTCTGAGTGTGAGCAGTAAGCATTCTGCTCCTTACTAGAACAAATTATATTTAAGATTCTAAAATGATCATCTTTGAAATGGTGATCCTAGATCTAAATGAAAATACCATGACTTTTACTGGAGTTTCTTGATGCTCTGAGGAATAGAGATAATGGGCCAAAAAGCAGTGGTATGAGGCTTTTCTTGATTTAAATATGAATTCCAGAATTATACAACTAACACTTATACTATGCTAGTTTTTATTTAAGATATTGCTTAGCAAGAGACATTTAAATTATGTTGCAAAAACACATAAGAAATTAATATATTAAAAATGTATTCTGTAATATTTAAATTCCAATTTTATTTTATAAGGACTTTTGTTACAATACTTACATTTTTAAAGCAAGGACATCACAAGAAATTCCATAGAAACTTACTTGGCTCATAAGAGCTCACAGAATCTGAACTGAAAACCAAGGAACCTACATGGGACTGACCTAAGTCCGCTACCTGTATGTGGCAGTTGTGAAACTTGGTCTACTAGTGGGACTCCTAACTGTGGGAGCATGGAATGTCCCTGATGCTTTGGTTGACTTTGGGAAACCAATTCATCATACTGGATTGCCTTGTCTGGCCTTAATACAAAGAACGGAGCTTAATCCTACTGCAAATTGGCATGCCATGCTTTGTTGATACCCATGGGAAGCCTGTGCCTTTCTGAACAAAAAGAGAGGAGGAATCAATGAAGGATCGGGGGTAGGAGGAGGGAGAAAACAGAAGGAGAGCAAGAAGAGGAACTGTCAGGATGTAAAACAAATTAAAAACTTAATGTTTTATAAACAGAAAGTGCTAAAATTGTAAGCTATGCCCCTCAAGCATTAAAATACTGTCGAATAAAGCAAAAGAGAATTTGTCACACTTACAGGCGGTCCTTTTGGTCCAGGGAATCCAACTGGACCCTGAGGTCCTTGAGGGCCCTGAGAATAAAAAGCAGTAGAGAAAATTTAATGATAAACTTTCGAGAAGGTATATTCATATTCTGCAGTTCATTTCTTCAGACAAAACACTGGAGGAACAAATTTCTCTCATTTTAGTCATGAAAGCATGGCAATATAATAGTGTGTACAGTCCTGATTGAGAAGCGAAACAATTTTTAACTGTGTGAAACTACATATCACACCAATGTTCTTATGCCACGAGCACTATGAATGTTTAGAGTTCATATAAAATGCTAATTTCCCTAAACAAGGGCTCAAGGAATATTGAAGAAGAGTGGACAGGAAGTAGATGCTTCACAAACCCAGCAATTATTAACACACACACACACATTATTGGCCTTCTCAATAGTCAGTCATGAAAGGGTGGCTCTGTCCTTTACCACTGAACTATTGACTATTGATAGAATCTGGGAGATTGGGATGGGCTGCTCTTTACATGGTACTCCCTGCTGAGTCTACCAGGCTCAAACAGACAGCTCCAAACCAAGTCATATAGATACCCTGCAAAATGAAAACGGCAATGCACTTCAAGACAGGTCAGTCTCTAGCAATGCATAGCTAACAGGAGCATAATAGCAGCTCCAAACCAAGTCACCTAGATACCCTGCAAAACAGAAACTGCAATGGACTCGAAGACAGTTCTGTTTCTAGCAATACAGAGCCAACAGGAGCAAATGCAACTGTCCCGAAAGCATTGCATACCCTTATCCTTACCGATTATGCAGTGGCCATATCTGTCATTTGTCACTTCTGCTCCCTGCATTAGACTCTTTTGTATACAAGAAAAGATGAACTTCACTCTATAATTATTCTTATTAGCAATCTACTCCAAGATGTATTTATAATACCATTCCTAAATTGATAGATAATTAGTTATATTATTATTCATATATATTATTCAGGTTCTTATTTACATATCTTTAAAATGCATAAAGCACATTGAGTCAGAAGGGTTGTTTTGGTATCAAAAGGAAAATAGATCAGTAAGAGTTAAGCCTGTACTTGAAAAGCACATAATTATATCTATAAAATGAAGACGTATAAAATGGACATAATATATATGTTATCTCTTGTGTGATAAAACAAATATTAAGTTTACTGTTTCCAAAGCTAAAAAAAAAATAGCTTGTTGAAGTCGGTCTGCAAGATACTTTATTTTTATGTTATCAGTTTTTGCTTCACCAGGATAATTCATTACTATTTAAATCCAATGATTTGTCACAAATAAATACAGCTTTTTCCAAGTGACAGCATCTATCTTAAACTCAAAAGGAAGAGGGAGGTATGAATACAAAAGTTTAGCTTAACAAAAATAAACTATGTTCTGAGTTGTCATAAACAATCTAATACTTTCCATTCTAATTTAAAAATAAGATAGTATTATATATATATACTAAAAGAATAAATAATATTTAAAATTGCTGCCAGTAAGTGGGGAGTTAATATGGATATGTATGCGATTTATCACATACAAGAGCAGAAATATTTTCCCCTAGGTAGAAAATTAATAATTAGATAACTTTATTGGAAATTAGTCATTCTAGGTTACAAATGGGGTAAAAAACAAAGAAAAGCAAAGCAAACAAAAACCCTTCATTCTGATATTCAAAACATACAGTCTGACTCTCAAAGTCTTTTTCTAGATACTAAGGTTGTTTAATCATGGTATTTTTCAAATTAATATGTACTTTCATTGATGCTTTAAAGCATAATAAAAGTCAGTTGTTCAATGATTTGCTAAATTGTCCTATTAATTTAATGATTTGATCATTTAAATCTACTATATCTTTTTATGAGCATTACTTGAGGCATAAAATATATCAAATATGTACATTATTTATGAGGTCAAAATGTACAAGATGAATGGACTTAATTTGTGACTAGTTCATCTAGAGAAAAAACATGTAGTAATTTAATTAAATATGAATCAGGCCATAAAGAAACTTTAATTAAATGCTTTTTTTCTTCTAATCTATTCCTTTTTTGTTACAAACAGGAGCTAAATTTCAATCCACTTGTTATTCAGAAATTCAAATTCTCATGCTCAGTTTCAAGTTCTGTATCATAGGTATTTCTGTTTTTCCTTCATGAAACAATTTAGCAACTTCAACTTTAAAGTCTCAATAAAAATATACAAAAAAGAAATTTGCTAAAGAGACTACACAAGTACAAGACCCACCCTCGAAACTCAGATTCCCTTCTAAAAAAGCTTGATGCTGTAGTCTGCATCTGTAATCTCACCACTCCCAGCAGGAGAGAGATGGCACAGACAGATGAATCCCTGGCATCATCTAGGCCAAGTAGACTGGCACAGAGAGCAGAAATACAACAGAGAGGGAACAACTCAAAAAAAAAGCAGAAAGCAAGAACCACATCAGAGGTTGTCTTCTGACCTCCACACATGTACCTCATTCACACACAGTGATGCCCAAGCACACACACACACACACACACACACACACACACACTACACATCTTACACAAAATATCTACAGAATGGCATGAGCATAATTTAATAATACATTGAGTCGTCGTAGAAAATTAAGACTGATTATACTCCATTGGATGTGATACAAACTTTAGATTTAAAATTATTTCAAAACCATTGCTTTCAAATAATGCTGGTTGCCTCATGCCAAAACAGCCAAACAAAGGTCTTGGTTGCTCATCTGTATTTGTTTTTAAGTTATATCAATTGAAAATCAATTTACTAACCAGTTCTTTTATTTACTGGAATAGATGTTTTATCTTGCCTTGAATGCATATTGATTGTGACTTAATGGCTACTGGTACTTGTATTTTACCAATACAATGTGACCGTCAGTTCCATCTACAAGCTGAGTACCAATATGGAAAACAAGGAAGTGTAGGAATCAAAGTATATTTCATTTAACAACTGTATTTTGGTTGGAATAAGTATTATAACACAGACTGAAGATACACATTATTTCCCTCATTTCTATAATATTGCTTGTACCTTACCTAGTAAACTTGTAAAGAGCAGAGGAGTGGAACTGTAAAAAGTATTTCATAACTCAGACTGGAAGCTGTACGTAAATGTGTGCGTGTGTCTTTTGACACCCTTCTGTAGAATTGAAATGCCTATGGAAGTGTTAATTTTCATTGTGTATGATGCGGCTGTGTAATACGTACTCTTTCACCTGGAGGACCGGGAGGGCCATCACCGCCTGAAGTCCCCTGGCAACAAAAAAAGAAAAGAGTGAAAAGGAAATCAAATTTGACTCTTCCTCACAACATTGATATATCATCAACGGGAATTTGCAACAAAAATCACAGTAAGTTTGGATGATACCTTCGGCCCAGGTTTCCCTGTGGGACCTCTGGCACCTCTGGAACCACGAGGACCCTGCGTAAGAGACAAGAAAACTTACCCAGGGCAAAGCAAATTCAAAACCAAATGTGGAAAACTAATAGCAAAATGGCATTCACTATAGAGAAACAAAGTACCTACCGTTGGACCACGTTGACCCCGGGGCCCTGGTTTGCCAGCGACTCCCTGAAAAAGACAGTTCAAAGAGTTTCAGTGTGTAATAATGTCACAGTAAATGGGGGTGAGAAACAGGGACTCATATAGGGGCACGGTCACTAGCCATCTCTGGACAATATACTTATGCGCCATACCCGGGCACCTTTCTCCCCGTTGGCACCTGGAAATCCAGGAAATCCAGTGGAGCCCTGAAAGAATACAAATAAGCAACAATGAATATGATTGTTTTCAATTTGTATGCCACAGGTTTCAATTACTTTGGAAAACATTGAAGTGTTTAGAGATAGTAGCATTTAATTAAAAAGTATGTCCTTGCTTTGGACGCTCATAATATACAATCTTTAAATATAATTGTTAAGCCATTACAGGAGATCTCTTCTTGCATTTGAAGGGAACTTACAGTGACATCTGAAATCCTGGAAGCATGAATTGATAAAAAAAAAACTATTTTAATATTTAAATTAAAAAGTAAAATAAGAAAGTATTCACCATATCTATTATTATTAAACAGAAGATAATGGATATTTTATGAAAATAGTTTTTAATGTGATAGCCAGTACATTTGCTCCAAATCTGAAGAAAAATCACATTTCATAAATGGTAGTTATAATATAAAACATTGTCATTAATTAATATTACACATCCCCTCTTTCCAAGATCTACTCCTCCTCAGTTTCTCTTCAGAAAAGAGCAGGTCTCCCAGGAATATCAACCCAAAACAGTAGAAGTTACAACAAGACTAGGCACATACCCTCATATCAACACTGGGATGAGGAAACCCAGTAGGAGAAAAAGAGTCTCAAAAGGAGGCAAAAGAGTCAGAGACAATCACCATCCCCACTGTTAGGAGTCCCCTAAGAACACCAAGTTACAAACCATAACATATATGCAGAGGACCCATACAGGCTCCCTGATTGTTGAGTCAGTTTCTATGAGCTGCTATGAGTTCTGCTTAGCTGATTGTGTGGCCCATATTTTGGAAGTGTCCTCAACCTCTCTGACTCCTACAGTTCATCCTCTCCCTCTTCTTCAGGATTCCCCAAACTCAGCCTAATGTTTGGCTGTGGGTCTCCAGCAACTTTTATTTTTAAACTGCATTTTGTTATATACCCTGAAAAGCTTCCTTTCCATTTCCTACTCTTTTAGAAACAGACATAAAGCTCTGTGTTTCGAATCCCAGTGATCTTAATTCATATCGTATGCCTCCCAAGTACCATCCAAATAAAGCAAAGGAATATATTGTCCACTCTGAGTCTATTTTTCTGTTGCTAAAGAGGGCAATGGACTATTATTAATACATCTTAATACTTTAAAGTTTAGGGGACATTGGAAAAAATTAGGATTCATCAATAAAGAAATATGGAGTATGAAGTGATAATACTGGATAATATGGAAAAATTCAGGGTTCATCAATTAACAAATGTGGAGTATAAAGTAATAATACTGGATAATATGGAAAAAATTCAGGTCTCATCCATAAAGAAATGTGGAGTATAAAGTAATAATACTGGATAATAAACAATGATTGTTTAAAAATGTAAAAAGCCCATAGTGCACTTACTATGAACGGGCATATTTTACTAATGAAATACAACTTAAATCCCAGTAACAAAAGTTCCACATTTTACCTTGGGCATATGCCCAGACTCTCATCTTCTCAGACACTTTATTGACCACTATCCAAACAATTTTAGTCTTTATTAAATAAAAAAATAGAGAAGATTGACCTTTGAATTTTTTTACTCTCAATTTTCTAAATGTTCTCCCAAACATGGAAGTGGAGGGAGTTTCAAAAAAAATCTATTTTAAACCATTGCATGGATGAAATTTAATAATGTATAAAATGATCTGCTGAGAGAGGAGAAGACTTGATTTTATACACGTCTCTATGTATTAAGGGGGATATAGTCACATTCTTTGACTTTTTATCTTTGTGATTTTATATCAACTTCTTGGCATCTAATTGCTCCCTAGAACAAAGTCCCCCAAGTGACAAATGGCCCATATATATCAAAATAAACTGTAATGCTTTTTAAAAATACAAATTGTGAGTAGCACTCCAGACATACTTAAAATGAAAAACTCTCAGATAGGGACTTAGGAATCATTGCCCTGGACAGATGACACATACTTAATGATGGAGAACAGGTGGAAGCTGGAGGTTATGAATGGACAATTAGAACAGCCACCTGCACACCCACATTCAGAATGTGACAAGTTCATTGGCATTTGAATGTAGCAAAGCTTTCCTTATAGCAGTCAAGCTAGTCAAGAAAATTGTATGTGTTGTCCCATTTCATCACAGGGACAAACAATACACAATATTGAATGTGTGATGTGATTTTCAATATATTTTGTGTTGACTATCACTTTAGAACAAATGATAAAAAGTTTAAAATGGAGAACACTCTGTATATTAAAATTTTAAGGGATTTTAATATTTTAATTTTAAAAACAATTTGTCTTCTTTGTCTTCAGAATCAGAGGAAGACCTATCTGTTAGTTGCTATATGACTGTGAATTTAACATATAAATAGAATCTGGCATCTAAATGACAAACGTTACCTAAATTTTATACACAAATGAATATGCCTGCTCTGATCAGAATAGAAAACTGCCATGTTTAAAATTCACTATTAAAGAAATGCTTAATATTAATTGTACTGTTTTAAATTTTTTATGTAGTATATATGAAAGCCAGAAATTTTCTCAACCTGCCAGTTTTTCATGTAAAGTTTTCTAAACAAAGTATGCAATGCACAGTCAAACTGAACACTATCTCTAAAATGGAAAAAAAAACAAATAAAAGATGACAAGGGGAAAATTAGTGCTGAAATTATTCTGTCAACAAATAAAAACTTGCACAACTATCTTGTATAATGTTCAATTATGAAAGTATTCTACTTCATGTTAGATCTTAGGTTCTAAAACAACTGTCATCTTTTATAATACTTGGTGGTTTTCCTTCCCAGATTATTTTGCTCCTATGACATTGGCAAATAACTGTTTAACTACAGGTCTTCAACTACTTAGAATTAGCAGCCAAAGTTAAATTGTCTTTAAATATTGTCTTCTATATAGGAAAAAGGCTTAAGGCTTCCTTTGATGTATGATGTGAACATCACTGCTTTTTTTTATTTAAAACAGACCTATTGTTTCAATTATAGGAAAAAAATTGGAGTTATGGATGTCTCAAGTCTAGACATTGCAGTTAAAGGATAAAGAAATGCATCATCTCATTGTGAGAAGGAACACTTTCATTTTGCCAACTCTAGGATTTTCATAATAAGAGTTTAGAGAATACTGATCAGAAAATTGATGCCAGCAAAATGGAATATATCATAATTTCATATAAACTTGCAAGATACGATGGTGCTGATTCAAATGACATTATGACAGTTTCCTATCATTTTTAAATCAAAATAAACGTACACCATGATTTCTTGTGCATCTTAGTAAACAGATTAAGGATTCACAACATAAAGCTGAGATAGTTTACAGTTTATAATTGTACAATAAATGGATCTCAACAGAAATAACTGTTGTTAATTTCCAACACTTGAAAAGAATGTGAATGGAAGATAGAACAATATATTACATATAAGGTGGAAAATGTAAAAGACAACTGAGCAGCATTTTCGATCTGAAGAACATTTAAATGACACTTGTACCATTTTTAAAATACATCTTATTATATAAGGAAATAAATGGTCTGTGTGAAATGATTAAAAAAAGTCACATGGCAAGATTAATATACACAGTGTAGGAAAATGAGTGGAAACTATTGTCCCCACTTTGGGGAAGGACAGTTTTGTCACCCACAGGTTATCTATGAAGCGTATTAACACATGCTTGTGATATTAACATAACTAAAATTTCCTATATCTGTTATTCTTGCTATGTTTACGTTTTAAAATAGAAAAGACAAGAAAACCGACCAATATAAAATGCATCTCATGTACAATATTTTAAAAAGTGAGCTACGTATAATTGTGCATTCCTGTAATTCAAGCACATTGGGTTTGAAGCAGGTGACCAGCATGAACAGTATAGCAAATCCCTGTCTTTAAAAGAAAAAGGAATAACTACCCAAATTTTTAATTAACATTTACTTTTTAATTTCATATAGCTATCAATATAATTAGTAAGTACATCAAGGCTAGCCAATGATAGTTTTTACAAGCAAAAGCAAAATTCACGTTCCAAAATAAACAGCAATCACAAAAAAAACTCATAATTAAAGTATTTATAATTATTTCAAATATCAGAGACTGAAATTTGAGCAGCATAGTTGATTACACTTTGTATCCAAAAGACAAAACTATGCCAAAAATCTCTGAAACTTGTAATGTTACTTTCGTTGACTGAAAAGTAATAAGACGTAAACACTTGTTTAGCCCTGAATCTTTTAAATATTCTGAAGACACAGATGGGAAAGGATGAACAAAAAGAGCCCATGGAAAATGAAAGGGGTGGAAGGGTGCAGGCCCCAGTCAAGGATTCCTGGAGGCTGCCTAAGTTGCAAGAGTCCAGGACAGATTGGCTCCTCGAGGTTTTGGCTGAGATGTGGTCCTAACAGAACATTGATCACAGACCCCTGGCCTTGAGAAAGGCCACAGTGAAACTTTCAATTGTTCTACGTTACCCAAGTTTTAGATATTTGTTATGGAACTCTGGGGAAATGAATGCTCCTGCAAATGACAGCCAGAATTTTTAAAAATAATGGAACAGAGCCAGTGGAATGGCTCATTGGCTGACAGCACATTCCACCAAAACAGTGAACCAGAGTTTGATCCCTGAGACCCACGTGGTGGAAGGAAATAACTGATCCCAGAAAGTTGTTCCTTGTCCTTCATATATGTGACCTGGGATGTGAGCACAGATGTGTAGGTATAAGCACACATGTGCACACACATCTGAGTAAATACATGAATAGAAAAAAGAAATAGTTCAGACAACAAGGGTAAAAGAAATAAAATAAAAAGCTATTATCTTCCACATGATAGCTAATGTAACTGAAAATATTTTATTTTCTTCTCTCAAATATATTTATTCTAATTATGTCAAATGAGTTAATTAAACCTTTCTTTCATAATGACCCTGTACCCAGAAATTCTCAAGGACATAACAGGCTCTCTGAAACACCTGAACTTCAGGTGAGTGAGCGAGCGAGTGTGTGTGTGTGTGTGTGTGTGTATCATTATACATGTAAGTGTGTTTCTTATTTGGTGATAAGTATCAAACAAAATAAAATTGGACTTTATTCTCTCTTTTTCTCCATCTCTACAACTAAGTCTCTAAGGATAGGCAATTAGTTAACCTGTGTGTAACACAGATAAGTCCAAAAAGTTCAAATTCAAATTATTTTACCTTAGGACCTTGTCTTCCTGGATATCCTGGCAATCCTGGAACCCCAAGTTTCCCCTAAAAATTATGAAAAACACAAAAGTATATATTATTGCTTCAGTGAGAATTTTCTGAATTATTTGAGCAAAGTATTTATATACTTGATATAATGCAAATGTTTACCACACTTTATTTTCATCATAGATTTTTATGAGAAAATGAAATTTTACAACATACACATTTTAAATGTTTTCCTGATACCTGATAATAATCATTGTGCGAATGACAGTATCCTCTTTGGAGACATTTAATTTAGAAGAAGACAATTCTTACCCACTGTGAATTATAAGGCATAAATATAGAAAACAGCTTTCTAATTAAACACGAACACAAGTTAGTTAACAGAGTTGGAAATATATTTAGAACTTACCACTCTAACTAAAGAAAAATCTTTATGATAAATTAACTCATTTGTGATATTCTAACTGTAAATCAAATTATTAGGTTATGTAACAATTTCTCATTAATTAAAATTTAAATAACTGTATTTGGATACTCCTAATTCATTTGTACCAATATTGGTTAAATCTGAGTTAATAAATTTAAAATATACTGAGAACAATAGCAAAAGATGATAATTTACATGGAGTGTTATCCTTGGAATTGGGGACATGAATGTTTAACTATTCTGCTCCAGTTCAATGGCATTATCTCTCAATGTTAATTTTTTTAAAAAAATGTTAAATTATAATCAGTTTAAAAAATTTCATTTCTTCCCCATCAATTAAATTCAAAGACTGTGTTTAAGCTTAGTGTGCAATCTCCTGCATGGCATGGTTAAGGCTATGGTTTTAATCCCCAATAGATAATAATTTAACCCCAAAACAATAATAATTTAAGTTTATAATATAGTAAAAAGTTTCTTAAATAAATAAATTATGCATTAATCAGCAGTAAAGCTCTTTACTACATTAAAATAAAGATAGTAGAAATATTTTGACACAGCAATATGACCCAGGTTTTTTCAAAACAATGACTATTGCATTTATCTGGAAATTCTTTCTTAATATCAGGTTAAATTCAAATCTTTTGAACTGATGGTATATACTTTAAATAGTATCCTCTGAAAATATATTCATATATTAAAAATATCTACTTTGTTTGGTGACAAATATGGTTTGATTTGATCTGATGCAGTATGTGTGCCATCATTCACTGCTTCCTTCACGCTCAGGACATATAGACTCAGTATCAGCTGTGGGCAACCTTTAGGGATGGCTGCTCCTGATTTAGCCCATAGCAGAAGGAGAAATGTAGCTGACTTAGGACCGAGTTCTGTCTCCCTACTGTAAGAGGGCTGCACACGGAACACAAGAACTGTGCTGTTCACAATGACACAGAAGCACGCTGCACTGCACATACTGTGAGGTGGAAGCAAACCAACCTTCTCTCCTGCTTGGCCAGAGGGTCCTGGGTCTCCAGTTGGGCCTGCACGGCCTTTGGGCCCCTCGGGGCCATCTTCTCCTCTTGGACCAACTTGACCCACCTCGCCCTGAAATGCAAAGTAATATGGTTTGTTCATTTAAAACACTTCCCTATTTGGAGGTGGAGATTCCAGTCTATTAAAGAATCAGGCTTTTGTGACTCTTGGTTTCTTGTCTCATATTTGGTTTGCTTGCTTACTTATGAGAAAAAGGTTAAAATAGTTTGATGTCAAGAAGCACTTCATTATTGAATAAATAACTGAATATGCCAAATAATTAAAAAGTTTTTGGAGCTTGATGGTACCTTATGTACTACCATATTGCTCAGATAATATCTGGGACAGAAAGAGTCAGAGGCAAAGAGAGACACAGACAGAAACAGAGAAATTGAGAAAGGTAGAGACACAGAGAGTGACAAAGACAGAGGCAGAGAGAGACAGAGACAGGATGAGGATTTTTATGGGAGAGAATGGAGAATAAAGATTAGAAAGAAGTTTTGGAAACTATCATCTGAAGCACAAAAGTCTTCATTTTGGAATATTTTTTACATCTTGAGAAAATTGGCAGCTGAAAATCAAGTGAATTGCTTCCAGTCCTGAGAGCCTTCATGAACTTTAGGGAATCACAGCTACTCTGAGGTCTGCCTCTTTGATTAGATAGATGGGGTATTTATATGAGTTATAAAATAAAGTATTCAATGTACTCTAGGTGAGTTCATCCACTTTAAAATATATTACTGTCAGATGCAAATATACCATCTTTACACTCTGCAGTTCAGGAAACTATAAAAATTAAAATGCACGTAAGTTCCATAATATGACTTTCAAACACTATAGTTCACAACATATATTCAGAATTTAAAATAAAACCATATTTCTTTCTTCTAGTAATTTGACCATACTATGCTGAAATTTTCAAAAACAACAGTAGTAAGTTATATGGAGATTTCGTTGAGGTTATATCTTAATAAACCCATTTTTGAGGTGAGACTATCAAAATGGTATTTGGATGTATAAGCAGAATGCTTATCCAGAATTGTCAAAGTCCATAGTTACATCCTCAACACTACAAAAAATACAGATAGTGCATATGCCCTCCTGAAATCTCTATTAAACATAGCTTATCTTAAAAGTGCAAATACGCCAGATGTGCTGGTTGATGCAAGCCTTTAATGTCAGCACCTGGAAGGCAGGGCAAGCAGCCTTTGTGAGTTTTGAGCTAGGGTGGGTTGGGCTACGTAGTGACTTCAAGGCTATCTGTAAGTACACAGGGAGTCCCTGTAAAAAGGAAACTATACAGAATATTTCCTTAATGTATAGTAGACTAAAAGCATGTAGTGTCTAACATAAAGCTACTATTTCTGGAAACAGGATGAATTAAATTCATTCTCCGCTGAATCTATGCCGTTAGCATAATAGGTATCTTCGGACATTTGTGTCTTTTAATATAACCCAACATTTAACCCAACATTTAGAAAAACTCTGGTACTCTACTATCCCTACTATCATTATGATTTCCAATATTTATACAACAATTGAAGTAAGATATCCTTGATAATATTTCACTTCACCTTTGCTTGCTGTATTTAGTGCAAAGGGAAACATATTTGTAAAGGGTGTAAGCTAATGTTTATGTGACTGGAAACAAGCGTTTCATTTTGGAGAAAGGAACCTCAATTGAGAAAATGCCCCCACAAGAGTGGCCTGGAGGCAAGCCTGTGGTGCATTTTCTAATTGAAGATGGAGTTGACATGTTTGGGGCACCCAGTGCTGAAAGGAAGCAAACTGAGCTTGACTAGGAGCAAGCTGGTAAGCAATATTTCTTAATGGCCTCTGTAGCAGCTCCTGCCTGCAGGTTCCTCTTCAACTTTTCTCAGTGATGTACTGTAAATTCTTTTCTCCTTGTGTTGCTTTTGTTTGTGGTGTTTATCACAGCAGTAGAAAGCTGAGCTAAACATACAGTGCATTTAAATTTATATACTTTTTACTCACTCTGTCACCTTTAAGTCCCATGTCACCTTTGAACCCTGGAAAGCCATCTTCACCCTATTATGAATAAAAAAGATTTTGATCAATTATTTTGAATGACTAAAAATAAGTTGTAAAGCTAATATTAATAATTAGAAAAAATCTCCTGAGAAAGAAAAATTCCAGTCATGAAACCACAATCTTTCTGTTCTGTTCTAGACATATTCCCTTATCCTGGAGTTTTACCATCTTTCTACAGTGACTGGCTTAAATTAGAGAATCTTTCACAAATATATTCATGACTACCTCTTTATCTCATGGAGAAAATAATCATTTTTTAAATAATAGCATTTCTTTTAAACATTCTAACAAAGAAAAAGTAAGTACTTAAATACTTATCATTAACATAAATTAAAGAACTTGACAAAATATTTTTATCCAAAGTGACTCGTTTTACATTGGAATTTCCATGATTTGCTGTTTTCTCCAATGGAATGACAGTGAGCTTATCAACCACTGCAGGGCAGTCCTCGATCCTCATATTCAGAAGTAGTTGACTAACATATAAAGGACTCCATGACTTTTGTGTGCTTTTATTAGTTACAGTAGCATAAACATGATCTATGCAGAGACAACACTAGTTGTCAAGCCAACATGGTTAGGGGATTTTCACAAGGCTTCACTCTGAAATGAAGAGTTATATTTTGTAAATATTGTATTGAGGTGTGCTGTTTTTGCTATGTTGCATCTGTTTGACTCTTGAAGCTGTGATACTTTGCTTGTTTAGAACACCTCATGGTCTAATAAAGATCTGAATGGCCAATAGCAAGGCAGGAGAAAGAATAGGCAGGATTGGCAGACAGAGAGAATATATAGAAGGGGAAATCAAGGAAGAAGTAGCCAGAGAGGGAGAAGGACATCAGGGGACAGACACCCAGCTACATGACAATCCTCTGAGTAACAGTAATATTTACAGAAGTAAGAGAACATGAAAAGTCCAGAGGCAAAAGGTCGACAGGCTAATATAAGTTAAGAAAACCTGCAAGAAAAAAGCCAAGCCAAGGTCGGATATTTACAGCTAAGTATAAGCCTCCATGTGGTTTTTTTGGGAGCTGGGTGGCGCCCCCCCCCCAAAAAAAGTAAAAAGCATACTACTACTACAGTTATAGCCTTTTAATGGGTGCTAAGAAAGAAAGGATCAGTCTTCTCCTGGAAAAGGGCCTCTCATAAGTTATATGATCCTGAGCTGTTGCCCTACATACATATATTTTAGTAAAATTAAATGGAGTCAACAGGTTATGTTTAAATATACATAATGGTGCTTTTGTGTTTGTATGTGTAAGGGTGTTTTTTGTATATGTATTTGTGCATATAAAACTAATAATAGAAGAGGCCAAGAATTTAAGGAGGGAAAGAATGGGGGAGGTCAATATGGTATAAATACACTGCTTATATATGAAATTTTATTTCAAAGTGAGGTTTTTTCAAGGTGTTGTATAGTTCCTAAATATTTGGGGGAAACGACTGTCTTATAATAACAATCCTCTGCATTTCTACAAAAGAATCACTGAAATTAAGTGGAATTATTTATTTTACATTCGGCAATGGTACTGGTGAAATCACTTCTTTGTCGCAAATCAAGTACTGAAGAAAGATCTATTAAAGATAAATATTAAGAAATAATGGCTATATTTAGAGGAGAAGGGACAGCAGAATTTAGACAATATTGCCAGTGAAATGCAGTATTAATAGCAAAGATTTTAGTATGTATTCATGAATTGGCAAGTTTAATTTATGAAGCTGCCCAGTGTCTCAAAAAAATGCATTCAATTAAAGTCCCTCCAAAATCCCAATTGCTGTGTATATGTAATAGCATGCAATGAAACAAGAGGCCATGGTTTTAAAGAGAAAAAGGGGAGGTACCTGGGAGCACCTGGGAAGAGAAAGGAATGGAGGAATATTGTAATTATGTTATATATTCAAAAGAGTGATTCCATTGAAATTCTCCACAGAGATTGAAGAAAATATTAAATTTCATGTAGAGATATAAAATATCCAAGATAGCCAAAGCAATCCTGAAGATCAATAAACAGCCAAAGGGATCACCATCTTAGATATAAAACCATATTAAAGATTTCTAGATAAAATTTCTAAAACAGCATGGAACTAAATTTAAAAAACAGAGTCATTAGTCAATGAATAGACATAAATTCCTACTCAGTTTTTGAAATTATACTATAATTACATGATTTCTTCCTTGCATTTCCTGTGTGCTCCCAAATATATATTTATTATGACAAAAATAAGCCTGTTTGCAGTTAATCACAATAGGACATTGTTTCCAATAAATGGTAGAACCAATAATCTTTCCTAATTAGCCATTGAATCCCTGGTGATTAATCTATCTGACGCCTTAAAATCCATGATGCTCAATAAGCACTAAGTGAACAAATGGAAACATATTCAAGTTTCAGTTGGCGATTTGTGAATTACATAAAGGTCCAGAAAATGTCATGTAACTGTTATGGTTACATGAAAAGTGAACCCCAGGTTCATGTGTTGGATGCTTGTTCTTTTCTGCTAACACCATCGTGAAGGCTGTGGGAGATCAGAAGCTGTGGCCGCTCCTGTAGGAGTTCACTAAGGCAGCATTTGAGGGATCGTAATCAGCCTCAAGTTCTTGCTGTGCCCACTGCACAGATGGAGTCCTACCTGCCATAGTTTCCCCACCATGGTTGACTGTAACTGCTAAAACCTTGCTTGCAATAAACCTTTGCGTCCTTGAATTTTTATTTAGATTTTTGTTTGTTTGTTTTACTTTCACGTTCATCCAAAGACATTGAGGGTGGAATAAAGAGGCAATTCACAAAACATGAGAAAGCAAATGTGAAAGACTCATAAAGACATTAAAGAATGTTCGGCATCAATGTTCAACATCACTAATCACTATGAAAATGCAGGCTCCTGGGATGAATGCTGTTAAACACAAAGAGGGGATATACGTGTTGAGCGTGCAGAGAAGTGGTGAGTTCCGTGTGCTGTCAGTGAGAATGTAAAGTGGATGGAGCACTAAATTACAAACTAAAGTGAAATTTCAGTTCTGAGTATGTACATGACAATTAGACGCAGAATCTTAAATGTATGTATACACTTACGGTTGTGAGAAAAATAGCAAAAAATATAGCAGCAGTCAAAGTATTCATTGATGTTCATTAAAACAGGTGAAAACAGCTGGTACATGTGATGAAGTGTTATGTAGCTTTTAAGGAAGAAATACTTAGCTTTTATTAAAAAAAAAATTAGAACTGTGAATTGTTACAACAAAAGGGATACACAAAGACCTACACCTGGAAGAAGAGACACAAAGCTGTCAGGTCTAAATTAAGGGTTTGCAGACTCTTTTCCTGGGGAGTAAACCATGCTGTTTTCAAGACTCTAGTGGCGAAGTGGCCTTTGAAAGACCGAGCTGCTCTGTGTACCGAGCGCCACCAGAGCAAAGGGAGAGGCTGAAGAGCGGAGATGGCCATTGGCTGCCTATTCATTACTGTCAGGACTTTCTCCCCTGAGACGGAGGTAATTACACAGTTGCCAGGTTTAGTTTAAAGAAAGCTGTGGACTGTGTCTAAGACTCAGTAAAAGTATTGAGGACTGGTTTGAACAATCCTAGTGAGTTAGTGAGTTTTATTGTTTTGTTTGGGTTTATTTATTTACCCATTTATTTATTTTTTTTATTTTTTTTTATTTTGGTTTTTCGAGACAGGGTTTCTCTGTGGCTTTGGAGCCTGTCCTGGAACTAGCTCTGTCGACCAGGCTGGTCTCGAACTCAAAGAGATCCGCCTGCTTCTGCCTTCCGAGTGCTGGGATTAAAGGTGTGCGCCACCATCGCCTGGCATTTATTTCTTTGAAATCAATACATAGAAGGCTGTTTTTGTCTGCTCTCAAAATATTCCTAATTAATGAAAAATATAAAATAAAAATATATTGTTTAGGTATGTAATTAATATATTTTAGAATATTATTTTAAGGTGTGTCACATTTGTTTATGTTCTCAGACATTTTTTAACAATTGAAAGATGTGCTGCTATTGTTTATGCTATATTTGTTTAATTCTCTAAAACTGTGATTCTTTGCCTATCTAAAACACCTGATGGTATAATAAAGAGCTGAATAGCTTATAGCGAGAAAAGAGAAAAGATAGGCAGGGCTGGTAGATGGAGTGAATAAATAGGAGGAGAAATTTGGGAGGAGAGAAGGAACGAGAAAATAAGGAGAGAAGAGCATCAGGGGTCAGCCACCCAGCTACACAGCAAGCCATGGAGTAAGAGGGAAAATAAGATGTACAGAAGTAAGAAAAGGAAAAAGCCCAGAGGGAAAAGGTAGATGGGATAAATTAAGAAAAGTTGATTAGAAATAAGCCAAGCTAAGACTGTGCATTAACAAGGAATAATAAACCTCCCTATGTGTGGTTTATTTGGAAGCTCTGTGATAGAATCCTTCAAAGAGCCAAGGGAGTTAAAAGTAAAAACAAACTACATTTTAGCATTCCAACATGGAGGTAAAGTAAAAGAAAATCCAACAACGTTGGTGACCATTGCTAAGCAAATATCATGTCAAATCATGAGATTTCTGGTGCCGAATTAATGCATTTTAGGAAAATAAAAAGATGGTGTCGAATTTGTTTAGAGCTGCAGAACAGAAGTTGCACGGTTTGGTTTATTTGGTTTTCATAGTGGAAGATGGAGGGGCAGCCATGAAATCAAAAGCAGAGAACCTTAATGTCAGTGTGCTAACTTCCTCTTTCGCCATTTCATAAGCATAAACACCATTACAGAGTAAGAAGGGTGTTTTATTTACTTTCAGATGTTTGAGGTTTTGGGATTTCACTCACTTACTTGTGCATTCTCAGGAAGCATCTACCACTAAGCTACACTAATCTTTAACAACCTTTCTGTCTCTTTTTGATTTCTCATGGGCTGTATAACCTAATTTTATATTGTTGAAAGAAGGAATGTATATTCAAATTTATGGCAACATAGTGTAAAGGAAAATAATTCTATTTAAAAACTTTCATTCATTTACCAATAATTCTCAAAATTAAGGTTTATTTTCTATTAGTTAGAAACAAAGGCAGAGCATTTAAAGATTTATATTTAAAAGTGAAGCTTAAAACTGTAAGTTTCCCTTTGACTCAATTACCTTAGTTGTCGGCATACAGAATTTGCACTCCGATTCAAACTTCTAATGATTTTTCATTGTATCTATTGCTTCTTCTTAGATGAAACACAACTCAAAGTAACCAATAATCGCTTGGTGTTTCAATGCAGAACTGCGCTACATTTATTTGCAGAAATGTTTTCTCATTTGCTTCCCCTCATCCAGAATTATCCGTCTGTCACTTTGAAATGAATTCTCCCTCCAGAAACTTACCACATGGCACCTCAACTAAACACCTTTCTTTTAAATATTGTCCACGTAATAATCCAGTAGGAAAATTGAATTGGTAAATAAATGTTTAACATGAACATGTACATATGTCAAAGCATAGCTAACATACAATACAGAAATTTAAGTTCAGCACTGCCAGACCACCACTGTCACAACAGAAAGATTTTGAGCCATGTTCATCCAATGATGATCAAGATGAATTAGGGTTATCTTCAAAGTAGCTAATTTAATTAAAAGTGCAACACATTATTTTCAAGCATACAATTAAAATATCTTGCACTCCTTTAGTATCTCTCAGGACTATTTTCTCTACCAAATAAATTTTAGTAGGAATAATAATTTATGTTTAGTTATCTAACCTTACCTAATACCAAATGCATTCAATGATCACTCATAATATTATGATTGAAAAAATAAATCATTCCCTTTAAACCAATGCAGTATTACTATTAAAATAAAGAACCACACTTACCTCAACCAAACTGCTAATAAAACGCCTTTGTTTACACTTTGTGTTTGAAAAGTTATGCAATTATAGTATGAATTAGTCTAATCCTGATCATCAGAAGTAGCTTCTTAGCACTGAAAGTTTATCTTTGAAAAATTTAGGAATGTCCAAATAAATTAAAAAAAAAACATTGTTCTTTAGGAAAAAGACAGGCAGTCTCCAAAAGACTTATTAAGGAGCCAGAGCCTTCCACAGACTGAGGCGCCTGCATTTCTCTACCTCTGTTTGGCTTTAATTTTATTTCCTCCCATTGCTACCATGCAGCATCACATACAACTCCTTTTTCACAGTAAGAAATAAAAGTTATATTTTCTATTAACTTCAGTTCAGCATCTCAGGGATTTTAGTACAGATAAAAGTGACTGAACCCTGTTATAACTAGAAGTTGTCCCCACGCCATAGCCAACCATGCAGACAGATGAACCTGTGATTTGATCAAGTTAGACATATGTAATTAAAGGGGTATTTGTGGCTAACTTGACATTCTTTTGCATCTATTTTTAGGGCCTTGGTGACAAACTTATACTTGTAACGTCTGGCTAGTAAGTAATTGATCTGTGTATTTCAAGTAGAAAAATAAGTGTGGAATACACTTTAATTTGATATGCTGGATTCTTGGATATCAAAATCACCTAAAAATCATATTTTACCTTTTCTCCTTTAGATCCCTTGAGACCTCTGACACCATCTGCACCCTATGGAATAAAATAAAAACATTAAAAGACAATGACACTGCACCTTTAAATGAAATAATGTGCAAATAATTTAGGGTTTACCTTTACGCCCCGGGGACCAGGATAGCCAATAGGTCCCTGTGGACCAGGAGGACCCTGAAAAAGATCCATTGTGACTTAACTATGTGGTACAGTGACAATATTACTCATTCACATACTGAAAATAATGATTTTAGGTAGTAGGCAAAAATTTAATATTTACATAAATAATGTATAAATATTAAGTAATTTATCATCATAATTTATATATTTGCACTAAATATAAAGCATGCAGATCTACCACCATGAGAATTATTTATACAAAAATGATGATAAATTCTATTTCCTGGGTATACCTGTTGGTTATAACAAAATACTTATATTGACAAGACATTATAATTGACAGGCTCTTCAGACAGATGCTTGGTACCTACCAGGGCCCCCTTTTCTCCTGACTGGCCTTCTTTTCCAGGGTGACCCTACATGGAGCAAACAAACACACTGGTGAAGATGTAGTATTGATTGTGTCTGTTAATCTTGTTAAATTCTTGCCCATTTTTCTAAAAACGTCTGAGATCGCCTGCATTATTTTTTTAATTATTGGAAAATTGTACAAGTTTCATGACTTTCAGGAATATTGGAAACTGCCTGTTAGAGAAAAACATAAGATTAGATTTGATGGGTACATGCTTCATTAAATATGGAATCATTTTCAAAGAATTTGGGGAAAGCACACAAAGTATTATATCCTGCTATTAGCAATTCAGCTTCAAATTCTCACACACAGCAAGTTACATATTATTTATATTCTGTATGTAAATAAAGGGATGATGTATACATGAATCTTCAAATGGTAGCAGGTAGCACGTGTTGGAAATACATAGAAGGATCAAAGACACTAATCACATTATTATACAATTGAGATTCCATAAATAAAAATGTATAGTTTTATTACAAATATATTCTACAGCTGAATATAGAAATAGCACAATAATTTTTTTCTTGCTCATCACAAATTTAAATAAATTTCAAGAGAAAATATCAATAATAATTTTAAAATGAAGGTTGAAAACAGATTTTTCTACATTTCTAGAGGCTGAGGGATATCTAATGTCTAAAGAATGTTTGTGGATATTAGGTGAAGAAATTAACAAATGCCGTATATGTGACCTGGCCTCTCTGCTGTCTGGTTTTAGTCAACTTACACAAGCTAGACTCCTTTGTGAAGAGGACATCTCAGCTGATAAAATGGTCCAACCAGACAAGGTTATAAAAATCCTGTGTGGCATTTTTTCTGGATTGGTGATTGGAAGAGCCCAGGCCATTGTGTGTGGTGCCAAGCCTGGACAAGTGGTCCCGAGTGCTACAAGAAAGCAGGCGAAGCGAGACATGCTCAGAACTCCTCCAGGCCCTCTGCATCATTTCTTTCCTATGTCCCTGCCCTGCTTGAGTTCTCGTCCTGATTTTCCTAAGTGATGTTACCTGGAAGTAAGTAAGCCCATTACTCCCCAGGTTACTTTTGATCATGCTGTTTGATCACAGCAATAAAAATCCTAAGACTGGCAGACTCCGAGGGGTAAGTTAAAAAGTGGATGAGCTGATTCACTGCACTTAGTGTCTGTTTATTAAACATCGCAATCACTGGAAATAAAAGCGGTCTGAAATAGTTGGCAGAGAGGAGCATGTGGAATTCGGAAGGAGGCATTTGTGCAGGTACTGGTGTTCAGAGTGTGGATGACTTTAGAGGCTATGGTGATTTTATTGAAGAGTTCTCAACAAAATTGACATAAAGAAATGATATTGCATTATAAAGAAACCAAGGCTTATTACTGGATCAATTCCTTCTTATTACTGCCTACATGTAATCATTTCCAAGAATCTTGTAAAATTTATTTTCTAAGACTGCATATGGAAATGTCAATGGGGAGAGAGACAGCATTGACTTACGGGAGGCCCATCAGCACCGGGAAGCCCCGCAAGCCCTGGCTTTCCTTGTGGACCCTAATCAAAAAGAGGAGAGAATTTGGTTTAAAAGAAAGTTAATTATGAAAGGCTCTACATTGCGCATATCAGCACAGCACAGCAAGCACAGTGTGAACTTGAGACTGTGGCTTCTGTATGTAAGACATGCAGAAGGTGTTCTAAATACTTGATAACATTCTATTAACACAAATGAAAAGCCAAGTCAACAGATGACAAAAGACATAAAATATGCTACGTTTAGTCAGCTTAGCCATTCTAAATTTTTCCTTGTTCAAGTTGACGCATTAGTTTTTAACTGGTACAATAAACTGGTGTTAACAGAGCAAAAATGCAAATAATGAAGATGAGAAACGCATTCCCTCACTCCCAGCACAGAGAAGTAAAGCTTTGGATACTCCATCGACAACACTATATTGATACCTAAGTAAGGTGCAGCCATAAGCTCTTTCGAATGCTTGGTAAATAATGGACTGAATATACAATTGTAGCCCCATAGGATTAATAAAAAAAAGATGAAAAATTCCTGATGTTGCCCTTGTAAAATCAGAGGCAAAAACTTATTTCCAGGGTATTTGTAGTGATCCACACAAATGCATTGTGTGACTGGTTTTATAAGGGTAGTACATACATAACTATATATACTATGTGACTTGATTATGGCTATGAATGAGTACAATAATAAATACCATGTTTACTATACTAAGTGTTTTTATTTTAGAGTCCAACTCTTCTCCTTACTGAAGAATAAGTTGACTATAAAACATTAGTCTCATATTGTCAGCCCCATATACATCTCTTCCATCAGACAAGAAGCTGCTGCATCAGGTCACTGGCCCATGTGAACTAGATGGGTATATGTGCTGTTTGTACTGGTCACATCATGATGTAGCTGTCTGCCTAAGGAGTTTCTTAGATCGTACTATCATTAACAGTCATGGATACAGTTTGGAGTTCTAGTGATGGAGTATCAGATTCTGAAACATTTCTTGTAAATGTGTGAGGTTTCTGTGTCGGTTATTAGGTCCTGGAGTTATGTACATCTATGTTGATGTGCGAGGTGTAGAAATTAATACACATCTAACATAAAACTAACATGGAGCTGCCCAATGGGTCACTCTAGTTTTTTCTGTCCTGAGAGTCTCTAATTTCATGTCACTCCATCACTGATAAATTTAAAACACTGCAAAGACAAACATTACAGTTATACTCATTCTTAGGAGAAAATTAGGCATTCTAATGGGAACATTAAATATATCAATGCCAAGGCAGTACTGCTTGCAGTTCATTTCAGGACGGGAAAATAGCTGACAGAGGAATGTTATCAGTGCGTCTCAGTCTCCAATACAGCTTACAGTATTTCGATTATTAGAGGCTATTGACCATAAGCATTACACTCATGGTGACTTGACCTACAGAACTTCATAAGAAAGCACCAATTAAATCATGTGGACCAAAAAGCAGAAAAAAAATCGCCTTTTGAGAAACATTTTTATACCCTAAATTACCTTTTGGAAAGCCTTAAAATTTCAATTTCTTTCACCAATCTGCAGCCCTACCACATTCTACAGTTATTACCAGAAAATACTAAATATTTAATTGAAATAATTGAAATATTTTGCACGTCACTTAAATTATTCTTTATTTTCAAGACATTAGCCTTGTTTCTTCAAAACAAACCAGTACGCCAAAAAAGAATAAATCGACTCATTACTATTACCAGCAGAGGTGCCAATGACTTGGCAAGCAATGCTGCATGAAACTTTGCCACTGATATATATTTGAGAAAATACCAGAAATGTTAAAACTCTGGCAAAATAAGATGATTTTTTAATGAAACTGAACTCAATCCATCTCCTTTTGAATGGAGGTTTCCTGACAACAGAATGTTTTATCTGCATCCTTAACTCCCTGTGTTGTCCCTGGTGAAAGGAAATAAAGATGAATGAATGTCATATGCTTCATATTTTAATAAAAGTTAAAATTTATGAAGTGCTTCTGTGTATGATGTGAAGCAATTTATATGCATTATCCACTTTGTCTTAGTGAGTCCTGGGAAATACCAACATCTGCTATTCATGACAGAATCAGAGTCTGAATGCATCTAGATACACATTCAAGTCTTCAAAGTCACTGACTTTAACAGACATTTACTTTGTGTCTGGGTATTTCTCACTGAGCTCATGCAGACACATCGTTTGTTTTCTGTAAATCAATTAACATGTGAGTAATATGAACTCTGAACTCACATATTAAATCACAGTAAATGTTCTACTTGTCAAAAATGTCAGAATAAATAGCAGAGGAAGTTTATCACTGCAAACCAGTAGTAACCTTTATTAGAAATAGAATAAAACATAAGCTATAATAACTTTATATGAAAGTTCTTAGAGATTAAAACATCTATTGCAAATAAATCACATCTGAATGTTAAATTATACATGAGAGTTCTTATTCACCAACTTTAAAGTAAGAAGTGTTTTAGACAGAATAACAGAAGAGAAGTAAATAAAATACTGCCAGATAGAGACAAAATATTAAGTACATGCCATATATAATATTTATATATTTGTCATTTGAATTTATTATTATTCTGATGGGAAAAGCCTGACTGTCTTAGAATTTTCCAAGAAGATATGCTCAGAACAGAGAAAATCCTGGATTACATGTGAGCAATAGCTGCAATGAGCCAAACCATATATCTTAGTTGGGGCTCAGCAACAGGAATTCAAACACACCCATTCTCCCAAGGAGAAAACTTCTCTTAACAATCCAAGGAACACATAATAAAGTTCTGTTGGATATGTAATAGGAACATATTTCAATGTTTTTCTATAATGAACAAGGGATGTTTATGAAGTGCTAGATAAAAGATAAAAGTAATAAATTTTAAAAGTCACTGATCTAAAATAAAGACCCAAGAAGGAGAGTGCTGCTCAATGATATACTGCTTGGCTAAATAAATGGCTTAAGATAATCTTCGGGATGTATCTAAATCTCCTGCTGTATTTTCAGCACCACTACTATCCTGCACGGTATCCACATAAATAGAGCACTTCAATAATCCCATAAGAAAGGAGGGTACAAATTGCACAAGTGTGGTGGTGCACCCCTTTGCTCTCAGCACTCAGGAGGCAGAAGCAGGCAGGTAACAGTGAGTTAGAAGCCAACCAGGACTATACAGAGTTTCAGGTCACACAGAGTGACATGGTGAGCTCCTGTCACAGAGAAAAAAGGAAAAAATAATGGTGGTGGTGTCTCATGCCTTTAATCTCAAAAAGTGGGTTCCAGGACATCCAGGGCTACACAGAGAAACCTTGTCTTGAAAAAAAAAAGGAAAAGGAAAGAGATTTGTAAAAATTACCAATAAGCTGTCAAAACAAAAGGAGCCAAGAACAGGAAACACTAAGTATGAGCATGATGAACCTCACGAGGAATGGTCAATAACAAGAAACAAGAGAGACATGTGTTAATGAGGATGTGCGAAAACTAGCATGTCCATGTGTCACTTGAGTAAATAAAAATAAGTGGTTCAAATTATTTTATTAAAATACATTGGAAGTAAATGAAAGTATCACATACCATAATTAACCAGACATGAAGATTATATTAACTGTTTTTCTAGTTAAAATGCTGTCACAGATGTTTTGTTTTGGAGATAGAGAAGCACATAACATACGTTGGATACTGAAAATGTAAAATTAAAGTGAGGTTCCACAGCATCCATTCAGAATGCCTAGTTCTATCAGCATGGAAACTCACAGTCTGCATACTTTGAGTCAAACTATCATTTTTAAAGATGAACCAAAACAAAGCGAAAACACACACTCATCTCAGTGTCTGAAATCACCATTTTTTAATAATATTGCAATCTGGTAAAATCTAGTAACCCTACATTCTTTTAATTTACATCTTAAAGTGTGTAAAGGAATTTTAACCAACACTTATGCTATACTTCAGGTTACCATATGCTTTGATAAAATACTATGTAAGGAGATATCCAGAGGAGCAGGGCTAACACCCGCTGACCGTTGCTGGTACATACTAGATTACCAGAGATTTTGAAAATAATACAACAACTTACTTTTTCCCCCGGAGGACCAATAGGGCCTTGCGGACCAGGAAGACCCTAGTATAAAAGAAGTTATTTCAGGTTAGGAATCATTTCATAAGGACACATCACACCAGATGATAAAATCTAAAGCACATGGACTGGTTCACCAGTACCCCCCCCTCTCTCTCTCCCTCTCATACACACACACACACACACACACACACACACACACTTTCTTTCTCACTCTGTCTCCCCTCCCCCTCCTTTTGCACTGCACAGAGAGCTTCAGAGCACTGTGAGGAGTTTTGTACAAGCTTTTTTTTTTTTTGCAAAGAGCTTTTAATGCAGTTCTATCCAGAACCTTCTGCATCTGTGAATTTTACTATGGCATCCTGTAAATGCTTATGAGTCCCTTTTTTTTTCTTAAAAGTAAAAGCTATCATGGTTGCATAATGGGTGCAACACAAAACATTCTGACGCTACAACTTTTATTTAAAACAATAGCATCTCAGCCTATTATCTCCCAGGAAGAAAATAGTGGATTAGAGTTACCTGAGGTCCTGGATTCCCTTGTTGACCTGGTGGTCCAGGCTCCCCTTGTGGACCCTGTATAGGAAGAAATAAAGTAGTTAATAAGGCTTTTGCATTACAAGGTTTTCTTTTTTAATTCTAGTTATTGAAAACCATCCACAAATCAGTTTTCACTGAAGAAGTTTGGAAAATATATTTAGCAATATGTAAGAATTTTCTTTAATTTTACAACAAAAAGTCTACTGACATGAGTTTAAAGATCTTAACTCCATACCATGTTTCCTTTCGGTCCTTGGGGGCCATCTATACCTGCAATACCCTTCAATGAAGAACAAAATAGGTTAAAAATTTAGGTATTAAAATGGAAAATATAAAGAATAGCCAGTAGCCTGTAGTGATTTATGATTCTTGTAAGAATAACCAGAAATGGAATTTAGTATTTAACAAAAATTATGGAAGGTCTCTACTCTCCCATCGATGTCCACCCTGAAAACAATCTAACATGGTTTTCCACTGGGTGCTAGGGATTCAGCATGAAACTGAAAGACCTACTGAAGCAGAAGGAAAGAGCAAGTACAGAGAGAATGATCAGTTACCCTGACAGGTAGCATCCACAGAACTTACAGTACAGCAAGACAGTTAACTAGATTCTGTACTCAATTCTATATAAAAGTCCTATAGAATATTTGGCAGCAAGTTTTCTACTACAGAACCCAGATTGCTCCCAGGAATACATACAGGTTGCCCAGGAGGTCCTGGGGTTCCTCGTGGTCCCAGCAAGCCTCGTGGACCCTAGAAGGAATAAAAGAAAAAGAGAAAGCTTGCATAAGAGAGGTCTTCAAAACAAGCCACTTTTGCTGAAAAATTTTAATATAAAATATGTATTAAAATATTTATTCGTCTTCTCTCAGAACATTGAAATAAATGTTCAGAGTACCATCTTATGTAATATAAATATTGCTAGTTTATACAGACACAAAAAGCAAAGTAGATAACAGTGGTTACTACAGACACTTTCTTGGATCCAAAACATCTACAGATGCATCACTAGTAATGTTTTTAAAAGTACAAAATAGTTAAATGATTTTAGTAAGATATTTTTTGTCATTTTCTAATTTGATTAGTACATTCAATTTGGCTGTTATGATCACACAGATTAAACAAACAGAAAAGGAATCTCATTTATTTTATTTTATACAAATTTCACCTTGGGAGAGCATTTATTTACTAGCAAACAGCTTGTTATCTCTCCTAGCAGATCATAGAACCATTTTCTAGATAGAGGAATTTCAAGCTATTAACATTTACATTCACATCATCTTGCTTTCCCCTTCTGCTGAATATTCTTTTTGAGCTTTAGAAAAGTCAGGGTGATAATTCTTTTGCCTACTTTCATGACTGTAGTTGACCTGGCAAGCTTTATAGTCACAAAAGACAGCTGAGGTTAGGAAAGATTTTCAAGTCTGTTTTGTTTTGTTTTGTTTTTCTGTCTGGCTTTGCTACATCTCCCCAATTAGGTTTCCTTATTATCGACATTGACTGGAGAGAAGTCCTAAAATCTTGTGTTTAGTACATGATATCTTAGTATCTTGCTTCTGACAAGATTAATTTACCCACAAAAAAAATAATTTTGAAGTTACGGGTAGTATTTGAAGAATTATTTTTTATCTGCAATAAAAACTACGTAATAAGGTTTGTGGCCCACAAGATGTTCTATTCCACATTTATTTTTCTTGACAATGATTTTCTTTATAACAGAAGGGCAGTTGTATACACTTCACTTTTAAATATGAAAATTATTTGGCTAACTTGTGTAAAATGCTATGTTCACTCAGGTTAGTATTGCCCAAATAATTAATACCAACCACTGTTTCTCAAAGAAGAGACTGCTATTGGAAAATAAAGCAAACAGTTGCTTACAGCTTCACCTGGAAGACCCCTGGGCCCGATCTCGCCATCTTCTCCCTGTCATTCACAAAAGGGGAGGGATTCCTTTTAAAGCAGTATCATTTCAGAAGCATGTTGTCATTTGTGTTCTAACTGTAAACAGGGCTAAAAGAAGTGAAATCTTAGTATACCCTCATTCCGTCATCACCAGGAAGGCCTGGAGGACCTTGTGGGCCTCTCTCCCCCTAAGGAGTAAACATAAACAGGATAAATGAGAAAGAAGGTTATTGTTTAAAATACATGCGACGGTCAACACAACCAGGTGAAAATGGACAGTTGTCCAAGACAATATACGTTGCCCTTACATTTCTTAGAGTAACGTCCAGATTGGTAAAATTTTAAACTAATCAGCTTTACAAGATAATATGATAGAAAAATGTTTAGCAAGTTTAAATAAAAGTAATTTAAAGTGAATGTAGGTAAAATAATTTCAGACAGTATTGAAGTGATTCATTAAGAAAAGTATTTTGGTTAATGATTGTCTTAAGAAAGAGTGAACTTTGTTGTTCAAAACATTTATTTTTAAATTTTTGGAATATTCCATATTAAATCAGCACAACTCACAAAGACTGAAAGGGATTTTGAATTTCTTTCACAAAGCACAATTACATGTACATCTTAGCATATGTTAGGCATACGCCACTTATTTTGTTAAGAGAGTATAAGATTAAGTTTTTTTTTTACTCTGCAATTTACCTAAATATAGTCCTAGGTTTATTCTTCATTTTGGTGAAGAAACATGTAAATAACCAAACTTATATAAAGAAGAAGGAAAAAAAAAACTGTCTCCCTAACTTACCATTTTAAAAAAAAGAAGAACATACTGAGCTGTTACTATTTAGCACACTGATTTCTTTAGCCTTACAGTTAATAGCTGTTGCACTGAAGGGTGCAAGTGTACATCACAAAGAAATAGTTGCCAGGATGCCTGCAGCATCCTCATCTGAGTTACTTCACAGACAAGACGCAAAGAATGTGGCAACACTCAAGAAATAATATTCTCCAACTCTTCTATTAATGTCATCTTTATCATATCTGTAAACATAGAGATTCTGCTTCTATTTTTTTTGTACATAAAGAATATTTGAAATGTCTACAAACAGAGAAAAAACGTTGGTAATGCCTACAAAGTTTTATCCGCATGTTCTCAATATCCTTTAGATGTAAAAATTTACCAAATGGAGTCACCAATGTCTGTGTTATTGTTTCTCCTGATTCTCAAAAGTATACCAGTACTACCTAAGCATCTAAGATTCCTATCAGACCTAACATGAAAAACCATAACTTTATCTTACCCTATGACCTTTGTCACCCGGCAGACCCGGAAGTCCATCAAATCCTCGGTCTCCCTGTAAAATTGTAATCGTATTACCATCAGATCCTCATTCTGGAATAGGACTCTAACTTTAATGTCAAGTTCACTTCATATCAAGAAATTTTATATTAAACTGTGATACTACTAAGGATAAAGTGGCATAAATGATGTGCATACGGAGTTATAAAGTCCTGACCTTAGACCCAGGTTCTCCTGGCATGCCTCGTCCTCCATCCGCACCTGGACGGCCCTGAAAATGCCCAAAGCAAAGTTAAGCAAAGGAAATCTAATAACAGTAAGTACAAACATTAACTGATGGCTGAAGTTACAACTCAAGATACAAAAGGAAAAATAGCCATACCCTCTTTCCAGGCTTTCCTGTTGGACCAGGTGGACCTTGGACACCTCGAGGACCCTATAGGAAAACATTTACATCACATTGCAGAAATCTTGATCCATAAAGTCAAAAGAGATGGTTTTAGAAACAGATGTACCCTATGATCTTCTGTAAATATTTAAGCACAATAAAATCTTTCCAATATAAAATTTTGACAAAGCAGGTCATAAAAGCAATATTTCTAAAGTGGTTTTCATTAAAAAAAGAACTATATGACTATATTGCATAATGTTTTATGAAGATGTGAATGCATCCAAACAAAAGAAATATAACGATATACTTTTAAGCCTTCATGATCAATTACTCATTTCCTTCTCAGGAGATGGTTCTACATAGCAATCACTGGGCTCCATCAACACTGGCATTTTATTCTCTTTCCAAGCCTTTTCCAATCACCTTTCCTTTCATTATTTAAATGTCTCCTCCTAGATGACTCAACTCTCAATCCACTGAACACATTGTGTTTAATCACCTCTGAGGCACAGTGAAATCTCCTATAACATTATTATCCGTTAAAGTGTTCAACTAAATCCGCTATAAGTAAGTATATCCTTGTGCAACCATGCACAGTGCCTGGTGCATGACTCTTCAGCCATCCGCACAGTCAGGGATGATTATTTTCTAACTGGAAATATGCACTTGCAAAACGACAGGTAAAACTGTTTGTTCTGGAACTGTAAGGATAAGACCGTTTAATAACTGGAAGTCAAAAATTATAGGTTAAAGAAACCATTGGAGAGGAGTCTATCATGAATCTTGCCAGGATGGAAGAAAATGTATTCCAACACAATTGCTACTATATTTTGTATCCTTAATTAACTAATTTTATTCTATGAGTAAGTGACCAGGTGTATGTAAGGGTACATGCATATGCATGAGTCTACAAACTGCTTTCATGCATATGCATGAGCTGCAATCCTCCACGGGCATACACATGAGCCTGTGGACTTCAGAAGAGGGCATCTGGGGCTCTAGAACTGGAGTTGCAGGTGGTTTTTAGCAGTCACGTGGTGCTGGCAACCAAACCTGGGACTTCTGAAAGTAATGTGCTTAACTGCTGAGCCATCTCTCCAGCTGTGCAATATGGACAGTCTTTAATGAAAAGTATCCCCTTTAACATCACCTACCTCTTTGAACTTTAAGAATCAAGAGAGACTGTATGTCCTAAAACCCTGTCATCACACACATTCAGACTCATAAATTCTGGAAAAAGATGTACACATATAGCTTTACAAACTTCACGAAACAATAAACTTCCATGATTTCTATGTATTTTAATACTTTCTTAAAGTTCCCAGTGAATCAGTGTTTTCCTTCCTTTGCAAAGCAACATTTTGTTGCTGTTGTTGTTTTATTCATTTAGTTGGTTTTCGTTTTTTATTTAGTTTTGTTTATTGAGACAAGGTTTCTCTGTGTAGACTTGGCTATTCTGGAATTCACTCAGAGGACAAGGCTAGTCTCAAAGTAAAAGATGACGGCTAGTGGTGGTGCATGCCTGTATAGCAATGCTAACTAAGCATTCAAAGCAAGGCTACCATATTGTGAGCTAGTTAAATATTGTTACCAATTTTCTTTGGGCTATGTCCCCAAAAGTTGTAGTGTCTACAAAATGGACTATTTATCAACAAGAAAATAAATGTAGTATTGATGTACTCAAGTATGAACATGAGACCTTTCCCTGTATCAAAAGAGCTAATAATAGAAGATGATTTTAAGGTATTATTTTATTTAATATATTTTTTTCTGGAAAATGTACAAAATTTCATGATAAAGAATAGACCAGTGGTTGCCAGGTATCCGTGGGTTAAACAAGGTTCTAAGTGCAAAGGGCCAATATTAGAAAATTGTTTGGTGTCTTTTGGACATGATATAATGTTGCACTCATGAATGAACTCGTAGCCAATGTGGTTGCCTGTACACAATCAAGCATTCAACATGCTAGGATGGAGTGACCATCACTCTTAACTGAGGACATTGTGGGAAAGTAGAGTAGGTTTTCTTCAAAAGTATAACTCCTATTAGCTCAACCATGTTCCAGCAGATGACCCATGCCCATGAGTATATGAACAGCCCAAACTGGAGTAAATGGTGTGTTTAAAAAATAAAGAGTAATAGATAGATAGATAGATAGATAGATAGATAGATAGATAGATAGATAGATAGAAAGAAAGAAAGAAGAATCAGGTTGGGGAAGTAGGAGGGTGGGAGTGGGCATGGGTCATAACAGGAAGAGGAGCTGGGAATAAATATGACTGATCTACCTCACTTGATATTCTTTCTTTCTTTCTTCTTTTAAATTTTACACACTAGCCCCAGTTAGGCAGCCTTCATGAGACAACATTCTAAGTTTACTCTCTGTAGAACCACAGGCTCCAGGAAGAAGGAGAGTACCTTGGAACTCAGGTGCAATTGCCTCTCTATCCAACAGCCTCATGTAAATGCCATCTATTTACAAACCTGCTAGGTTCACAATTTAAATGTTGTTTAAGTAGAAAACTAATAGAAAGCCAACAAACTATCTGGAATATAGTCAATAAAAACCATGTTTTGGGCTGAAAGGTAACATAAATGCATTCTTTACTCTTAGCATTTCAACTGTCTTACTACATAAATATAGATGATTAAAAAAATGATGGAGGAAGGTCATTGGTTAATAAAGGAACTGCCTTGGCCCATTTTATTGGTTAGAAGATAGGTGGGAGGAGTAAACAGAACAGAACGCTGGGAGGAAGAGGAAGTGAGCTCAGACTCCACAGCTCTCCTCTCAGGAGCAGACACCTCAGGGAGACACCATGCCCTGCTCCTGGGCAGACACACGCCATGAAGCTCCGACCCAGGATGGACTAGGCTAGAATCTTCCCGGTAAGACCGGTTCTCACAGATTATTAGAGATGGGTTGATCGGGATGTGAGAATTAGCCTGTAAGTGCTAGAGCTAAAGGGCCAAGCAGTGTTTAAAAGAATACAGTGTCCGTGTAATTATTTTGGGGCATAAGCTAGCCGAGCAGGCAGCCGGGGTGCTGGGGACGCAGCCCCACCGCTCTTATTACTACAAAAAAAGCAAAAGAAGAAGGCAAATTATCGTTTCTTACCTGCGGACCAGGATCTCCACTCTCACCTTTGGCTCCAGCTGAACCAGGACCCCCCTGATGAGAAAAGTAAAACAGAAAACCATTAATTTATGTCAGCTAAACTCTTTAATTCACTACGTTCACTCAAAACAAATGAACGTGTTTTGTTAGTCAGTTTGATCTTCCTAATGCAGTGAGCAGTTCAAGACCTGCGCTAGTGTGTCTCTCAAAGGCATATCAAGTGCATGCCGTTTAAACTGCATATAAAGCACTACATTCCATTCACAGATGAACAGATGCCCTCTTTTAAGTCACACTGAAATTTTCTTTAAATTTTTTACCATGACAAACATTGCCTGATAAACAAGGTTTGAGTAACCAGTGAACTGCAAAGTAGTATTTTGGTAGTGTATGTTCACGGAGTCGGAGTCAGGCGAGCTCTGAGTTCATTCACACAGTAAGGATTTTGGAAACTTGATTCTTTTATAGACCTATATTTCTCATGTCTTATATTTAACAGTAATAAACTACTTCAGAAAGATGCTACTGTTATCATTATAATTATTGTGAAATAATGATGATGCATTTTCCTCATATCATTTTGAGTTTTCCTCATAAAAATAAACCATTATAACAAATAATGTTTACAAATGTTCATATAATTTAAATAGCAAAATAAAGGCCTGGTAGACTAACTGGAAAGGGAAAATTAATTGCTTTATGAAGGAGTTGTGTAATTTAAGAATATATACTAGGTCATCCATACTATCTAAAGCTTTAGAATATTAAAATTTATATGGCTGTCATAGTTTACTTAATGTGTTCATAAGTATTCTGATTTATTGAAATCAGTATACAAATTATTAAACTAAGTTACATCAAAATAAAAGAAACAGTGAAAATTTGCTAAGCCGAAAAGCAACTTTTGAGAACTCCCTAGTGGTTTTGGAGCAAAGTAACTCTTATATGTCTCACAGGAAAGCTAAGATCTTAAGTCAAACATATTTTTAATTTTTTTAATTTATCAAGATCACTTCAAAACTTCTAATAAAAAACTCTTGCAACTTATTTCCTGTAAAAATGAAGATTCTGCATTAAATTATATTATCAATCATTAAACTGAATAGAATTATAGAGTGGTCAGTTTATTCTTAATTAATTGACTGTGTTATCCTCTGTATATATGCATAACTTGCTCAAAAGATTGTAGTTACATTCTCCTACCCTTAACCAAGATTATCACTTAAATGATGGGAAAAAACATGAACAGGAATATCCTTTCCACCCTCCTTTCTATCCCAAAATGTGGTAAGATGTTACATTTTCCCGATGAGTTTGTACATTTGTATCACTAACATGCAAATAAAATTCATTTCTTCTTAAGGGACTCACTGAATTTTTTATTTCTTGTGTTTGGAAAAGCAGAACAATAAGTGATGGACATTTGATAATCTGTTCAATATGTATATAATTGAAATTCTCTTGAATATGTAATCTGAACATTTTACAGAGGAGTATATTCCAAAAATTATGTAGCATATAAATTTAAAGTTAAAGGAATTATAAATTCATGAAAATTAATAACATCTTCACTTTTATTTTGATATATTGATGTATTTAGTAGTTTATTTAGTCTTTACAGTACAGGGCCTCATACATGCTGGACAAGCAGTAGTTCTGATCAATATCTCCAGCTCTTGCTAATGCTTTTGTTTTTAAAGTATTTACTTTACTTTTCTTTCATCGCTATGCATGTGTCTGTGTGTGCACTCATGTAGCCAGGTACACCAGGAGGTAAGAAGTAATAGTTGGATACCCTGAATCTTGAGCTATTGATCAAACCCAGTGTGCTCTGGGAACAAGACCGGAAAATTTTGGAAGAATAGCAAATACTCTTAGCCAGTGAGCCATCTTTCCAAGCTCCCTAAGTCTTTCATTTTGAGACAGAATCTTCTTACATAGCTAACCTGGTCTCATCTTGTTCTATAACCCCAGGAAATAATGAGCATCCAATCTGCTTACCACGGCCTCTTGAATACCTGGGGTTGCAGATTTGAGTTGGAATGGATTGTAACAAGGGTATGCACAAAATTTATGAATAAAACTAGCTGCTACACTACTATTCTCAATGAATATTATAATTCAATTGTAATTAGAAGAATATATACTGAGTATGCTATGCTGTATTTTTTTCTGGGTGAATTTCTGGCTTCTTTATCAAAAATCGGGAGTCCATAGATAGTGGATTTATATCTGGGTCCTTAATGCGATTCTATTCATCAATCCATTCATCAATCTGTCTATTTTGATGGCCATTTTTGCTTATTAATCCTACTAATCTCTGAACTTGGGACATCTTCCTATCTTCTTTTGTCTTCTAACTGTGAAAAATAATGTTTCCCTTATTTCCTTCTCAGTCCATTTTTCATTTGTATATAAGAAGGCTACTGTTTTGTGTGAGATTAATTTTCATTCCAGTTATGCTGCTGAAAGTTTTTGCCACTTGTCAGTTTTCTGATGGAGTTTTTAGTGTCACTTATATATACTACCTTACCATCTGCAAAAAAAAGATACTTTGATTTTGTTCTTTCCAACTGAGGAAAGAAGAGGAATACAAAATTCACCTTAGTGAAAACTCTAATATATAATTAACTTTCAAGAATTTAAATGTAAAATTGCATTTTAATAATTAAATAGAATGAAAATAAATTATAAATATGGTTTGATTAACAGATATGTGACTTTACTATATGTTTTATTCTCTCTAATTTGATGAGAGCTTTCATAAAATCTTCTGATTAGAATTATTAAAAATTAAACTCAGAATTTTTTAAAAAGGAATCACTATAAGTCATGTATAATAGGTTTGCTAGCCTGAGGTATGAAGAGGATTTGGAAGATGATGTGGGATGTCATATTAGTAGGAAATTTCTAACATATATTTTATGTAACCTACCACAGGACCTGGTCTTCCAGTTAGACCCATTGGGCCAGGTGGACCTCTCAGAGCAATCTAGAAGATAAAGCACACCAGAAACACTTGCTTAGTATATATGGTAACACAAGAGTCATTTGACATGATTTCCTTATGTAGTGCATAACTAACATAGTAGACAGATGGGATGCATTATCTTTAGACATGATAACAGAAATGTTAAATTAGGATACTAGAAAAGCTGAAACACAGAACACAACGAAAAAATACTTGATAGATGTTAAATGAGTTTGTTGTACTGACTGTAAAGACATTATTATATCATAGTGATGGTATTAGTGAGCATAAGTGACTCTCTCAACCCTCGTTTGAGGAGCTTCTTTTTTCAGTAGAAGGTGACTAACACAGAGACACACAACTTGACAGTGTGCAGAGAATGCGGGACTGAAGAGTGGTCAGCTAAAGGAGACATCCATAGCACACCTCTCCTCACTCAGAGACCAAGGCAGAAGAGGCAGAAAACATGGATGGCGCAGTGATTTCTGGGCACAACAGGACAGTTGCACATACGAACTGAGAGCTAAAATGACAGTGTGCTAAAAACCTGCACAAAATCAAGCCAAACAAAACTGAAGCGTGGACTAGGGGGTTCACTGGCAGCTTTCTTCAAGGAAATGGCCCAACTGAGTGACCCATGCTCAGGGAGATGGGCTGACAGGCATCAGACTGTCAACACTAAATGAACTTAGTGGGTTTACAAAATGAACACCCAAAAGTACAAGAAGACAGTGATGGTAGAGCTAGTGGAGAAATTGGAAGGGAGGGAATGTGGGGTTTAGGCAATTATGCCTCAGAGAAATGATCAATCAGCAAAAAGAAGAAAAAGAAGACTAAACAAAGTTTACAGCCTCAAAGTGTTTGTAGCTTCAAATGATTGCCTTACGTTTTCAAAACAATGAAAACAATGCAATTTTTAAGAAAATATAGAAATAATCAGTTATTATAAATATTTTAACAGACATAGTATGTCTAACTAATTTACACATGTTCTCTCTCTCTCTTTCTCTCTCTCTCTCTTTTTTTTTTTTTTTTTTTTTTTTTGGTTTTTCGAGACAGGGTTTCTCTGTGGTTTTGGAACCTGTCCTGGAACTAGCTCTTGTAGACCAGGCTGGTCTCGAAACATATTCTTATCATAATTCAACATCACATAATCAAATAACAAGCTTTTGAGATGAATAATAGTCTTAAAGACATAAATAAATATTAAAAATGAATTAATACTTTTACTTACATATTCAGTATTTAATCATATGTATATTATGAGGGTGAATAAAAAGTTACCTTAGACATGATTCAGATAAGTTATCATATTCATAACAATCCTAAATCCCACATTTACTTTCTTCTTTGATTATAACCAGAAGAATATCAGCATATCAGAAGGCATAAAATGACTTCTGATTCTTTCCTTGCTATTGTCTGAATTTTCATATGCACAACCTACTAGCTATAAAGCTAGTAGTATAAAGCTAAAACAAACAAAAATAATTATCTGTTTTATAAACATACTTCTTTCATACTGTGTTCTCAGAGTTATTGCCATAATCATTGGCTCACACCTTAGTAGAAAAAATCAAGATGTGAAAGAGAAGGAACATAGATATTGATCTTTTAATATTCTGTTTAAAACAAGAATACTGTCAGAATTACTGTGGGAATACAGAGGTCATTTGTTTAATATTAAACTAGTAAATATCACTACTGTAAAGATTAATATACTTTTAGTATTTTTTCATTTAAATCCATGTGATGTTTAGAAACACTATTCCATGGACCTACAAACCATCTTTGATAAGTCACGAGATCATGTATTTAACATCCCTCACCCGAGCCTGCTGAAGAATCGCCTGAGCTTGAGCTTCCTGTGCAGAGACGACTGGTCCTTTGGAGCTGTCGCCCCCATAGCGGAACTATGAGAGGATAATGCAAACTCAAAATTAGCCTTTGACAAACTTATGGAATTAGGTTCTTTAACCATTAGACTAAAAGTTAATTAAAAGTTTAATATTTATAGAAGTCCAAAGACACTTCATAATGACACACACATACAAACTTACAAACACACACACACACAAATGTGTGTAAGAGAGTGCAATTCTTTCTCTAACTCACACACAGTTATGTATAATACATTTTGTCATTTTCAAAGAACTATAAATCACTTGCCAATTTCAAATATTATATTTTTGATATTCTTTTTAAAAATGTCATTCTTTATTTAATCAATGGAAACGCTACCCACTCTATCAATTCATCCATAAGATTTCCAAGTATATTAGATTCAGTAAAAATTATAGCTGTAGTTCTCTTCTGGTGACCAAAGCTTTTAAAATCTTCAAGAAGACAAAGAAAATATGAATGTCTTTTTCATCTACCCATAATCAGACATTATTAATACTATTATTACTACATAAAATTCTTAAATGCTGTCTTAATTTTTAACTTGATAGCCTGTTTGAGTCAATTTTCCACTCCACATAATTATTTCTTTGAATTTTATTATACTAAACCTAATAAAAAACATTTTTCAGAGCTGTGTGGCAAATAATTGATTTACAAGGGACTCAATATTAAGATAAAATAACTTTTGAGTAATGATGACACTAAAAGTTTCTTCAAAAAGCGTCAATGGTAGTCAATACTAGGGGAAAACATACACTAATGTGTTAAATAGCCTATTGTTAATCCATAAATAAGGATTTACCATGTCAGAAAGATTATGCAAATTTCACCAAATGAAGAATTATTGGACAATTAAAACTGGTTTAGTGTAGAGATAGATATTTATTTACTAGAGTTCTATTCATTAAAATGCCTCTACTTTCAAGGGATCTTGATTGCCCGTATTCCCACATTACAGAAATGTTTCTACTCAAATTATTCAATTACAGTATTTTTTTGGTTACATAATTAGAAGATATCAAATTATCTTAATAAAACACTTTCTAAAACATACTGGTAACATGAGCATGGTTCCTGGTGGTCCAGGTAGACCATCAGCCCCTGGTAAGCCAGGACGTCCTGGAGGGCCCTAATAAGGAAACAAAGAAAAGCAAGCAATTAGTGCAATACATTATGGCCAAGAATCTGAAATTGCTGTGTATGCACCACCCATTCTGAATCTAATAATATCCTTTATGTGCACACATATACACAGTATTTTATCATATTGTACTAGTTGCAAAGAACTCAAATATTGCATGGTTACTAATGAACAATCAAACTAAAATGCTAATTATGTTCAAAGTTGGTTTACATCTTACAACTGCATATGAAGCCTTCCTATATATTCTGGAAGGGTATCAGTGTCATGAAAAAGTGATAGTTTAGGCTCCTACAGTTGAAAACAGAATTAACTAGACAAAATTTGAATAAGTATTATTTAATAGACACTTAGGCAATATCTATTTAATATATAATATTAAATGTTGGCTATGTTTATATTCATGATACATTAATTATCCTCTTTACAATAGTTAATTTATTAGTATAATCATTAAGTGTAACATAACATTAACATTAAATTTGGTTATTACTAACTTAAAATTGTGTTATCAGTAAAAGGAAACTTACTTTTATATAGTCAAATCTTATTTAGTAAAAGCAGGATCAAATTATAAAAATTAATAACTAGATGCAAAGGATGCAATTCAAACTCTCAATTAAAGTGATTTGTTAAATAAATAGCATATTGAGGGCTGTGAGAAATACGTCATTGGGTAAAGTGCTTGCCAAGCAGACATGAGGATTTGAGTTCAAATATCCAGCTCCCACACAAATACCTGACTAACATGTCAGTTACTGGCCTGTGATTCTAGAACATTGGAAGTGGCAGATGGAAACAATATCTTGGCCAAGATTGCCTGCAAACTCTGGGTTCAACGAGAGAAACTAGTTCAAAATATAAGATGGAGGAGATTGAGAAAACACCACATCAACATCTATTTGTACACACTCACTGACACACATGTTCATGCACACACACAGCGCGAACATGTACATGTGCCCACAAACATGTGAAGACAGATACATGAATGCACACATTGCTCACACACACATTAAATAAATAAGTAAACAAGCATTTCCATCAAGCTAAATATCTGAAATTAAACAGAGGAGGATTAAAATAATGGCTATCTACAGGAAGATCAAGAAGAAAAGTCTTGAAGTCAAATTTGAAAAACCAAGTGTACTCTAACTGTTCGTGTGCATAAGGGAGTTGACAATAAAATTGGCTTACTAATGATATTGTATGAATTCTGAATGAATTCTATAGAAATTCTTTATGCCACTTAAACATGTCTGAAAAGTTAAGCAACACCAAATTTGCAGAATTCTTACCCCCTCTCCCCAACAAAAGAAAGGCAACATGTTAAGCTGAAGGATAAATTAAAGTCTGCATGCTGCACAGTAGTAACGGGACATCCCTTCTTCACTTACCCTATCACCAGGGTCACCGGGGGGCCCAGAAGGGCCTTGTTGACCTGGAGGACCCATTAGACCCTGCAGAGAAAAACAGGATCAAAAGCAACTTCTTGACTTATTAGTATGCAAGTAAAGGAATTCCCCTAAAAATCAAAAGGCGCTTCATTTGTATTTTATAAATATACATTTGACTCCCAAACAACTGCCCTACTTGGTTTCTTGTAAAAACGTGACATAAAGGAAACAGCTCTGTAGCCAGCACAACTGCTCCTCTATGAGGCTGTGCTCAGGGTGGAAGCAGAAGCCAAGCGAAACAGGAAGGGAGAATGAATGAAAGTTGCTGTTGTGGAACCTGGTGCCCAGCTCCGCCTGAAGAAATGGCTGTTCATAAGACTAGACCTCAAAAATGTGGCTGGAAAGCTGAACAAAAAAAGCATTTAGCTTGTCAGCATTTCAACATATTTTTTTGCCATCACTTAAAAGCAACAATGTCATATATTTTTTGACAAAAATTTCACATCTCACACAGGCACATGTACATGTGCACAAATATAATATATAAAGAAAGAAAAAAATTCGAAATTTATCATCATTTTTATAGACAAATGAAAAACAGGTCAAGTCTACCAAATCCTGAACTTGACAGTTTTCCTCTAAAAATCAAATCAGTCTAAAATATAAACAAGTCAACTATATGACTGAAATGTTACATTCAGTAATTTTGAAAAAGAAGATTACAAATCATTTCCATACCGCTGGTCCTGCTGGCCCGGGTGGTCCTTCAACAAGCATTCCCTGCAATGAAAAATCACCAAGTAACTTTAGCCTTTCCACTGACTGTATGAGCACACTAGACATTATGATTTTTAAAGCAAAACCTGAGTTCATATTATACAAACCACTTAAAATATTTTGTATGGGAAAATGGAATCATTTAAAATGATAGAAGACATAATTCTTACAATCAGAGAACCTACTAACTAACTGAAAGTCAGGTAAGTATTGAGACAGTTAACATTAGGGAGGAGGAAGGATGTAGTAGAGTCAGGATAAAAGTGCGTCTGTGCAGGGTGCAGCAGCGATGTCTGACCAAGCTCTTCCCTATCACTTCGATAATTTCTAACAAAACAAAATAAAACAAACAAGAAACAACAAAAACAGGAGCTCAGTAACATTTTCTATTTTAATGGATGAACTGGTGTATGAATCAATGAAAGGAATGATACCCTAAACACTTTAATTCCAGAAAACTATATTTCTCTGTGTTTACAGAAAGAATAACAAGTGAACAGTTAAGCATACAAGTCCCATTTCTTATGCATTGCTTTTCGCAAGTTGCTGGTCAAGGAAAATTGTGAATATTAAAATTGCTTCTAGAAACAATATCTTGAGAGTTCATAGAATTAATACAAATAAAAAGAGCAATAATTTGGGGTAATAAACACGTGACTGCACATAATCATGCAAATAAACATAATGAAGTTTTAGAGAACATTCTCATCTTGTAATTTCACACAAGAACATAATACATACTGACCACACTCACTGGTCCCCTCCTTAGCATTCCAGTCCACCTGCTTCACACAAATCTCTCTCGCAAGTTCATTTCTATTCAGTTTATTTTATTATTATATAATGTATTTGGATCAAACAGTAAATTTCTAATAAAGTAATTATATAAATCATACAGTAAAATCATACTAAGAAATCACACATGAAACAGCTAAAGTCATGATATTTCAACAAACAAACATCTGAAACTAGAGGAAAAGATATGTAAATTCGGATTTCAAAATAAGAGAAATGAACCAGAAAAATATCAGCTACTTTCAAAATGTAATACTCCATAAATGTATATATTTTTTATTTTATTGAAAATTTGCTTTTCAGAAAAACTGCCCATTCAACTATTTATGTTAAATTAGAAATATTATAATTATCATTGAAAATGCATGGGTATTACACAATGACTTTTGGTGATGGTAGTTCATAAATTAAACAGTTTAGCAATTTCTGAACATATTAAACACACTTACAGGTTCAACCACAGCCGGTTCCCCCTTCTGCCCTTTCTCTCCATATGCACCATGGCCATTAATCTATTAAGTGAAAAATAAAAAAAAAAATGTGGTCAAAATACCTTTCAATAAATGAAGGAATTTTTCAATTTTTAAGAAAAAATAATTTAACCATCTAGCAACACTTAAAACAACACTTTCAAATGTTATCATTTCACAAAAGAAACATTAAAAATATCAATACTGCCAAATCCACATGAACACTGTTTGAGTACGAACAAATCATTACTTCTTTCAGTTTGTGTTACAAAAACTTAAATGCATTTGTATCCTCAAAAATGCTCTAAGACATTAGAAATGTCACCAAATCAAATGTAGAAAGTAATCTAAACTAAAAAAAATTAGAGCTAGTGTTCAGAAAGATAATGACAAAATTATAAAAATGTATCAATAATGAGAAATTTGATTTGAGGTACAATTCTATTTACAATATTTTAAACTGAAGACTGCAGTGAAAGCCCAAGACACATAGCCGGGCGATGGTGGCGCATGCCTTTAATCCCAGCACTCGGGAGGCAGAGGCAGGCAGATCTCTATGAGTTCGAGACCAGCCTGGTCTACAAGTGCTAATTCCAGGAGGCTCCAAAACCACAGAGAAACCCTGTCTCGAACAAAACAAAAAGCCCAAGACACAATAGCTGTCAACTCCCACTCTAGAAAAATCCATCATGGCTATGTAGCTATGATCAGTGTCCACAACTGACATAAGAACTCAACTCCATTTTAAACCTGAAAACACATCAGAATGAACACAGACACATCCCCAAGACACAGACAGGGCACAGAGCCTCATGCTGACTTACACTTGTTTCTGTAAAATCAGTTTCTGCTGGGACACCTGGGCCAAATTCTTCATTAGGGGAGGTTGTTGTCCTTTCTTCATATTCCTTGTATTCATAAAAATCATATTCGCCTAAATCTCCATCTACCGGCAGATCAGAGTCCCTGCCGTCTATTCCTTTGTTTCCATACAGAACATCCTCAGAAATGTTTCTCTGGACATCATAATCCTCTCCAATTAGATACTCTTCAGTGAAACCTTCTTCAACTGGATTTGGCTATTCAGTTAAGTTGCAGGGAATTGGAGAACAGGAAGTTGACTGTTAGCAAAGCAAGGCAAGCATCTGTGACTACAGCTTAATGGCGTGTGACCTGAAGAGCGCTGACTACTCAAGCAAGACCAGAGCCTGGGAAGAATCTGCTGAGTACCGCTGAAAGAAATATACTTGTACATACACTGATATGTACAAAGAAATATTGCTTTCAAAGCACCTTCCCCCACCAATGGCAAACATTCACACGGCGTCAGCACGTGTGTTTACTCTCACTTAAGGGAATGTGTTTTTTAGTGAGATCACTTTCGAGTGTAAGATCTGAACAAATAAATCAAGCATAAAGCTAAATATTTGCTTAATTTTCACATATTATTGGATAATATGGTAAAGCATATCTTTATTACAAAGATGCGTCATGTAATTCGATACTCAGTCCCGTCAGTTAAACATTAGTACCAATGGGAAATATTCTTCCATTAGAAAGTGCCATTATTATCATGCTCTATGATTGTAATCAAGTTCAAATTAAATAAGGAACATTTACAAATTTGTTCTCAAAGACAGACTGAATATAGATAGTAGAGTAATATATACTAAATAAGTAGTAGTATAGAAAATTATGAGAATGAAAAGACATGTAAATTCATTACTGTAACATTACTGTGTTAAGTGTAAAAAAAGTTCAACATCATAAAATAGTACTCTTAAATATGGAACACATACTGCTGCAAAGAAGTTTCATCTCCCCTATAATGAAATCATGTTCTTAGCACTGAAGTAGAAGACCCGGAATGAATTTAGATAAGAAAGTCAACATGTTGAGCTGTTGTAACATCTCATAAGACAACTAGGACAAGGTAAATTTAAAATCTATTCACACTCTAAATACTTATAACTCTAAAGAATGTTTTTGTATTATAATTATATTTCATTGGGACAAATATAAGTTTAAAATAATTAAATTGCTTACACTTACCTAATGCTCATTCACTGAATAATAATATAAATAATAGGAGGAAAATATTTAATGGTAATTAACTGAATTTTTATTGATTGTTATTTTATGATTAAAATATATATGTAATATAAAATTTAAGAGGACCTAATCAGACCTACCTATCTTGGAATACTTTCATGGAAAACAATCAAATGCATAAATAATATTATTTTAATCATAATGAACATTAATATTTTAAAGATATTTTAAAATTTAAACAGTTATTGAAATCTAAAAATCCTTGCTGTCATCAGAATGAACAGTGAGTGTTCCCATGCAATAAGAAGCTAATTGTATCGGCTGTTGATACAATTCTCACACCAGAGGATTCTTCTCTTGGAAGGATCCTGCTGTGAATACTCTTCATAGGATGTTACAGAAGCTTGCTCAGCTGTAGGAGCGATACAGAAAATGATAGTAGCCGATTCAGTTTGGTGATGATAGAATTTGCATGACGCAAAGTGCCATGTAAATCCTGAATTGACATCAACTGTAAATGCAGAATGTTTAGTACTCACGAACTAATGACTCTGTTTCTCTAAGAATGACAACTCAAAGTTCTCAGTAACTGAGATGCTTCTCCAAGAAAAATCCATCCAAACGTTACATATTTTGAAAGCCACAGGGTGATTTTTGCTGCCTTAAGTGGATTACCTCATTAGATCCTGATAAGCGCCTAGGAGACTCTGTCTGGTAAGTTTCCATTGTTCCGTAATTGTAGTCTTGAAAATCATCCACAATATTTGCCTGATGATAAATTCAGGAGAAAGAGAGTTAGGAAATTTGCAAAGTAACCTCAAGTACATGAAAATCACGAATTAATTGAATTAGAGTGTTAGCCAAATTGGAATTGGTCTAATTGGGTTAAGACTAAGACTCATCAGAGATCTTCCATCACATCTAGGAGAGATCTTGATTGCTTTTTTTCTGACTACCTGGACCCCTAGTTTGGCATTGGCTGTTGCTGGGTAACGCTTCTTCTTCTTGGATGCATATTTTTCAGATTTGGGGGATGTGAACTTTTTAGACTTTTTCTTTGAGCTAGTGGTCAAAGTCCTCTTCTTCTTTGTGTAATTGGATTTCTTTTTCTGTAAAATGTCATGAAAGACGGAATGGAAAACATGTAATGAGAAAGAAAGCAAAGACCACGGACGAAAGGGAGGAAGTGCAGATGTCAAAATGGTCAGCAATCCTCAGGGCAGCCTCTGTTGAGTCAAATCCATGATTAATTCACAGAAGTCCGAGACAGGTATAGGGTGCATCTGAGGAAGGACAGAGTGGAGCATCACACACAACAGACAGTTGGGTTTACCTCTGATTGGGCTATTGTTTCTTCAGTGACAGTGGGTGTCTCTGTTATATATTCAACCTCTTTATAGTCTGATTCTCCATACTCATACTCGATTATATCCTCGGGAGCATACTACGTCACAAAGGAAACAATATTGGGCAATTTGGTTAGTTGCAAGTAATATTATTAACAGAGTGAGATCATCTGCTTAACGTTTACTCAGAGTAAATGTTAAGAGAGATCTGGGATTAAACACGCATATTATTCTATTGTACATAGAATCTAATGACATTGGAGTTATCAAGCAAGCTTTTTAAGAACAGAACAAGTGGTTAGGGCTGTGAAAAAAAATAAAAGTTTTGAATAATGATTCAAACTTTTATTAAAGAGTAACTATTAATTCAAAGATAGGATTATTGTTATGGACATGGTTGTTAAATATCCAGTCTAATTTTGATTCATCAAAATCTGCGGTGAAATATCTCCCTATAAAAATAGTAATTTCTCTGGGGCTGCAACTAATCGGACAAGCACTCAGCAGGCACTGGATTCGAACACAAGCATGGTGAAGATAAGACTAAAAAAGACAGTGGTTCAATAAGTATGCTTTCTCAATAAATAATATGGTGAAAAGTAAAAACATAAAGAACAGTCTCTTGAAAATATGAGATGTCCACATCTCTCATGGGAAACTGGAAAATATACGTGAAGTATATATGACTGTATTTGGAAAATATAGACTTAAAATTTGTTCCCAATTCTCTCATTTTCTTTAACCCAGTGGTTCTCCATTTTCCTAATGCTGTGACCCTTTCATACAGTTCCTCATGCTGTAGAGACCCCCAACCATAAAATTATCATTGATAATTCATAACTGTAATTTTGCTACTTCTGTGAGTCATAACATAAATATCAGTGATAGCCAATTGTCTTAGGCATTGTGAAAGGGTCATTTTACTTCTACCTGCCTGTTGCTCTAAGCTAAAGTCTAAATGAACATGAGAACTCCTCAAGTATTACATTTTCAAAGATAGGTATACGTCAATTAACAAATCATTTCCATCATTGTTATTATTTTTCTGCTGGATTTAGTGGCCAATGTTTACAAATCTTAAAAATTTGAACTAAATTTACAACATTGTACCTTAGATATTTCTGTAATAAAAATTTAATTGGGGACCAAGTGTGTTTCCCAATATCAGCCACAACCTATTTATGGGATGAGGAGGAGGACAGTGTATTCATCTACAAAGCTATCTTTATGAAAATTTTAACTTTTGTTTTTAATATTTAGAATGTGTATAGAAAACACACTTAAATACCTTTGGTACCTATATGAGTTAAATAAAATATCGACAGCTACTAGAAAAATTTCTGTCTCTCTCCATATATAATATATATACATATATGGAAAAATCTATGTATATATAAAAACATACATACATATGGAAAGTTTATAAATAAAGCATATATATAGAACATACTTATATAGAGAGTATATGTTTCTAAATATAGAGATCTATATATACACAACAAAATTCTATATATACTTCATATACATAAATATATATTATATGCAGATATCACATATGTATATCCTATCTATACATAGAGACCATACATGTATGTCTGTATGCATATATGTATATGAATATATGTATATGCATATGTATATATATATATATATATATAGAGAGAGAGAGAGAGAGAGAGAGAGTCCTCAATCTGGCCTCAAACTTGCTGTGTACCCAAATACGGCATTGAGCTCTTGATATTTATGCCTCCACCATGCAATTTCTTGGTTACAAGTATGTAACCACCATGTCAGACATTTATGTAAGTATTAAGTAAGAACAATGCACCAAAGAATAATGCTTCTGTAGCTACCATCACTCATGTGAGAATATAAAATATTGAGTATACATATGACTGGCTTAAAATAAAATATAAAAACCAAGAAATATTTGCAGGTCATTTTTTGTTTACAGTTTTAAATCTAATTAAATTATACAATAAAAACTAAATAATACAATAAAATACAAAATTATACAATAAAAATAAAAAACAATCAGTAAAACAATGAAAAGTTAGTTTTAAGTTTGATTATTAAGAGAGCATTTAGGCTAAGTTCTGGATATAAAGATGAATTTGTAAATGTTTGTCAATATTTATCACAGTAATTAATTTATGTCAAGTTTCTGGAAAAAAAAATGTCTTTCAATCTTCATAATTCTCTCTACTCCTGGATCTTTCTGCAAATTAGAACTGCCAGAATTCTCACAGGAGAAGTAAAGCAACTGGTAAGTATGCTTCATCAAGCAGTGGAACATATCTTTATCAGGGGATAACTCAAGAGTCAATCAAAAGGACTGCTCCTTGAAGTCTCATTATTTTACTACCTGCCTAGGCACTTCTTTAAAAAACAACAACACTATTTAGCATACATAAATGATTCTTTGTTTACATGAAGCTGTACAACATACTTTGGAGAATACATTTCACTTCTCACTAAGGAATTTTGAAATATCCTGAAAATAGGTATAGAGAAGTACTGGTTGTGATCAATGAAAAGTCCTGAAACCCTGGGAGGGGAAAATAAAATAGATTTTGCAGGAGGAATGGAGGTGGGTGTGTATGGAAGCACGCGAGGTCAGGTTGTGTAGTGAGATGAGAGGGAGAGAGGGAGTAGAGACATGGCTGGAATTGGGGACATTTGAGTGGTGGTGTAGAAACCTAGTGCAGTTGAAGCCTCCTGTAATGTATGGAGGTGATCCTAATGAGAACACCTAGTAGTGCAGAATATAGAGAGAGTCTCAGATGTCCATCTCTTGTATCTAAGCAAGGCTTCTAGGGATGAGACTGGGTTACATTCAATTGAGTTGTTGACTAAGGAGGGTTTCATAGAAATCCCCAAACAACCCAGGGTGTTGCTAGGACAAAGGGTTGATATCTGGAAAACTAAAAGTGGTACTCCATTGCTGAGGACAACATCTACACAAGTCATTGAACATAGAGAAGTCACGCTGGTGCCTACATGAAGCCGTCACCCTTATGTTCTGGTTTCTTTGGTACTGGCACAGGCTACACTAAGGAGAGGCATGGATACTAACCCAGTTACAAAACGTTTGATCTACAATCTGTCCTCTCTGCAGAATATGTTAAGGCAGTGGAGGAACAGAAGAGGTAGGAGTGACCAACCAGTGTCTGATTGACTTAAGATCCACTCTATGGGAGGAAGCCATATCCAACACTGTTTGAATATGAAAAGAAAAAGAAAAAAACAACCATATAGAGCTACAGAACGTTGATATCTAATTTCTTACAATTGCCTGTAAGTCAGGAAGAAAATTTAACATGATGAGAATATCCGAAAGAGACATAATCTTAATATCACTTATGCTTCTGTATCAGGCAATGTAAACCCACTGCCGAAGGAAAATGTTTGTTCTAAATGGGAATCTATCTAGAGAGTTCATCTCTCATTCCATGAGAGGATGGAACTACAGCATTAGCACACACAGATGAGTTTAGAATGGATTAGATGTGTTACGTGAGGGAAAAAGAGGTAGAAAAAAATACATATTTGAGTCACCTTACCTAGGGAAGTTCACAAATATATTAATGGAATATTAAACAATGTACTGACCCATGTTCCACACTACACTTTATGTTTAGACTTGAAAAGATGACATTGCTTTGATATTTTTTTAGGCAGACTACCTGAAAATTAACTAGGAAAATACACATTTAGTATATAATGACAAATTTAATGACTACCATTGAAAATTATAATAAAAATCGCTTATTTTTATTTTTTAGGATTAATATAAAATGTTTAATTTGTTCAAGTATAAGTGTAGCTAATTAGGGGGAGTAAGAGTAATTCTTCCTCAAAAAAATTAAACTAAAACTTTTCACTGTTGACACACTATTTTATAAACTGTCAATCATAGCTCCACAAAACACCCGCTTCTCTTCTACTAAGTAGAACCATGTATTTACTATAAAATTTTATTTTACTTATAAAGGTGGCAACTGTCAAATAAATATCATTAGTTTTGAATGCAGAAATACTGAGACACTTGACATATCAGCTATAGAGACTAACCCTAACATAATGGTTTTTCTCCATCGAAACCACCAAAACTATATTTAGTTAGTCATAAGGATATAAAAGAATAATTCACTTGAACAATATTCAAACAAAACATTCAAGTAATTTTCCTTAACTCTTTCATACTGGTCTTGCTGCTGGCTCTGAAAACTATCCTGATTTCAAAAAAGGTACTAATGTTAAATTGTGGAAAAGATTTGGACAACAGAATTCACTAGAATACATTACAAGCTAAAATACTGTGAAAATTTTGCAACTCTGAATTATAAAAACCAAAACATTTTGTATTAGTTATAACAATAAAACAAAATTGTCCATTTATTCTGAGTAGTATAAATTCAAAACATTGCATCAAATCGTGTAGATTTTAAAAGCAACATATACACTACTTGAGGTATTTTTAAAATAGACTTTTGATCTCAAAATTCAAATCCCCTTTCACAGTTTGAATCCCTTAGTTTTCAGAAAATAAATGTGAAAAGATAGTTTTCTCAGAAAATAAAACACCAATTGGTATCCAGGACCAATGTGTAGTCCTGGATAGGAGCAATCAGGTTGGATATGTATTTGAAAGAGAGTTGAGGGGAGTACATGGGAAAGCTAGGGAGGAGGAAAGGGAAGGTGGGAAATGTAATTATATAATCTCAAAAATGTTTTACATTATGTTAAAACAAAAACAATACTTCTAATATAAATTAAAGCACCAACTATTTCCGGTTTGATTTGTCTACTTGCCTATGAGAAAAGAAATATTTTTTGAAAATTAAAAGATAAATAAGCTTCTGATTATATAATAGGGCCTAAAATCTTCAAGACCAATATCAGTTTTTTTCTCTTCATTCAGTATGAAATACCAAAAGTCGAGAAATAGCCATTACACCATAAAACATGCTCTCCCCATAGTAAGAGGTTTTAACTGTGTAAAGCAAAGAGCTGAAATACAGTGTTAAGTAATTAACTTGAAAAAAGATAAAGTACTATATTCTTCTCAAAATATTCAAGAACTCTTAATTGAAAATATAGTTTAATTAAACTGGGTAAATATGCTTTAAATGGAGGTGACAGCCCCACCTCTGGACCTGAGGGCCTCCTGTGCCCTACATCCTCACCTCGTCTATCTGTGGCTCCTGAGCTTGAGCAGCAGCCTTCGATGATGAGTCACAGTCTGGACTGTAATGGTCACAGTAGTCATATGCTGCCTTGGGATCGTCCGTGATCAAGAACTGCTGAATATCGCCCTACAAAGAGTCAGACAAGGAGGTAGTCAAACATAGGCAAATACACAGGCCTTTGACATGCTTTTAAGGTCAGAGTAGCCTACATTCCAGTGTACAAAGAAGAGAAATTACTTAAATGCTTATCATTATAAAGAAAAGTCTTGTAAGACTGAGAAAATCATAATCAATTACACTGTTCCACCTTACTCTCTGCTATAAAAAATCTACTGTACATTAATCTTCCTATTAATATTCAGACTTACAGAATTCACAATTAAATATACATAGTAAAATACAAATGAAATACATGGGAAAAAACTGTACTTCAGTGGCTAAAATGTTGATTAGTTTACACTAAAATGTTATGGTTAGACAAATCTGGAATTATGTTCAGAAAAAGAAAATGTTCACAAACTACGATAAACACATATTATGGTAGAAAATATAGATAATAAAGCACAGATTTGGTACTGCTTGCTTACAGTGCTGTATTTTTTTTCTTAATTTGGACATGGAAATAACTATCTCATTATGTGGTAATGAATAGGTATTTTTCTTTTGCCATGTTAACTAGCTAGAACCTTCAAGTGTCTCAGAAGGTTTACTGTATGTAGAGGACATCTACTAATTTAAATCTTCTTTCTTGATGCATTGCCTCAGGATTAGTAATACAGGAGCTACGAGGACCTTTTTAGGTCTTTACTGGATTTACACACAGCTCTTCTCTCTAACCAGAGGGAAGCTGAACTCAGAATCTATTACATTTATTAAAGTAACTTCAAGTAATTTCATTTTGTTATTAACTTATAAGCTTGTGCTCCTAAAAACTCTTTGAACACACATATGTATATATGTATCTATGTATGTATGATAGAATGTATGAATGTATGAACAGATGTATGTATGATAGTATGCATGAACGTATGAACAGATGTATGTATGTATAATAGTATGTATGAACGTATGAACAGATGTATGTATGCATCTCTTTGTGCAGAGGCAGCACCCCAAATAAGGAGCAAAAACTAATTTAGTTTCCACTAAGCATGAAATACAGAAATTGCAGCTAGGTAAAAATACTATGGAACTTCTAATGGTCACACTGTTATTAATGTTTCCAATAGTTACTTGCTTATATCATGAAACACTATAAGAAGTTGACCAAATAAACAATTTTTCTGCATGACTTTTCAATATTTTCTGAATATATGGATGAATTATGCCATTGACTACTAATTTTTGGCATATAAGTACATAAAATATATTGACAGCACTTCACAAGCCAAAACTCATTGCTTGATTGATGAGTTTTGGCTTGTGAAATGCTGTCAATGAAGCACACAGTAGCCACATCTGGGCTGTTAGAGATGAAGACACACCCATAAAAAGAGAACACTGAATGCACACTTCTTTATTCTATTGCCCCATAAAAGAATAATTTGGCAATGCTGGGCACAACTAGTACATCAAGGAGTAATGTCACTGGTGGTTCTAATTAGAAATTCTAATTCTTAATGTTTTTCCTCATTACCTGGGATTATCAGTCCCTTTAGTTTAACTGAAATGAACAAATTGAGAAATGCTATCTAACATCCATTCCAGAGTTACAAATTATTAAGTTCCATATTTAATTGCTAAAATACAAAAATATAGTGTCTCATATATTAATTCTATTTCTTAAATAGATTTTGAAAGGAATATTGTTTTTCCAACCACTTGCTATTCTATTTACAAGTCTTTACTTCTTTAATGGAGTGTTGCTAATGTTTCCACTATAAATTTCTATTTCAGTATTTAATGGTTTGCCATAAAACATAGTATTGGAAAAAACTGGAAATTTCTGTAAAAATCCAATAGCACTATTTTCCCAGAAAGTATTTCACAGTGTTTTGTATTAATCATATGTTGTGTTGTATGACAGTCTATAAATAAACCTGAGTATCATAACAGGTGTAATGAGCTGTAAATATTATTTTTAATGCTACAATATTTTCCAGAGCTAGAAAGAGGCTAAATTATGAAATAAAATTGGCCTCTGTACTACTGTAACATTAGAGGCATGAAAAACACATCATTATTCTATAATTCTCCAAAAGACAAGATTGAGATAGAGATAATAGAATTACTTCATGATCTACAGCTGTGTCAACTAGTTCTATATAATAGAGAATTTTCATATAGACTGTAGGACCTTACTGGAAAAGGGCTACATGATTGTAAGAAAACAAAATCAAAGCTTTGTAAACAAATGAATGGCACTTTCCTTTGTTGAAGAATTTCACTTATACATTTATCACTGCCAATTATAAACATAATTTTGTAAGCTTCTTCCATACCAAAAATGAATGCACTGCCAAATATAAACATAATTTTGTAAGCTTCTTCCATACCAAAAATGAATGCACACATTAAATCTTTTCAGTTTGATCTCTTCTCTGTCTCTCTCTCAGTCACACAAACACACACACACACACACACCACCACCACCACCACCACCACCACCACCACCACACACCACCACACCTCATTTAGTCAATTTCCATGATTATGGTTTATTTCTATTTTCTGTTCTGAAAGTGCTTACACAATACACTATGTAGCATTTTAATTGAGATCCAGTGTATAAATAATCATGTTTACTGAAAGAAGATATCATAGAAAATCCATCTAATATATGTGAGAATTAAGACTCTTATTTTAAGTCCAACTGTCGCTTGGTGTAAGACCACTAAGTGTTTTGTTGAGTTCAACTCCAAGATGGCCAACCACTGACTGTGCCATATAGCAGTGAAACAAACAGAATAAACAATGAGAATCCAGGCTCAGATAAGTTGTTATAATTAACACATGACGTAGCTGAATGATATGACCTTTAGATGGATCATTTGATTGAAAGAGAACCACAGGGATGGCAGTAGACATTCATATGTAACTGGGTAGCTTCATGGGATGCTGGGCTGGTTCTTCCTTACAACTGAGATATGATGATACCTTCAATGTCAAGAAATTAGTATCTGCACTTTCTGCAGGTTTTCAGTTTTCTCAAAGTCTTAGAACTAAGTTTCAATATTAAAACCGGAATTTCTTATGTTGTAAAAGTTCCATTTCCTGGGTTAAGACACAAATCAGAGAAACATCACTCACCACAATAGCCACAAATGGCATAAAATATCTCAGAGAACCTCTGGCCAAAAAAGCAGAAGACTTGTATGACAAAACTTTAAATCTTTGAAGAAAGAAATTGAAGAAAACACCAGAAAGTAGAAAGATCTCCCATGCGCTTGGGTAGGTAGAATTAACATAGTAAAAATGGAAATCTTACCAAAAGCAATCTACAGATTTAATGCAATGGCCATCAAAATCCCAATAAATATCTTCACAGACCTCAAAAGAACAATACCCAATTCATATGGAAAAGCAAAAAACCCAAGATAGCCAAAACAATCCTGTACAATAAAAGAACTTCTGGAGGCATCACAATCCCTGACTTCAAACTCTACTACAGAGCTACAGTACTGAAAACATTCTGGTATTGGCATAAAAACAGACAGGAGGACCAATGGAACTGAATTGAAGAGCTAGATATTAATCCACACACCTTCAAACACCTGATTTTTCACAAAGAAGCAAAAAATATCAAATGGAAAAAAGAAAGCATATTTAATTAACAAATGGTTCTGGCATATCTGGATGTCAACATGTAGAAGAATGGAAATAGATCAATACCTATCACCAACACAAAACTCAAGTCTAAATGAATCAAAGACCTCAACATAAAGCCAGCCACACTGAACCTTACAGAAGAGAAAGTAGGAAGTAGACTGAATGCATTGGAACAGGAGACCACTTCCTAAATATAAGTACAGCAGCACAGACACTGAAAGGAACAATTAATAAATGGGACCTCCTGAAACTGAAAAGCAAAGGACGTGGTCAACAAGTCAAAACGACAGCCTACAGGATGGGAAAAGATCTTCATTAACCGCACATCAGACAGATCTGAACTTCAAAATATACAAATAACTCAAGAAACTGGTCATCAAAAGAACACATAATCCAATAAAAAAAAATGGAGTACAGACCTAAACAGAAAACTCTCAACAGAGGATTCTAAAATGGCTGAAAGACACTTAAGGAAATGTTCAACATCCTTAGTCATCAGAGAAATGCAAATCAAAACAACTCTAAGATGCCATCTTATACCTGTAAGAATGGCCAAGATCAAAAACGCAGATAACTTATGCTGGAGAGGTTGTGGGGTAAAGGAACACTCCTGCATTGCTGGTGGGAATGATAGCTGATACAGCCCCTTTGGATGTCAGTGTGGCAGAAAATTAGGAAACAACTTTCCCTAAGATCCAGTAATACCACTTTTGGGTATATTTCCAAAGGATGCTCAATCGTGACACAAGGACATGTGCTCAGCTATGTTCATAGCAGCATTGTTTTTCATACCCAGAACCTGGAAAGAATTTAAATGCCCCTCGACAGAAGAATGGATAAGGAAAATGGGGTACATTTACACAATGGAGTAGTACATAGTAGAAAAAAATAACAGTATCTTGAATTTTGCAGGCAAGTGGATGGAGCTAGAAAACATCATTCTGAGTGAGGTAACCCAGACCCAGAAAAACAAGCATCACATGTACTCACTTATAAGTGGGTTTTAAACATAAAGCAAAGAAAACATGCCCACAAATCATAATCTCAGAAAACTCAGACAACAATGAAGACCCTAAGAGAGATATAGATAGATCTAATCTCCATGGGAAGTAGAAAAAGACAAGATCTCCTGAGTAAATTGGGGTACATATAGAAACATACTTAGCACACAGGAGAGGTACCTACATACCAACAGTTCTTGTCACTACTCATTACCACAAAGTATGGAATCATCGGTACTCCTCAGTTTATGAATAGATAACAAAAATGTGTTGTATATATATAGATGTGGACAGTGAAGGTCTACCTCGTTAGATTTCATATGAAAATAAGAATTCTACTGGGCATTGTCAGTGTGCTCTAAGAAGGCTAAATTTCGAATTTCGAAACAACAGACTTGTTGATTGAACACAGCAAAGCATCATTATTATAGCATGGGGAAAACTGGCTGGTTTAAGTCTCACTTAGAGTGACAAGAAGGAGGCAAGCCAAAAATGTTGGAAAATATTGCAGCCTGCACAGAATAAAAGAACAAAGAAGGTTTACTGGAATTGGAATAGCACTTGTGTAGGTAAGGAGGATGGGGTTGAACAGCCTCTAACCCAAAAAAAAAAAAAAAAACCTGTGATGTTAACCAATAGCAATGAATAAAACAATCTCAAACATCATCAATGATGCCCCACTCCCGGTATAGGACAGTAAGAACCTAGAAAAAGAAATTTCTTTCAGAAACCTTCCACTGCACACTGAGCAGGTTAAGGACACTGAGACTGTTACAGCTGGGCCTATGTGATGGCAAGCCTCAAGTACATAGCATGTAATCGAGTTTTTCAAGTAAAAAAAAAATGCAAGAGTTAGGGTAATAATGGAAGGGTCTACAGAGAGTTTTCTTTATTCAAGCCATAGAATACAGCAGTATTCTGCAACGAAGGAACCTCCACAGGAAATTGCTGATGGAGTTGTGCAGAGGAAAACTCTGTGAGCAAACATAAAGTTAAAGTAGCATCAGAAACTCTAGCAGCTTGCAGTGGCTGCTGAGGAAAGCTGTGACCACCACATGAAACTACTCCAGAAGATGATGTGATTGGACTCAGCACAGCAATAGGGGCGGGGCTCCTCAGGCCCTTGAGGACACACCTTTTGACCCAGTGTCTCCAATGTGTATGTAACAGATGCAACATAAGGATGTAGCATTTAGCCTGCTAACGCCCAGTCTAGCCTTGGGTCAACTTCTTCCATCTACTGCTTGCTCTCTCCCTTCTGGAACAGGGAGCAATTTTTATCTCATACAGGTCCCACCATGTCTTAGATGCATGTAACTTGATATTTTACTTTTACAGTAACTTACAGCTGACAATTTTCCTGTATATCAGATATAACTTTGATTTTGAGTTTTGAGCAATGCTGAAAGAGTTGATAGACTTTGAGACTTGGGACTTATGGTTATAAATTGGTTTTGATTATTAAAAAGTGCTAATTAAAGAGAGAAATAATGGGATATTATGCTTTCAGTACTGAAATTTCTTTTAATAGGTCTAAGATTAAAACTTCATCTGGTACTGCTGAAGAGAACTGGTGGTATTACTTGAGTCATTCTGAACATTCCTTCTAGAAGGATGGTGGGACCATGATCATTTTCCTTTCCTCTGCTTTGGTTTGAGACATTAGTCTTGAACTGCTATGTGCATTGTAGCCAGGATGGACTATCATCCATTGTCCTCCTCAGAGATCAGACAAATGGTTCTTGCCCTGGACTCTGTACTTCCCAACATTAGCTACATAAGCCCTTTTTCTTTGTGTGGGTATCTTGAGTGTTTCATTGCTGTAACGCAAAGTCAGTAGTATTAAGACATTTCTTCACTGCTTTTTCTTCCTTTTCTCCTTTAACCCCCAAGGAGGTAATGGTACTCAGTAGATTCTTAGCTTTTCTGTTTGTACTTCTGCAAATATGATTTTTGTTTCCTAATGAAGTTGAAGAATGCATTTAAAAGTTCCATGATGATAGTTTTATGTTTTAATTATACATACACAAAAACCTTAAAGATTTATATAAAAAGCATAGGTGTGTAATTTTCTAGGAAAGATGTGAGCCTATACTAGAAGACAATCTGTTTCAGTGGATTGTAAACTACACAAAAGCAAGAGTTGTGTTCTCTGAGATATTTATAGTATCCATATTCAGCTAGCATGTTCTAGGGTTTCAGGAAACACCAAAGGTATGGATCTACAGGCAAATGTTTTTTCATCATTAAAAGATGCCATTTCAACATGTGTGAAGTAAGAGCAAGCAAACAAGTTCCTCATCTTCTGGACCTTGACACAGACATCTCCTTCTGATGGTGATTTTAAAGGTTTGTTTTTATCGTGGATGAATGTTTTGTCTTCATATATGTAGGAGTACCGTGAGCATACAGCGAGGCCACAGATCACAAAGGGGCATCAGATCCCCTGGAACTGGAACTACAGTCAGTTTTGAACAACTATGTAGGTGCAGAACTTGGGTCCTCTGCAAGAACAGCAAATGCTTTTAACCATAGAGCCACCTCTCCTCCCTCCCTGATTCTGATATTAGTCTGTCTCATTTTTCTATAATAAATTATAACTATGAATATTTAGAAAATACCATTACTTCTTTTGTATTTCCCCCAAACACTGAAATAAGTATAAGTTAGGCCATTTGTAAACTTGAAATCGTAAGTGGTAAGAGGCATTTTTTTTTTCAAAATTTTAGAGGTAATTGAATTATCAGTATAAAGTTCAAGGAATGTGGCTGTAGATTTCACTTGTAATTCCTCCATGAATAAGATCCAAGAAAATCAGTTTCATGGATCTTAAAGTGATAAGCCAGCATGCCAAGAAAAGGGAAAGAAAAAATGTAAGAGAAAAAAAAAAGAAAAATCTCTGCAGCTGAAGTGTCTGGCAGTCACTACAGTGAAGGCGGTGGTGGAGCACAATGTCACACTCCATCTGATAGATGCTCCCTTCATTCCCAATTACATTTGAAATTTGTGAACAACCACATGGGTCTTGGGAGAGATTCTAATTGCATACGCAGGAAGAAGGAGGACACACTGGATCTTACATGGAGTTAAAACTCTGAAGTACTGACCAAGAAAGACACATCAGTTGAACTGTGTCTCTGACCTACTGAAAATTCTGGATATGCCAAGACAGTAAGACCAGGCACATTGTTTTGTTCTCAAACATTCCTTACAGTGAGGGATACTTTCTCAAGTATTTTGTGGGGTGAAGAAAAGCTACCAATATGCTGAGAGCTTTACTGTGAGTGAAACACACACCAGATATTGCGTCAGAACCATAATTCAAAGGAAAGAATGAGAGAAACCACATCGTCACTGTCCTGACTGCAGCCCTGACAACCCTGACAGGGCACCAAAACCAGCTGAAGAAACCAATTTTATGAAAGGGGGCTGTGTCCTACATTATTTAAATGTACTTCTAATTCAATAAACATTGACCAAGCATTGCAGAAAACATCTGACACTGGAGAAAATCTTCCCGCAAAGTACACACCTATCTTATCTATGTGCTCAATGGTAAAAGAGTTCTTATTTGAGCGTAAGTACTAATGTAGATCCACTCCACACAGTGAAAAAGTAAAATGAATACAATGTTTAGTTAAAAGGTAGCATACCTTATCCACTACTTCCTTGAAGCCTGTGTTTCTTAAATTAATAAGCTCTGGAGAGTGTATTTTGCTTTTAAACTATATCAGTTAGATAATATGTATGGCAAACATGACTACAAACTGTTTTAATACTACAGAAAGCATCTGCCCTCCCAAAGTTTGTATTCTAGAAGATGAAAATATGTAAGCAAATGGTAGAACGCCAGAAACAGTTGCAAAAACATGGAACAAGAAAGAAGGGTAATATTTCAGAAGGATATACTGTTTCATAGCTAGTTCAATAAGGGAAAACGTTACTGACTAAAGGACACCAGGAATGAACTTAGAGGGGAAAGAATGGAACTCAGGCAGCACCCTCAAAACACAGAAACTGTCCGATGCACAGGCAGGAACTATGCTGTGAGTAGACTGTGTGAAGGAAGGGACACACTGGACTGGAAGGATAGAGGAGGGAAGGAATCGTTGCTATAGTTGGAAAGGATGGCAGAGAATAAGATGCAACTTGCAGAATTTTGCACTCAAAAGTCCCTGGGATATTATAACGAAAAAGGTGATATCAGTCATTATTCTCTCATTCCATCTTTCACTGAAGAGCGGCTTACCAGTAACTAAGACTAGGACTCATAGAGCCACTACACAGAAGCCTGATCAGAGGAAACTAATGGACTCGGCTTTACGGCATGCTCTCCTCTCATGCAGGAACAATATACAGCCCTTTATAGAAAGAAGTGAAGTAGCCTATGTCTTTAAAAAACCATGTTCTAAAAGTAGCTCCACAATACAATTAATTACCTTCCTTGTATACTGCTTTGAGCTGGACTACTTTACTTTCGCACTAATGCTGTGCTCACCATAAAACACAGGATAGTAAAGATGATGAAACACAATTTTTCCTAGGATAATCCAATAGCTTTTAATCTTTTAAAGATTTTTTTAAAGGTTGTAAATGTAGTTTATAAACCCATAAAGAGAGAGTTAAAGCCCTTTCCCTTTAGCTAATATTCCAAAGAATTCATGTTTGTAAACACCACATATTTCCTCAGAGTAGCATTGCCAGAAACCTAAAGTAGTAAGTTCCTTTTCCATTAGCCCCGCGTGTTCAATCAGTCCTCTTGAGTGCTGTCCTATTTAACTTTCTGCTGCTGAGATAGGCACAGGCATTCTTCAAACCTTTCAAAGACTACAGAATATGGCATTTAAAATGTTTTAAGAACATAGGACTTTTCCTGAGAGTAAGACACATCTGCTACTGGCAGCACTAAGCTACTTCAAGAGGAAGATGGGCTCAGCAGAGGCTCCTTATGTCATTGGTTAGTCACTTGGGCATGAAACTGCTCTTGCCTTGACTGCTTTATGGTATGCTGTGTGAATTGGACATGCAGGACCCACAGAGAGATGACTGCTGAAGATGCCTAAGGAAGGTGAGACAGTCCTTCAGGGTGTCTGCCAGACATTCTGCAGGACACAGAAGAAAGTAACTGACAAACTGCTAATATAGGCAGAACTGTCTTTAAAATTTCCTGCTTCGAGGTAGTTAGGGATATGCCAAAGCATTGTTGTAATTAATATAGTTTCTGTGTAATTATTCATGTCTGGGTAGCCAGGAACAAATGAACAGTCTCCATTTACAGAGAATCACTGAATTTATATTTTAATAACACGAATTTTAAACTATCTTCAAAACTGCAACATGTATCACAAATTAGAACCAGTTTATGAAATAGTAAAGAAGAATAAACTGAAATTAAAACTATCTTTACATGCCTCATGCACCTTTCTTTTGTGGAACAGACAAAATTTTATGAAACTGTCCCCTCCCCAGGAGTTACACATCTTACTGAAACTCAGTCATGGGTGGTAAAGGGTACAGGTTTGTGAGTTTTAATTAAGGGATTCTGTAAGATCTCACAGTAACAACCAGACAGGTAATTCTGTTGGGTGTCTAGAAAAGAGAGAAAAAAAGAATAGTTTTTAAATAAACTGAAATATTCAGAACTGCCGATCACAATTTGGCCTTCTATGAAGAAGGAGGAAAATGCATAATTCCAGACCACCTGAGTCTTCCTACGAACCTTGGGGAGCAGAACTGAAAAGCACTGACAAAACTGGCATTTCATGTTCTCAGACTCCCCACAAGACTCACATGGAATGCAACTACAAATTGTTTTTTCTTCTTGACACATACCCACAGATTATTTTACTCACCCTATCACGTATGCCTTTCAAGAGCAAAATTTCAAGACATATTGTTAGGTAAGGACACGCGATTTATGGAGAATAAATAACATCATAACTAGAATCGATATGGCAAGGTCAGAATTCACGGGGCTTTTTATATTTCTGATGCCAATGCTTAAGGTTTTAATAGAAAAAAGCAAATCTTATGCAAGCACATAAGGCTCATGAAACACAGGTATAAAATAATCACAAGAAAAACGTGTTATAGATCAATAAAGCTAACAGAAATAAAGTGTAGCTTTATAAGATTATCAATTGCTCAGACACAGCAGAGGAGAGAATCTCAGTTCAAGCACTGACAATGGAAACAACCAGAACTAAAAAGCAAAGAGAGAAAAAAAATTAAAAAGGAACTGAATAAAAAGAGAAGACCTAGGAGTGTGGTGTAGTAGTAGGGTACTTCTGTAGTAGCTTGCATGAGACTCAAGGTGGGATCCACCACACCACAGTAACAATGAGGTAACACAAACAACAGAATAGTCAAGAACTATGGAAAAGATTGTGTCTAGATAGTTTTGTTGGGGAGACTTGACGGCCCTTCTGACATTCCCAGGAGATATAATCTCATAGCCACTACCTGTTTCTCTGGCTGTTACACTCTTTCTGCCCGTCTTGCTAATGAGGACTGGGTATTAAGTAAAAATAAATTGGGGGGCTGGAGAGATGGCTCAGTGGTTAAGACCATTGCCTTCTCTTCCAAAGGTCCTGAGTTCAATTCCCAGCAACCACATGGTGGCTCAAAACCATCTGTAATGAGGTCTGGTGCCCTCTTCTGGCCTTCAGACATACACGCAGGAAGAATATTGTATACATAATAAATAAATAAATATTTAAAAAATAAATAAATAAATAAATTTATGCAGGTGGTAGTGGTGGACACCTTTAATCCTAGAACTTGGGAGGCAGAGGGAAGTGGATCTCTGTGCATTTGAGGCCAGCATGATCTACAGAATGAGTTCCAAACAAGATATTCCCTTCCACTTTCTATGGCTGCCCACACACACGTGTGTGTGAATGATATAACAATAGTAGTAATAACAAGAAATATAAATCTTTCCTGTTTCCTGAGTGGTTTTGCAAACTTGCCACCTACCACTCATGGGACACTAAGCCCAGTGTAAGAGCCTTTGATTGACAAAGTTTAAAGATACTGTAGGTTAAAATGATTGTGCTTTGAAAACTTAAGAAACCATGGCTTATTTAACGATGTATATTTTTTCTCATTAGTCTTTTCTCAAGTCTTAGAAGCATAGTGTCAAGGTGGACAAACCCAGTCACCCGTCAGGTGGACACTTTGGGCTTGCATACAGTCTATGTCCACCCACACCAGCCTCCTCTTAGTAAGGCCTGTGCTAAGGTGCTGTTGTCTTTAGAGGGAGCAAAAGATTTAAACTATCTAAGATGTGTGATACATGAGCAGTAGACCTGAAAAGAATTCCTCTTTTTTTTTTTTTTTGTTTTTTTTTTTTTTTGAGACAGGGTTTCTATTAGGTTTTGGAGCCTGTCCTGGAACTAGCTCTTGTAGACCAGGCTGGTCTCGAACTCACAGAGATACACCTGCCTCTGCCTCCCAAGTGCTGGGATTAAAGGCGTGTGCCACCACTGCCCAGATTAAAAGAATTTCTCTTTACAGGACAAACAAACAGACCCACAAGAAATTTTCATTAAGATAAAGGTCATGGCTATCTACTCCAATGCAAAAATACACAAAAATATTTGAAATTCCACAGAATAAAAAGACATGAAATCATAATGAAAGAGACTGCTGTATATTAATTCAATAGTAAATTGAAAACCACAATTATTTACAACTTGCAAATGCACATATACCTGTGTTCATACCCTACCATACAAGTGTTTACCTATGCCTGTTCAGTTATTATTTTTTTCAGTTACTGTGAGAAATGTTCTTTTGTACTTAGCAATTGAAAAGGAGGAACTGAAATTTTGAGAGCTGCATAGGAAGCCAGACCTTGGGATAAAGGATCAGAATGTTCTCAATCCAGAATAAATCTTCATAATTACTCTAAAGGTGTGCCAAAACCACATCATCCCGACTGCAAATGAACACATTCCATTGCATGTTCATGAATTTTAGAGAAACTTTAAATCATTTTCAGTCCAGTGTACTTTGAACTTGTAAAAAAATAATCATCATATCAGGAGGCAAATATAGAAATATGTAATGTCTATTATGTATTTTCACAATTCATTCATCACTTAAATCATCATAATATAAGGCGTTTATTTTATATAGAGACAAATGGCTAAGTACACAGTAATTGAAAAAGTCATTAGTGAATAGTATCCCAAATAGAGAATTTGAAAATGTCATGAGTGTTCATTGTATTTAATACTGTGCCCCCAATAATTCATAGATCTGTATATGCAGTGGTCTAGCTGAGACCCTGAGTTTACAATGCTTTTTAAAAGATGTACTATCTATATTTGCATACATATGTACATATTAATAGATGGGCATGTGTAAACAAAATACATAAATCATAGTATACAGATTTATGCAGTTATAGTCCAAATCCCCAATGTACCCTTTAATTGAGTCTGGTCTCAGTTCTATTTTTGCAATAAAAAGCCTGAAAACAAAATATAAGTTATCAGATACAATAACTGACAGATCAAAAGAACATGTATAGTAATAACTAGCAAAATACAATTGGAAAAGCTTCCATCATGACTTGTGCTTTACTTTTTAAAAAAAGACTTTAAAACTGCAAGTTCATCTTTATCAGCATAATCTCTTTTAGAAATCACGTCAAAAGAAGATAACCAGGCAGAATATATTCCTGAGATATTTCTCAGAATTAGTCTTCTTGAACAGGAAGTCGAGAAGTTATTCTCTCTAGACTGAAGGACTAAGAATAAATTTTAAGAGTGAAACGGGCTGTCCTTGACAGGAGAATTGGACACTTGTTTTCAAATCAACCAATCTTCACAATGCTTCCTTGGCCTTCCGGTCACCTTTGTCTAATCGTCCTTTGGCCCAACAACAGAAAACATCACCACTCCACTCACAGAGGAAGAAAGTAGGTTACCCTTTAGAGTCTTGAACTCTGTTTTACGACATAATAACAACCAGAATCATTAAGCCAGTTGACCTAACAGAACTTATCTTAACGAAACTTAATTGATGTTTACCTGAAAAACATCTGTTTCTAATATTCTTGTTCCAAACACCATGATTCCATTGGTATCAACTATTGATCTCTCACTTCTATCAAGGGGTTTTGTGATTTTCTTCTTACAATCAACAATCATTGTCACAGTTTTCTTCTCCACACTGATTGCCACCCGGTGCCACCTGTAAAAAGGAAGTAATTGTGTTATAAGTTTCAAAGGCTCTGGTTGCCAAATCAACAGACTCATTAGAACCTGAGCTCTAAATGTCAACAGTGAGCTGAAATGGTTCAAAAACAGAGGCACACTTATGCCTCAGTGGTTTAGCTAGTGACAGTGTACTGCTTATCCAGGACAGCACCAGGTACTCAAAAGGACACAGGTTCCTAAAATACGGGGATGGATTAGGCATCGGTGCCGATAAGGACATGGCCATCCTCTGCCGCGCTTTGTGTTTTCTGATGAGCACACCTGACAGAGATTGAGACGGATTTGGGTTTCTCTGTGCTCGAATGCTTTCTTCCAAAGTGGAATTCCACAAGAAAAATCTGCTCTGGTGCTCCCCTGAGACTGGCTGTGAAAGGGTCTGTCTCTTGACTGAATGGCTGATCCATCTGGAGCACTGAATGTTCTAATTGTAAAACACAATGTGCTACTCTGTCCCGATCTCCATTTATTTCAAGTGTTTTCGTGTTCTTTTTCCACTTTAATTTCAAGACAGTTATAGATCACCACCATGGGCAGGATCCAAAACTGAGACACAATATCTCTCCTTCTTTCCAGGGCTGGCAAGAAGAAGAAACACTGAAAGAAAGCAGAGTCAGCGCATGTGTGGTGTGGGAGGCTCAATTCACTCCGTAGCTACTGCCCCCAGCTAATTCAGGGCGGTGATGACAGGCTTAGAAGGCGGAATGTGGCCAGCCCTTGGAAGCATGCATGCTCTCCCTGCATCCTCGAAAGGGGTTTTTATTAACAGTGTCTGGTGCTAACAGAAACTACTAAGTGAAATTCTCTTGGATTCCTTAAGCCATTGTGGCTTATATTTTCTTCCAAATGAAAAGTGCTAGATTAATATTCCAGAAGTGTCTAGGAGTAGATCCATAAAATAAAATACCCAGAAACTTTGCAGAGGGTTCCTAAATGTCTGTTTCATGCTGCTTCGCATAGCTATTGGTGACGACCAAGTACATTTCCATACATACGCTGTCTTTGGTATTTCCACTAGCACAATAAACCAGTGAAGGTTTGATTAGAGCAAAGAATTATATAAGGAGCCTTAGAGTAACTTTATTCACAGAGAGCAAAATTTACAAAAACTTTACACCAAGAAGCCTGTGCGCTAACTTAAATCATTCCTAGTCTTGAGGGATGTACTTTTCATTAGAAGAAAATAAAAATAATTTCAACTACTAAAATCTGATCTGAACTCTAAGCTTAATTGCCTTTTAATTATTTTAAGCTGTGCTAATGACATGACAAAAATCATAGAACTAGATATAGCATGCAATATAATAATAATACTAGACTAACTCAATTTTGAATCCTTATTTGCTCCTTTTCTCTCATGATATCCATGCCATCAATAAAACACCATTAATTTTTATGATGAAACAAAAGCTGGTGAGTTTCACCTCTCTAGCTTATACTGCTAACTAGTCTGCTCTTTCATGCCTTTGTGACACTAGGAACCATCAAAACATTAATGAAGGGGCTACTACTGCATAATAAATATGCAAGTCCAATACCTTGCACCCATGAGAACAGGGGAACTGGAAGCCTGGAATTCCAGCCCCACTGCTACAATGGCAGAGACAGGTGCCATCTGGTGCTGTATGACTAGCCAGTCTAGCCTAAACCTCTAGCTTATACCAGTGTGAAATGCTGTCTCAAAAAAAAAAAGAAAGAAAGAAAGAAAGAAAGAAAGAAAAAAGAGAAGAGAAGAGAAGAGAAGAGAAAAGAAAAGAAAAGAAAAGAGGTAGATTGTTCCTGGGAACCAAATCCTGAAGATTGTCCTGGGTGGCATTCTCACTGCCACACACACATGCACCCTCTCATACATCAAAATGCAAAGATTCACCTCTCTCTCTCTCCCCCGAAACATGCACAGACATGCACACCACACATGCACATGAATAAATGAAATGAAATTAAAAAGAATCAAATTAAATCTTCATGCTAAAGAAACCCAAATAATATTCACAGAGTGTTTATTTCTATTCAATAATTCTATTCCATAAATATTTGTATTTGAATACAATATTCAAATAAACAAGAGTGGGGGGACTTTTCCTGCAATATTCATGGCTGCAATACTGGTACCTAGATGATTGGTAGCAAAAGAATAGACAGTATATAAATATTTATGAAATGAGTGGTCAGTTGTGATGTAATCCATGATTGTTCTTAACCAACTAAAGTGTATTTAAACACCAATTATTTTTGCATTCCAATAGTTATTATGCCATTTGATCTGAATAAATCTGCCACATTTTAATAGTCTTAAGAGGAGACCATGAAACTTGTGTACAGTAAATATCTGCTAATAAATCCATGAACTAAAAATGAGTCATGGTCCAGAGATCTAGAGTAAAACCAAACAGTACTGACAAAAAACAAAAAGTCGTTGAAATGATTCCTTGATATTCTGCTATACTGATAGGATGGGGCCTAGAAGCCCAGTGATCACTGAGTATTCCTCCAACAGCAGATGGAACAGATGCATAGACACACAGTCAAACACTCGGGGAGCTAGGAATTCCACCTCAGTGGGGGAGGAAAGATTTTATGACCCAGAGGGGTCAAGGACACTAGGAAAACACGGCCCACAGAATCAGCTAAGCAGAGCTCATAGCAGCTCACAGAGACTGAGCTGCAACCATGGAGCCTGCACGGGTCTGCACCTGGTCTTCTGCAAACATGCTGTGCTTCTTTATCTTAGGGTTTTTGTTCAAAGCCTAATAACGGTTGAGGGGGTACCTCTGACTCTTTTGCCTGTTCCTTATTTTCTCCTACTGGGTTGCCTTGTCCAGCCTTGATATGAGGGTATATACCTAGTCTTAGTGTATCTTGTGATGCTGAATTCAGGTGATACCACTGGGGGGGGGGGGTGCAGATGCCTCATCTGAAGGGAAACAGAGGAACGGTGGTTCTGGGGGAGAGGGGAGGTACAATGGGGATGGAGGAGAGGCTGCAGTTGGGCTGTATTATTTGAGAAAAGAACAAATAAATAAATGAAAATAGAAAGAGAAAAATGAATGAATACTGCTACCTATATTTACTCAACATACTATGAAACATACTTTAATACTGTAGGGAATATACATACAGTTTCTTTTCTATTTGATAATCACTCAAAATTATTTACTGAGATTTTTCTATTATTTTTAATACTTTTTCAAGCTTAAATCCATTACTATCAAGTTGGATCAAGATTATAGGAAGATATTTTTACCCAGTGAAAAAGACAGAATAAAGTAAAAACATTTCAGTAATATGATGCAATAAGAATATCTTCTACACAACTAGCCATGCATGATCATCCCCAGTTGACAAATCTACAACATAACACCTATAACTAAACTCAGGAATACCATGGAAGAGTGGGCAGAAGGATGTTAAGAGTTAGAACCAGAAAATGTGTGATAAGAGAGTCTTCTATATATAAGAAGAAATCATATCATACGCATGACATCTTAAAAATACAGTCCCCTAAATAAGATCTTGACAGTGGCAATACCAGTTTTGCCATGCCAGTGTGTATGGGAGAATACTCACAAGGTCCGAGTCCTAGACGAATATCGATAGGCAATTAAGAGTTGCTAAGATAGGGAGAATCAGTCTTATCCAGGAACAAGCCTCGTGATATGTTCTTTCTTTCCACTATGTTGGTCCCAGGGATTGAATTTAAGTGAACAGGCTTGGCTATAAGTACCTTTGTCTACTGAACTATCAGAATGACTGTGGTCTCAGATTCCAATATGAAAGAGGTCTTCCCTCACCTCAGTTCTTAAAGTTGAACGATTGTTTAATTTCCTGTTGTCATCACTACCCTGTTTTTCTCTCAGTCATACAGGTTTTCTTGTTTATCAATATTGTTTTTCAGCCTTTACCTGCAGACTGTAGTCTAGACCAATTTGGGGATTTGATGGCAGTCGTTTTGGGTGTTTTCCATCAACAGCCACTAAAAAACACACTTCATAAAGACTGTTGAGAGATTAATGAAAATTTTTAGCATGGCTAACACTCTCTCACTGTATGACTTACTTCCCATCGGCGATGTTAACTGTTGAGAAGAGGGGATAGTCTTCGGGGCTAGGTTTTCCAGTGTGATCCTCAAATAGAAAAACCGGTGATCTTCCCACCTCAACACCAAGTTGCTGAATCCCGTGTTCATTATATATTGATAAAAGGAAAGCTTGAGTCCCTTTTTTGGGTTTTATTGTAAATAGTATTGAAAAATCTTCAGGAAAAACTCCACCTGGAAAGACAAAAATAAATTAGAAAACTCAGATTTCCAAATTTTTCCCAGCTCACAATTTTCCCTGAACATTTTATATGGACCTGATAACTAAATTCAAACAGGAAACAGTTAAACTAATAGTGTAGTTGTAGAGGGGACCATATGACTATTAAGTTTTCTCTGTATATTCATTCAAGTTAAAACTCAAAGCCATTCATTTAAAGAAAAATGATTATTACAAACTGAGCCCATAGTCAGACTGAGCCCATAGTCAGACAACAAGATCGTGCTACCAGTACAATTTCAAAAATAGCAGAGCACCCATTTAAATTTTTTATTTATCACTTATGTTTAAACTACGTGTATGTGAGCAGAGAGGGAACGTGCACATGAGTTCAGCGGGCTGCGAACTGCCCCATTGTAGATACTGGAACAGAATCCTCATCCTCTACAACAGTGTGCACTCCTAGACACCAAATCGCTCTCCAGTCCCTGTTTTTGTTGCTTTAATTCTGTATGTCTCTGTGTGTCGAACTATAACAGAAGGTGTTCATGGAGGCCAGAGACATCAGATTATTTGGAACTGGAGTGTCATTCATTGTGGACCCCCTGACAAGAGTGTTGGGAACAAAAGTCCCCTCCTCTGCAAGAACAGTAAGGGCTCTATTAACAGCAGAGGAATCTCTCCAGTCCCCAGAAACAATCCTCTGACATTTATTTAACCACTACTTTTGACATAAGCCTTGTATTTCTGAGTTTTGTTCAAACTGTTCCCAGACAGGCTCTTTGTAAAAAGGCACTGAAATGAGGTAATAAAGGAAGCATTATTTTCATCATCTATGCAAACACTTAGGAAATTTCTGATCACAAAATTCAGTTTCATTAATGAAAAACATGCCACTGAAAATCAGAACTATTAGGTATTAAGGCATATTCTCATTTTTGTTTTGTTTTTCCATGATTTTATCTCAAGTACCTACCTAACTGCCTTACCTATACAGGTGCTTCCCAAAAAATTGCTAAATGTGTCAGTTTGAGGATTGCGTTTAATACAATATATCTCTCTTATACTTGGACTCTTTGTACTATTATTATGGACACATTACATACTGAGTGGTAGGTTTGATTTTTCAAAGTAACAATATATATGAAATATAATCACTATTAATATATATCTATGTGTATGTCATATATATAATTATATATCATATAATATCAATTTCTATAACATAATTTAGGAGAAATTTGTTGCTTCAGTTAAAATGTTATACATTTTCAAAACAGATGTTTTATTTGAATTATATCTGAGCCAATATCAAGAACTTTCTAATTAAATCCATTCATTCTTAATTCAATTTCAGGTTGTAGTGCAAAACGATTTTTCAAAGGCATCATGAATTCATGTAGGATTCAATTCTAATGATGACAGAGTTCCATTTCTGTTCATGATGGCAGATGCTTATTTGTAAAGATATTATGTTTGCATCTCATCAAAGCATGATTTATGATGGCAAAAAAATGTATTTTACAAATATATTCAAATGACTAAAGCTGGTTCAGTAAATGTCACTCAAAATAGAACTTTATGAGTCTGCTAAAAATAGCAGTGAAAGAAAGACGTTTCCCGAGTGGGAAATCTTATAAATGTATTCAAAGGGGAACTTACAGGTAGAATGGATGCATATTTTCACACTGCACATATATGCACAAACTACAGAAATGGTAACTAATACAGTATCTCAGTTAAAATGTTGGGCATTGGGCTGGTGAGATGACTTGGTAGGTAAGGAACTTGTTGCCAAGCCTCATGACCTATGTACAATACCCAGGACTACATGGTGGGAAAAGAAAGCCAACACTTGTAAACTGTCCTTTCTCTCTTTCATATGTAGACACACATACACACACATGCACACACACACACACACACACACACACACACACATGTTGTGCAAATTAATGTAGACATGCACATAAATAAAAATAAATAAAATGTCACTAAAAGCATCCTGGGTCTTATCAGCTCCATTGGCCACAAAATATTCTTGCCATATGGTCTTAGCAAGTTACATAATTTCTCTTAGCTGAGCAAATGATGTAGAACCCAAGAACGGCTCAAGAATTTAAAGAGCCTACCACCAAAGAGGAGTCAATTAATCCTGACTGATTCTCACATTTTAAAAGTTAATACTAAACAATATTCCACAATAAAAAATGTTTTCAATTTCTCAAGCTATCATAAAAATCCATCAGCCTATCTTTTAAATTATTTGTATCAGTTGAAATATATTGTATGTGTATATAGAGAGATATATATTGATCAACTAGAATTTTTAATAAGTCTGATGATTGGACCCAGGATCTCACATATGCTAGTCAAGAACTTTACTTCTAAAGTACATTTCTATCTTCTACTTTGATTTAACGTTAAAGACAATTTAGTTTATTTGGTTTTAATAGTATTATAGAAATCACTAGGATAGAAATAATCATTGAATTAAGATAGAAAAGCTATAAAGCACATTACTTAACAATATGTTTTATAATTAATAGGCTACTGAAATATATAGTTAGGTAATTCAGTCTATTATTGAAGAGGGCCCAAGGTAAATAAACTCAAATTGTCCAGGATCTCATAGTGAAAAAAAGGACATTAAAACATCATGATCTGGGGTAGAAAAATGTTTATACATTTTGCCGAAAAAAGTGAAAAAAATATGTATATTTAGGAAAGATGAGACATCACATCAGACATAATTGTACTCACATAGGAATAAGAGATTGTGGGAAAAATTTAAAAAGAAATTGTTTAGTTTGTGCAGTATAAGTTCTGAAAACTTTAGTTTGTTAACAATACTACATGATATTAATTACATGAAGCAACTTTCATCAATACATAGTGTACATATCAAATGTGAAGTTTAACAGCTTTAAAAATTTATATTTTGAAATATTAATACAGATTTAAGACATGCAAAATGACAGTTATTGAAAGTGCCAGTGTCCAGTATTTGATATTTGTATTTATATGGAAGAATATGTGTCTATACTAACCATCATGATTATAACAGATTCAGTCACAACTCTTAAAATGGGTTTTTATATTCACAGATTTTGCCTTCATTAATAAATATTCTATAAAATGGCATAATAGCAATGATTTTAAGAGCTTAAATTTTGTTCAATATTTTTCCAAGCAAAATATATCTTTCAAAAATATTTTTTGTTTGAATGGTGATGATGATTCAATGATATTCTATATATTATGACTAATGACTACAATGATATTCAAATATATCATAGATAGGCATTGCTACCTAACAAAAATACTCTATCCAATACATTATCTATAAATTGAGCTTAAATATCCACTTCCTTTGATGGTTATGAAGTTGAAGGTCAACATACAGGCTTTTTTTGCAGAATATTTATATCAGATATTCCAAATATTGCAATGAGAAATTAAAACAACAGCTTTATTTAAATTAAAAGTATACATTTTCAGATCTTCCAATTTAAAGTCTCGTCTTGGAGCTTTGGAGGACAATATTTTCATTCTGCAACAATATATTAATCTCTCTCTCTGGCAGAACTCCCCTTTTTTAATAATGACTGCTGAGGTGCGCAGGTCTCCCAGCTGCGTTAATCAGGAAATGCATGTCTTTGTAAATGATGCTCACTAATTTGATTTCTATAAAGGTGACATTATCATTACTATTTTTAAGTATCATTAATGTATAATTTGCAGGAAGTTCTCCTCTCCAAGAGAGAATGTACATGAGATACCTATCACAGTAGCTTCTTATCTGAAATAGTTATTGCTAAAACCATAAGCCAGAACACAAGAGTGCTAACTGGGATAAAACATTCATAGAGATCAGTTCTGCTAACTGGAGTGGAAGAAGATTCCACATGCACACATAATGGTCATTCTCTGTGAAGAAGTGATCAAACACCAAATTAATTAAATTAACTACCATGACCTTGAGATAATGAGCCTATTATAAAAATATTATAAACTGTATCTTATTTAGTGTTTCTAAAACTGTCCCATTAGTACATTCTTTTCTGTTTTATTTCCTTTTCAAGACTATTGTTTTCATACTAGATATAAAAGATACATAGCTAAATAAAAAAGTAAATGTAATATTACTATTGTTTTAAAAAATTAAAGTGAATTTCAAAATATAATAAGTTGTTAATATGTTAAGAGGCTTTAGCCTTTAACATTTAAGTATAATTATTCATTTTAATATTTTGAGTTCAATATATTGCTTTTGTTCACCAAAATTTAATGAAAACCAGAAAATATAATGGAAATTGTAATGTGTGCCTAAGATGTGTTTTCAAAATACTTCAGACCAGGGTATGGTGGTACCTTAGAAAGCTAAGAGAGAAAGTTCACCAGTTTGAGGGCAAACTTAAACTGCAGAGTGAGGCCCTGTGTGGCACACTCCTCACAGAAGAAAGAGAGAAAGAGAGAGAGCGTCAAACAAACAAAGAGAAGTAGGAAGAGGGTAAGGAGTACAACATCCTTCAAGGAAATTATATTTATTTGTAATATTGAATTCTTTTATCATGTTTTCTGGCTGATTTAAAAATTGATTCATAGCCGGGCAGTGGTGACGCACACCTTTAATCCCAGCATTCGGGAGGCAGAGGCGGATCTCTGGGAGTTCGAGGCCAGCCTGGTCTACAAGAGTTAGTTCCGGGACGGGCACCAAAGCTACAGAGAAACCCTGTCTCGAAAAAAAAAAAAACTGATTCATAAAGTGAAAACTGAGCTATTCTGGGAGAGAAAGAATAGACAATATGAAGAATTTAATGCTAATATTTCAGGACAATCCTAAAGCATCAAATGAAGTCTGATCATACATGAGATATTGACCTCATATCATCGTGTATCATCATAATTAAATATAATTGGCCAAATTAAATAACATCTGTGAGACACAGTTTACACCTCAGTTAAACAGGACCGAGAACACTAAGCTGAAGGCTAAAAAGCTGGTGTGTATAAACTTCAAGAATGTGTAATGGGCTGCCTGCTTTGATCATGTCAGAAATTTACATTTCTACACTCAAGGATCTTTTCCTGCATTACCATGATTTCAACATAAGTAATACTATAGGATCAAGTCATCTCTCAAAGAAACAGTAAAAGATTTTTTTTCCAGAACTTTATCAGTAATACATGAAATCTCCCAGGTAAAGTCTTATAAAAATCTCTAATCTCTGAATACTCAGTATTTGTGAGAAGTAACTTAGTTGTGTGTCTCAGTTACTATTTTACTGCTGTGAAGAGACAACATGACCAAGGCAACTTATAACAAAAAGCATTAATGCTTCATTTTAGAGAGTTAGTCAATGATTATTATGGAGGGTAGCATGGCCGCAGTAAGACAAGCATGAGAGCTTACATCTGCCCCACATGTTGGCAGCAGAGACTGTGAAAGCAGGCCTGTTGTAGGCTTTGGAAGTCACAAAGCACACTCTCAGTGATACGCCTCCTCTATCAAAACCATATCTCCTCCAACAAAGCCCCACCTCCTAACCCATTTTAAACAGTTCTATATACCAGGGAATAACCATTCGTATATATATATATATCTATATGACTGTTACATTAACATAATCAATTGTGAGTAGTAGAGGTTTCCTTCAATCTCCATCCATGAATATGGAATAGTCATAAAATACTGCCTTCCCACACTGTACTGCACACATAATGAATTATTAAATTTTCAAAATTAAGCATATTTCTCTTCCCAGGCTAAGTTAGTAACTGGCAGTTAGCTACTTTTGATACATTACTGGTGATTACAGTTTCTTTAATTTTTGCTATGTGAAAAATTATATTTCATACTATAGCTGGATATTATATAGCACAATAGAAAGACTAATAAGCTAAGAAAGAATAGAGGTGACAATGACAGCGAGAGGAGCAAAGTAAAATGAACGTACCTGGAAATAGCTGTTTCGTTGGGGCGCTGATTTGGGCTTCTTCCGTAACTCTGTATGCAATGTCTGAGTCTTTAGAATTCTTTCTGTTTGTACAAAATCCTGTTGTTTTTGATATTCCCACTGGAGAATTGTGAAAATCTAGTGCTTTTAGAATATCAACTGGAGCAGCTGAAAGATAAGTGGAAAATTTTAGAAAATAAGGGAATATTTTGATATAAAAATACTTTTTGTAGTTTCAGTATTTAATTATTAAATTTCTTATTTGACAACTCTATGTTTATATAACATAATGCATTCAGATTATTCTCTATCACTACCTTCTCTTATGCTCTAATTCGATCAAACCTTCTTCATCTCTACCAGTCCCTTTCTCAGATTTTGTGACCTGTTTAGTTTAAGCAGAGCCAACTGTATGAGCCTTGTGTTGAACTACCCCCTGGAGCTAGTTGACTAATTGGTCGTTACGCAAATGATACCTTCCCCTCTTTCTGAATCTATTAGTATCAAATGCACCCTAACATGCACCTTAAGTGTAATTTTATGAAGTTCCTTATTCTAAGAATTTTAGAATAGTAATATTACAAATTATCTCAAGATAAAATTGTAGCATATAACTCTCAAACCCCAATAGTTAACATGTCTAAAGAATTTAAAAGTATGCTCGCTATGGCACTATTCATTATAGCAAAATCCTGAAGCAAAGCGCTTCCGCTTTAAGAGGCAAATGAATGACTGACATGTGATACATATAATAGAATTCTATTAGTCATTAAAAACAGTGAACTCCTGATAGAGAGAGTCATCTGACTAGCGCTGTGGGGTGTGGAATATGCTGACCCCATCACAGCATGGCGTTCACTACAAGGAATAAACCACAAAGATAAAGACATATATGATTGCTTTGAACTTTTAAAATCCCTGATTCAAAACAAAGCTTTTAATCCTGTGAATCAATGAATGAATCAAATGGGGTACTGCTTGTTTGCAGATGAACATTAAAGCCAATAATGTCAATATACTTAAGATGTATTGGCTTCTTTCTGTATTCAAAAATAAATAAAAATTTTCCAATTAGTCATATGTTGACCAATTTGTCATTCAGCATTCCTGATATATAGCCCATAAAATATTTAGTTTTTCACATGATCATCTCATTAGATGCCAAAAAAGCTTTTGTGAAAATACAACATCCCTTCATGATAAAGGTCTTGGAGTGAACAGGGATACAAGGAACATACCTAAACATAATAAAAGCAATACATAGCAAGCCAACAACCAACATCAAACTAAATGGAGAGAAACTCACAGCGATATCACTGAAATCAGGAGCAAGACAAGGTTATCCACTATTCAATATCTATTCATATAGTTCTTGAGGTTCTAGCTAGAGCAATAAAATAACAAAAGACGATCAAGGTGATACAAATCAGAAGAGAAGAAGTCAAACTCTCAATATTTGTTGATGATATGATAGTTTACATAAACTGCCCGAAAAATTCTATCTAAGAACTTTGATAACTCATAAACATTTTCAGTAATGTAGCAGGATATAAGATTAACTCAAAAAATCAGTAGCCATCCTTTATAAAGATGATAAATGGGCCAAGAAAGAAATCAGAGAAGCATCATCCTTCACAATAGCCACAAATAGCATAAAATATCTCAGAGTAACTAGCCAATCAAATGGAAGACGTGTATGACAAGAACTTAAAATCTTTGAAGAAACAAATTGAAGAAGACACCAGAAATTGGAAAGATCTCCCATGCTCTTGGGTAGGCAGAATGAGCATAGTAAAAATGGCAATCCTACCAAAAACAATCTACAGATTCAATGAAATGCCCATAAAAATCACAGCAAAATTCTTCACAGACCTTGAAAGAATGGTACTCAACTTCATATAGAAGAGCAAAAAACCCAGGATAGCCAAAACAATCCTGTACAATAAAGAAACTTCTGGAGGCATCACAATCCCCGACTTCAGACTCTACTACAGAGCTACAGTATTAAAAACAGTCTGGTATCTGCATAGAAACAGAAGGACCAATGTAACTGAATTGAAGTCCCAGATATTAATCCACACACCTTTAAACACCTGATTTTTCACAAAAAAAAGCAAACAAAATATCAAAGGAGAAAAGGAAGCATATTTAATTAACAAATGGTGCTGCCATAAATGGATATCAACATGTAGAAGAATGAAAATGGATCCGTATCTATCACCATGCACAAAACTCAAGTCCAAATGGATCAAAGACCGCAACATAAATCCAGCCATACTGAAGCTGATAGAAGAGAAAGTGGGAAATATACTTGAAAGCATTAGCACAGGAGACCACTTTCTAAATAGAACCCTAGTAGCACAGACACCGAGAGAAACAATTTTAAAAAGTGGGACCTCCTGAAACTGAAAATTTCTGTAAAGCAAAAGAACACGATTAACAAGACAAAACGACAGCCTACAGAATGGGAAAAGATCTTCACCAACCCCATATGAGAATAGGTTTGATCTCCAAAATATACAAAGAACTCAAAAAATTGGTCATCAAAAGAACAAATAAATAATAATAAATAATCCAATAAAAATGGAGTACAGACTAAACAGAGAACTCTCAACAGAAGAATTTAAAATGGCTGAAATATACTTAAGAAAATGCTCAACATCCTTAGTCATCAGAGAAATGCAAATCAAAAGAACTCTGAGATTCCATCTTACAACAGTAAGAATGGCCAAGATCAAAAACACTGATAACAACTTACATTGGAGAGACTGTGGAGTAAAGGGAACACTCCTGCATTACTGGTGGGGGTTCAAGCTGGTACAGTCCCTTTGGATATCAGTATGGTGATTTCATAGAAAATTAGGAAACAATCTTTTCCAAAGACCCAACAATACCAACTTTTGGGCATATATCCAAAGGATGCTTAATTGTGCCACAAGGACATGTGCTCAACTATGTTCATAGCAGCATTGTTTGTCATAGTCAGAACCTGGAAACAACCGAAATGCCCCTCAACTGAAGAATAGATAAGAAAAATGTGGTACATTTACACAATGGAGTACTACGTAGCAGAAAAAAAAAAACGACATCTCAAAATTTGCAGCCAAATGGATAGAGCTAGAAAACATCATATTAAAGTAACCCAGACCCAGAAAGACAATTATCATATGTACTGACTCATAAGTGGTTTTTAAACATAAAGCAAAGAAATCCAGTCTACAAATCACAATCACAGAGAACCTAGACAACAATGAGGACCCTAAGAGGACATACATAGATCTAATCTACATAGGAAGTAGAAAAAGACAAGATCTTCTGAGTTAATATGGAGCATGGGGGCCAAGGGCAAGGGTTGAAGGGGTAGTGCAAAGGCAGGGAGGGGAGAAGAGAAAAATGTAGAGCTCAATAAAAATCAACAAAAAAAGAAACAAAAATATTCAGGTTCTAATGGAGCCAGCACTAAAATGTTTCAGTAACTAGGTAAGAACTCATGTCTACAATTAGGAGTGCACAAAAACTGTTATCTTGTTCATCTATGACTGAAAGTTCTAACAAACACAAAAGAATGTAATAGTGAGCTATTAATAGGCACAACTTCCACTCTTTACCTCTTAGCATGTTGTTTATGAAAGGGCTTGGTTGGAAAGAAACTGGGTTTGATTCTAGAATCAGGGAGCTAGTATCAGTGCATCTTTTCTCAAAGGACAGACCACCCAGCATCTTGTCTCTTCAAGAATTATAACTTCAGTAAACTTATAATAATCCTTATAATAACACTCAACTTGTCACAGACCGTATGAATGAGTAACTGAATGAGAGTTATGAAAAATGAGTGCATGATCATTCCCTTAGTTTATTAGCTCAAGGAGAACTGATTTCTATATCTGCAGACACACACACGTGGAATTTTGCAGAGCCTGTCTTCTAGGATGTCTCTGAAAACAAATTGTGCGCACCTATGACATATAGATGACGAGTGAAAAATCATAGTATTCAATATAGCATACAGTGTTTGCAACTATTGGAAAGAAAAATACTTTTGTGGAAATAAGAGAAGCTGAAAGGATCAAATATAGTAGACTTTTAATTCAGTCTTTGAATATTTGTTTCAAAATCTGAGGAGTATTTGAAAACCTTGTTTACACTAATCTTGCTTCACAGGGCTGTTTTCAAGCAGTTCATGCTGTCTTATTTTCTCATGTGATAAAACTAAGAAAGTAATATTTATACTGAGAGCCACGTCCAACGATCCTAATAAGTGGCTTGTTACCAGATTACTTTAAAGGCACAAACCTTCACAAATTACATGTCTTTTTCCTGCTATGCAGAGGAGAGAACTGAGCCTCAAAGATTTAGTTAAGGGTATTCTCAGGACCTGTGTAAATCTCAAGCCTGTTTTCCTCCCCCATTCTTGCTGTAATAACCCACAGATGAAAACTACAAAAGAAAACTTAAAACGTACTTAAAATAGTCTGAAATTATTGCAGGCCAGCTAATGGACTCCTGATGTTTATATTTACTTTAATTAAACACAATTTACCTTTCAGGATATCAATTACTCTGAAAGAGAATGTGACTGAAAACCACAGCATATTATCTGCTTATTTTATTTGATATTCTTGCTCACAGTTGAGCAAAAATTCAGAGCAGACATGAACAGAGCGAAGAAGGCTGAAATTCCATAATAATTGGGCATCAATAAACAATGCCCCGGATGAGACATGGCTTCCCTTTTTTCACAGTGATGACTACCACAGGACATTGAAAAGCACACAAAACTTATGCCTTTCCAATTAAAAACGAATGTGATAAGAACACCCTCCTGTTACTAGAGTCAACGCGGAGGCTCTACCGTTAAAGTACAACAAATTTCTCTGCAGGGACAGGATGCAATATCACCATTCGATCCCTGACTCACAGCTTAAAAAAAAAGTTTTAATGTAAATTACTTTTCTAAAAAGGAATGTCTTTTTTAATGTTTTTAAGGATGAAATTCAGCTTTTAAAGAGTCTACGTTTTTCTTTTATCTCTTTCTTAGAAACTGAACAGAATAGTAAATGAAATCATTTTGAAATTCTGCCTCTTTCAAGCATATTCTGTCATATCTAACTCAGTACAGTATCATCTATTCAGTAAATTTTTCTAGTGTACACCATAGGTTTATTAAACAGGAACACAGGATACAAGAGCCTAGTCGTCACTACAGAGGCCAGTTAAAGGGCTTCCACGCTTCTCCCCACTGCTTGACTGAACTTCCTAAATTCCATGGTTCAAGCAACTCTGATGCCTAAATTCTTTCGGTGAACCCCACTGACTTCCAGATGGCATCCACATTCCACATTCCTTGCATAGGAAATCTTGATGATCTGCTCATACCGAATTTTCCTCGTAGTTCCAACCCTCACCCCCACCACAGAACATGTCTATTCTGAAGTTTCAGTGACCCAAAATACCACCACAGCCAGTGCTGTAGAAATACTAGCTGAGATTTTATAAAATAAAATATACCCAAAGCTTCTGTCTACTTTTGAGCTTTAGATAATCCTTACGGACTATCTGAAACAATTAACAGCACTTTGCCTGAGTAGGAAGAGGAGCAAACCAAGATGGTAACTGGAAAAGGCATTGTCTCTCTCCTGAATCGCAGTCTGGGGTGTTCATGCTCATGGGGCACCACTCACACTCACTTGCCTATGCTTTGATTTGCACTCCCTAATTAGAAGATAATAGATGAATACACAGAAATGTGTATCTTATTCCCATACGCTCACATACATGAGTGTGTACACAACATATAAAGACACACAAAACAGAAATACTATTAAAAAATGGGTTTTCTTCATTTCTGAATTCCATCAGCTTCTTGGACATTTCCATCAATTCAGCAGTTTGGTCCTAGACTTTGTACCCTGTCTTTCTGTTCCCTGCAGCAACATATGGATCATCTATCTAACATCTCTCCATATTTTGATTGGGTTGTTTCTTGGGTATGTCTTCCCCAAGCTTCTCTATATGCTCTATATGCTGTGTGTTACAGTGCTGGAAATTCTGACTGCTTCTGAGTTTCACCTATGTCATTTAGTGGCTATGCAGTGTGGACACCCGGAAATAAACCACCCTCTCTGTGCACAGTTTCAAAACAAATAAAATGGCAGTAATAAAAATCTTGACCTCAAAGACCTTCCTTCTTGCCAGGTGAATTTCTTACCACACCTTGGAGAACTGGCTTGGAACACTTCTAATGACAAAACACTGCCTTCCTACATGGACTTTTATATGGTGCCTGATATAAATACTGTTTTACATTTTTAAATCATAGGAAACTTCGTTAGACTTGAGAATTGTATACAACTTAAACTTAGGATCCACCTGTGAAGTCTGGGAAACAGTTACACTCATTCATTTATCTGTTACCCTTAGCTCATTGTATATGCTAAGTTATCTATGGCTCCAAGAAAGTCTATACAGATCATAAAAATCAAAGTATCTGCAACTTGCAACTTTTTGCTTTCTCTCTCCTCTCTCCTCTCTCCTCTCTCTCTCTCTCTCTCTCTCTCTCTCTCTCTCTCTCTCTCTCTCTCAATTTGGGATTGGATTTAGGGTCTCACATATTCCAAGCACTCAACTGACCTACAACCCCATTTCTTGTTTTTTTTTTTCCTAAACAAAATCTTACTAATTTGAGTAGGCTGGCTTTGAAATCACTTTATTTTCCAGAATGACCCTTGATTTTACACTCCTGCTTTTGCCTACTGAATACCTGGTATTACGGGCCTAAACCACCAGGCCAGACTAAAACATAATTCTTCTAGACCTTAGACACACCAAAAATAAATTTTGTTTTTCTCTAATGAATTCAATATACAGTGTAATGAAATCTGGTAAATTCAGATCTAGTAAACTTCTTGATCTAACCCTACAACACAGAATCATTCTGGAAATCTTACTCCTTCCTGTAGGTTATGTGAGCCTATTGAAGTGCCTCATGCTCACCTGGGTAACACACTCGTTTGTATTTTATCTCATTGTAACTATATATAGTATGCATTCAGACATGGATTAAGTTGCAGAATCATTTCCTGATGCACACCACCTAATCTTTCCTCTCCTTCCTTGACCCCCACACCCAAAATAAGTAAAATTTAATAAAAAAAAGAATTTTAGAAAACTATAATTCTAATGACTATGAGATACATTATTGAACCAAGAAAGAAAGTGGTCATATATTATAATTTACTGACTACCAAGATTCTGACAGTTTTCAAAACTCATAAGACTCTTTAACAAGAGTTATCTGACAACTATATAGGTAATTAGTAACTCAATTTCTGCAGCTAAAACTCTTCAAGTTCTTATTCAAGCTCAGAAGCTATGATCTTTCTGGATGCACTCATCTGTGCGTTAATGTGCATACCTGTGCTTACAGCTCTGTGTGTGTGTGTGTGTGTGTGTGTGTGTGTGTGTGTGTGTTATATAGATTAACATGGGATGACTCTTTATAGCACTCTCTTTACGTCTGCAGACAAGGTCTATCTCTAAACCCTGAGCTCACTGATTCAGAGCTAGACTGCCTGGGAGTTGAGCTCCTAGGATCCACCTTTCTTTCCACACCATTACCAAGTGCAGAAGTTAAAATGCATGCCAACACACAGCATGTACATGGGTGCTGAAGATCTGAACTAAGGTTCTTCATGTTGTATCACAAGTACTCTCTTCACCAAGCGATTTTGACCATCCCAGCTATTAAATGACTGTAAGCTACTTAAAGCCTTCCCAAATTGCTTTATTTGGATAACCTCATTTTTAAGAATGCAACATGATAATGAATTTTACTTCCAAAGAAAAGAAGCTGAAATGTAAATACTCATCAAAAATCACTTCTATAACATTTTTTTGAAAATTTCAAACTTTCTGAATGTTTAGAACAACTACATTAACTACAATCCATGTTTCCCTAAGCTACAATTAAGCTGATTGCTGTCATGTACATTTACTGATTACATTAAGAAATACTTTTTGCAGTACAGTAGAATAATAAATGGATTTTTATCTCTAAATAGTGACCACACATCCTGCAAAAATTTATGCCGTTGTTTGCCTCCCAGAATTTGGAAGTAGAACTCTACTGCAGCAGACACCACTCCAGATATAGGACTTGAAAGAATTAACCTGGAATTGACCTGAAAACCTCCTCCAAGAGGGTGTGCACTCACAGTATTCAAGGGTGGTAGGCAAGCTGCAAGCTGCTTGGGGAAGAAACAATTAGCAACATTACCTAACTGTGAAGCCTATGCCCACAATGATGAGCAGCCCAGCAAAACTTCCATTAGTGAAACAGCGGTATGTATTTTACCTTGGGGGTAACCAATAGGTGAGTAATGAGACTGAATGCCCACAACATAAGAGGGGATCCTTATCTTAAAGCTGACTAGCTATCCATGCCTGGGGAGGTCGTAGACCCACAGATGAGTGTAGACTTCACACCTCATCAAAGAAGCTTCTGTTTGCAGGAAATGGAACCCATATATGAATCTACAACTTCCAAACTAGGAAACCTGAGTGAGGTAACCCACACTCAAAAAGGCATATACTACATGTTTTATTTTGCATATAAATGTTATCTTTTAGTTTTTACATCGTTTTTACATAAAGGGGAAACTGGACTAGGAGGATAAAATGGGAATTGGGGTGGAGGAACAAAGTAATGGAGAGAATATGAGGAGGGACAACAGTAAGGGCCATTTGGAAACCTACTACTGTAGAGGCTTTCTAAGTTGTATATGCATATATGAAAAGAATTTAAATGGAGTCACCATAAAATGGAGGATAGAAAGTCACAACTAGACGTCTTTTGGCACCAAGTAAAACCTCCAGTGCCAGGAATGGATTACCTCTTGTTGAATAATTATTCAGAAATGTTTCATAAACCACCTCCACAAACCTCACAGGATATTGCCAAGGCTACTGGATATTCTCCGTAACCTGATGCTATAGCCCTATTACTAAAGAAAACACTTATGTCATAGAACATGGAAAAGTCATGCTGGTGCCTGACTAGAAACTTCACTCCTATTGAGAGGAGTTAATGGTGCTGGAAGGTACTTTTTAAGAATATTACCAGAGAAGACCAGTAATGATTAATATCACCCAGGCACAAACTCTGCAATTAATATCAGCAACCTGCAAGCAGGTTATACTGGTACACTTGTAACACAAATGTTATGAAAGTAACTAACCACTTTTTGATAAGATGTAATGTCCCCTCTATGAGATGCCATCCATATCAAATGCAGCTAAAGTGGACAAGAACCTGAGATTAGATAGGTCTTGCATCTTGGTGAAAACACAGGGACCTACAACTGGATACGTGCAGAGAACAAAAGAGTTTGGTGCACTTAGCCCAAAATGAAATGCTTTGTCAAATCCCTCTCCTCATGACTCAGTTATCTAATAAAAAAAAAAAAGTGGGAAGATTTAAGAGCCGTAGGTGATGAATGACTTCAAGGAAACAGTATCTTTGAGACACACAGTACTAACATACATATGAACTCAGAGATTGCAGCCACATACATAAGGTTCAAACCAAACAAAATGCCAGTACTGAGAAAAGGAAATGAACACAAAGTCTTACCACTAACCAAGAAGCTATTTGCAATTGATACCTGCTGGGATGGGGAAAATCAGTTTTCTTCATGGAGTGTCACTAAGTGTATCAATCACACTCAAGAGTAGTTGGCTAACATGAAACAGACTGCGTGTGTGTGTGTGTGTGTGTGTGTGTGTACTATTTATTTTGGTATTTTTGGTCTTACTGATATTCTTTACTTATTAAATTATGTTTTGATTCTTGTTTGTTTCTTTGTTGCTATTTCTGCTTTCCTAGATTTCTTGAGAAAAAAGAAACAGAGTTAGAGAGGGAATATTAAGTTACATGAGTAGGGAGATGAGCAGAATGTAGGAGGAACTAGGGAAAGGAAAATTATATGATTAAAATACATTTTTGAAATAACATTAATAAAATTTAAAAGGGGGGGAACATCCATCACTGACCAAAATGCCAAAAACAGCTTGGGTTCCCAACCTGAGTGGATGAGTCTAGGACAAAGCTCCCACACCTAGAGCTCAAACAACATTATAGCAGAGGGGGCAGAGATTGTCAGAGCTGGAGTACCAGGCTATCGGACGAGAATTGTGTTTTTGTACAGATAAGGAAGCTTCTCACCCAAAATCTCAAAAATACAGTCACCTAAATACAACCTGCACAACAAAACCGTTAACATTATACAAGGGGAGACTTATACAAGTCCTTACCCTGAGATATAGAACTACAGATATTAATGGCTGCTGAGAGAAGAAGAAAACCTTTTCTAGAGATAAGCCCCAGATGTGCTATCCATCCCTAATACATGTGTGTAATAATTTTATATTTTTATATAATATTTGTATGCTTCTTTAAATATATATATAAACAAAAAGAGGTCATGAATATTAGCAGCACTTAAAGAGATATAGGAGTTGGGGTGAGACAAGGGAGGGAGGAATGTACAAATATAGTACTCATGTATAAAATTTTCTAAAGAAAATTAAATTTAAATTATAAAGGCAAAGAAGAACAAAAGTATGCCTTGCTATTTATACAGCACTCATTTTTTGTTTGTTTATTTTGCTTTTTTCTTTAGAGGGGTTAGATTGCTTTTTTTGGTTTTAGGTTTGGGTTTATTGCAATTGATTAGTTAACACATTAATAAGTATGGGACCTACAGTTTCTTTCTTTTTTGTTTTTTGTAACTCCCCTCTCACATACTAAGTACAAACTACAGTTTTCCTTTCTGCCTCTCTCCCCAGTCTCTCCCTGCAATTTTTCCTCTTCTCTAGATCCCCCACACCTCCACTAAAAAAACAGCAATCCTCTCAGCACCACCAACCAAACAAGACCATTGCAATCAGACCAGGCACATACCATCACATCAAGGATGAAAAAGACAACTCGGTGTGAAGAAAAGGGAACCACAAGAAAGCATAAGAGTCATAGACAGCCCCCACTAACACTTTAAGGAATCCTGTAAGAACAGCAAGATACTCAGCCATAACATATATGCAAAGGACTTAGGTCAGACCTAAATTAGAGCCCTACAGTCCCCCTAATCTCTACAAGACCCTATGAGTACTGGTCAGTTGATTCTGTGGGTTGTGTTCTCATGATGTCCCTGACCCCTTTGGGAACCTGTACTTTCATATTCATCTTGACCCCCACACACAACACAAAATAAAGGTAAAATACTGTAGTGACATTTCATTTGTATTTTAAAGTTTTCCTGAAGATTAGAAAAGTCAAACAGCCAACCAACCACTGGCTCTAACCTGAGGAGTCCGAAAATTTTAAACCTGCCTCCAAAAAAAAAAAAAAAAAAAAAAAAAAAAAAAAAAAAACTCAGAATGATACTCATGTTGAAAGCTGACTCCTCCCACTTTATAATCCTCTCTAGTTATGGATTAAGGGTGTGCACCATACCACCTGGTTTCTATGGCAAGATAGTGTGACTACTGGGATTAAAGGTGTCTGTCATTGGTGGCTGGTTTGCAAGGCCGGCCACTGTGGCTGTGACTTTTCTGATCCTCAGGCAAGCTTTATTTATTAAAATAAAATGAAATTCCACTACAAAATACTAATAATATTAGCATGTTTTCTTTTGATTGCATATAAATTGGCATAAGCATGACTTAAGTGTTATAACACTAACTAGCGGCTCATGCTTGCAATCCCAACACCAAAGAAGCTGAGACAGAAAGACTCCCATTCGATGAGAGTCTAAATTATGTAATGAATTCCAGTCACTCAGTTACAGAGTGAGATCTTTTCTCCAAAAGAGGAGAGGGCTGGAGAGATGCTCAGAGGCTAAGAGCACCTGGTGCTCTTGAGGAGAGCAAGGTTTGGCTACCAGTGCCCATATGAATGCTTGCAATATTCTATTACTACAGTTTCTGTTGTTCTCACTTCCAATATCAACTTGAAGAGCTTGACAAGACCATTTATTCCTTTTACTGATCTGTTTGTGTGTTACGTGTCAGCTAAAATGGGCAGTTTATAAGCAATAGTATATTGTCATATGCATTTAGAAACCATTACAATTTCTTAGTTTCTATGAATTACTCTTGGGCATGGAAATGGGTTAACAATATCACTTGAGATTCAGGTTCCAACAAACAGTTCTATAATCAAGTTAAATATATCGCTATCAATATCACTATGCTTGTATATTTACTTACACACACAATTAATACAAATAAAATAAATGTCAGATCTCAAGGTGAAAGATTTCAATAATCATTTTGGAAAAATATGAGTGCATGATATTCAAACAATAAAGAACACCAAGTTGAGGATGTCAGGCATAAAAATAATTAGGTTAGTTACCTGGAGTTTTCTAAATTTTATAATTAATTTCATTATTTTAAAAATATAATCCTGTTTTGACAAAATTTTAGGAAAATAGAAACCAATAATCAAATAAACATGAACATGACATATTGCAATTTTTTAAAAATTGTTTTTCATTTATTTTACAACAAATCCTATTATTGAAATGCCAAGAAAAATTGCATCATGATATATACAGAAGTAAAGCTATTATTTAAAAAAAAAAGCATTTATACATTGGAGTGCTACCCAGCAGTAAAAACAAGGATATCTGCATGCAAATGGATAGAACTAGGAAACCCAGACCCAAAAAGATGAGTATGGTATGTGCTCACTCATAAGTGGATACTAGCTATAAACAAAGGACATTGAGCCTATAGTTCATGATCCTAGAGAAGCTAAGGAATAAGGTGAAACCAAAGAAAAACATACATAGATACACTTGGAAAGTCGAAATAGACAAGATTGCCTGACAAAATTGGGAGCATGGGAGTCGGGGAAGAACGGAGGGTGGAAGGAGAAGAGGGGAGAGGGGGAAGGGGAACGTGAAGGAACAGGATAGTTTAGATGGAGGAAAGACAGAAATGAGAGCAAAAAAAGAGATATCTGACCTGAGGGAGCCATTATGGGGTTAGCAAGAAACCTGTCTCTAGAGAAATTCCCAGGGATCCACAAGGATGACCCCAGCTAAGACCCTACGCAATAGAGAGGGTGTCCAACTGTCCTTGCCCTGTAGTCAGACTGATGAATATCTTAAATATCACCATAGAACCTTCATCCAGCAACCGATGGAAACAGAGGCATAGACCTGCATAAGAGCATTAAAGTCCATTCGAAGAGAGAGAGGAGTGAGAATATGAGCAAAGAGGTCAAAACCATGATAAGGACACCCACTGAAACTAGACATGGAAGAAACTCCAGCTAGACAGGGAAGAAACAAGCATAGGTCCAAACTAGTCCCTCTGAATGTGGTTGACAGTTGCATGACTGGAGCAGACTGGAGGCCACTGGCAGTGGCACCGGGATTTATCCAAAACACTTGTACTGGCCTCTTTTGGACCCATTCTCTTTGAATGGATACCTTGCTCAGCCTAGATTTCAAAGGGAGGTCTTTGGACCTTCCTCAAAACAATGTGCCTTACCCTTTCTGTGGCGTGGAAGGGGGGGGGATGGAGGAGAAGGTAGAGGGAAGGGGAGGAGAGGAAGGAGTGGGAACTCGGATTGGTATGTATAATGAAAAAAGATAGTCTGTTTTCTTTTTAAAAAAATAAAAATAAAATTAATAAAAAAGACAAAATAAAAATAAAAGGGAATCACATCAAAATGAAATATATCTATACATTATTTATTCTTTATCGTTATTTATTATTCTCATTATAGCTTCTAAGGGTGAAGAAAAGTGCATAAAACTCAAACTCTTGAGTTTACTCCTGATCAAGAATATTTTCTGTGAACAGAAGTAGTGTGTTTTGTATTCTCGACAGTACTTAATCTGCTTTCAAGTTCTTTGACTAGGAAATTTGGAGTTAGCTGACATTACAGCTAAAAATCAAAATATAAAATATTGCAATTTTAATGCAGTACAAGCTCTCCAAACACATTCATAGATGCCCATTGTATCCATCAATACATTTATAGATGCCATGGTACCCATCAAATTGGAAAAGCTGAACTTTCATTTGAGATTTGGCTGTTCACAGCAACTGTGTGGAAATTCTCAAAGCTTTAGTCTTAACAACAATGGGACCTCATGGCTGTGTGACACCTGGATTCTGTGAACACTTGAAAACACAAATAATTTATGACAACATTTATAGGTCAAAATTATCAGTGCTACATTTTATGTAAAAGAAAATAACTTCTGTCTTTAAGTATTAGTACTTCATTTGTTAGATGTGACAGGCTTCAGGCTCATAGTAAGAAAATGAGTGAGTAAGAAAAGGTTTCATGAAAGCTCACAGTAGCATGAATTGTGACATCAAATAGAAAGACTATCCAGTGAGTAAATGACATTAGAGCAAATTCTGAAAAGTCAGAGAAAGTGCCCTGTCCTGATTGCTTTTGATTAATTGGATTAGAAGCAAAGGGAATGAATACAAAGAACCTAAAGCAAGAAACAACTCCAAATGGTGGAAAACTGAGAAGAAACAAAGCCTCCTCATGAGAGAATAGGAAAGCCTTAAGGGGGGGTGTCAAAGATATAGGAATGATGTGTAAGTCTTATGAGGTCTCCATGGAAACTTAATTTTATTGCAAATGATTAGAAAAACTAGTGGAAGGTTAACTGGAGACAAGCGATCGGATTCCAAATTTTTATTACTATTGTTTCTCCCCACCGGAAGTTTAAATTTCACAAAACTAAGATGAAATTAGGATTGCTCATTCAACTAATTTTATCAAAGTACTACGACTTTGGTTTATAAAATCCTTGTGTGCACTGAAGCCTAGCCATATGGTCTTAAAGAACCATTTGCAAGCCTGCAAGTGTGAGAAGGTGAAATCTGGTGGTGGAAGATGAATCATTGGGTCAGATTCTGAACATCTGTGAGGACAACATGAACAGCAGTACGTGATGGGCTCATGTGGTCTATGAGAGGAAGGGATCAAACTCAAGGCAGATTCTGAGAGTTTGTTTGTGCTTGAACATCGCAACTCACTACATTGCCACAACCTGACATGGAGAAAACTGTAAAGGAACAGATTTAGGAAGAGAGTAAATTTAGTTTAGAGAATAGGAACTTTGAACTAGCTTAAAGGCACTGCAAATAGATGAATAGACAATCAAGATTACAAACCTGTAATTAAGGAAAGAAATATAGGCCGGAAAAAAACTTTAGGAGTTGGGAGTCTACCATATTAGTCAAAGTCATATTAATTAATAATATGATTATTTTAAACAATATAATTTTGTCTGCAGAAAATAACTGAAACTTAGCAAATGCTTATACTAAATATTTCTTTCTTTAAGTCAAAGTTATTTTAAAGGTACAATATCTCAGAAGTTCTTTTAAAAATCACATTGCCTATTTCTTCTCCAGAAGATGTTATAATTTGAATGATTGCAAGGAAAACCATACAAAATTTAGAAATTTGCGTTGTTTACTTGTCTTACAATGGGGTTTTATAAAGGGGTAGGCACATTTGTTTCAAGTATTCACTTATAAGATAGGATTATTAATTCATATGTTTACAGGCCCATTGTGAGCACAACTGTACATAAAGCATGATTTCAAGATAGACTATTACAGTTGAGAACCCTGGGTGGCTTTTTAGTAGTCTGGCTACTCTACAGAAAGCAATGTGGCACCCTATTGTGAATGTCTGAGGACTCATGGTGCCAACCAACTGGGCTCCTCTCCCATGTGCTGATACCCAGTATAAACTGGCCCTGCAAAATTAAAATACAAGGCTTCTTTTTAGACACATGCTTCTGTGCTGCACAGAAAAATGTATTTGTAAGACTGTGTGCCCTCTACACTCTTCCTCAACCCTGTCTCACATTATATCCCATTTCATCTTCTCTGCCCACACTGCCTTTTTCCCATGCTTTCTTTTAAGTTCTTTGTAGTGTCAGTAGCTTTTCTGCCTCAGGCTTTCATGTCACTTCTCAGGATAAATTCACTGGGTTATTCAGTGTTCAATTGTTATCTCTCGGGTGAGTTTTTTTGTTTTTTCTGTGTTTCGATGTCCTATTTCGTACATCTCCGTGCATGGACTTCATACCATCTACTGTGACTATGCTACACTTTTACTCCTGTGAATATCGGTTAATTACTGCCTTCCAAAACAGGCCATTCATTCTTTCAGACCACACTGAGTCATCTTCTCAGTCACTGGCTTGAGCATATTTCAAGCAAGGAAACTGCACTTGCTATACTTGTGATCAAATGAGTCAGAAAGAGCACAGTCTAGCAAAGTAGACAACAGTGATTTCCCATGGGATTGTTAAGAGAATAAATTGTTAAAGTGTATTTAGATTTCCACTATCACTCTTGTAGTTACACACATACCCTATGGTAACACATCCTGGCATACTGCCTTCCATTATAGCTGTCTGCACCTTGTGGTTATACATAGAAATGGAAAATCCTTTAATTCTTGAAACTGTTGAGTAGTAGACTAAATCCTCAACCATCTCATACCATAATATTTTGCATGAATTGAAAGAAATGTATGGTAAATACGTGAAATCCCCATTTGAGAGTGAATAACTGTCATAAAATTGTCAGTAGATGCTGATTTTAAAACTAAAGCACTATTACCTAGCTTACCAAAGACTTCAGTGCTGAAAAAAAAAAAGGAGCATTCATTGACATTTAATGCATTCTATGCACTAGAAAACAGGATTAGGAGGTGCTTTCTTGTGGTTATCAATTAATCAGATCAATTCAAATTTGCTGAGCCACAGCACTCTGCCAATGGGATATCACAGAAATGGTTTGCACCTTGCAATAATTACATTCCTTCTGACTTCTGCTTTCTTGTTATACAAACTGAATAGATTCTTGTTAGATAATTTGCTTGGTTTCTAGCACAAGCAATTTTAGGTTGGGCTGTACATAAAACAATCTGTAGAACATTGTAAACCACTATTGCTTAAACTTCATTAGAAATATATTCAAAACACGCCTGCAGGTTAGGATTGAGAATGACTGGTTCCAAACGGAAATCATCAACCTATTCTTTTTACATTAGTAAACTCCCCTTGCTTTATTTTTGCTGGTTGCTTTATTCAACTGTTCAACAACTATTTTACTGGACAACTATTGTATTCCAGATAAGGACAAATGACAGTCATTTCTAAAATAGATTTTTAAATGTGCATCATGTTTGCAGTGCAGCATGAAATTATTCCGCAGTCAGCATTGAAGCTTGGGTTAGGTAGCGTGCACTCTAGTAAGTCGTGCACTTTAATCCACCCTACTCTTCACAGCTGAGTGAGGTCTTTCTAAAGGAGACAAGGGTCAAGCATCTATAGCAATTTACATACATAAACATACAAACCACATCTGAGTTTTCAGATTATTTTCAGAATTTTGAATTGTAACCAACACCTCCACTTTATTCAACAACCCTTCCCCAAATATCATTTTTCTGACCCTGTTTCAGGACTTACTGCTTTTAGTGTAACTGATACGTAAAACAGATAGCAATACAAGATTATATATATGGGTTTCTTCCAAAAACTATTTAACTAACGATCTATCAGTCTTTAATGCCTGAATCTTTAGATGTGTCTTTCTTGAATATGACAGTTCACAGTAGAGTAATAAGTATAATATATAAAGTATTTTATAAACCAAAGAAAGATTTGTTTTATTAAAGTGACTGCATAGAGGTAAACCGATGTTTCTAATTGCTAGTTTAAAAAAAGCAATTAATCCCTAATAATATATAAAACAGATAACAGGAATATTTTCAACAAATGTTTTGATAGACTGGTCCTTTTAATTGAAGCTCCTTTTCTTAAACTCTAGGAGAAAAATGATTTATGACACCATCAGAGCAAAAACATCACTTAAGGTGTTTAAACCAGCTACAGACACCAAGACAATAGAATTGATTGGTAACTGAAGATGTTCAGAGATACCTTTGAAGAGAGAGTGGGAAATACTTTTAAAAACAAAACACTGGAAAGAAGCTCTGACTTATTTGTTATTATAGAATGAGTATAGGAAAGAAAAAGGAGTCCATGTGGATGATAAAGTACACATGTGTAGTTCATAGAACTGAATTCAATCCTTAGAACACACATAATAATGCAACACATGATGACATGTGCTTGTAATCCTGCAGGGGACGGAGGTGGAGAAAATTGGATCCCTGGAGTTCCTGGTCAGCCTCGGCTACTTGAAAAGGGACATTAGGGAGGGAGATAGGGATTGAGGTGGATGGAGTGTTAGGAATAATAGCTTAGGATGTTCCTCTATGCACATATAGACACAAAAGAAGAAAGGAAAGCTAAACATTGTTGTGCATACCTATAATTGCAGCACTTGTTAAACAAAGCCAGGTAGAGCTCTGTGAGTTGGAAGTCAGTCTGGTTTACATAGTGAGCTTCAAGTCAGTAAGGAATACATAATAAGACCCTTTCTCCAATAGAAGGAGAGGAGAAAGAAGGAAAGGAAGGAAAGAAGGTATTATAAATGGTATCTATTAGATTCACGATCTGATTGTTTATTCAACTAACAAAGACACTTAGCAATTGTCACTTCTTCTAATAAGAACCTATAGCAATAAGTTTTCCCTTCCTTCCTTCCTTCCTTATCATTGCTGACACCATTGCATGAGAAGGTCTTCAAACTTCCATTTTATTTATCTAAATTAACTAAATTTTTATCTTGTTCCGGTCTTCTAGATGGTGGAAGATGACAACTACAAACCAGATTGTTAATACTACACATTCTATCTGTCAACACGGTAAGAAAACAGGAATACAAATAAACTATATCAGATGTTATCCACCCAGGAACTTCTGGAAGAAAACTGACAAACTTCAAAATAATGATAATGATTTGTTTTTATTAGTCCTCTGTCTTTTGCTACATTTTTCATATTGATTACATTCAAAGGGTCTTGTTATTAATCTTGGTAGACATTTATACACTGAAGGTAATAAGCCAGTACACAACCATCAACTCCCAGAAAGTGACTTGGTGCTTATTGCTATAGGTTCTTATTAGAAGAAGTAAAAATTGCTAAGTATCATTGTTAGTTGAATAAACAATCAGATCATGAATCTAATAGATACCATTTATTAAATTAGTAAGGTCAAAAAATACTCAACAGCTTTGAGTTACAACCTCTTCAAGTGTCCCAACACCTTTGTGACTTAGGTCCCCCAAGAGTATGAGTAGTAGGTTTTCGTTAAACTTAAATGTAGCTGAGAAGCAACTTAAATTGCAAGAGTGTCCTTTAGCAAGAGCCCTGTTTAGTTCCCTTTAGAGACATTCAGGGCATTCACACAGTTGACATTTTGTGCGCTGTAGTAAACTGCAAGATTTGCTTATTAATTTTAGACTTCAGTTCACTGTAATCATAAGATAGTATATCCAGCTAGGACTCTGATACAAGACTGCCTGACGCTTGAGTCCACAGTTTCCTACATGACGTCAGACAAGATTATTTTCTTTTTTAAAGTTCCCTCATAGATAAACTGAGTCTTTTATGTCAGTTTGTTCCTAGGGAAATGATAACAATAAAGAAATATTGTACACAAAGTATACACAGCACAGCCTGGTATATAACAAGCAAGTATTCAGTGTTAATCCTAACTATTACATTTTCCAGAAAATATAAGGAGAAATTTTATGGGACTATGATATTTGAGTTACTTGAGAAATAAAATATAACTTGAGATGAGCAGGAAGAAAACAAATGATTTAGAGAAACAGATCCAAAATAGAGAGAATAAAGACAAGAGTCATCCCATGACACAAATGCGGGGTCAAAGAGGGTGGGCTGGAAGGATGAGAAACGATTTATCATAGGCTGGACAACATACAGTGGCACTCTATACCACACTAAGTCACTCTGACAGTAACTTTAGTGCTCAATGAAAATAAAGCACCATCAACATTTCAAAGGAATTTTGACAGAAACCACTAAGTTGTGTCCACCTGTTAGACTCCAATCTAAGGAGAAATGGCCAATACCCCTTCAATTGCTTGCCCACAGAATGAAAGACCACCAAGTATGAAAATGTAGTAGAGTCCCTGTTAGCCTTGTCAAAGACTGCAACTGCCACTCTTTCTGACAGTCATCCTTTCAGGAAGTTATATGTGAGATCACAGTGAGGAAGCTAAGCCAACCAGTGCGTGCCATCCAGGATTCATTCCCAGAAACCCGGATGTCAGTTTACCAGGGAGACAGAGGAAGGAAGTGTCTACTGATATTCTCTGAGCTCAGGTTCTGTGAATAGGGACCTTCATTTGCTGAACAGTCCTGGGCCTTTCAAGAGCAATTAAATTTGGTTAAAATAAGAAAGAAATGCTTTTTAGGAAGAAAAAAGAGAGAGAGAGAGAGAGAGAGGTCTGAGAGGACTGCAAAAGTTGATTGTGCCGGAGCACTTTTCCACAGGTTTGTTTTAGTTCTCATTTGTCACGTTGTATTTAAGCTGGTCTCTTACTCTGAAATCCGATAACCTTTCTTTTCTCTGAGTTCTTTCTGCTAAACTAATAGCACTGTCTCTAATTCCACACGCAGCAAGCAAAGAGTTTGCTTTTCCAGATAACAGAAGGGCTGGTGATCAGCCAACGTCTAAAGAACCATTAGCCAAGTCAGTCATAGGCCAGAGACTGCAACTGATCGATAGATATTACTCTCTAAATCAGTTGGAAATTGCCTTTTCATCTTTTCTACAAGCAAGCATTATTCATGTTGTCCTGACACAACTGAAAGTTAGAGGAGAATTTTAACAAGAAACTTCTTACCTGGGCGCATCAATCGTTTCATAGCTCTCAAAGGAGGAATGAATGTGCTAGACACATTCAAATAGCATAGACATCATTTAAAATTAACTTAAAAGCCATGAAGTTTTTAATTAAATTGCAAGAAAAACTAGAAGAGTCTCATCTAGACAGTATACAGAGAGTAACCCTGAAAGCTGCACTTAAATTGACTGAAGTAAGAGAATTTAAGGAAGGTGGTGACGTTTATAATGTCTCTGTACCCCTGTCTTCTTCACTAGGAAATAAAATTGCTAGGGTTTGAAAAATAAGGAGAGAGGGGAAAGGAGGGAGGCAGGAAGGAGGGAGGGAGGAGGGAGGGAGGAGGGAGGAAAGGAGAGAGGGAGGAGGGAGGGAGGGAGGGAGGGAAGAAGGGAAGAAGAAGGGACAGAAGAAGGAAGGAAGGAAGAAAGGAAGGAAGGAAGGAAGGAAAGAAGGAAGGAAGGAAGGAAGGAAGGAAGGAAGGAAGGAAGAGATCCCTCTCACCGCTTCAGCGCCTAGGTCACATTTCCACAGTATTAAATGAGGGACATGAAGGAATACAAGCAGAACTGCCGAGCATCCCTCAGCTTGCATTCCTAATGACTGCACCAACTGCCCTTAATTATGTCTCCATAGGCGAGTGGTGAAAGAAGGGCGTACTTGGATATAATAAACTCCTGCCTTTGAAGCACCTCAAAATAAATCATTCAAAATTATTTACAGGGATGGATAGAACTCATTATTTATAGTCCCCATATATGTATGCACTGTTAAACATTATTACAGGAACTCATAATAAATCCACAGAAGCAGCCTCAGGTCCCTATCAACATTGATTCCTGAAGAAGAAAAAAAAATGGCTCTTAATTCAATAGACATTAAAGCTCCTGAAGATAGCATTTCTAGAAATGAATATTGCAATATAAAATGGAAAGTTTCTTCCCTTACTTCCTAGCACTCATGTATGTGACACTAGGGTCACATACAACAGACAACAAGGCCACCCATTCAGACTTCCTTAATTAGCTGCACACGTATTCCCAATTTAAAGGCTATTTCTGTAGTTTCAAGTATTTTAGCATTTGGAAAGAAAGCTTTAATTTGAATTTGAACTACTATATTCTCTCATTTTTTAAGAGAACCAACTGTGTATTTAGAAAAAGGTTGTTAACATGTATGAAGTAAAACACAATGATTCCTACCTATGAATAAAAGCCTTATAATATCATATGATATCATATATATCATATGATAAGAATTGGTATGGAAAGAGCAAAAGGGCATTTCCTCATTTGAAATATATTCACATACATAATGCATCTAATATGTGTGCGTGTACATAGATATATACATGTAATTTCCTTGGGTTGTTTAGAATTTTAAATTGTGCTTTATATTGCTATGATTTTTATTACTATTGTTGAACACTCTGTTTCCAACCAGCAATAAATGTGCATACTTTTATAGGAGTTGTTCTTTCTACTCCAATCCAAATGATCTGATATCCACTTCACTGGTTGTATTAGTAATACACAAATGATCAAATGAAGAGACATCACATTTCTCCAAAGTTAAAAAATTAAAATTTTAAAATGCTTGCTCTTTGATTTGATTTTCTTTAAATTATCATATAAGTACCTTCTTGCTAATAATAACTCTAGTGTATCACACAAACTTGCCCATTCCATCAAGTCTAAGATTTATGTTCATATTAATTATATTTAATTATAGAACTTCATCTTACACAGACAATCTTGTACTATATGTAATGTTTTATAAGAATTATTTAAATAACACCATTTTGTGCCTCAGTTTCCTCTTTACTAAAGTGAAAAAGTAGATTCTAACTTTAGAAATCTCAAGAAAGAAATTTATCACTGCACTTTTAACTCCTTTAAATAAATGGGCCTGTTAAACTACTCTTAAATTATTAAATCTCTTAAATGATAGACAAAATAAATGCTTAAGAAGTTAACATGAGTTAAAATCCATTGCCAAAAAGTATTAGAAAGTAAATTCAACCCACCTAGTACAAAAATCAGTGTTTGTTTTGCTGTATTTTAAGGATAACTTAAAAAAAGTTGACCTTTTATTCTTTTATTATTGATTTATTCTAGTCATAAGTTCAAAAATTTAAACAGTAAGCAATGAAGCTGTCTTTGTTTATATATTTTTCATTTGTCTACTTAATAAAATGGCCCCAAAGTGATGCAAATTACACATTATAATAATAAAACAAATAGCATTAGATGAAAGAGTCCTTGCTAACTAAATATGTGCCACTCCAACTAGTCCTTGATATATAACCGATGCAAAAATGTTTCACTCACGAGCCTTTTTATTTTATGAAAAGACACAATATTAATTATCCTACCAAATACTGCACTTATCAGTAAGAGCATAACTAATATTTTAACTTACTCTAATTAAATAACTAGAGAGACAAGCCTGAGCTCCCCACAGGTTGAATTAGCACTCATTCTGGAAGCCAGTACCGTTTCACCTGCTGATCCCGGGCACTCAAAACAGCTCTTCTACAGTCCTCACTACCCACTGCTGGCAGCCACTAAAATTCGTCTTTGAAAGTACCAGCAGTCTACAGAACACAATTGGCTTAACAGCTAAAGGCAGAAGGCCATTATAATTAATGGCCTTTTTTAAGTTTATCTTGATATTTACAGTTACAGTATCAGTAATAGCCAAATCTTCCTGAGACTATGATTTAAAACATACGATAAGATGTGATTTAAATATAGGCATAGCACAGTCACTATAAATTTCAAATAAAACCTGTTTTTATAGTAATTTATGGACTAATTTTTGCACATAGAAAATCCCTGAAGTCCCGAAGTGAAACATAGTAAATATACCAAACATAAAACAAAAGCTAGTATCAAAGGATATCCATTAATTAACAGTATTATGTGTATGAAATCATAATACAGATGTTGAAGACTTTCAAATTACTCTAGATTTTTAAAGGAAACTAATACGTGAAATCAATTTTATTAATCCATCCACTTCCAAAAGAAATACACAAAATCTTCCTCATATATATTGCTTTAATGCTCCAGATTTATATGAATCCCAGTTCATTTTAAATTATCTTCTGATTTAACATGCATGCACACCTCTGGAAAATTTGTTCGATCAGGATGATACTGGAATAAGATACCTCCATTTAGAAAGCCATGATAATAAATTCCACTCAGTCTTCAAGCTACAATTCTAAATGCTGGCTTTAGAACGCTCCCCTTCTGTGCTGACTGGGAATTTGATGCCGGTGTTTCTTTTTTAAGCATTTATTTCCTATCATTTCTTTTTTGAATTTTAATAGGTTTAAAGAATGAACACCTACAAGATTGGATTAACAAATAAGTAACTTTCCACTGAGTAACACGAACTTACCAACTTCATAAAAATAAATACCCAAATCTTTCCATGTAACTATCTACTGGCTTACACTATTTTCAAAATATTTCATGAGAAAGAACATCTGATCCTATGCTTCACTCTTTCATTCTTTAGCTTTATAAAATATGGAAACATTACTTTCTGCAACTGTAGTGGTGTGGTCCAGAAATATTTTCTGAAGATGTTTTTGTGATTTATAGTTAAGAGTGCAAATAGAAAATTATGGCCTAAAAGCACAGAAATTTGACTGACTGGAAATCCCAGTATGGAAAAGAAAAGGAGATAATGCATTCAGGTAAACCATAATACTGGCAATCACTGCACAATGTCTCAAATTCTGTGCTTTTACATAACTGGCACTGGTATATTCGTGCCAACACTTGTATATGACAAGCTGAGATGAAACAGCAATCTATTCTTCCTTAGGCAAGTGACATTTTTCAGTGTCACTAAAAATAGGCTTTTCTTTGCTGTGGCTGATGCTTGAATTTTGAATACTAAAGGAAACCAGCAGAGGGCAGAACTGCTGACCAACCCAACAGGCGACAAAGTACCAAAGGGAAAATGCAAACTTTTTGAGGTCGTCTGCTTTCAAAGACGCTTAGGTTTATCCTCCAAGAAGTTGCAATGAATCAACGTAAATAAATCACTGCTGCAAAATTCGAACGGAGTTCCACTGTGACTCTAGTGCTCATCACGGGCTGAATGAGACTCTGCCTGCTCCTGGGAAGCGTAAAGTCCACAAACATCAGAGCCAAGGTTAGGGCTGGGCCTCCTGAAGCACTAACTCTCTTTAGGGAGCTCTCAAGTCTGGTTAATAAGACCGATGGCCAGGCTCAGGTTTCTTCTAAACCTGCACGTTCAGAGTCCGGTTGGCATTTTTTGTGTTCCCCACTCCTCTTCTCCCTACTGCCCGGCTTCTCTCTGCACTCCTGACAAAGCTTGCTTTCTACTCTGAATGGCTCTGGCTGCCCAACTCCAAAGGCTTTCTCCTGCCAGCCGAGTCTACAGCACCTAAGGGACCGCCACAGCCAGATGCCTTTTAGGGAAAGGGCGGAGGCAAGGGAGGGAGGAGGCGGTGGGAGGAGTGAAGTCGCTCTCCCTCCTCCGGTACTGACAGGGCTACAGTGGCTACACAGGTCTGGCCATTCAATATTTGGTAGTGCCACGTAGGAACTTTTCCTTACCTCCCTCCTCCCATCCCAGGCCCACCCTTCTTCCTCCCAATCCCTCCAGTCTGCCCCCCACCCTATTTGTTTGAAGACTTTCATCGCCCTCCAGGACAGTTGCATGTCCAACCTGCAAGAAGAAGCTGTTTGTAGGAGGGCAAGGATGTGAAGGTGAGGGGGTCATGGAGAAGATGAGGGGGCTAAACATCGGGGAAAGTGCCCCCCACACGCTGTCCTGAACTCCACTTTATCATCTGTCAAGTGTTCCATTCAGAAGCATTTCAAAATGCCACACACAAAGTGTTCTCAATCTTCTAAATTCATCCCCCTGCTTTCTCTTATATCCCTCAAAGTAAAAACAGCCCGTTTCTCACTTCCTCGCAGACAAAGAAGTTTATCACAGTTCACTTTATACCCTTTCTCTATATTTTCTCCTCAGTTCACCCTTCAAAAGATATCTCCATTAGAACCTGGAGAAACCCAAAGAGTTCTTCAAAGGGCCGAGTACTGTGAGTAAAGACTGTTTTTGAAACAAAAGCTTTGTACCACTGCCTTCCCGTTCAAAGTAATATTTTTTTTCTTTTTTGCAAAGTAAGTGGAAAGGGACGGAGGGCTTTCTCAGTCTGCTGCGTGCCTGACAGATCTTTTAATCCTGCCACCTACCTCCTCTCTCATTACTGTCCCGCCTACATCCAACAGTCTCTCCAGTTTCCACTCCTAACCTGGTAGCAACTACAATCTGGATTTTATTTAAAAGAAGTGGGGTGAATACTAGGGGGAAGGGCACAAGAAGAATGCCGGGTGGCAATGTCCCACCTCCCCAAACTCTTTTTTTTTTTTTCTCCTTACCTCCTCTGACCTCTCTGGCTTGGAAGAGAAAAGTCAAGGCGAGGGTTGAGATGGTGAGATCCCAGACCCATCGTTTCGTTTTCCACCTGGACCAGGGCTCCATCTCCTAGCCCCGTGCTCACAACTGTGAACCCACGAAATTGCCACTGCAGACCAACTTCGTCCCTTCCAAGGTGTTGCCTACGTTTGCTACACAGCCATCCGGAAGGGAGAGGGGGTAAAAAAATAAAAAATAAAAATAAAAATAAAAAATAAATAAAAAGTCAAAGGGCTCTACTTTTTTTTTTTTTTCAATTTGATGGTTTGCTTCCTTCCTGTCTCTCGCCCCCTCCTCTCCCTTTGTGGTGGCCCCGCAGACTGAGACCTGAGATCCGTCCTACGCCTAGCCCTACCTTCAGACTGAGGGCGAATGAGAGGTTTCAAGAAAGGACCTGAAAGCACTGAGCACCCCTAAAGGCTTCATGCTGTCGGTGGGCCGGACAAGAGGCTCAGGCAGCCCCCTCCTCCGCCCACTCCCCCTCCCCGCTGTGTGCCCGCGAAACTGACAAGCAGACTGAAGGTCACACCCAATCACACGCTTCCCCGCAGCCCCAAGCCCGCCCAGTCTCTCGCCGGAGGATCCAGACTTATGCAGGCCCAACCCACCGGCCACCCCCTCCCCATCCCATCTTTGCTCTCCTCCTCCCCCTTCTTCCCCTCCCAAATCCCCAAGAAGAAATGGGAGGGAGTTAGGCGGGACCCGTGCTTGGCTACTGCACTTTGGGAATGAAAGGAATTGCTGAGAAGCCACGGAGCACACGGGGCGTTCGAGGAGCTTCTGTATTCAATAAAGATACTCTCCTTGCACCGGTCTGGGAGCCCCTTGTCCCTAGGAGGCGGGAGGGGGAGGACGGGAGAAGGCCCACGTTTCACTGGCCGCACGACTGGAGTCCTGGGCAGGCAGTCGTAACCGTATCCTCTGCAAAAACCTTCCTAGGGCAGGCATGGAATCAGTGGGCTCTACTCCGCCTGATCCCAAAGATATTTTTTAATTATTATTTACAGAGAAACTAAGGAAGGCCTGAAGGGGGGCGTGGATGGACCCTAAAGATCTCAATCCTCATCTTGTAGGTAAATTCTAGTTGGCGAACTGGAAAGTGGAAGGCTTCCCAAATGCCCACAGCTGCTAAAGACTCACAGAGGGGCTAGACTCTTCAAGAGCAGAGTTGAACTGTGAGGAAATGGGAGAGGGAGAAAGCATGGCAGCCCAAGCTAAAATCTCAGTCATTTGCTTTTCCAGCAGATTTAAGCCCTGAATTTGGATGAAAGAGGCAAAGGAGGGAGTAGAAAAGGAAAGCTACCCGCAGAATTTTCCAACTGGCAGACCCCACAGTTTCTATACTGAGCCTGATCTTAGGGCCAAAAACAGAGAAAGCCTAAGGGACTTGTTTCTAAGAAAGCTCCTCTCCTCGGGGTAGCCCTCTTAATCCTAAATATTAGATTCCCTGCCCAGTTTTTCCCATATCTGAATTATTCCATCAACTTGACTGATCCTTTCTGTTTTTAATCCGTTTCTGAAATATTTCTTTCTAGCAGTGAGCGACAAGTCTAACAGTGGACTGACGTGGGAAGATGGTACCAGCATGTATTAGACACTCGATAGAGATGTCTTGAATGGATTCTTTGTTTCTTTTTTTCTTTCTTTCTTTCTTTCTTTTTTTTCTTTCTATTGATACAGATACTAGAAGCCAGGGCCTACTTATTTAAGTCATATCAATGCCAAGGGTCTTCAATTAAGTTTATCAACGTGCATGTTCATTCCTTTATTTACCACTAATCTTTAAACCATGGGTTTTTTTTTAAATGATCCGTTAAAATATGCCTAATTGGATAAACAAATGTTTTCATATGTTTTGATAATTGGTAAACTAGATAGAATTGATAAAAATCGGGAGTAGATTATATTAAAGGCAACTAAAAATACTTCATTATCTATGCCTCTGCACCAAAGAACCATTCCCTAATCATGAAGTGTCTTTGAGATCACAGCTTGGAAGAGAGAGGGGGAAAAGAGAGAGACAGAGACAGAGTCTTATTTATTTTAATGAGATCAGAAGAATCTTTGGGATGCCATTTATCAGAGAAACAGAACCAACTAGTTCTTGAAATTATAACAATTGTTAACATATTTTACTAACATGATTTACTAGCACACTGTTTTTGAGCATGGGATATCTAGCTGCAGATTAAGAACTTTGCATTGGTAAGTAATTCAGTAACTTTATTAGACCTCATCTTCTCAGATGGAAATTTTGTGTGTATTTGTGGTTTCCAAATTTTTAAAACTTGTCTTTTCTACCCAATTCTCTTTGCATGTAAAAGTCATTTTCAAAGTCTTCACTTAAACATAAAACAATGAAATGAGTACATTTTAGTTTAGGAATCCTTACCTGTGAGCTGACCAGTTAAAGAGCTCCCAGCAACATGTCTAGTGCTCTAAACTGTTTTCCCCTCACTGTCTGGTGCACTGAGAATTCCATAGCCTGGTGCTGTTCTAGGTGAGAATGATTCAGCCACTGCCTTCTGCTCACATCTCAGACCTCACAGCTTGTAAAAGGGTTCTTTCAGGCAAAATATCTTTAGTGAATAGAGTTATTGCTGTCTTATGCATCTGTACCCTGTGGTCTGAATTCCTCTGGCCGTTGCCCAACTAAGCATAACCTAGGTCTGAATTTATGTGTCTTGAAGGAAACCTTCTGGAGTCACAATGAGGTATAATTATGTCTGATGTCTCTAGCCTGTAGCTGACTGCCAGGTGTTGAGTCTCCCAGAAACCTGTCCATGGACTTTCAGATGAACTCAATGACCGAAGATAAAAGCATCAAAGGGCAGAAACCAAAGAGAGCCATCCATCCAAGTGGCCTTCAGCTTCACGCTGGGGAACTTGCAGTAGAGCTATTTCCTGGGTGACCTTTCAGCCTGCCATTGTTAATTGTTTATACATAGATTCAAAATGTAATAAAATGTGACAGTTTCATTGGTGCAAGTTCTTAGGTTTGAAGCATAGTTAGTAATATAATTCCATTTTGTCACATAAAAAACAATGTTGAAGGCATGTTGTCAACTTGAAGAGTAAGTTTTGATGTGAAAGTCTCATAAAAACAATGTAAAATCAGATGAAGACTAATCCCTTTCTGTGTAACAATACTTTAAATTAACCATTTCCATATTGCTATACAAGAGGACTAAAACAGCAATTTTTGTTATAGATTGGGAAGGCAAATAAAGAATAGAATGTGCTAGACAATCTTCAGAATCCATGGAAAACCCACAGCCCCTCCTTAATATCATCATAAATTTTAGGATTCACAGAGTTCCTGTTTCCGAGACAATGTTCCATGTACTCAATAACCACTCAGACACCACAGACACATTATCCAAGCTCAGTGTCGCTAATGCATACAGAATCATAAGTAAAACAGCGGTTCAATAATCCTTAAATTGTTATAGGCACAATTAAGGGAAAGAAGGAACTGTTATAAAAATTATGTCATCTTTTAAAATAGTTCATATACAGTCTTCTTTGCTCATGTTTATATTTTAACCTTTTCCGTTTCCTTCTTGCAGTGCTGGAAATAGAACCAGTCACCTTGCACATGGTACAAAGGGCTCTATCCCCGAACTACATCCGCTCAACTTCCAGCTTCAATAGATGAATGGATGGATATATATATATATATATATATATATATATATATATATATATATCTGGATACACATATCCAGACCAAAACAAATCGTGCTTTTACCGTATTTTGATGTACTAATTTCTAAGAGAAGACTCAAACTGGCCAGAAATATTTAATAAAAGTGTATTTAATGGAGTCTTTCTTTTACAAAGCCTCATAGTTTGCCTTTCGTGTTCTTTTCTGGACTTCAGGTCAATTATTTTGAGGAAAGACTGAAAAAACAGTTTGACATTCACTTTACAGTTTTCCTATTACATGAGTGGAAGAAATTAGTCTTTTTAAAAGTTCAGTTAGTTCCTCTTACCTCACAGATGGGTGATTGTCTTGATCAAAGTGGGAACTGAGAGGGACCAGACATGTCTGCTTCCATAACATAAGCAAGTCCACAAGAACTCGCAATGACAACCGAGTATTGTGTTTGTAACTGTACGATGAAATAATTTACAAAACTTCAGAGGAGCTCAAATTCAGGTCAATTTCTAACAGAGTTTTCAGATAAACAGTTTTCTGCTTTTGGAACACTGAAAAAGCCAACTGAGAGAAAATGCAGGTTCACACTGTCTAAAAGGGCCTAAGGTAAAAATCAAAGATAAGTGAACTCCAGAACCACAAAGAGTATGGTTATGTGCTTTTATGTTTCACTCCTTAATATTTTTTATTACTTAAGCCCCTTTAGTGGGTTGATGGAATGGATGCTTTTCCAGAGGACACAAGTTCTGTTCTCAACACCATTCTGAGCTGGTCACAGCCACCTGTAACTCCAGCTTCAGGAAATCTGAATGTTTGTGAATCATATCCAATGAATCTATTACCTTTATGTGCCCTTCTTTTATGTTTCCCAACCAGTGCCACATAGATTTAAGATAGGTAAATATGGTTAAAAATGGAAATCATTCTGATTCTTAAAACATCTGTATTGAATAACTTCAAGTTAATTTGTTTTACAGCTCCTTGGTACTTAAGAGTTCTCCCAATATTGTATTTTCTGCCAGTTCCAGTATGGTCGAATTATTTAATATCCAAATGATGGCCAAACAATAGACACTATTTCAAAACTTTTACGATCTAATCTGCAAAGACTGGGAACCACATATAAACATAAATTTTGAAAGTAACATTTGTTCTGAAAGACTTTTTTATCAAAGTGGAATGCATTTGTTATTATAAGGACATTATTTTTATTTAAAATACTTAATGATTTCCTTTGTCTTCATAACATCCTCATGAGGTAAGAATGTGGAAACTTAAGTGGTTTTATTTTTAAGGATAAGATCTGGGACATCCAAAGTTCAAATTAGGAATAAAGAAACAGATGGAATATATGAAACCTATTTGAATTTTCACAATTCGGTTCTTGTTCTTAATTTTTTCTTTTTAAAAGATGCAATTTTAGAATACATTTTATGTCTTACATATTGCATACTAAAGTAAGTGAGAATTTTAGTACTATGAATCTTATAATAAGATAGTGGAGATAATGTCAGAACCATTGACAGATTCAATATTATTCCTGACTCTTCTTGAACACTTACCTTTTGGAACAAGTGAGACAGAACAGGAGGTGATGATGGCTGTTACCAAGTCTGACAATCTACATGTGATCCTCAGCACCTTCTTGGCAGGAGAGAATTGGTTTCTATAAGTTTTTCGTTGATCTCCCAACATGCACCACAGCAGACGCATCCAGACGAACATCTACACACAATCAATCAATCAATATATCTTGTGTACATTTATTGTAAATAAGAATCCCACCATGTTTTAAAAAAATCAATGAGAAGTAAATTTTATTCTGAGAACATATCTTCTGTTTTCACTCTTTTAAAGGATTATAAACTGAATTCATATGAGCCTATAGAATAAAGGATTATAAACTGATTTCATATGAGCCTATAGAATAAAGAAAACACTGACATTAGCTTTTATTTAATATTTTCTAAGGAAAACTGATATGGTACTATTTCATGAAACTAAAGGCATTCTAAAAATTATAAGTAGTATAAACTCAGCTAACTAAAATTGAAGGTAGATTTGATAACGTATTTAAAAACTATTTTCTCTTGTTGTTGCTGTTGTTTATCTTGTTGTTGTTTTTACATTCCAACCAAAGAGTGCGCTCCTTCCTGTGTTCCCAAATCCTGCTCTCATCTCTCCTCTATATCCTCCAACCACTCCTCCTCCACTGTTTCTCTTCAGAAACAGGCACACCTTCTATGGATATCAGCTAGTCAATATATATCAACTTGTAGTGAAACTAGGCCCCTCCTCTTCTATTAAGGCTACATAAGGCAACTCAGTAGGAGGAGTGGGTTTCAAAAGCAGACAACAGAGTCAGAGACCGTTTCTGTTCCCACCATTTGAAGTCCCACAAGAGAATCGAGCTACACAACTGTAATATATTCAGGAAGGCTTACCTAGGTCAGTCCCATGCAGGCTCCCAGTTGTCGGTTCAAACTCTGTAAGCCCCTATGAGCCCAGGTTAGTTGGTTCTGTAGATTTTTCTTGTGGTTTCCCTTACCCCTTTTGGCTCCTATAGTCCATAATCTGACAATTCCATTGGATTCTCTGAACTCTGCCCAATGTTTGGCTGTGGGTCTCTTCATCAGTTTCTATCAGTTTCTGGGTGAAGACTTTCAGAGGATGTTTGGGCTAGGCCCCAGTCTATAAGAATAGCATAATATCATTAGGAATCGGGAATAATTTCATTGACTTTTTTTTTCTATTCATGTTTGCTTCTATCGTAGGTCTCTGTGGTATCTGGCCCATGAGTCTTGACCCTAAGGGGTGAGCTCCCTCTCAGGGTATGAGTCTCCAGCTGGGCCAGTCATTAACTGGTCACAGCAAGAATTTCTGCTCCATCTTCACCCTACCACATCTTGTAGACCACATAAATTTTAGATCTAAGAGTTTGTAGCTGGGTTGGCATCCTAATCCCTTCATGGGACATTTTGTCTGGTTAGAGGAGATGGTTGGTTCAGGCTCCGTAACTTCCCATTGCTAGGTGTCTGAGCTAGGGTCATCCTCTAGATGCCTCAAAGTTTCTTTTACTCTGTGTTTCTAGTTTATCCCAGAGATGCCCCCGGATTCCAGTTGTCTCTCCAACTATATTGGCTAACTCTTACATCTTAATTTAACCCATCTCCATTAAACTGTGATTCACCATGAGGTTGTGGCCTACCAGCAAAGTTTCAGCATGTCTGATGCTGGCAGCGGCTCCGTTGTTTCTCTGACTCTGCCTTCTTCCTCCCAGCATTCATTTCTGTCTTGCCCACCTACCTAAGTTCTGTGCTGCTATAGCTCCAAAGCAATTTCTTTATTCATTAGCCAATAAAAGCAACACATAGACAGAAGGACCTTCCATATAGCACATGAATACAAGTTACAAAGAGGAATGTGGACAATGTAGGTAATAGTAAGTATTGGTTGCATTCATGTGAACATAAACACAAATTACACAGAATTCTTTTCTTTTTTTTCCTAAGACAGGGATTCTCTGTGAAACAGTCCTGGCTGTTTTAGAACTCTCTCTGTAGACGAGGCTGGCCTCAAACTCATAGAAATCCACCTGCCTCTACCTCTTGAGTGCTGGAATTAAAGGTGTGTGCCACCACTGCCCAGCAACACAGAATTCTCATGACTATGAGAAGGATAACGGAATTTGATGGGATCCTTATAAGCAGAACTGATTTTTCAGGTTATTTACGTACTGAGTTAGTAATATTTTTACTTCATTAAACTTTGATCAATGTAATGTCAAACTGTCTTCATCGTCCTCATTTGAAAAATTACTGTTTCATAGTTGAGCTGTAATCTTTCTTCTAGGTTGGAAAGATCCCCAAAATGCATGGTTAGTTGCAGTACTCCTGTCTCCAACATACGTATTTTGAAAATGCCTTCACTTCAAATTTAGGTCAAAAGATATATTACTTAGGAGAAGAGGTTTTGCTTTTGTTTTCTCAGGAAATGAGAGGCTATGGATTCATTTGGAGTTAAGAAAAATAATGTTTGATTAAGGAATACCCCTGAAAAATCTTGGATAGAAGTGTGTGGCCCAGATGATCCAACATTTCAGAGGGCCTCTGTTGGAGTTTTTTTTGAGTTCTACATCCAGAACGGCCTAAAGACTGTTGGTGGAGATGATCAAGTCTCACAGAATATTCCAGTCAGGACTTGACCATAATCTTAAATTTTCTGTATGTCCCCAATAAGATTATCAGTGACCCCAGTCAGTAGGAAATAGCCTAGAAAACTATGCCCACATTGCCAAAAAATGAATTATGGATGTTTGTCTTTGTTTAGAGTATTGGTTACAAGTTGTTATGGATAATGGTCAGGAAAAAAGCTAAACAAAGGAGATTAGATTTAGAGTTCCTGTTTTGAAAAGGAAAGAAAGGGGGGAGGGGAAGTCCTGTGGGACAATGATCTTGTACCCTGTAAAAATTTGTCACTTGTCTTGGTTTAATAAAACACTTATTGGCCAGGCAGGAAGTATAGGCAGGGCGATCAGGATAGGAGAATTCTGGGAAGAGGAAAGGCTCAGTCTACAGTCATAACCCAGATGCATAGGAAGTGAGATGAGAAAGTCTCACTTATAAAAGATACCAAGACACATGGCTGACACAGAAAAAAATTATGGATTAATTTAAGATCTATGAGTTAGCTAAAAATATGCCTAAACTATTGGCCAATCAGTGTTGTAAATATTATAGTTTCTGTGTGATTATTTTGGGTCTGGTTGGCTGAGAAATAAATGAGCAGTCTGCCTACACGTTCAACATATTGAAACTGAATATCTGTGAAATTTTTAATATATGGTTAAGAATAAAAGGAAGAAAATATCAGAGAATTCCTATTAAGATCACAAACATTTGAGTTACAAATAAAAGGTGTTTATCTGTGTTCATACAGTATGTTTAACAAGTGGCATGAAATATCCAAGCAGTATGCTGTAGGCACAAAGAGCAACTCAATAAATCTTCAAATTGGCCTAAATCCTGCATCTTTACTTATATTCAAGGAAGGAAAATTCAATAATGAATTAATTAACTGCCAGGAAACAATTACTTTATGTATGAAATCACAGTTAGAAGTAAATTTACAAGATACATGTTTATTTACTAGCGTCATCTTAAATGGAACTATATTTGGAAATATAAGAAGTACAATTTAATGATCTGGTAGTCAGAAATATTTTAATAATACAATCACACATACATATACATATTTATAACAGTTAAATAGCAATTTCAAATATAAAGTAAATATAATTTAAAAATTTGCCAATAGACAATTTGGGAGTTGGGATGAATGTATAGAATGTGTGTTTAGTTTCTGATTGCCGAATAGAAAATATTTTTTTAAACCTGATTCATTTTCTACTATACCTGAGCTCTGAGTTCTCAGAGACATACACAAGGAATATTTCTAAGTCCTTACTCTATATAGTACTAACATATGTGTATCTCTGATTTTCATTCCAGATGTATTACTAAGACATTCTCCTGTGTCTCGAATTGGGAGAGGATTGTATGTCTCACAATCTTAGTGGTTAAGACAAAGATAAAAGGGTATTTTTCAAGAAAAGCAATCAGCATAAGAGAAAATTGCAACTCTCCAGGGAAAATGCTAGGGCACAGAGGAAGAAATAGATGAGAAGAGAAGATGTGGGCTCAGGAAATAAGACACTGGCAACAGCACATGCAAATAAGTGCTGAAAGAAGAGAAGCCCGGGAGGCTCTTAGGAAATGCTTCTCAATGGCATATATTCTAAGAACTCATCCCCCACTTTACGGAAAAGTACTTAGTTGTTGAATAGTTTGTCTCCAAATGAACTTGGGGGATTTCTGTTGGAAGGGGGTATTTGACGAAGTTGTCTGAGAATGCACTATAAAATATAAAAGCCAAGTAGGGTGTCCATTGGCAGTCTACTAGATAAGTATGACCCCTTTTATAAAGAAATTACAGGTGAGAGAATTCCATTGTCCTCAAGTATAATTGAACCATTATTAACATCCTGCATCAATTATTTAAAAAACAAAACAAGCCAACTTATAATTAAGGGCTTCAACAATATAAATAAAATTCTCATGATTCTGTAAGTCTGTTGGGTTCTGTTAAACAGTCCTGAAGGGACTGAAAAATCTGTCTGGGCCACTCACACACCAGCAGAAACAGGGACTAACTAGGCAAGTGCTGAAATATAAAAGATGGATTTATTCCTATCTAGGGCCCTACTTGAGGTGGTAGTATGTTGAATTCTGACTGGAACCCTTCTACATAACCAGGCATCTGAAGCATTATTTCTGGGCTACAAGAGAATATATGAAAGCTTTAGGCATCTAAGAGGCAGGCTTACATGTGTTGCAATTTGATCTGTTACATTCTTCAGCTAAAAACCAATAATAATATAAGCCATGCATCACTAGAAGGAGAAGAGCAATGCATGGATGCCATTGTGAGAGGAATCGGCAGTAGCCCTTTTGGGGAGTGATTTAACTCAGCAATCCCTCTGACTTCCCATGCAGACTTTTCTGCTCTGAGTCCTTCCTTCCTTTGAAACCTCTTCAACTGTGTCATCTATTCAAAATACTCTATTAAGATTAGAGAACAAAATATACAAATGGGTTTGAAATGTATGAGCTCCTCCTGTTTGTTCAGAAATGTATGTTCTCAAAAACCAGCTACCTGCTCTCCCCAAGACACTTGCATTCAAACAAAGAAATTATTAATTCATAGGAGTAAACAAAGTTCAACCGTGCTGACTGTTTTCCCCTGGAAGCTAGGAATAGTTTTCCTCTTAATCCTGTGATGCTATTCAGTGGCATTTCGTTGATATCTTTGAGTACAGCTTCTTAGATTATGGTTATAAGCTCTCTGAATATGCTTCTTCCATAAACTGTGTTTATCTGAAGCTCAGTTGGGACATTTTAATGGCCTCTTTTCATTTTCACCTGCATTTCTGTTTATTGGATCAATAAGTGGCATATTCGTTGACAATATTTTCCAAGATGTGAGGAAAGCTGGATGTTATGGAACAGATCCTATGACCCCAGAATTGGGGGACTCAATCTGGATCTACCAAAGTTTGCGACCAACCACAGCTCCCTAGCAACTCACTGTCTCAAAAGGGAAAACCATTTTTCCTGAATCTTTTAAGAAGTTCAATAGCCATAGTAACGTTTTTTTCATGCAGACTTTCATCTAAATAAGCAGTTCTATTTTTTAATATGGTGTGCTTATAAATCCTGTTGTTTAGTTGAAAAAAAAAATGTTCTTGTTAGGTTTCTCGGTTGCTGTGATGAAACACGGACTAAAACTGATTTAGAGGAGCAAAGGGTTTACTTGACTTGTGAGTCACAATCAATGATGAAGGAAGTCAGGGCAGGAACTTGGAGTCCTAAACTGAAACAGAAACTTTGGAGGAATGCTGTTTATTGGTTTGCTTTTTTCACTCATCTACCAATCTTATATCTGCTCAGGGATGGCCCCACCCACGGTGGACTTGGCCCTCTCACATCAATTATTAATCAAGAAAATGGAAGCTTGCAGACAAGACAATCTGATAGAGGAGTGTTCTCAGCTGAGGCTCCCTGCTCCAGGTGACCCAGTTTGTCTCAAATTAACAATAACAACAACAAAAATGCACTAAGCAGCACCAGAGGTTATATTAAATAAAGCATGTCTTAAAACGGCACTAGTTTTCAGAAGGATTTTCTGAGTACAACGATAACTGCTTTTTGTCCCAAAGTGATGTGAACATAATATTGGCTGTATTCTTTCTTTTATTTTTCGAATGTCATTTACTTTACATGTCATCTTTTCAGGAATGCAAGTTGAGACAGAAGACAGGAACTCCACAGCCTTTCCCCTATATAGTGTCGTACACAAATGTTCTACTTTGCTTTCTGTAGCTGGGTTAAAACACAGATAAAAAGTAACTGGAAGAGGAAAGTGTTGATTTTCTTACATTTACCTCATCAAAATCTACCATTGAGGGAAGTCAGAGCAGGACCTCAAAGCAGGAATGTGGAGACAAGAACTGGAGCAGAGGTGTGGGGGAATGTTGCTTACTGGTTTGTTCTCATGGCTCCCTCAGTTTGATTTTTTGTCTACTCAAAGATACCTGCCAAGGTATGGTACCATCCACATTGGGCTGGACTCTGCTACTTCAATCATTAATCTAGAAAATGTCCCAATAGATTTGCCTACAGGTCCATCTGATGGAGGCAGTTCTCCAGCTAGGGTTGTGTCTTCCATAAAACTGCAGCTTTTGTTAAGATGTCAAAAAAAAAAAGACAAAAGAAAGAAGGAAGCCAACAACTAGAACAACTACCCTTCTGTTCATCATTACCTATTATGATACCATTTATCATATATGAGTAGAAATAAATTAAGTTATAGTGGTCACTCGGAAAAATTTATTGAACTCAAAGGAGTAGAGGGAACTTGTGATTAATGGTCAATTAGTATGAAGAATTACTCATAAAGTTCAGTTTGTAATTGATTATGAAATGGAAGAGCTGAGTTTTGAGGAATCATGCCCTCAGCCCGTGGAGACTGATATTATCTTAAGTTAGTGCCAGAAGTGAGTTTAATTGAGGGACACCTACTTAATGTTTACTGACAGTTTGGTTGGTATGAGTGGGGGTGCAAGCCTGGAATTCAAACTTCTAATGTTATATATGTTCATTGAAATATGAGAGTAAAAGACACTGTGGATTTATCTATGTTGTATCTCATTCTGTACGATGATGGATTTACCTATAATGTGTCTCTATATGCTTCATGATGGTGTCTTTGTTTTCCATGTCACAGCACAAAGTGTCCTTTCTCTAGCTTCCCACAGCAATTTCCTTACTATTTTTCCAAGTTTCATAATGGCCTAGCTGAGCCTCCATTTCAGCATAAGTACTAAAGTCAGTGTCAGGTAGTTTAGGTTTGTGTTATACAACATCCTACCTTCAAATGCCAATTATAATCAGCCAACTGCTAACCACTCAGGCAAGATTGAAGGCTTTAAGTTATGTAAAACATTTTCAGTGTCTTTTCTTTCCTTGATTTCCATTCTGCAAGCCAAAGCACTGAGCAACAACTACTAGGTAGAGTAGATAGAAAAAAATGATACAAGCCAGATGCATTTTCCCACTGTAGGTTTCATTAGGCCAGAGATAAATTCTTCAAGTTTTAACATGGATGAGAGTGTATGGTTTTACTGTTAAACTAGAATGACGTTACCATAATTGAAAAACATGGCATAAAGTTATTAACACTTCTGGGACCTGTGAACTGAAAGCAGATTCTTCACTTTCAGAGGTGGGAAAGAATAAATCTCACCTTTTTATTGTGTCCCATCATGTGTTTTTCTAAAGGAGTAGATTCACCACTGACATTTCCCAAATATACTCACATATAATGCTCTACAAGTCAAGTTTAATTCATATTTGTACTATTTCAACAACTATTAGAGATATTTCACAGTCATTTTGAAAAATAAAACCAAAGAAAGGGTTGTAAGAAGAAAGAACATATAAGATCAGTGTGAAATATTAAGAGCCTTTCAGTTGAACGAAATTCTACAATATCATCAAAAGTCCTAATAATGGATTTGTAAGTTCACCATAAGACTTAATAGATGTAGGTGCCAGCAGTACAAGTCTAATAACATCAGTTCAATCCCTTTCTACTGAGAAAGGCAGAAAAAGAAAAAATCTACTTTACAAAAATATGCACTGATCTTAATCATATTCTGTGGCATGTGTGCCTATTGATTAATAATAATAGATTTTCAATTAATACTTTGTAAAGGAATATAAAATGGGCTTGTATACATGTATCTACACTACAGACATACATAAAAAAAATGAAAGTGGATTTGGTGATCTTCTTCCCTTGGCTCCACACTAGGGCCCACAGTCCAGCAGTTTTATTGAAGGCAACAGTGGTTCTATGGACCCCAGGGAAGAAATCATTCACTGCTGTCTAAAACCCTTTAAGCCTGTCCAAGAAGCACAGACTTCACCCCTACCCCTTAGAATCCATATCCTGGCCTACTACTTTGGAAGAAGTTTTCTGCTTTACCAGAGGCCAGTCAGGATTTAGGAATCCCAGGTAAGACAACTTCCATCACCAGCTAACATTTCTAAAAACCAGCCAGTAGCTGCTGACTGCACCGGCACCTTCTTTTGGGCTCCATACTAGGGCCTACAGCCATAGCAGTCTTAAGAGAGACCAGAGTGGTCCTAGGAACTCCAAGTAAGATACTGCCTTCTGCCCCAAAACTCAGAGGAGACCTGCCCTTTCCTAAGCAGAAAGGGAGGAGAAATGATCTGGGGAGGGAGCAAAGAGAATTCAGGGGGAGGAACTGGAAGAAGAGGAAGAAGGAGAAACTGCAGCCAAGATGCAAAAAAATAAATTCATAAAAATGGATTTGTTAATATAGAAGCGTGAAGTAAGGTTAACATAAATAATTTATATTTTAAAGTCATGAAAAATTTAAATATAAGAATTTGATTTTGCCACATCTTAATTTTGTGTAAATTTTAATATTACTAATATTAAGCAATTTTGTAGCATTTTCTGTATTAGTACATTGTATGTAGGTAGTTAAACATGTAAACATTACTAGATTATAAATTAATCTATCATATAATAGTATAGTATATTAATATATTAATGTATATAGTGATATATTATATATTCGTGGTTCATCAGAGGTCAATTCCAAACTGTTACCCTTAAGAAAATTGTTCTGTCACTGTCTCCAGTCAAAAGTTTTTAATTCATTATATGATAAGGCAATACATTTCATACCATACTCTTATTGCTAAATAACTTTCATTTATCTCTACAACAGTGTATTTTTGGTCAGGCTTATGGTGATCCATTGGACCTGGTAGGCCAAGCATAACGTAATCTAATCAGGGGGATGCCATCTATCAAGAAAAAGACATACCTGTGGAGGTGATGAGCCATGGTCAAGAAAAATTGCTGGCAGCTTGAGTGGTAAGTAGCTATACAATATCACCGGTTTAATACAAAATGTTGTTGGGGTTTTTTTCAGAAAGATGATATTATGCTATCAGTCAGCATTGGTAATGACTTAGCTGAACATCATGAGTGGCAATAATTTTATCTACATTGGTTCTCGTAAACCTTAAGTCCCGGGCCCACTCACAGCCTACTTTGCTATCAGAGCGCTCTCATTATGCTCATTCTCTTAGCCCTAGGGAAGCTAATTACAGGCCAGCTTTAGTCTCATTTTCTGTGTTTCTACTTTTTTCACGGTAGATGCGCTAGTGAACACAAAAGAGTCTTAAACTGCATTCATATTTCCGTAGCTCCAAATTCTTTGAGGTATTTATTTCATAAAATTCACACAGTAATTTGAGGCCTTGGTGATACTCTAATAGTGCAAGAACTTCTAGACAGCAGAACCTCAATCTATGATAGAGCATATTCCTGTACCCCTATGTAAAGATAAGTATCTTTCACATAAACAATAGATTAGATCAGTATTCATAGTATGGAATATACCATAACTTACACATCATCCTTGATGTAATGAAAAATGTTATTTTACACTAAAAGATTTTAGGGCGTATAGCTGACATCCTGTAACAAAGTGATATGCAGTCTCTCAATATTTACATTTCTTTATCTTGTGTATCATATGCATGTGTGCTTTGTCTGTGCCTTTAGTATAGTTAACTCTTTGATTATTCTGTTTAATACAGCACCAATATTGTGAGTCAGTGTAGTTTTATATATAATGTCCAGATAACAGAGAATCCTCTTTTTATTAAGTTGGAAACAGAAGCTAAATAATAAATAATAAATCTAGAAGCTAAACTAAATAATATTCCTTTGTGAATGAATGCATAGTGTTCTTAACTGTCTTCACAACAGGATGGACAGAAAGGGTTCATGAGGTCAGTGGCTACAACCCATATACGCAAGGTCAAAGTAACAAAAATATCTGATCTGGAATAGCAACTATAGCAGTGATTCTATGTCCATACTTTTCTCAAATCAAATTGCAAAGTTTTGTCTTTAATGATAGCATGGAAATTTCCATTGCTTCATATTGAAATATTGTTCTGTTTATAATTTGCATTTTAGTTCTGGACTCTTGAACAATGTAGCTTAGTTGATCTATTTCTGTATCCGCTATACTTCAACATATAAAACATATATAAGGGTTGTGATAAGGATATGGTATATTCATTACAGTTCTACACTCAAGTACAAAATTAATAACTATGGGAAAGGTCCATAGGAAAGTAGACCAGGGCTAGACATGTATAAACACTTTCTTGATTCTTAACATCCTACTCTTAAAGATAACAAAGGGGAGCCATGACTTTGGTTTCCAGAATATCCAGGGATCTATCTTATCATCATATCTAAATATCCCTTTTCCCTGTGTGGTGGTATATAGTCCTTATTCCTGGGTAATGGCCTTGTACTCAAACAACTCAGACAAAAGTATGGAAACTTACTCAATTTCGTAAATTGAAATCACTCAAATAAGTGTTGCTGGTTTTTATAACATTTATCTACCCATCTTTGTCTTTTGTTTTAATTATAGATAAATAATAATTAAAAATATAAATTCTCTCAGATTCAAGATATGGCCATTTATTATTCTGATGTTTTTGAAATTACAAGGTTAGTAATTTTTTCATGTTCTCCTTTTATTATTTCTATAACCCACTAAGTCCATTTAGTGTCACTTCTATTTGCATGGGAATACAGACCTCCACTGGAGCAGACAGCCCACCATAGGCCATATTCCTGAAGAGAAGCTACTTTTCTCCTCTCACTCACAGCATCTATAATTCTTCAAATCTTATGTTCTGTACATGCTACATTTTTAAATGCCTGATAAGAATAAATGGTATATAAATGTAATTAATCATTATTTCTTTCACTAGATTTTTCTGGTTTTAACTAAGTTTTGTACAGCTCAGAAAATTTGTTTTTGAAAGATGATCAATATTTGTTGAAGAAGTAATGTGTTTGTGGTAATATTTTGGTATTTCTACATCAATATTCATTTTTCTGACATTTCTATGGGGTAAGCTCTTTAGCATCCCTGTTTTCCAGTTGAAAAACATGACAAATTACAAAATTAATGTTTGGGGTCATGCAGCTAAACCCTGCCTCTCTAGCAGTTGTGCACAGGACTAATATCCAATTCTCATCTTGTTCAACATTACCCAAAAAGGAATTCTCTGATCAATTTTGCTATGGTAAGGTTCTACAATTTATTTTCAGAAAATATCATAACCTGTAATGCTATTGCTTCATTATTTTCTCATTCTTTCTATTATATTAGAAAATGCATACAAAAATAACTTCATTTTTTTTAATATGACAGCATGTTGCATGGTGATGTGCTCCTTCTGAGTTCATGAATGAAGGAGCAAAAATTGCAGTGCTAGGCCATGTGAAATGAGATCCTCTCCTAATTCTGCAATACAAACAAGTGTCCCTTGTTTTGTTATTTTATTTGTATCCATCATCAGATAATATTACCTATTTTTAATGAAGATTACAGTAAATCTATAAAGTAGTTAGGTATGAACAGACTTTTTTTGGAAAATGGACTTTTTAAAAATCTAAGTAGACATGTTAAATTTTAAAGTAAGTTTGATTAGCATATATTTATTCTGCAAAATAATGGATTTCAGTAACCTTTTTTATACAGATTTCTGAAATGTCTAAGTGTTCCTTCATTTTTAAAAGTTCATCTAGGTTTTCTCACCTATGGTCAAGGAATCTCTTCATGTTTATGTATCTTATGATCTAAAAGAAAATATTAATAGAACTGTTAGTAGTAACATCCACAGAGACACTAAGAGAATAGAATGCAGTGGGAATTCTACCAGCTACAGCAGTATAAAAATGGCAGAAGGCATTCCCAAGGCAACACGATTTCCTTCACTTCCTCTTTTCTTCCTAGTCTTTTGTCAACCAAACAAATCACTACACTTGGTCTGTCTAGAATTTATTATTGCTAGTCCTTTTTTTAAAGCTGTTTTGGGGTATTTTGGGGGAAGAACAAGATTGTTTTGTTCTTTCTGAAGTCTGCTTTTATTTATGCTGGCTCTGGCCTACTTATCCTAAGATTTGCTCCTTCGTCTACTCTTAGTTGCACATGTAAATGACCTCAGCAAGCGCCCTTTCCCAGGCTGAGCAATCAATTTGATTCTGGCTTGCATAAATTATGAATGGTAGGCCTTGGCTTCACTTAGAGGATAGATCAGAGAGAAAAACCAGTTATCTTTCTTCAATGTCTGTATATTCTTGGCATTTGAGATAACACCAGAAGTAGCTGCTAATTCCTGGAGTGACTGTTTCTTCAAAGATCAAAACTTTATTCATTCAGTTTTTGAATTATATTTAATCTTGTCTGATTTAGAGTTGAGGGATCCAATGTCTTTATGACATACTCTTGAACAAAATTTTAAAATTGTACTGACTTTAATGTCCAAAGAGAAATGAAGGCCTACCCTTGTGGAATCTCCAAAAGTTTTAAGTAAAATACATGCATATTTGGAATTGCACTAAGGACTTAAGTCCTTTAGTAAAATAGTCAGGGCTATAAGTAAAACACTTCTCTATAGGCAATGTCTGCCAAGTCATTGATAAAATGCACTAACTGTTACACAAAATGAGGCTGTTTTAATCACAGATAGCAGAAAAGCTAAAAAATTATAAATGTATGGCTTTAAAAATTAAATTTAAAGGTTTCTATTCAAGTTATACAAATAATTAAAATCCTTCCAAAAGCAGAAAATGAAGAGCTTGTTGGTGAAACACAGATTATTATTGCTAATTTTGAAGATAGCAAAACTTCCAAACCCATTTGTGAGTTAATCAATAGTCATAAATACAAACTTGTTGTGGGACAATGGTCTTATACCCTGTAAAATTTTGTAAATTGTATTGGTTTAATAAAATACTGATTGGCTGATGTGGGAGTCCCCTCTGTGTGCTGTGATTACCATTAGTGAATATAAAAAAAAAACTGCTTTGGACCAATAGCAAGGTAGAACTTAGATAGGTAGGGAAAGCTAGTCTGAATGCTGGGAGAAAGAAGGGCAGAGTCAGAGAGATGCCATGGAGTCTTCTCCAGAGTCAGACATGCCAAAACTTTGCTGGTAAGCCACTGTCATGAGGTGATATACAGATTAATGGAGATGGGTTAAATTAACATGTAAGGGTTAGCCAATAAGAAGCTAGAGCTAATGAATCAAGAGGTAATTTAAGTAATACAGTTTCTGTGTGATTATTTCAGGGGTCTGGGCAGCCAGGAAATGAACAAACAGACAAGAGGTTCTCTCCTTCTACAATTGGCCAGTAGCCAGGCAGGAAGTATAGATGGGATGACCAGAATAGGAGAAATCTGGGAAGAGGAAAGGTTCAGTCTGCAGTAGGCACAGAGGAAGCCAGAGACAGAAGAAACAAGATGGGAACACCTCACTGATAAAAGGTACCAAGTGATTAACATAAGTTATAAGAGTGATGTGGGAGTGATTTCTTATTAATAAAGAAACTGCCTAGACCCATTTGATAGGCCAACCCTTAGGTAGGCGGAGTAAACAGAACGGAATGCTGGGAGAAAGAAGCTGAGTCAGGGAGTCGCCATGATTCTCCCACTCCAGACAGACGCAGGTTAAGATCATTCCTGGTAAGCCAGCTCTTGGGCTATACAGGTTAATAGAAATGGGTTAGATCAATATGTAAAAGCTAGCCAATAAGAAACTAAAACTAATGGGTCAGGCAGTATTTAAAAGAATACAGTTTCCATGTAATTATTTCGGGTAAAGCTAGCTGGGTGGCGGGACACAGCCCGCCGCTCCGTATTTCAACATAAGAGTTAATAAGAAACCTGTTTATAATTAATGTAAAGCTCTGTGTATTTCTTTGGAATTGAACAGCTATGGGACTTGGCAGGACAGAAACTTCTGTCAACTAAACTTCTTTGAGATTTATAGAAATGCATAGGAGACACATATTATAAAAATATACCTATATTGAATATCTCTCATGCTAGAATCTGTTTATATTTTTAATTAATACCAAATTTGTAAAACAAAAACCAAGTGAGATATTTTAGTAAAGTAATAAATGAAGACAGCTTTGAAATGACTCAACAGAACTGAATATTTCCTCTTAGAAATTCATCAGAAATATTTTGATACTCATTAGTTCTTGATATTTTGTCAAAATTGGGCGAGTGTGTATGTGATGTGTTTCTGGTGCTGACAAATTAACTCCAAGTCAGTCTCCTTAAAGCAAAGCCTCTTTAGTTCTTTGAGTAATTCCCTGGATTAAATTTTGCAAGAAGAATCACCAGTCTAAGTATGGATTTAGGTATTTCTAAGATTATATAGTCAATCCGTGAAGAAAAAACTTAGTAATAAGTAGATAAGTATTTCTGGAAATTTTCAATGAACCTATGTATGTTACGTAATAAACTGGTATTAGAGATAATGATTAGTCTTAGTGTCTAATTATAAAAGGTATAAACAATAAAATAAAAATGATAGAATATACAAAACTAGTGAACAAGCTTGAAGTCTTCATGAACAAGCTTTTAGCATTTCATTATTAGTTTATACTTACAAATTTTATTTTTTCAGTGTTTTACTACTTCATCTGTCATGTCTGTCAAGATGAAATCTGTTTAGTACAAAAATTAAATGTTTTAAAGTAACAACTGTTATTTAGAGAGGCTATAATTATCCCACATATTTAGAATAAACAAACCATTTCCATCTGGAGATCAGAAGAAAACATTCTTCTCTCTTCTCTTTCCTCCTATATTCAGACATGAATACCTAACACACAGCTTTGAATCTGCAAAGTGTAAACTGAATAGACCAGAAAATCTTTTAACACACTAATATTTACAGATTATACATCTCATTCAGCCTTCACAAAGGCAACTTCTATAATTTTAAGTATATGTGAATTTTCATGAATATTTTCATTTATAGCATTTTGTAGCAGGTTTAAAAAAAAGCAACCCCACTTCCTTTTGAGAAACAAATTTAAATGAAACTACACTCTAACTTAGTGCTACCAACTTAAGCTTTTCAGGAGATTCTTTGGAAGTTCAAAAGACAAACCCAACCAGTTAAAGACCCTGTTTTATGAGGTGGAGAGATCCATTCTTCCTATCTACAATTTTTTTGTTGGCATTCAACCACACAATAGCTTTGCTACACATATATTAATTTATTTAATATATTATATATGCAACTATAATTTATTTCTTTGCTCAGTTCTTCCTCTAATTATGTTATAGGACCAACACAAAATTCGAGGTCATAGGTTACTAAATGTCACCGTCTGTGGAAGTGATGACTGACTTTTCATAGATATTACTTTTTAGAATTATAAAATAGACGCATCGCTGAACTTGGAAATCCAGGTTATTATTACTAAAGGAATAGATATGCCAATGGAAATGAGACTCATTTTATGCCACAATTTACTTGAATAAATGTGAAAATTCTGAATGTGTGTTTAAAGTTAAAGCATTTCTCATTCTCGTGAGCTTTAATCGTATGATTCAATAACAGGAAGGTTATTGAGGCTTTTCTAACAAACAACTAACAGTGTTAATTTCTTAGGTAACAAAAATTGTTATTCCCGTGATCACATCACACAAGAAAGTAACTTTTCCTATGGTGTGAAACATCCAGAGCCTTCATTGCTCTGTGACCAAGAAAATCACTTGCTTCCCAACAGCACACTCTATCCAAATCCCAGACAACTCCTGATGCTATTTTACCTGAGCTGCTCTTGCATTTATCCTTTGCTTCTCTGAAATAGCATTTAAAGTGATTAAAGCGTATTTATTTATCATAGAAATTATACAAGAGCAAAACAATTATGTAGAAATGGTCTATAATTCCATATTACCTGTTAATTTTTAATGTGGCTATCAGAATCCTATGTAGTTTTACACTGAACTCTAAAGCATTTTAAAATAAATGTTGAAAGACACTGTGCAATTTATTAAGATCTACTTTTTATTAGTCTTTTCAACATAACTTTTTTTATTCTATCATATTTCTTCAATAATATTTCAATTATTATGTATTATTTTATTTTCATGTAACAGAATCAATTTCACAAAGTATTATTGTTTGTTACTTTCCCTTTTAAATTTTATGTAACTGAAAAATACTTGTAAAACTTAAAGTCATAGACCTAAGGATAAGATTATTAAACATTTCTTTTGCTAAGACTTCCCAGGCATGAAAAAAGTAGGTTCTACTTTAATAATGAAAGCAAGGGCTGAGTTTATTTTGTTCACACAAAAAAATTATTATCACTGTGAGAGAGTAGTTCTCTATTGTTTTAACTTATGAATATTAATTGGTAATAAACTGACAAGCATTGATGTTTTATATACTTATTTTGCACATTTTCATTTGTTAAATTGCTTTCTCTTTGCAACTACAGCCCAGTTGCTTGTTTTTCTGAAGTACTCATCGTATTGGTTCACTATATTCTTTATGGATAAGTTCATTATACATGATCCCAAAGCTGGCAAAGAATTCACTGAGAAGCAAAGGATGTCCTTGAACTCCTGTTCTCCTTGCATCTACTCCCCTAAGACCTGGACCTTAGGTTGCATTGCCATGTCTGGCTTCTAAACCTTCATAAATAAAAATTAGCACCTCCCTTTTCCTAAATATTTACAGAGAGATTCTATCTGTCTTGTCATTATTACTAATATTCTCTATAATATTCCTGCTAGACTGTGATTTAAGTCAATTATACTGTCTATTACTTTTTGTCTAACTTTATACTGTGTATCCATTAGTCTTGAATTCCTTATAATATTGATGGGCTACACTACATCCTCTCTAATTTATTCTTACAAATAATAAAATCTGTGATTTCAAGTAGACTCCATACTGTTGTATACAAAAAAATCCTTTTAAGGATAAAATTGTTTATGGAATAATTTTCATCAATGTTAATAATCAGTTATCCAATTTTTCATAGGCTAAAAACCCCAGAAAATTTTATTTAGAAATAGTTTTAAGGGCAATGGTGGTATACACCTTTAATCCAAGAACTCTGGAGGCAGAGTAAATGAGTTTCAGGCCATCCTGGTCTATAGTGTGAGTTCCAGGACAGTCAGTGCTGCACAGATAATCCCTGTCTTGAAAAAAAACCAGACAATAAAAACAAAAAGAGATAGTTTTATATCAAAGTACTGGAGTGTCAGATAAACAAGATACCTTATATTTTCTAGAGATCAGAAAATACCAGTTTAGAAAGTATATTTTTGATAGTAATTTGACAGTGTGGAAAAATTCAAACTAATGAATTGCAAATACTTTCAACATACTATGTTATAAGTTTAGCTACTTTCAGTGTTTACTTGGAGGGGGTTGTCATTAACTTATACTAGTAGTGGCTAAATGTGTTAAATGTTACCATGACACTCTACCCATCACTTCACTGGATGTATCCATAATCTAATAAGAAATATTCAGGTTAGCAACTTCATAGTTTTATTGTTTTAGGTAAGTTCCCTTTCTTAAAGAAGAATCAGTGTAGGTATAGTTTAATTCAGATAGCTCAGGTGTATCGATATAATTCAGACCAAAGAAAAGACAGAGCTTAATTCGATATTTGTAACTTACAGGTCCATGGCAGTGGGTCTCCCTGCAGGTCCACTGGACAGGAATTGAGCTTTAGTGATATCTGAGAGGATAAATATGGAGTCCTTAGCAATGACAGGCAACATAGCATTTCTCTGGAACACAGTGGCTTAGGAGTTCAAGAAAAGATAATGGTATCTAATATGTAACTTGGATTACATAGCTTTATTGCTGTGAATCATGGCAGATAATGAGGGAATATTTGTTGTGGGAAAGCGTGCTTCATCAGAGGAAAAACTACATTATGGTTGTACTTATGAGAACTAAGAAAACCTCAAAAGACAGCTGGAGAGTTGGCAAAACGTGAAAATAGGTGTCACAGCCACATTCTACGCTGTCCACTCCACACACTTCAGAATGTCTCATCCTTCTGTTATGCATGCAAGGAAGAGGGAGGGTTTGTTTATGTTTACAAATATATAATCAGTATTAGTCAGTAAGATGTGATAACTTTCTATTATCAAAGTATCTTATTCTCCATGTTGAAATATAAGGTAAAACATAATAGTATGAGATTAAAATATACTGTGAAATGTTTACAGACTTACATTCCATTGTAGCTGTTTAAACAACTTTGGGGCTTAAATGTGGAGAGGAAGTCAGAATACACAAAAGAATTTTAATCTTGTGTATAAGACAATCATGTCAAACACCACTTAAAATGCTAGTCATGTTAAAATATACAATTATTTATTGTATAAATCATGAACTTTGTATTAAACACTAATTCACATATCTGAGTTCCAGCTAAACCTCAGAAGAAAATATAAATGAAATGATCTTTGCAGGATGCACAAAAGTCTCATTCAAAACTAAGTTTGTCTTCATATTCAGGCTAAGAGAAGTACACTTTTATTGGATATATAACAAAATTTCATGAGATTTTAATTTTTCCCAGGGCATATTAGTATTTGTTGTATGGATATACTTAACAGATGATGGTAATTTAATGGTATAAATTAAGGTCATCTTTTTCCGTGGAGGTCAGAATACATCCCAGGTTAACCACCAAAGACAGAACTTACTAGTTACATTGACAGAAAACCTTAAGTTAACTTGCCAACAATGACACCATGGTCTGTTACCCATTTTGCCATGTTTGATAGAAAAGGGGAGAAAGCTGTAGTTTACAACAGGAAATTATGGGGATGGACATGGAGTGTGATGTTGCATGAAGACTGCATTTCTTTATGTGGTTTCCAAAGTCATATCCACCTTTAACATGATTAAGTAATAAAATTGTGTGCTGGGCACATATAAGACTCATCCTACAAACAAGACCTACCGTACCCAACATAAAGGGGGCTCACAGAGCCCATCCTTTTCCTCTAGCTATTAGTAGACTCTGGGACAGGAGAAACCACAGCCTTTGGTTATGTCCCTGCTGCTAAGTCCGCCAGCCTCCAGTAGAGCTTCAAGCCCATAACCACACAGACAGCTGTGGCTAATCTTAGTGGGTCAGACCCAATTTGAATAGTTACAAATGTCTGAGAGAGAGAACTAGGAGCACAAAGACTAACAAGGGTGATAGAGAGGTGTGGGGTAAGCGTGGCTGCTGAGTTATATCTATGAGAAATTGTCCAAAATCAAATTTAATTAATAAAAATAAGGAAGCTGTTCCATCTTAAACATTCACCTTGGCAACTTTACACATGAATCTTGGATGAAACCATTGAGGAAACACTGGTTGATAGTGATGGGGAAATATGAAATAATTAAAGCACTATATTTCTTTAAAGCTTTTATTCACATGGAGTCACTGAAAAAATATAGTTTTACAAAAGGAAGTAATTCCTTTAGCTTCTCACATACTGAATTGTGTACAGAAGTTTGAGTATTACGGGGAGGGAGGTAAAAATTTACATTTTTTCCAAGAATCTAAAATATGGAAGAGAAACCTTTTCCCATGGTAGAAGTTATATGTATATAACTTTAAAGAGATAAGAAGTATAATTCAAATTCACCAATACTTGCTGTTGTAGAAGTGAATTTGTTCGACATCAGTAACTTGTTCATTCAAAAATTAAGTTAATTGGATTTGCGATAGTCTTTTTAACTCTAAAATTCTGTGTAAAAATTCTTTCTCCAACAACTTCGAGAGCTAGATTCTCAAAGTATCTCTATCAGAAAATCAAGAAGATGTTTGCTGATTATTCACTCGCACATTAAGCAAATGTTCACTGGAAACTGACAGAGTGAAATCTCTAGAATTGCCTCTAAGAACATTTTCTTAAAGGGGAAGAAAAGCTCCACCACTAACATGTTAATACTTTCTTCATATCCCACTTGTCAAATATCTTTGTCTATGTTCAAAAAATATTTGTCGCCGGGCGGTGGTGGCGCACGCCTTTAATCCCAGCACTCGGGAGGCAGAGGCAGGTGGATCTCTGTGAGTTTGAGACCAGCCTGGTATACAAGAGCTAGTTCCAGGACAGGCTCAAAAACCACAGAGAAACCCTGTCTCGAAAAACCAAAAAAAAAAAAAATTGTCAAAATATGTCATAAAAATAATATCAAAAATTTTCCAAATCACAATTGAAAAGTATTTAATATGAGAAATAAATGTTTCTTTACATCTGCACAGTCCTTAGAAGTAGCAAAGTAGAATGTTTCCTAAAAACTAAAGCCCAAGCAGGTAAGAGGTGTGGAAAATTCCATCCCATCTGCAAATTGGATCTCATTGCTTTAAATATCAGTTTTTATGGGACAAACTGAAATATGAGAGGGCATTCTTATGATGAAACCAAACTAGCTTCCTACTTTGTACTAATATTCTATTCCTGGAAAACTTGCGTTTCAAAGAGACACGAAAAACTGAAATTACTAAAGAAGAATTCAAAGTCTTGAGAGCTAGAAGTCTGAGGTAAGGAAAAGAATGTGAGGTTTGAGAACCACAGTAAATTAGTCTAGGCGTGAACTCTGGGAAAGCCAGGGGTACCCTAAAACAACCCCGACCAGACTCATGATCTTCTGAATACTTCTATTCATGACTCTGCAGTTTCATATGCCTTATTTTAACCACAACTTTACTCCTTGCAAAATCATTTTAATAAAAGTATTTAGTTGAAGAAGACTTCATTGCTTTAAAAAGAAATTTTATAATAATTTACTACTAATATTGACCCTATTTAGTATATACAAATTTAAGGTAATGTGATACATGATTGAAGAAGATAGTCATCCTGTCACATGGAAAATACTTTGCAATTTCAGTCTTTATGAACAAAAAAAAATGAATTCCATTGGCATAGTAAATGGCACAATATTGAAATTTAAAGATGTATATTTAATCACTTCTCTACATCTATGTTTTCCAGTGTGATAAATACATGTTCACAAAAATTTTGCTTTGAATGTTTGACATTGGGTTGGAGAAATATTTCTAATTAATGGTCCAGGAGTCAACTCTCCTGTCCAATTTCAATTAGTATCATTAAGCTATCATCTGCTTCAGAGAAAAAAATTCAACTTAACAAATCTGTAAGGCTGTACAGTCAGCCAAACTCTTCTGTCTCCAGGCAGGCAGCCCAACAAAACAAAACAAAAAACAAAAAACAAAAAAAAAACCACAAAGTAAATAAATACAATAATTAACGTCACTTTTAGCTATTTGTACCGGAGCTCAGTGCTGCTCTGAGCTTGAATGGTACTAATGGAAGGAGTTGGAAAACAGGAAACAGTCGGGGGAAAAAGAGGCCCTTTCATGAATTACTAAGTCTCTAGACTCCAAGCTCCTTTCACCTCTGAATTCTCTGCATGGAAATGTGTTAATTTATCTTTACTCTGGAAAAATTAAGACATGAAGCAAATTAATAGTCTAATATAATTTAGGCAGAAAGGGTAGTTTCATCTTTAAAATAATCTGTTGCTGTTAAGGTTTGTCTGAAGAAATAAACCATTTAAGTCTTTCTCTCCAAGAGATGCTGCTTCTAAAAAATAAAATGTTGTATTTTCCCTTTCAGAAGAAACGTCTCTGGGCTTATTTTTAGGAGCTGCAGTGTGTTTTTAAAAAAGATATTTTAGAATAAAACTACATTTTGAGTTTCTAATTTCCTTGAAATTACTTCTTTTTTAGATTCAAGGTCCTTAAATGGAAGAAAAGATGCATTTGTAGTGCGTAGTCTGTTTTTAATTTTTTCCACCCTAATTCAGTTGCCTACAAACATGAATAGAAACTTAAAAACTATTTCACACTAAATGTACTGTAGGAAGGGAGTGGTGTTAGTGGTTAGAGAAGGGGATTTGTATCTTAGTTTCTTGAGTTCTATTTCTGGCTTAACCTCTGGCATCCTGTGGTTGAGAACAGTTACTTATACATTTGTAGACTAAGTGGTCTACCTGAGACCTGGCTGTAGTGAGTAACTTCTGCATCCCTCAAAATACTATGACTTTTATTACATATGCAACTGAAACTGAAGTTTTCTTTTCAAATTTATCCCCTGATCCACATTTCGTGATATAATCATTACAGTGTCTCCTTTCCTTGATTTTCCTCACTTTGTTCACTTGCTCCTACTGTGTGCAAAATTATTATGTCCATCATTCCATTTCCAGCCCATATCTTTTTGTTTTATTTTTATTTTTTATTTTTTTAAATAGCCATAAATGTTTATTAAAGAGGGGGAAAGAGAGAGAGAGAGAGAGAGAGAGAGAGAGAGAGGAGAAAGAAAGGAAGGGAGAGAGAGGAGAAAGAAAGGAAGAGAGCGAGAGGCAGAGCCCCATGTGTACACCGCGGGGGACCCATATCTTTTTGTATTCTGAAGTTTATTTTGCTATGGATAACTGGAATGCCTGTGGCAACATTAGATCCAACAGGTATGTATTTGAAATAGTTCATCAGTTCCCTTCATAATCCTAAAACTGTTCAAGCACACAGCAGGAACATAAAAATTGAATTGAATTTTGATCCTTAGCTACAAAACCTCTCAAGTTATTCTACTGGTGTATTTCTTAGTGAGTTGGCATTAGATGACTGTCTCCTAAGTTCTGAATTCCAAATTTTCAGAGACTCAATGCAGTAACATGTACTGTTTCAGATTCGCATCAGTTAGTTCTTTGAGTCCCAAGACTGTGTTGGCGGCTCCACCTCAATGTTAGCAGAATGACCATCACAGTAATTATGCAGGAACAACAGTCAGTTTCTAGAAATGAGTCTTGCATTTAGAACTCTTATTCTCCACTTTATTTAACATTTGTCATTCATTCAAACATTGTCACCATTCTAGAGACAGTAGGACCTGGGAGAATGGAGCCAATAAATGAGGCAGAAGAAATCCTTATGTAACAGCCTACTTATTCAGAGCCTCAGCCATACTCTTGGGGCTAAGAAAGGTCACATGAGTTCTCACGAGCTCAAGGACAGGTTGTATGTGCGAAAACATGTCTTTAGACAGAGGCATATGAAGGATAGCTTAAACATTTAATTGAATAACAACAGCAAGTAAAATGAGTAATAGCGAAGTAAATCCACTCCTACCCATTACACCCAGGAGGCACGCGAAAATACATTCCAAGAACGAATCCCTGTGTTAAAGAAACTGGAGTCACAATGTCACAATTTTCTTGAAGTGTCCTGGAAGGCACTCCAGAAATTTCCCCACATAACTCCATTCATAGACCTTATTCTAACACAACATACTATGGCAAAGATGGAATATAATGGTGTTCCTACTGTCAAAGAATGAATGGCTTCTTATGGAAGTAATATAAATAACAACGTGATAATATATTTTATGCTTACTAGAAGATAGTTAAGAAAAGAAAGGAATTATATATAGGATAACAATTCATTCCTCCTGAGAAAACTCATGAAGGTTCTATGAAAGAATTGGTAACTTCAAGTTACAAATATCAACAAAAACAGCAAAACTTACATAAAATATCTTTTAAAGGTAATATAAGACTTTTGAAATATGTACTCTTGGCATTGGGTTAGTAGAGATTGTAGTCATAATCTCTCTTTGAAAAATAATATGGCTGAAGAAACTGAGTATAGAAGTCAACCAAGTGTTACTTTTTTGTCAATGAAAGCTTCATTAATATTTGAAATGTATATATATATACATATACATATATATATAGAGAGATTGTTTTGTGGTCACACTATCAAACACTACATTAAAGAAAGCTTTAAAAACTCCTTTCTTAGATTATTGGATGTCATGCCACTGACAGCTTATGTCAAAGGAACACTGACAATGTTCCATCTAAAATCCTCCATCAGTTTGACAACCTGTGCTTCCTATTTGTGTGCTAAAACTGTTCATTTTTCCAATTTTTATCACTGAGGTACTAGCTTCAAACATTTTCTTGCATAACCACTAATGTCTTCTCTTTTCTAAAGCCTTCACATCGTGTTCTTCTGAACCTGTATCATGATTTCTTTTGCTGTGACAAAATACTTGACAGAAATTCCTTACGAGAAAAAAAAAAGTTTTTTCTGGGTCACAGTTTCTGGGGGATTTCAGGGCATCATAGTAGAGGGTTTAATTCATTTCTGCAGAAGTGTTAACCACTGGAGTGTATCATGACCTCAAACCAGGAGCAATCTAACCCAGAACTATAGTAAGCTTTTTTATTCAAAGCTCACTTGAAGTTCCCACCTCTTTCATTTAGGTCCCCCAAATCAAAGATCCTGCAGCCTCCAAATCCAAGCCACCAAAGAGAGACCACATGTGCAAATATGTGATCCTCTGGGGAACGTATTCCTCGATACCAGAGCACAGTCCTGTTTTCATGCATTGGAATAATTCTTCATCATCATTTTCACAACATATGCTCTCCTTTTTGCCCGGCTGAAATTTGGTTGCAAGTTTTCCACACAATTGAAGGAAAAAAGGGAGGTAGTTAATTTTGTCCTTTAACAAATGAGGGGGATCATGAGTTTCCTGTATTTTCCTGAATAACTCATTAACATTGAGGCTTTCAGCGTTTGAGTTCTATGGTTCTCCATTACCCTCAATATTTTGATAATACTGGTAACACCATAATTGGTATATGTTTCAACACTAATTTAGGATTTTACTTTCCCCATTTATCTCTTTCATGGAAAAAGTTATACTTGACAGCAATATTTTTTAATGAAATTGGCTGGGAATACATAATCATCTTCACAAAACAATTCCTTTTATTTCTCTAAATTATAAAATCTACAAACACCATCTGTGCTAACATTTACTCTATTCTTATTTTTCTCTATTCAATACAATTTAAGATTCTACCAAAATGAGTAATGAAATCTTTAAAAATTTTAATTAATGTTACTAGAAAGATGGGATGATGTTTTAGACCACTTGTTGTTCTTCAGGACCTGAAGAGAGTTCCTAGAACTCATGTCAACATACAACTCCAGTTCCAGGACATCCAATACCTCTGACCTCCACAGGTATCTGTCTCCAAGTGCACATAACCACATGCAGACACACACATCTATAAGTAATGAAAAATGCCTATAGACAAAACAATAAAAATAAATTCTAAAAAAATATTTAATTCCTTTATTACCACCTTGCCATATAGTTGGCAAATTAGTTGGTCCATGTGAATAGCAATAAATTTTATGAAATACTCTTTTTGCTATGTATTTTTTCTTTATATTCTGCTCATTTAAGTTTTTATAGTAGTTGAATTATATGTCTATTAAGTAGAAATGAACATTTCAGTTTTTCTAGAATACTTAATACTGTTTTATTATTGCATATCGCTAGTTGTAAAGGCCTCTCTGTGGTGTATTGCCTCCAGACTTATCCCATAATATAGATTCCTCATATCTATAAAGCTACCATGAGCCTTTTTTTATATATTTAAGGACAGAACAGTTAGCAAGAAAATGGATCTAAAAAAAAATAAACACTACAAAACAACATAATTACCAGAAAAAAAATGAAAATTTAAATGACTGATCTTAAAGGAATGTAAAATATTCTCATCTTGGAATTACCTAAACTTGAGCAATAGCAACTTCTTGTTCTGATTCACATATGCACATATCTTTGTCTTCATCTTTAAACGGAAACAGGGGATTAGAAGATGGCTCAGTCAGTAAAGTGCTTGCCTTACAAGCATGCAAACCTGAGTTCAATCTAGTCAAACCCCTCTGGGAAACAAAACAAAACAATAACAACAAAAACAAAATAAAAAAAAAAACGAGCTTCATGGTCCAAACTTATACTATTCTACCACTGGCCTTGCTGGCCAGCAGCTCACCTCACATACTTGGTGAGCTCCAGGCCAATGAGAGAGTGTGTTTCAAAAATAAAGGGGCAGGGGAGTACCTGAAGACTGACAGCTGGTGCTTGCACAAATATGTACACATGAACATGAATACAGAAGAACGTACACACACATAGTATACATATACATTCCTAAACAACAGTAAAATGTGCATGCGTAATACATTGTTTTTAAATTATGTTTTTGTTTTTTTAAATACTAATAATGATATTTATTGCTAAGCAATATATTTAACATAGCACCTGTTGATTTAGTTAGGGTTTCCTTTGCTGTGAAGAGTTCCCATGACCACAGGAACTCTATTAAAGGATAGTATTTAATTAGGGCTGGCTTACAGTTTCAGAGGTTTCATCCTCTAACATCATGGCAAGAAGCAAGACAGCATGTAGGCAGACACGATGCCTGAGAAGGAGCTGAGAGCTTTACATCTTGTACTGCAGAAAACAGGAAATATCTTTGTGTCACACTGGGCATAGCTTGAGCATAGGAGACCTCAAAGCTTGCCCCCACAGTGAAACACTTCTTCCAACAAGACCACACCAACTCCAACAAGACACTTATTCCAATAAGACTACACCTCCTAATACTGTCACTTGCCATGGGGGCCATTTTCTTTCAAACACCAACCCCTGTTATTATATGTTACCTTTATAAAGTTTAAATATTATAATACTACAAATTCATAGGCATGGTGATATACTAATGCACATATTACCCTTTTCCCTCTTCATGTCTGAAGACAAAATTAAAGAATTCTTAATCTACAAAAGTGATAGCTTTTAGAAGTATTAAATTTAAGTGCCCACTTTGCTGTAATAACCTTTTCTTTTCTATTCTTCCATCAAGCTTCTTGCTGTGACATCACAATCTCCTTAGCTTCACAGGAGCTTTGACCTCCTAGATCTTTTGTCTTCCCAAATCTTTTCTTATTCTTATTATTTAATTCCATTCTTCAAAAACATTCAATCCCACGTGTCTCTCGAGGCTTGTATATTGAAGTGTTGATCCCCGGCATAATGGCATGAATAGGAGCTATTGGGAAATAGAAGTAGGTCTCGGCAGAATTTAGGTTACTGTGTGGCACACCCTTGGGTGGGTCTATGGGGATGCTGGACTGTCTTCTTTCTCTTTTAATCTCTATTTCAGAGCCACCATGTTATGAAAGATTTGCCATAAAATGTGCTCTTCAAAATGGTATTTCATTTTAACACAGCCCCCTAGTGACAGGATCAAATGATTATAGAATGAAAAATGAATACTATGAGCCAAAATAAACCATTATTATAAGATCAATGTGTGAGGAATTTTGTCCCATGATAAAATACTGACTTAGCTCTCCAACTTAAATGCATCTTCCTTTCACTAAGCCACTTTCTCTCCACCATCTTCAGTATTATTACTCAATTCTTACTGACGGCATGTGTGGGAGGCGCTAGGAATCAAAAGCAGGTCCTCAGAAATAAGGGTACTGTGTGGCGTTCCCTTGGAAGGGGCTTCTGGGACCCTGGGCCGCCTTCTCTCTCTTTTAATCTCCTTTTTTAGAGCTCAGAGAGAGCTCTAAAACATTTCCGTTTCTATTAAATCTTTAGTTAGTATGTCTGGTTACATTTTGTTGAAATCCAAATGTGGTATTGAATAAAAGGAGTTTTTGTGAATAGAATTTTAGTGATATGGTAGGAAAGTAGAGAATAAGAGGCAGACTTATATAACCTTGCAATAAGGCTTCAGCCTTCCAGTAAACCAATTCCTCTGGCTTGTGAAGTTCACTGGGAATTTGAGTCTTTATTTTAATTCCTTAAGGCAGGCAGGATGACTAGGGAATGATAGAGTTGAGTTTTTTTTTTCTTTCTGCAAATCAGCAGCAATTAGTTCCTGATACAGCTCCTATGTGTAAAATTGGAATAAGAGAATATCTGATAATTTTCTATTGCTGTATCAAAATAGTAACAATGAGTATCCTGTAATGAAAAAAAAAAAGCTTATTTTAGTTCAACTCTTCTGACTGGAATATCCAAACAACATATCAATGCACTCGTGCTGTATTGTAATATAGTTGGTAAAAAGGAAATGACCAAGTCCTGTGCACAGGGGTCAAGCATATGGAGCAACTATATTTTTTTCTGTAAACTACTCATGAGAGCTAGATCTCTCTGAGAAACTAGAATTAATCTCTTCCAAGTACAATGCCCCCGTTACTTAATTTCTTATATAAAGTCCAGACTCAAAAATTCCCCTAACTCAACATCGTCATTGCAATAATCAGCTCTCCAGCCTTGTGAAGGAAACAGAATTCCATCACTGTCTCTTCTCCTCATAGCAGCATGAGAAGGTTTTGTTGGAAGCTCAGCACTATCAAAGCTCTCGGATATAAAAGTCTTAAAAAATGCTTTAACAATACTTAAAATTATTTTGCAAAGACTAGGTTTTTCTCTTTCTTCCAGACAACATGGCAACAGTGAGTATTATCAGAGGTCATTATGAAAACCCAGGGAAGAGATGGTTTCTCTCTGACTTGGGTAATGGCAATGAAATTGAAGAACTAATCAATTTGATGAAAGCTTTTGGGGTGATGAAGTATTTTAGGACAAAGAAAATTCTAAACTCTTATGAGATGGTTCCAGGAAGTGCAACTTTATTACATTTTGATAAGCTTAATTTTTGTGTTTGAAATAGTTTATTTGAAAACTCATTTATGTTAATGTGTAAATAATACAGGCTGGGGTTATAATTCCATGGAGGAATGCTCAGTTAGCAGCCATAAGATCTTTGGCTACATCCACAGGTTATATCTGCAATAAAGCATAAAAATACACATACACATACGTGTGTGTGTTTGTATATATGTGACATATATATATATAATATATATTCAAATACTCATCTTAGGTTTGAAAAACAAGCACCAATTAAGTTGTTAAACAACTAAGTTCCCAGTCTACATGTGGTAGGCTTACAGTAAGTTTTCATGTATCTTTATGTTTAAAAAACTAGAAAGAAAACCACTAAACCATAGTAAAAAACAAGTTTGAGCTGCTCTCTCCCCTGGTCCCAGTTTTAATAAGCCTATAATTTATTATTCTGAATGATTTCTTCCATTTAATAATTTTCTGGTGTTTATTAGTGAGAGATGGCTGAAATGGTGAAATAGAAAAAAATGAACAACTCAACAATCATATTTTAATTCCTTCCTTTAGCTTTGTAAATATATTTGTGTTTATATTTTTGTGTGTATATAAGGATGTGTTTACAAAATTGAGCACTTTCTGTGTTCCCTGCTCTGTGCTAGCACTAACCTGACAAAATCACCACATCTAACAACTGCCACTTTTTCTTTCTACACTTACGAAGAATTGAACTTTTCCCATTCAAAGAGTTTATAATGAAATGATGTCTGTTGCTCCATTAATAATCAAGCATATAAGAAACTTGTAAGTACATTTAGTATTTTCTTTTTATTAATCACATATTTCAGTTTGTGATATATTCAGATAATCTAAATGTATGTAATGCCCCAGTCAATGTTCACAAAAGCTTTCATCTCACTTATGATGAAAACAGGGCCAATGGCAGAACAAATTAGACAAAGGGTCATGATAAGAATTAACATGACATCATAAGATGTTAAATTTAGTCCAAAGATGTATAATTGCCATTCTTTTAAGAACTTCGTGAATATGCATTTGTATCTTGAGGTCTTCTTTGTGATTGCTAGAGGAGAAAAGATTAAATAAGGTGATTAAATGTTCTAGCACTACTTATTTCCATTTTGCATTTACAAACTAGTAACTGTACTTAATGTGATAAATAGCAAAACAAAACAAAGAAACAGAAAATAAAACACTTCCAACATCCAGAAACACAAAGCTTCTCAGGATCTTTGTCCGTAAGCTGTGCATTCCCCTGGATATTGATTTCAATGGGAACCAGAAAAGCATATTGACAGAAGACAAGAAAGGCTAAAAAAGAGGATCAAGAAGAACCATGCACAGGTCAAGCCAATAAGATTCTAGAAGTCATAAAATATATGAAAAGTGCCACATGATTTAGAAGATTGGGAGAAAATAAATCCCAGTTCTACAGAGAGAAAGCCAGGAAGTAAGACTTTTCTACCAAATAATCCAGTAGGTCTTAGAATCCTAAGGCATGGGGTATCTCTGGGGGAAAGCCGTTAACAAGTATCAATCCCATAAGACATATTTAGACTCTCTGAGCCTCTCTCCTATTTGAAAATATAGTCAAGCATCTCTACAAAAGTTTTTTCTGAAAAAGAACACACAAAGCCTGAACAAGACCACCTTTTTACCCAAGGACAGAAGTAAAAATCAAGAAAGGGCATTAGGCCATGTTCTTACCTAAAAAATCAGAATATTATTGTCTTTGGACAATGTTCAGAGACTGAGAGTTTTTCAACCACTCAGTATTTTTTCTAAGATTCTAAATTTATTTGGTTTTAATTATTTATAACAACACAGAGCAGTGCATTAGTAAATGTCTTGAATAGTGTTTGGTAAAGGCGGGCGCTAATATCACGATAGCCCTGCCATTTAATTTTTGCTGACAAGTGGTCTGAGCTGATGAGGATAATTGTAAGGAACATTAAAGGATGCTTCGCACGTGATTGATACAGGATGAGGCTGCGCTAGGCTGACACTGCGCTAGGCTGACGTCGCTGCGTGAGACTGACGCTGTACACGAGGATGACGCTGCACTTGCCTTCTGAGTTTTTTGTGCCGCTATAGTTCCTCCAATACTTTTCAAAACTGTCGATACGTTCAAGTCTGTAACTTAAAAGACCATCTTTAAACTAAGAGACCATGGATGCAAACTCAAACACTCAGGATTAAATAATATTTCTTTTTTTATTTATTTTTCCATTCAAAAATTTCCACTTCCTCCCCTCCTTTTATTCCCCTCCCCCCCCACTCACTCTCCTTTCTCCCCCTCCTCTCTTAAGTCCAAGGCCCTCCCCTCTCCATCCAGGCCTAGGAAGGTGTGCATCCAAACAGACTAGGAGCCCAAAAAAGCCAGTACGTGCAGTGGGAGCAAGTCCAAGTGCCATTATCAATGGCTTCTCAGTCATCCGCCATTATCAGCCACATTCAGAGAGTCCGGTTTGATCACATGCTCGTTCAGTCCCAGTCCAGCTGGATTTGGTGAGCTTCCATTAGACCATGCACACTGTCTCAGTGGGTGGGTGCACCCCTCATGGTCCGGACTTCCTTGCTCATCTTCTCCCTCCTTCTGCTCTTTGGACCTTTGGAGCTCAGTCCAGTGCTAGAATGTGGGTCTCTGTCTCTATCTCCATCCATCACCAGAGGAAGGTCCTATGGTGATATGCAAGATATTCATCAGTGTGACTATGAGACAAGGCCAATTCAGGTACCCTCTCCTCTGCTGCCCAAGGATCTAGCTGGGGACATCCCAGTGGACACCTGGGATCCCCTCTAGAGCCAAGTATCTTGCCAATCCTAAAATGGCTCCCTTAAGATATCTTCTTCCGTGCATTTTCAAAGTCATGGCCCATATTACTTTGTGGTAATTCAGACTTGGGAACTAGCACAAGAAAATGATGATTTCCAACTATTGTTAGTGCTGAGACAAACCAACTTCCTTTTTTTTTCTGACAGATTAGCTTCATATCTTTGGTCAACATCTATAGCAATTAGAAAAGTCAATATGTTGACTTGAAGATAAAGTGAAATAGTAGGCCAGAGACAATATTTATCTCCCATCAAACAAATGAAAGCCTCACTATGAACTATATCTTAGTGGGACATACTTGCAACCTTTAGACCACAGGAGCTAAGCGAAAGGGAGCACTGTGTTTTTGAGGCTAGTTTGGGCTACTTAATGAGATGCAGATAATATGCCTTGGTTACATAGTAAAGTCCTGTCTCAAATTCACAACCAAGAAAAAAAGAGGCAAGAATAAAGGACAGGAAAAGAGATAAACAATAAGGAAAGAGAGAAAAGAAGGGAAGGGAAGAGATGGGAAAGTGAAAGGAGGGGAGAGGGAAAGGAGGAAAGGGAGAGGAGGGGAGGGGAAGGGAGGGAAGGGGAAAAGAGAAGAGGAGAGGAGAGGAGAGGAGAAAAGAGGAGAGGAGAAAAGAGAGGAGAGGAGAAAGGAGAGGAGAGGAGAGGAGAGGAGAGGAGAGAAGAGAAGAGAAGAGAAGAGAAGAGAAGAGAAGAGAAGAGAAGAGAAGAGAAGAGAAAAGTCCCCAGGAACTCAGACTCTTCCCTATTGTGAAGAGAAGTCCCCAGGAACTGTGATGCTTCCCTAATACATTCCGTCGTCTGAAAACCAGCTGGATGGCAATCACCAGGACAGTGAAGTATGTAAGCAGTGTGATATTAAGGAGCACAGCTTCACAACGAGAGTGGCAGTGTGTAGTCCAAACAGACAATAAAAATCAAACTGAAAAACCACAACATGATTCCAAACATGTGAAGCTGCTGCTGCTGAGTACAGTTTAGTGTTGCCCAGCATCTGTCTGCTCTACTTCTTCTGATTGCCTGCCAACTATGGGAACCACAGGAATTGACTGCAGGCAAACAAAGTCCTGGACGTGGGGTGGTAATCTTTGCCACAAAATTAATGGGATGTTCTGAAAAAGAGTCAGATTCAGGAGACTTTCTCTCTCTTTTAATATGTCCTGGATTTTTTCTGAGGCAACCGGTCCCCAGGACTCCATGATGTTGTGTAGCAGGCAGCAGGGAACAAATGCTTATCATATTGAAAGTGTAGGAAACAAACTCTATCCGGCACTGTTTCTCTCTCATATTTTTCTTGCAGGCTCTTATTAGTATTATCATGATGTCTTTTACTCAGAAACTATTTCAGTTCCCAATTCAATTTTCTTGACCTTTACTGCCAAGATATTATGCAGTTGTTAAGGTGACAACTTCAACCATCAAAAACGAAACTTTTCCTCCCATGCTCTGATTTTCTTTGTCCTTCTGTTTAATGAAATAAGTAGAAGTGATTATCTCTGTTCTTCGAGTTTCTATGCAATAAAGTGTGTCCTGGTTTCATACATTATCTAGCAGAAGCATACATGTAAAAATAGACAGGTGACTGATATATATGATAGGTAAAAGATGATAGAAATATAGAAGATAAACTCTGGCTAGAGAGAAGATTCATAAGGATATATTTAACATAGAGCTGTGTTTCAATCAAATAAAAAAGGTAGCTGAGTGTCAGTCAATCAGAAGCAGCCGGCTCATTGAAAGCATGCCCAAGTAGGACAAATCCTAAGCCACAGACAATCCGCTGCTGTCTGCACTTGGCTTGTGTTCAGCTTATAAATTTCACTTCTCACATTTCTGGGTTGGGCTCCCAGAATATCTATTCACAAAAACTCCTACATTAAAGAACCACTTTTAGCTCAATTCAATGATATTTTAACTTACATAGTGTGGTAGGAGAGTATACTGAAAAATACCTCATAAAAATAAAAGTTAAAAAGAACTTTCAAATAGTAATAAAATCACCAAAATCCAAGTTTGACAAACTTTAGGGGTTTTCAAGGGCAGCCACACTTATTTTCTCAAGTGCAAAAAAACTGAATAAATAAAAATAAAATATGGATAGAGCTACTAATTATCTATGAACAAATTAAAGTCAAACAGAAACCTTTAGTATAATATTTCTGACAATACCCTACCTCTGGAAGAAAGGTCCTGTGAAGATAAATTTAAGAATTGTGTCCATTAGTATGTATACATAATTCAATTAATCCATTAGTTTACTTACAGGTATAGTCTCAACATCTGGAAAAGGGATAGTTACCTAGCAAGTTATTAATACTTATTAAGTTCAGTACATAATACTAATTATATTGCTTTGTTTTATCTTCAAGTACAACTTTAATTAATCCTAATAGCTGACAGACAGACCAACTCAGACTATACCTGAGACAATATTAGACAATATTAGGCAACCTTTCCTGATAGACATAATCTAAAATTATCTTGTTATCTTGTCCAACTTCTTGATGATAGCATGATGCATTGTTGAGTTCTTTTGAGCCACTTATGATACACAATTGCACTTGAATCTCCATTGCACAGGTAGGTAATTGCTAGAATGGATGGTCTATTTTTACTACTATTTTATATCGTTTCAACTTTCATTCAAACCCCATGTTTTTCATGGAGACTGGATTTGGATACTGTGTTCCAAACACTGATTGATTTGCTGTTTTGCTAGAGATATCGGCTACCAATCAGGGAAAAAAAAATAATCAGTTCACACAATGTTTCTCTGTACTGCACAGTTTTCAAAAGCCATCCATTTTGCTTTATTTCGTTCACACATTGAGCACACTGCTAGGGACGATAATAATATTAATCAAATACTGTTAGAGTATTAAACATTGATTACTTTAGAAATTTCCTGTATGGAATATGACAAAATACTAAAAAAAAAAAGGAGTAACGTACAAATACAATTTAGCCTCGCAACCACAGATTAAAATACCATTTTGCTTAGATTTTATGTACATAAGAAAAATCATTTTTTTATTTGTTTTACATACCATCCACAGTTTCTCCTCCCTCACCTCCTCCTGCTTTCCCCTCACCTCCCACCACCACACCCTCTATCCACTCCTTAGAATGGGTAAGGCCTCCTGCAGAGGAAGTCAACAAAGTCTTGCAGGTCAAGTTGAGGCAGGGCCACTCCCCTCCCAACAAGCATGAAGGCAGAGCAAGACCCCACCATAGAGAATGGTCTCCAAATTGTCAATTCATGCACCACGGAGAGATCCTAGTCCCACAGCCAAGAGCCCCAGGAATCAAGGCCCACAACTGTCACTCACATACAGAGGGCCTAGTGTGGTCCTACGCAGGTTCCCCAGTGGTTAATCTGAAGTCTGTGAGTCCCAAGAGCTCCAGGAAACTGTCTCTGTGGCTTCTGGACTGTCCTCCTCCACCCCTGTTGCTCATATGATCCCTCTTCCCTCTCTTAAACTGGACTTCCAAAGCTCTGCCTGGTGCTTGGCTGTACTTCAGTTTCTGTATGAAAGTTCTTTGATGATAGGGTAGCCACCAACTCGATTCCTGGGGAAGGTTAGTTCAGGCACCGTCTCCACCATTACTACAAGCTGAGGTTCAGAACGTGAGGGAACAAGAAAGTCAAGTTTGGGGAGGAACAGATAGGGAGAGCAATGAGAGAGGTATCTTGATAGAGGGCACCATTATGGGATTAGGGAGAAACCTGGTGCTAGGAAAATTCACAGGAATCCATAAGAACAATCTTATAGAATTCGGAAAGCAATCTTAATTTATATGCACTCAAAATCTGAGTAAAGCTATCCAACTGATCGATGCTTTGTAAAAGAATATGCACTAAAATGCCTAGCAGGGTTAGTCCGATGGAAATCAATGAATTTAAGCAGTGTTTCTGTTTCCCTGTATGGCAGGCATTGTTTGAGTAGCATAGGTACTTTCCTAGAATCAGCTGTGTTAAACCACACTGCCACATCTCCTGTTCTGATAACGAAAAGAGTTGATGCTGAGTCCAACTGTTCAGTTCCTACAGGCCTGAAATAATTGACTTTACACGCTGAACACAAGCCCCTGCAGCTCTGCAATTGTGGTTTGGCATGTGTGAATGCAAACTTTATGAAGGACTTGTGGCTACATAATTTAGGTGAAAAAGTATAGCTATTATGGCCGTGACACCCTTATCATTACACTGCATTTCCTGTGATTGTTTTGAAGTAACTGGATCAGAAGCTCTTGTAACGGCTCATCAAAATAAAACCTTGGAAGGTATCAGTCTTAAAACCAAGCAGTTTTCCTTTGTGTGCAGAGAACTTAGAGGTTTGTTTGCAAGTTGTAGCCTTTTGTTAGCGGTATATAAGGGCAACCTTTTGTTCAGATGTTAGGGTGAAGACATCTTCAGTGTTTTCCAGCTTCACAGTGATAGCTCATTCTCCTCCATTCCACCTTCAAGGTGAAAAACTGTGCTTACATACCTTGTCAATGGATTTTGAAAAACCTATGGCCCATTTGTCATGTTTTAATTTAAAACCCTTTTAATCAGCAATAAAGAACAATAAAAATTATGCATCTTGTATATTCATATATTCCTGGAGTAATAAATATTACTCATACAATGCATAGCATACTTCTACAATAACATCCAAGTCACAAAGTCTGACATTCTTCATTGTCAAACCAATGAGCAAAATCAATTTAGATTTCTGCTAGAAATATCACAGGTTATTTATACTAATTTTACTTTAAGTATATACTATTTCACTTAAAATGCATGCACCAACACACACACACACACACACACACACACACACACACTCATGTGATAATCCTCCTCTAATCCTAAAATAGATAATTATGGGAGAAAGTGAGACAGAAAGGGAGCGTCATCAAAGTAGAAAAGAGTGATATTCTTGTCCTCATGAAACAAGCCTGGCCTTGCTATGACTGGCAACAACATCTTTGCTGGATTTCCTGGAGAAGTTGGCTTTAGTGGCTGTGAAGATTCTTGGTAAGTATTAAGGATGTCTTCCTTTATAACATGGTGGAAGGGCAACGTTACAAACAGAATTTAGAAAAACTATACTGGAAATGTTTCTTCAGCAGGAACATTATCAGGAAAAAAAATGCCCACACATGAGAGATTTGAATGTGAGGTTCTCTGAAAACTACTGCTGTTCTTGGAGTTCACTGCAGAGCTTCCTAGTATGCAATGATGCGTGCAAACCCTCTTTCGGATATGACTTTGATAGGTCAGCAGCATTTGAGTTGTTTCAAAACATATTTATATATTTAGCTTATGCATTTCCTTGTTTAGAACCATTTTAGCAATATTCATTCAGTATAACCTTACTGAATAAATGTTGTTCTAAATGCTTGGGTTAAGTTGGCATAGTAGATGGTGCTACATCCCATTCTTCCTCTAAGAACGAATTGTTCCTGCCCAGATGGATTATGCAGCAAGGCAGCAATAGGGGAATATGACTTCACTCTGTTGTCTGACTTCACTCTTGTTGTCTGACCTGTTCATATGACTTACTCTGACAAAAAACAAATAGTGAGTGATCCTACTATGTGACTCATTAGATAGATGCACTGAAAGCTTTACTCCGTAAGCTATTCCTGAGCTCTTCATTTACAAAAGTGGACCAAGGAGGACAGCCCAGCAGAATCTAGCGGAGAGAGTTCAGCATTGCTTAAAATGAGCCACAGTCCTCATGTAATGGACAAAAATTAAATACATTTTCCAGAGAATGATAATGGTCGTACAGCATTCACTCAAACAGCCAGTGAGCGAGGAGGGCAGAACTTTACTCTCATGGAGGCAACGACCTACACATAATTAACTGTGGGCCCAGCATCTCTAATCGGAAAATACCGAATTTTCTCTAAAATCCAGCATTTTTTGAGGACTTGCTTATTGTTCAACATAAAGTTGTATTTCTGATCTCCATTGCTGAGTAACAATAAAAGTACAAGTGAGTACATGAAAATAATTTATCAAAATTACCTGCGAGAGAAACAAAGTATAAAGGAAGCATAAATTGTGTGTTCAGTCTTGCGGTCAATTCCCAAAAGTCCATATATCACATATATAAATGTTTCACATTCTGCAAACATAAATAAAAATCCAAAACAGTTTCCAAGTATTATAAATAGGGAACATTCAGCTGTGTGTCTAAGAAAATAATACTACTTGACCTGTACGTGTGTAATCAACAATGGAACGTTAAAACTCCATGACTCTTTTTAGTTTGATTTTAATTAAAATATTTTTATTGCAAGAAACAAAAGTGGTATGTGATTAAAACCATGAAAGGTTTTACTTCCGCCCACTTTGCACTTGTCTGCTTGAGACAATAGCAAATATCTTTCTCTCAGTGAAGTAATTATTTTACTTTAATGAGAAGAAAATATTCTAGCTGTAGAAGAAATGTTTGAAATCAAAGGGACTCTTACACATGCTTAAATTATGAAAGACACATGAATTAAATGAAGATGTCTTTACTGTTATGTTTTGTTTTAAATATGAAATGTTTATTAATTCTTTGAGGAATTCATAAATGCCTATAATGTGTTTTGATCACTCCCACTCCATGCTCTTTCCCACAACTCCTTTTAGATCTTCTTCTGCCCAATTCCCAAATTTGCGTCTTCTTTTATTTTATTTTAATATATTTAGACCAACTTGTGCTGTTCATACGCCAGTGGGTATGAAGACAGACTTTGGAGTATTGCTGACTTACCAGAAACCACACCCCTAAAGCAAACTGACTCTTTCTCCATCTGCAGCTGTCAGCTGTCCACAGCTCCTCAGCTGGGAGTTGGTTTGGAAACCCCACTGCCATCTGTATAGCAATGCTGATTGTCATGATCCTGATGCAGGCAGACATTGCTGATGTGAGATCATGAGTGCAGTGATTCTGTCGTGTCCAAGAGACCTTGTTTTGCCTGCTTTTCCCTGACCTCTGTTTGAGTTTCTGCGTTAACCATCATCCCAGGCACAATGGAAATTCTCTTCTGAGATCTGAGAGCTGCACTGATCTATGGGTATAGAAATTCAAATGTAGAGGGCAGTTGGATACTCTGTATCTTTAGCAAAAATAATAGCAGTATGTTTACTTTTGAGACCTGGGAGCTCTCAGGTCTTCACTCTTGGCCAGATTTATAGCATCAGACATGCATTCCCCATTTTCCCTTGTGAAGTTGATGAGACCCATAACTTTTGGGCCACTCTTGCATCCAGTGACATATTCTCTCAGGTTTAGCATTACTGGAACTCTTGGGATTCAAAGCTAAGTAAAATGGTTGATGATTTTTCTCCCCTAGATGCCTACATAACACCTTATGGTACTACGGAAACTAGCCAGCAGGGAGGACACTTCTTCGTTAGAACTAACTTGATTTATCCATGTCCTGTGACCAAAGTATGTGATTTCTTCTGTAGCATCATCCTATCATCAAGAGCAAATGACAAAAACCTATACTGTTTGGCCTGCCTCAGGGACACTTCTGACAAATATCCCAAAGGGAGGCACCCCAAACCTGTCCCTGTACTTTTTATATGGTAACCTGTTGCGTCTGGGAGGAAAATTTACTTCAATTCATATATGTGAATGATTATATGCATGTATGTATGTGATATACATGTAGGAAATTTAGAAAATTGAAAGTTTCCTGATTCTGCAACACACAACTGTCAATGTAAATGACATTGCAGATTACCAAGAATTTTAGGTTAAATTATGAAATAAATTATCAGTGTCACATTGTTGCATTCTGTGAGCCTTGATGAGAACAGAAACTTCTTTTGTCTCTGCTAGAAATTGGCCAAGACAACATTTTTTTATACTTCTTCTCCCAACTGTAATAAGATTAGTTTCTATTTGTGGGTTTTTAGCTCTACCATCTAAAGTCCAATAATTTCAGTTGTGTAGTTTGTGAAACTGTTCTGTTTGTGCTCAGTAACAACAACACTAGAAAAGGGACACACGCTAAAATAGTATAGTTTTACCTAGCAACTGAACTTACTATGCTTGGCATTTTCTTAACAAATGAATAAAAATGAAATAAAATAAATGAAAGGAAATAAAGGATGGCATGTCCTTTCTTTGTTGTGCATCACTTATGACTTCATACACAAATACTTGTGTTGAAATCTATACCACGAGCAGACTCAAATTTCCCAGATCTGGTCGCATACAATGTATAGTGTTCTGCAGTACATTGGTGTTTTTTCCCTGAGTTTCTCTCTTGTTAACGTGGTTATTTCATAACAATACCTCGCCCAGTTTACATGGAATTTAAGTTCATTTGCATAATGTAAAAAAGCACGTATTATACAGCAATTTTCTACAATATTGTGCAGTAGTAGTCTACAGTATTTAACGTGTTGTGATCCAGTTCTGTTGACATACTCAGATAAGACTGACTCGCTTTCACTGCTGTTCTGTATGACGATGTGTAAACAGCACATTGTCTTTATCCATTCCCGCTGTGACAGATATTTGGATACTTTTATTGTGAGTTTTGTGGTGTTACAAACAAGTCTATCAGTATTTTATATGTCTTCTTTAATATATTGCTAGAAACTACTATACTACATATTTGGAACAGAAATTGGATGTAAGATGTTTATATGTTCAAATCTATACTATAATGGAATACCATTTTTTTCATGTGGAATTGCTAAGAAAACTCCACAAGCCATGTAAGCATCCACATCAACTATTTTTCTTAACCTTATGAATATTAAATATTAGAAAATGTCCCAATTTTCTTACTTATAAATATAAAATGAAGCCCATTGTGGCTTATTTTGAAATCTCAGTTATATTCAACAGCATCTCTCCTCCTCATATAATCAATGTTTAGATTTTTCTCATCTTAAGAATTCTTCATGTTTGTCAATTTTGTTCATAGATATCCTAAATGGTCTGATTATTAGTCTTCTATGTGTATGTTTTGCACATGTTAATTTTCAGAACATTTTATTTTGGTTTTTTTGTTTTATTTATTTATTTATTTATTTACAGACATGTGCAATATGTCAGTTGGATTCTGTGGATGCAGGCCTTCAGGCTTGTGGAGAAAATACTTTGATCACTGAGTGATTTTTACCAGTCCATTTCCATGGCTCTTGACTCTTCGTTTTCAGTTGAGATGTACTTGGGGACCATAATCACTAGAGAATGCAAAAATCACTATATCTTTGCAACCAAAACACACTAAAAAACCAGTGAAACACATAGACTTGAGTATACTAAAGCGCTAAACAAGAACAATTATTGAATCATAAAAGTATAAAAACATGCTCCAATTTTCATTTTCATATTTTGCAAGGTAAATGAAAACTAGATCTTAATTTATGTAAAACAGCATCACTAATATAAAATGAATAAAATCTGTGTAGTAACAAAGTTTACTAATGTCCCACGAAGAATGACCACTTTCCCGCTAACTTCTGATTTTAATAGAAAACGAATCAAAAGAACAACGAAGTATCTCTCCATTAAAGAAAACATTAGTTTAAGCAAAAAGAGAAGGAATTGTGCATTTTAATTAAACTTTTGACAGTAAGGTTTATTATATAGTGGTAGTAAGGTTTACTATATATATTAAGAAAAAGTTTGAGTTTGTTCAAGTGGCAAACCTTACATATTTCTGCAGAGTTCACTGTTCGGTATTTGCTATTGTCTGTGTGGCTCCTTCATATGGGCCACAGCTGGGACTTATGCAACATCAAAACCGTGAAATGCTCTTCTGCATAATTCCTGATGCACTTCTTATGCAGAACCTCACAGACGTGGAGTTACGAGCATAAGCCTCAGAGAAATACATTCGGCCTTTGTATTTTTCAGCAATATCAAACAACTCGTGTGTTTTCCTTTGTTAATTGAAAATAGTTTTTTTTCATGTACTATTTTCTGATTGTGGTTTCCCTTCCTCCATGTCCTCTCAGGTCCCCCTACATCCTCATCTTCCTTCTCACCTTCTCACCCTTCCCTTTTTCCTTTTTCCCCACCTCCTGGTGAATCCAAATTCATGCCCTTTCTTGCCCTTTTTCAGAAAACACACAGTCATCTAAAAAATAAATTAACAAATATATATGAGTAGAAAAAAGCAAGCAAAAACCTGAAAACAAGAATTACATAAAGACACACTCAGAAATCCTGTAAGCACATAAAATAAGAATCCATAATGTGAACAAAAGCAAAATCCTGAATATCACTGAGTTCGTTTGGTGTTTGCCATCTATTGCTCAGCATAGGTCCTGCCTTTAAGTATCATTTGTGGAACCAGGGAGACTTCATTAGAGAAAACTGATTTTTCCTTTGTGAGTGTCTACTAATGGAGATAGCTTCTGGGTTATGGTTGAAACTTACGCCCACTTCCCCTCTCAGCACTATGACTTCATCAATGTTAGACATGTACTGGTCCTACGCATGCTGCCATAGTCTCTGTGACTTCATGTGTGTGTCATTCCTGTTGTGTCTAGAAGGCCTTGCTTCCTAAGTGTCTTCTATCTCCTCTGGTTCCACTCTTCTCACTTCCTCTTCTGCATCGTTTCCTGAGCCATGAAAAGCGGGATTTGATGAAAACATCCTTAATAGGGTCAATTGACCCAATGTCTCTTATTGTCTACTTTTGTCTGGTTGTGGGTCTCTGAATTTGTTCCCATCTACAGCAGAAGGAAGCTTCTCTGATGGTGATTGAGCATGATTTATGAGTATAGCAGAATGTCACTCAGAGTCATTTTTTTTTTGACACATTTCTTCTGTATTTTCAAAGGCTCATGTAATTTGTCCATGAATGTCGGAGAGTTGATGAAAGCAATATCAGGTATACCGACATTCTAGTCTGTAAAAGAGATTCATATTTGGCAGCAGACTAGAGCCTATGTCTGTTTTCCCCCCTATCAGCTATGGGAGTTATTTTCATCTTTTAAGTTAGATAGATAATGTTAGTCTTGGTTATACTACAGTGGAAGACGAGCCACATGGCTTTTAAACAGAAGAGTTCTTTTTTACTTCGGCTACATGTTCGTCATGTGTTGTCTGGATTTTCCATCACATCTTCCGACTGTGACACGGGTGGACAGAGAACCGACTTACTAAAAGGTGTGATTGGTTGAAACTAAGAGAGTTTCCATAAATAAACAGTCAAACCCAGACACCCTGTGTCACTTCCATTTGCAAAACATTAGTCGACACTCATCATACAACTCCACCCAAAGGGGAGGACTGTTAAAGAGCATTCCTCCACAGGGCTGGGAAGAAAAGCTCTACAAAAACTAGTGTGGCCTGGCGACAACCACAGTGCTCTTAAGTATTTTCCCTTAGCATACAGGAAGTCTCTAGCAGAGTGTTCAGGGCATATGGTAAACATTTTCCTTAAGTTCCCTTGGGCATACAACCACCGTATTAGCAAGCAACGGAAACACAGAGGAGCTGAAGTTGTTTATGACTAATTTATGGTTTACATTGTTACATTTCTTCAGTGTACATATTTTAAAAGTTCAGAAAATGTAAGCTTTAATTTAAGTGGCTTCACCATGACTCATCACAACAAACCAATATGAGAATCAGCAATTGAGACAGAAAATCTAAGGAACTACAACTTTGAAATATCTGAATATTTTCCAGATTTAGGTAATATGGTAGAAGGCATCTTCATATAACAAAGCATTCATTAATAATTTAAATGAAGAATTTTGAGCAATATATTTTAATAATTGAATTAAAAGATGTTTTGAAGATTAGACCTAGAAAATCAATTTTATTGCCCAACAGCCTATGATTATTTACTCCTAGAGCTAGGGACTGCCCATTTCATCTCTCTTCACTCTCAGAGGAAAGACAAATAATTTCCAACATATTCTGCTGTCTAAAGTACTATATTTCTAGATTATTTTTTACAGAGTAAATTTTCTATTTTAGCACCTCTGTTTGTTTGAGACCGTGTCTTTCTAAATACCCAGGCTGGCCTCATTCATTCTGACTCAGCCTTCAGAGTACTGAGACTATAGGCAAAGAGCATTAAGTACAGTTCTTAAAAGGGGAAATATTTTGTGCCATATTTCCAGTATTTATGACTATAGCAAGCACTGCTTCTTTCCATTTGTATTTGTTGGATATTTTCAGGAACTAAATATTACAATGTGTATTAGAAAATAAAATTCTTGTTCAAGGGACACTATCTACAAGGAAGCATCCTGGGCATTTAGCCTTTTCAATTGTTCTGACCTCTCTTCTATGATTGTACCTAAGCCTCAAGTGTAAGGGTTACATTGCAGAGGTATAAGTTGGGGTTGGGAACCCAAATGCCACTTAGTCCCTGCATTTTGGTCAATTGTGGATCTCCATAATAATCTCTATTTGCTTCAAAAAGATTCTTTGAGGAGGAGGAAGCTACACATGTCTGACAGCATAAGAATAAGTGTTGAGAATAAATTCAGAAATGTTGTTGGTTAGGTAAATGGCAGTAATAGGCCCTCCTCTAAGGTCTACAGCTTCTCTAGGCACAGATACCCAGCAAGCTTTACAGTGCCCAGCATGACGTCCCTTCTGTTACATCGCCCTAAGTCAGATGAGAAAGTTTTCTAGTTGCCCCCAAAAGCTGCTGTTTCCCCATTGTGGATATCTTGTATGTCAAGTCACTGTTGTAATTCACAGAATTTACAACAGGATAAGAGATTGTTCTTCTCTATTGGGAGCCCACCTTCACCTTCTGATACTGTGAGAACCAAGACAAATCAAGCTGTGACTTGTCTAGGCACCCTGGATGGGCAAAGTTGAGCAGAATGAGTGCTGAGGTAGTCTCCGACACACCAATCCTAACAGAAAACTCTGACCTAGTCACTTTATTGTATCTTATCTTAAACCCAGAGACAACGAAATATCAGGAAGTACCCACACAACAAGGTATGCACAAAGAATCTCATCATCTTTGTTTGTAATAACCTTACATGGAAAATAAGCAAAATATATTTAAAACTGTGGTATATCCATGTCATGAAATACTGCACAGTGTTACAAACAAATAAATAATTAATATAAAAAAAATCTGATGGAACCCAAAGAAATTATTCTGAGTGAAAATGTCCACATCCAAAAGTTAATTCCACTTGGCTTATCTCACTATTCGTGAGACTAATAACACTGTAGGAATGAAAGTTAGATTGATCGTTGGTGAGGATTAGAAAGTTTGTGAGGAAGATGACTGCAATAACAACTTGGCACCTTGAAGCAACTTTTTGTGACAATTCAATCCTTTTTATTTTTGTATTGATTACACAAATGTACACATTTAATAAATTTAGATTGAAATACAAATGGACTATTTGTCATTAAATTAAAAGAATAGAAATGTAGAGCAATTGGGTCAGTTCTCAAGTATTACTTGATCAGCCCTGATATCATATATGTACAGACAACATTATATAAACCAAGCAGGTTGCGTTTATATATTTAGTAGTATACACACATACACACGTAACAGCAATTAACGAAATCAAGGCCCTGAACTTGAGAGAGCAAGGAGTGGGATTGTTAGAATGAGGTTTAGAATGAGGAAACAAAAGAGAGGAAAAAAATGTAATTACATTTTACTCTAAGGAATTAAAAATATTAAGAGAAAAGCAATGAAATCTGGGGCTGGACAGATAGTTGTATGGGTAAGAGTGCTTATTATTCAAGCATGTGAAGCTGAATTTGAATCCCTGACACCTGGGTAAGAAGCCAGTTAGGGCTGTGTATGTCTGTAATCCCAGCACTGGGGAGTAGAGACAGAACCCAGGATGTTGGGCCATGCTACCAATCCAGCTCCAGGGTCATTCAGAGACCCTTTTCAAAAGAATAATGAAGAGACACGGAACAAGACACCTAAGCTTGTCTTCTGGCCTCAATGTACTAGCATGTGTGCCTACAGAACACATACAATATACCACACACTCACAATAAATAACAGCAAGTCAACAAAAGTAGTGAAGGTAGAATAAAAGCTTGGGATTGTACTAATGATAATCTTCTCATTTTAGTTGTATATGTAAAATAAATTAAGTACTACCATCGGAGGAAGTGAGTGAAACTTTTCAATTGACATGGGACCTCTTACTGTTAATATATATACCAGTAAATTTTTGAATAAGGTTTTTCCCCTTTTTTCCACTTTTTAAAATTTTTTATTCCCAATACCTCCAACAGTTTCCCCTCCCTCCCCTCCTTCAAGATTCCCCCTCCTCTCAGTGGCCCTCCATTTCCCTCTCTTACAGGTTCACTCTTCCTCTGTTTCCCTTCAGAAAAGAGCAGGCCTCCCAAGGATATCAAGCAAACACAGCATAACAAGTTACAATAACCTAGGCACACATGCAGAAGTTGAGGCTGAGAGCATTAGCTAGCGAGGGTTGGGAAAGGGTGAGCTAAGATGGTAATGTGAATGTCCATCGTGTTTACAGCATACCGAGACTAAAGAAAGTGGTTAACTGTTTTAACAGAGGTTTGGTCCTTTGTAAAGAAGTCAGATCTGCAATATATATGTGGAAATCATTGAATATTAATTTTTAAATTAATGATAGATATCAGATTATTATGCCATTTGAAGAAATATTGTTTATAATAACAAGGAATATGTGCACATAGTATGCACCAGTTGTTTTATAGTTCAAACAGGTTTATGCATAAATTAAGTATTGCTGATCCCGTCCAGGTTTGCATATATCTGTAGTGTTCAGGAAAATGTGAGTTAACGTTCACATCTTGGAGAAAGCGGTGAGTAGATTCTTGCCTCTAACTCCAGGGCTTCTTTAGTCTTGTACAGATGACTCCTGTATGGCATTCTGTAGATTTACCATGGGTATTTTCAGATGCCCTTCAATGGAAGAATGGATGAAGAAAGTATGGAATATATACATATTAGAGTACTACTCAGCAGTAAGAAACAAGGACTTCTTGAATTTTGCATACAAATGGATGGAAATAGAAAAGACTATCCTGAGTGAGGTAAGCCAGACCCAAAAGAGGAACATGGGATGTACTCACTCATATTTGGTTTCTAGCCATAAATAAAGGACATTGAGCTTATAATTCATGTTCCTAGAGAAGCTAAATAAGAAGGTGAATCCAAAGACAAACAGATAGGCATCCTCAGGCGATGAAAGGAGACAGAGACCCCCATGGGAGCACCGGACAGAAATCTCATGGTCCAAATCAGAAGCAGAAGGAGACGGAGCACGAGCAAGGAACTCAGGACCACGAGGGGTGCACCCACACACTGAGACAATGGGGATGTTCTAATGGGAACTCACCAAGGCCAGCTGGCCTAGGTCTAAAAAAGCATGGGATAAATCCGGACTAGCTGAACATAGCGGACAATGAGGAATACTGAGAACTCAAGAACAATCGCAGTGGGGTTCTTGATCCTACTGCACGTACTGGCCTTGTGGGAGCCTAGGCAGTTTGGATGCTCACCTTACGAGACCTGGATAGAGGTGGGCAGTCCTTGGGCTTCCCACAGGTCAGGGAACCCTGATTGCTCTTCGAGCAGATGAGGGAGGGGGACTTGATCAGGGGAGGGGGAGGGAAATGGGAAGCGGTTGCGGGGACGAGGCAGAAATCCTTAATAAATAAATAAATTAAAAAAAAAGATTATGAAAGCAGAGAAAAAAAATAAAATAAAATAAAATCACTCACTTTCCATGAAGGTTTGTTTTGAATGGTTTGCAATGGTCTTTCAGTGGGCAGTTATACACTGACACATCTTTGGAATTTGCTCAATAAGGTTTAATTTTCTTTTTAAAATTATTCTTTTTAGTTTTAAAACAATCTTACATTATATACCAATTCCTGTTCCCTCTTCTTTCCCTGGTCCCATTACCCCCGCCTTCCACCTATCCCACCTCCATACACTCCTCAGAGAGGGTGAGACCTCACATGGGGTGTCCGAGGCACAACCAAGGTTTTTCTCCTGTATCTACGCTGAACCAGGTATTCATCCATCGGGAATGGCTCCAAAGAGCCAATTCATGCACCATTAGGGTTGACCCCTTTGCTCATATTATTACTACGACTGGACTCTAGGAGTTTGGCCCAGTGCTTAGCTGTGTATCTCTGCATCTGCTTCCAACAGTTACTGGGTGAAAGTCCTATGAAGAACAACCTGGAGTTCTATGATGGCAATTAAGGTAGTCATCAATCTGATTACATAGAAAGGGCTGTTAAGACACTATAGCTTAGATTCTTATCTGTGGTCATCCTTGTGGATTCCTGAAAATTTCCCTAGTGCCAGGTTTCTCACTAACACCATAATGGGAAGTTTAATTTTCAAAACTACAAAGTACACTAAAATTTATAAACTTTAATAGACCTGGAGGTGAGTTCCTTTGTAACTAAGAAATGCTCACATATGAAAACCTTTTCATCTCCACCTTTCTGCGTTTTTAGTTTGAATCCTCAATCACAGTACAGAATATCATCTTATTTTACATAGCAGGTGTATCAGTTCCCACAAAACATTACAGTGAATAACTTATGTTCTTCTGCTTGCACAAATGTGAGTGAAACACAACAGCTGTGATGCAGTCATCATCCTGCAGGGTGATGTAAAAGAGGAGAGCTACTCAGAATAATGTCTTCAGTTTTAAAGGGTTAGTATTCACACAAGATAGATGATGAAATCCAGAGGATATTAAAGGTAATCATGAGTATTTCTCTAAAATAACATTGGCTTCCCTATACAACAGAGGAGAAAATGTAGTGGCCAGGAAAATGATCTCCTCGCTTGGTCCTTTTCTGTTAGTTTTGAGGTTTTGGACCATCATAGCATAATGATGTAAAAAGAATAATATATTATCGTCTAGGCTTGTGACCTTTCAGAGGCTTTAGTAACACCAAAGATCATTGCCATAAAGATAAGGGGATAATTAATGTTTTCCAGAAAGGCTTGAAGGTCTAGGTACCAACAATTTCCCTCCAAATGCAGAATGTCTTCAAAAACTATACTTCTAAATCCAAGAGGATGGCTGTCTGCAGTGTTTGACGGGGAAAGGAATGCTTTTGTCTGGAAAAGTTTCTATTCAAAAATCTCATAGTATGAATTTAATTAGGATATGAAAATACAATGAATGACTCTCAAAACAAAGATTCCTTAAGTCTAGACAAAAGTCAGTAGTTGATATTATTTTTCTGTTTGGATTCTCCCCAGGCCTTTCTTTGGTTTTCAAGTGAATAGTTAATAAAAATTACTAAAATAGTGGGTTTTTTTTCTATTTTTCTCCTTAACAATAAAACCAAGAACTCAGGATGATTTGAAGTTTTAAGATAAATAATGAAGAAGTCTGGGAAATAGAATAGAAAAATTGGTGTGGTGCCACTTGCCAAGAAGTTCCTCCACAAAGTAGTTAAGATTGCAAATTCCTGAATTTATGCAGAATAAGATCTTGAGAATGTAATTTTTAAAGAAAGAAAAATATGAATTCAGTTTATATTTCTGGTATTTATTTGTCTTTGGCACAGATATTCCAACTCGTATCTGTAACTGTCAACTTTCTTAGCTGTAAAGGCACTGCATAAAAAACTTTTCTCATGGTCATTTTGACAAATGTAAATGTATTGATCCATTCCTGATATTTTATAAAATATCTAATATGAAATAAATGTCCTATTCAGGATTACAATTTCTGTGTTAAAATACTGTGATCAAAAGAAACTTGGAAAGAAAAGGATTTATTTGGGTTACACTTTATTTATTGGTTTTATTTATTTGGTTCCACATCACTAAATAAAGCCTGTACAGTTAATTCAAAGAGGGCAGGAACCTGAAGGCAGAAGTTATTACAGAGGCCATGGAGGGGTGCTGCATGCTGGCTGGCTTCTTTTTTGGTGATGATAGGGGCCAGGTGCAAATAACTTCTCCTTTACTTTAGAAGAAATATCTCTATATGTACCATACCACCGGACTCCTAAGAATTTCCCTGAGGTAGAAGGCCTTTGAATTCCAGTTGGATTTTTTTCCCATCATTTGATGTTCATATTTGTTATCAAATAAGTCCACAGTGTTTGATTTCTCTTGTTCACTTTGTCCAGTCAACATAGTGAAGCAGTGTGATAGATACATTGTGGAAGAGACCATCAAGATCCCATCTAATGGAAGTTATGATACAGGGCTGCTCAGTAAAAATATTCTCCAGGATGAACATAAGCTAGAATCTTCCCGGTAAGACCGGTGCTCACAGATTATTAGAGATGGGTTGATAAGGATATCAGAATTAGCCAGTAAGGGCTAGAGCTAAAGGGCCAAGCAGTGTTTAAAAGAATATAGTTTGTGTGTTGTTATTTCGGGCATAAGCTAGCCGGGCAGGCGGCCGGGGTGCTGGGAACACAGCCCCGCTGCCACTATTACTACAGGATGAGTTCAGAGACACACGGAAAATAGGGTCAGATTTCAGGCAAAACTCCATTAATCACCTGGCCATAAGTCCCTACTTTAGCTGAGGGCCACAATGATTTTTGGAGTCTCCAGAAATGAGTATCAATTCAGAACCAGTATTCAGTAATCTCCAGAATCACTTCCTTCCCCAAGTATAGAGTTACCCTTGCAAAAGGCCATATGTCCCTTTTGAGAAGGACTGAAGAATGGGTTAACAGTAAAACTCTATGGTATTTTATCAAAGTACTTCTCAGAAGATCCTGGCCGTCCCTTAATTCAAGGGGTTCTAGGTCTGCAAACCTGCTCAATTCTGGAACTTGGTTCACAGGCTTAGGTTTCTTTTGCCATGATCCAGTGAAGCTTTTCTTTCATTTGGTTAAGAATTCCTCTGCTCATACAGATTAAACAAAAATTCAAAAGCCTTCCTACTTATTCTATGCCTGGAAACACCATGATTGATTCACTGGGACCAAAACGCCATACAAATCATGACACCATAAAAATTACTCTGCCTGTGCTACACATTACAAGTTAAGACATTGCCTTGTCTACACTGCTTATTATGATAACTACAACTACCTTGCCTTTGGCAAGTCTGTGCTGCCACCTCACCCCCTGAAACTTTAGGTTCTAACTAAACCCACTGAATTTAATTCATCCAATTTAGCAGCAACATCTCTAACCCTAAGGCCTGGCACAAGGAAAGGGGGGCAGCAAAGTACCTCAGATGTGCTGTTGCCATTCTCCCCAGTTTGTGTCTTATAGGATTAGTGAAGGATATGCATTCTTAGCCTTCCCATTGTAGAGAATACAGTTTTACACAGTGTGCCCATTCGAGCATTGTGATTTCCCTGAGCCTTAAAATCTCTCCACGGAATCTACAATAGGTGAACCTAAAGAAGCTAAGTAAGAAGGTGAACCCAAGGAAAAACATATAGTTATCCTCTTGGCTAAGGGAAGTAGACCAAATTTCCGGGGAGAAAATGGGATCTTGGGGGTGGGGTGGGATGGGGGTAAGGGGAGATGGGGAGAGAAAAGGTAGAAGGGAAGGAGGGGGGACCTGGGGAAACAGGAGAATTGGGATAAAGGAAAGGTGGATAGGGGAGCACGGAACCACAATTCTTAGTTAAGGGAGCCACTTTAGGGTGGGCAAGAGACTTGACCCTAGAGGGGCTCCCAAGTGCCCAAGATGAGGTTCCCAGTTAGTTCCTTGGGAAGCTGAGGATTGGGAACCTGAAATGACCCTATCCTAGAGCAATACTGACGAATAGCTTGCATATCATCATAGAATCTTCATCTGGTGATGGATAGAGATAGAGACAGAGACCCACACAGGAGCACTGGACTGAGCTCCCAAGGTCCCAAGGAGGAGCAGAAGGAGGGAGAACATGAGCAAAGAAGTCGGGACCACGAGGCGTGCATCCACCCACTGAGACAGTGGAGCTGATCTACGGGGAGCTCACCAAGGCCAGCTGGACTGTGACTGAAAAAGCATGGGATAAAACCGGACTCTCTGAGCATGGCGAACAATGAGGGCTGATGAGACACCAAGGACAATGGCAGGGGTTTTGATCCTACTTAATGTGATGGCTTTGTGGGAGCCTAGCCAGTTTGGATGTTCACCTTCCTAGATATGGACGGAGGGGGGAGGACCTAGGACTTAACACAGGGCAGGGAACCGGGACTGCTCTGTGGACTGGAGAGGAAGGGGGAGAGGAGTGAGGGGAGGGGGAGAAGGGTGGGAGGAGGGGAAGAAGGGTGGGAGGAGAGGGAGAAGGGTGGGAGGAGGGGAAGGGAAATGGGAGGCTGGGAGGAGGTGGAAACTTGTTTTTTGTTTATGTTTTTTTTCTTTTTTTCTTTTCGCAATAAAAAAAAAGAAATTAAAAAAAAATCTCTTCATCAATACTAAACCAATGGATAGCAGACTTTTCAACTCCATCTTCTGCAGCACAAACTTGTCTTGGGTGGGCAGTCCGTGGACTTCCCACAGGCCAGGGAACCCTGATTGCTCTTCGAGCTGATGAGGGAGAGGGACTTGATCTGGGGAGGGGGAGGGAAATGGGAGGCAGTGGCGGGGAGGAGGCAGTGGCGGGGAGGAGGCAGAAATCCTTAATAAATAAATAAATTAAAAAAAATAAAAAAAGGAAGCAATACCTAACAAAAAAAAACTAAAAAAAAAACAAACAAAAAACAAACAAACAAAAAAAACTTGTCTTTTAAACACGAGCCAGCCCCACTCCACTGATGCTACCAGTCATTTTCTGGTACTGGCATCTCCAAGCTTCTGGGCCTTCTACTGTAACTGGGTTGCACTTTTACCAATAGTTTTCCCTAGGCTCTCTTCATGGTGCAAAACCTCAACTTTTTACCATGACCCCATTCAAATGAGGACTTCTACTGTTACTCCACATCTACCTTCACCAACAGCTTCTCTTGGCTCTCATAGTATTCTCAGCTGTTCTCCATGTTCCTTTATGCCTTCCAACCAATACTGTCTGAGAGACTCATACACATGACCAAATGTGGCTGCTAGCACTATGTACAACCTTGACAATCTCGGAACACAATATGTGCTAACATATTGTTCCAGCAAAACAAAGGTTTATTTTTCTAGATATGGTCTCTTGTTGATCATAGCATTAGAGCCTATTTCTTTGGGATTCTGACGAATACTGAAAACCAGCTGAGAAAATCAAGCTCATGAACTGAATAACTGCTGGATTCTTGAACCCTGCATTGGTAGACTGCCATTATTGGACTAGCTGTACCACATACACACACACACACACACACACACACACATAAACACAACTTGCTGAATCTATTTTGTTTTGTTTATATGTATACAGTTTCAAGGTTGCCCACTACAATAGACAGCTGGTAAGGGGGCTATAGCTTGAAGACACTAATTTTCCTTCTCTTAATATTATTTGCTTGTAGTTCCTGATACACGTATTGGGCCCTACAAAAGTTTTCCCCTTCCAACTTAATATGTCCACTGTATTGCCCTACCAGCTGCAATACCTATTAGCCACAATTACCAACATGGCAAGGTATGCATGAAGAAATTCACTAAGCGGCACGCACCTGACAGTGGCAATCAGCAACTGTTCAATTGGACTTAAGGTCTACTCAACAGGAGGGAAATCCTGCCTTGTACTGGAAACCTAGCAATCTTCCTAGGACTAATAAATCCATAGACATTAGAAAATAACTGATTGCTACAACCTAGCTAAAACAGCATAATTCCTTCCCATATTCTAAGTCTTACATTTATACCCGCTGACTAATTTCTGCTCCCTCATCAAAAGAGCCACTCTTTTCAACAAATAGAGGTCATCACAAAGAAACACAACTGGACACAGAGCAGCGAACAAGGGATCATGTGGAGTCTAGCCAGCCTCAAACAATACATCTTCATGGCTGCTTCATCTATGGCTCAAGGAAAATTATGAAAGAAGGGATGGGAAGATTGTAAGAGCCAGAGTAAATCTGATATGAAACAGTGCTTTTTTTTTTTAGAAATAGCTATATACAATGACAAGAATAATTCATACTTTTTAAATAAAAAAATAGATAAGAAGGAAAGTGGAATCAGTGTGGCTTATGAACTGTGGTTATCAACTTGATATAGTTTTTCAAGAAACTTTTCTCACATTGTGAATTTGATAACACAATCTTATCTTTATGGATGTATAATTAATAGAAGAAATTGTGAAAAATTCTTATAAGTTGCTTAAACTCTTTCAGTAGCAGTGTCCTTATCTGATAGTGATGATAATAAAGTTACCATAAGAACTACTGCCAGGACTAAGTAGGGCAATACTTGGACAAAGTGCTTGAACTTGGATGCATTACAGAAACATTATTTACTATCAGACTTGGTAAGTCAATAACAAAAGGAACCAGATCTGCTTAGACTTTTGACTGTTATTTGCTATATTTTAAGTTTACATCACTGCCTCACTTCCTACTTCAATAAGGATACTTTCTAATAAAATGTATAGAATAGAATTAGGGCAAACACCACAAAGGGAATAAAGGACAAAAGGTAAAAGAGAGGTCAGAGACCAGAAGTAAAATGAGAAAAAGAAGTCAGAAGAAGGTAGAGAAGTTCTGTTGCTACAGTCCTGGAACTTGGAAGGCTGGAGTGGTGAGGAGCTACAAGCCAAGCTGAGTCTCCCCTATTTAAGGAGAGTTTGTTCCAAAAGAAAACAAACAACAACAAAAATCAAAGGTTGATACAATCTCTACTGTTTGGTATGAGCTTGTTTCAAAAAAGAAGAACCAAAAAACAAGCAAACAAACAAAAAACAGAAATAGAGTGATGTATACAAAGTTTGTTCAGATTTTAGAATGAAACTGTGTAAATAAGATTCATTAAAATCTTATGCTATTCTTTCTTACAATTTATTTCTCAAATACTATTGAAATGAATTTCCTTGGAAGAATATCATAATGTAGAGGTTCTCACCATGCTATCCTGACTCCAGAATGTCTTTGTTCTCTACTAAATTTTTCATTTGGAAACAGTCATTGATGAAGATATTTTAATTTTATAAATATGGTTAATCGTTCTTAAAAAAGCATTTGTTACTCTTAACAATCTCTCTACTGTTTCCTCCATAGTAAAATATAATTTTAAAAAAGACTTTTTTGCATCTTTTCTTTCGGGATTTATTCTTCAAAATCCTGCATTAAAACACCCCAGTTCCAGTTTGTTTGTTTTTGTTTTGTTTTTATTTTTTTGCATTATCTGTATACTCTTAATGAAGTTTATTGTGATTAAAATCTATCCTGTAAAAACAAAGCTGATGAAGTATGTGTGCTGGGAAGAATGGCAGAAGAGAGAGGTATTCTTTAATAGTGTGAAGAGCACATTACAAAGAACACACCAAGCCGGGGGTTCTCTGTGTAGCCCTGGTTGCCTTAGAAGTTGCTCTGTAGACCAGGTTTGCCTTGAACTCAGAAATCTGCCTGCCTGGGCCTCCCAAGTGCTGGGATTAAAGGTGTGTTCTGCCATGCCCAGTTTATTTCACACATTTAAAGGCAAGGAGATGTCTGATTATAGTGCAAGGCAAATGCCACCCAAGGATGTTAGGCAGTTTGGCAGGAGGTGGTCACTGATCACAACAGGGTCTTTGACAAGTTCTTCTTTTCCTGCCTTGTCCTACACTTCAGGCCCACGAACATTAACACATTAGATACTCTTCCGAAACTATGGTTCTCATCAAATTTCTCTTGTAAATAATAATAAAATTATCTTGTAAAGAGACAAGGAAGTGAATTATAATGGTAGATGTATACTTTTCAGAAATTGTCAACTTGTTTACATGGAGTTTACTTAACTCAACATCTCTTTGTAAATTTTGTAATCCAAAGTCATGGTGATCCAGGACTGGTAATGCCTACCGTACCTACAAGTCCAGATACTGTGGAGGCGAAGGCTGGTAGATTAAGTGTTCAAGGTCTTCTTGATGTCAGAACAAATCCAAGGCCAGCTTGCACAATTCTTCTTGGCATTTTTCTCAAAAATATTATATTAATAAAGAGAGCTGGGATAGAGCTCAGCAATATGTCACTGCCCTAGCATACCCAAGTTCCGGGGTTCAATTCCAAGTTGTGAGAAGAAATCATAGTGAAAGGTAAAAAAAAAATGTCAGTCTTTATCCCAACATTTCAGAAGAAAACATTGTGTTAAACAACTAACAAAGAAAATGGTGCTGTCTTCACCACCACACTGTGTATGTTCCATTTGGGAAAATATGACTGGCACAGAGGACAGACAATAGAACATCACCCACAGCTGATGCGTAAGTATGCATTTATGGAATAACTAATAAGTAACTAAATAACTGCTCAGCTGTGTGGTCCAGATGCAGACTAAAAGAATTCAGATTACATACGTAGTACCTATGTGACCTAACAGGCTCTTAAGATTTTTGCTTTCAGCACTGTGCGCTCCCAGGAAGAATGTTTGGTATGTTGGCCTAAGACCAAATTAGTCAGTAGCTTTGAATAAAGCTATGCTTCCAAAATTGACCCTGTAATAAAGGCAGAGAACCCAGGAAAGAGCACAGCCAAAGATAATGAGACTCATTCACTGAGGCCTCCCTCACGGAGCTGTTGCTTCAATAGAACCATCCAAAGGAGAAAAATATAGGGCCTGCTTGTTTCCAAAAGGCTTTCAGACAGTAGAGTTTCTGAGCTCAGTTTAAATCATCTCTTCAGAGGCAAGAGAAAAATCCTGTGACAATGTACTTAGTTTCACAATGTTGTTTTTATTAATTCCATCAATTATTTCTAAGTAATTTTATAGAGTATTAATTTACATTAATTTGGTAGCAAAATACAATACTATATATTAGATTCTGTACGTGGAAAGATCTATTGATGTCTTTAAGCTCCGCTACTGGGATTTGTGAGCACTAAAGGAGAGTCTAGAAAATTTCCTATGGAACATTTTAGACTGCACTTTAGAACTCTCTGAAGCTTTGAAGTCTGATGAGCAGGCTGCCACTGTTGAGCAATTTCAAACAATGAATGGACTATTGTGATTGTGATTCTTCTTTATTATTCATAATTAACTCCCAAGACATTGCTGCTTTTAGACATTTTCTAAATTCCTAAATTATCTGACTTCAAAAATAATACAGTTATGTCTGTTTGTAATATGCAGAAATTAGGTCAAAGAAGGTCTTTTTGTGTAGAAGAAAGTACATGGATTTAGTTACCTGCCAACCTCTTATATCATCGAATAATTTGTCTATAGGAAATACACAGTAACAAAAATAAGCATCCCAGTTTATGAAGAGGAAAATGCATTGTGAGTGGAAATATTTGAATGGTTGAAATTCTTTTAAAAACAATAAAAGTTAAGAAACTAAACTTAGAGGATTCTCCATGAGCAATAAAAACTGGATTATTTCCAAATAGCCAGCGGGAGTCTTCCCCTTAGACATGTAATACATTGGTTCAGACAAAACAAATGTGATTTATTTATGTATCTTTAATAGTATTGCATTTGTGATATTTCACTTATGAGCAATGGTGGCCAATATCTACACAAAGAAGCCACAGAGGAGGAAAGGAAAAATCCACATTCCATTACACAAGTGCATGTTCCCTTGGCTTGGTTCCTAGAGCAATGTGGGTGCAAACTGAAGGAAACTTGCAGAAATCTGCCAGCCCCATCCCCAACCATTTTCTGTGAATTGATGCGAAGACCCACAAGGAGATGGTTAAAGGGTTAAAAGGAAGTTGCTGGTGATGTTCTTTTAATAACATGCTATAGGTTGCTGAGACTCTGGGTCTCCATTTTTAGTCTGTTCCTCCATTATCAAGATAAGTATGGTCTATTCTCTTTGGTTTTGTTTCTTTCATTCAGAATCATGGAGAACTCTCTGATGATTTTCCTTGGAGAGGATCAAGCTCAGTTAAACTTTAACTATTTTAATTCCTTTAAAATTAAATGACTGGCACATCACAGGAAATTATATTGCCAGATTCCTTAACTTTCTACTTTTTAATTTTTTTCAGAATATTTTACTTTAAGCTCAAATTTATACCGTGGGATAAATTCCCTGTGTATGTTGCAGTAGGGCTTACGTATACAAATGTTCATGAATGCTGTATGCTTAATCAAATATGAGATAAATTAACTTCTTAGAAAGCATACAAAGAGATTCTTATTTTTACCAGTCACAAATATTTTCATAAATTAAAAATGCTTTTTTATTTTAAATTCATTTTGAGTATGTTTTTAATTAAGACTTTTTGATATTTACAACTGTCTGTAAAAGTGTATACTAATAATATCTGGAGGTTCAAAGTGATTCTTGCCTCTGAAACTTTCCTACATCTTTGCTAAAATCTCAAGTGTGTCATCTAATTTGAAACAGACTCGTTGATGTTTTCAACTCTATTGGGTTTGTGGGTTAAACATATGAGATAGAAATAACTGAAGAAAATGTGGCTGTCTGAGGCTAGACATTCCATCCGGGTCTCTGCAACCAAGAATGTAAATACAGGAAGGATTTATGAACCTTGGGTATTTTTAAAACTAATGATCAATGGGTGTGAATTCTAAGCTTACATGCTCATCTGTTTAATTTCTACGAAAAGTTACATTTGACGAAGAGTAGAGTCAGAGACTGTTAGGTAGATGGAACGTCGGCTCAAATACCTTCTTCGTATTATGTAAGGTTTGACACATCAAAAATAAATGATGGAGAAAGAAATGTGGTCCAGTTTCCTCTGTCTTCCTCCAGCTGGTAGGCCCCGATGCCTCTGATGTCAGCTACTTTATTTCAGTTGGAAAGGAAATAGGAAATTAATGTGAGCGAACACACACTCTTATTCAAGAAGAAGACTCTGAAACAGGATGTCCACTCTATGACTAATAACGAGACGGAATTCCTAGCTTTGCCATTCCAGCCGAAACTAACTTGCCCTTCTATCTTAGCAGCCTTCTTGGAATGTCTGATACCATTAACCCTGCAGGCAGAAGTGGTCAACAAAGACATATTAATAGCTTTCGTCTGCTTCTAATGTGGCAAAGGCTTCAGGTAACATGGATCAGGTGGCCACCATTATCTCGGTGGAGTATCACAAAGAAAATCAGTCTGATAAGGATAAAGGAAAAGGTCAAATAAAAATGAAAAATTTGTGGCAGCAGTGAGTCAGTGGACCACATTAAATACAGAGAAACATGGAACTGCATGGCGAGCAAAAATTAATGACAAAGATAAACGAACAGGGTACAGCATGGAAAGGAAAGTCTAAAGCCATTTCTGCTGTGGAAAGGACAGTGAGCTTTTAGAAAATATAAATAAACCAGCCTACTAACCACAGTCCCAGAGAACTTAAACACCAATGAGGACATTAAGAGAGACTTACATAGATCTAATCTACATGGGAAGTAGAAAAAGGCACTATCTCCTGAGTAAATTGGAGCATGGGGACCTTGGGGGAGGGCTAAAGGGGGAAGGGGAGAGGCAGGGAGGGGTCAGAGAAAATGTAGAGCTCAATAAAAATCAATAAAAAAAGAAAATATAAATAAATGGGTGATGCCTACCTGTTCTCTAACAGCAAGACAGCAAAATCTCAAAAAAAAAAAAATTTTTAGAGCAGTCAGATTTCCCTGCCCTGTGGTAAGTCCTAGGTCCTCCCCCCTCCGTCCATTTCTAGGAAGGTGAACATCCAAACTGGCTAGGCTCCCACAAAGCCAGCACATTACGTAGGTTCAAAACCCCGTGCCATTGTCCTTGGGTTCTCATCAGCCCTCATTGTTTGCCATGCTCAGAGAGTCCAGCTTTATCCCATGCTTTTTCAGTCACAGTTCAGCTGGCCTTGGTGAGCTCCCAATAGATCAGCTCCACTGTCTCAGTGGGTGGGTGCTCCCCTCGTGGTCCCGACTTCTTTGCTCATGTTCTCCCTCCTTCTGCTCCTCATCGGGACCTTGGGAGCTCAGTCCAGTGCTCCAGTGTGGGTCTCTGTCTCTGTCTCCATCCATCACCAGAGGAAGGTTCTATGATGATATGCAAGATATTCGTCAGTATTGCTATAGGATAGGGTCATTTCAGGTTCCCCATCCTCAGCTGCCCAAGGAACTAACTGGGGACCTCAGCTTGGGCTCCTGGAAGCCACTCTAGGTTCAAGTCTCTTGCCAACCCTAAGGTGGCTCCCTTAACTAAGAACCGTGCTTCCGTGCTCCCCCATCCAACCTTCCTTCATTCCAATCCTCCCCCTTCCCCAAGCTCCCCCCATTCTCCCCCTATCCCCCCTCTCTCCCCATCTCCCCTTACCCCCATCCCACCCCACCCCCAAGATCTCAATTTTCTCCCCGGCAATTTTGTCTACTTCCCATAGCCAAGAGGACAGCATATGCTCTTTGGGCTGGAGAGGGAGGGGGAGAGGAGTGGGGGAGGGGGAGAAGGGTGGGAGGAGGGGGAGAAGGGTGGGAAGGGTGGGAGGAGGGGGAGGGAAATGGGAGGCTGGGAGGAGGAGGAAATTTGTTTTTTTTTTCTTTTCTCAATAAAAAAAATGGAAAAAAAATTTTAAATTGAGCATTAGCTAGAGTAGTCAAGACTGTAAGGTATAAGATGAGGTGAATCTGGGGCACTGAGGTTTTGTTACTCCACATGAGAGAAGAAAGATGGCTTAATACTCAGGGTCTTGTATAAAGATTCATCTACATTTCCAACTATGTACTGATGCATTTCTCCAGCCACATAAACTCCTTTGACTGTATTTAGGTTTCTGAGGTGAAATGATATAGACTGGTCCACTCCTTTCAGCTCTTTTCTGTGCCTCTGATGTAGATGGAGTACTCCCCATGTCTTGTCTGGCGTTACACACAGTGTGAGCAGCCACAAGTTTTAGTGTGAGAAGTTAAGGTACGTACTCAAAGACTTCTCTGCTGAAGTCAGTTTGAGTGGCTACCAGTGGCTTCCGGTTACCTCTTAGTTCTTGCCCCATCAATGCCAGTTCAATTACTGATGTTCTTTATGCTTCATCTCAGAACCATAGTGCTAGTCTGGAGTCTGCTTTGAAATTCCTTGTAACCGTTCATTTCTCCTTTATTAGACCATTTGCTTTTGATGGGCTCTAAATTAAAAAGAACAGTTATTCTATACTCTCATAGAGCTTAGAAGCTGGTTCAGAGAAAGGTATCAAAATTAAATTATTTACCAGAAAAAAAGTATTTTATAAAAAAAAAGTGAAATTAAAATTCTAAATGAACTTAAACCTAAAGTCTGGCACAAAAAAAAAAAGGTAGCTATTGAGAGCTATTGTAAGGACATCTAGATGATGTGCAACATTCAGGGTGGGCTATTCTCATATGTCTTTATCTTGTTCCACCTCTAAGTAGGACAAATAGGTACACTTCATCAGTGTATTATGGTAAAGCTATATCTTTAAAACAAATTGAAAACTAGGCTTAAAATTGCTTATTCATTCACTCCATTGTAACTAAATTTTTATATGATCCATCAATGTGCTATTGTTTTTCAATTTCACATGTGTGTGCTTGTGAGTGTGTGTTGTATTTATGTATTTACAGAGATGAAATAACCTATGCATATGTTTTTGGAGAGCAGAGGTGGATCTTAATCTTCCTGTACTGCTCTTTGACTCTCTCTCTCTCTCTCTCTCTCTCTCTCTCTCTCTCCCTCCCAACTATCATCTATCTATCTATCATCTATCTATCTATCTGTCTGTCTATCTGTCTATCTATATACTTATCTATTTAATATTTGATACAGTCTGTCTCTGTACCTGAGGTTTGCTGTTTTGGCTAGAGTGTCTAGCCAGTGTTGTGGTTACTGATACACTGCACTTGGCTTTTACCTGGTGCTATCTAAACTCAGGTCTTCATACTACTTTATCAAGCACTCTACCCCAGTGTGATCTCTAAACCCCTATTATTTTTCTTAAATTGACCATATTCAATGAATTCTAAAATGAATTTTCAAATATTTTTGACATATCTCTCTGGAATTCCTTGCCTCATGTTCATATGTGAACACTGCACATACTCTAGTGATATTTACACTATCATGAAGCCTGGCTTTATCCTTTGCTATCTGTAAATTTGAGTATACATACCTGCTCAGGGGTGGCCAATTTTTGCGCAATGAAAAAGGGATAAAGTGGAGATTTAGATTCTATTCCCTTCTCTGTCAATTGCTTGTGTGTAATCCTGGATAATCCTTGCTTTGGAACCAATATTTATTCAGTAGATAGGATTCAAGCAAAGATCTGTACTAGACATTAGGAGCCTGTATGCCAAAGGGCGGTGGATCATCCATTAAGAAGCCAGAGAGATTGGCGATGGAAATAAGAGTAGCAGAAGAATGTAATAGAGCCTACTTTAGGTGTACTAAAGGCTATACAGCTAAAACACAGTCTTCTTAGGAGTGTGAATTCCAGAACTGGATACCTGAAAAGGAGTGTCACAGTACAAAGTAGGCTGGGCATGGTTTCCCAGCATTTGCAAGGTGCAGGTAGGAGGTTCAGGAATTTAAAGTCATGTTCAGTTACACAGTCAGTACAAAGTCACACTGGGTCACACAAGTTCCTATCTTAAAAATGAAAATGGAACAAATAAAGAAAAGATAAAAAGAAAAATATAAGCAAAGACCACGAATCTTTGTTGAAGAAATGTGTTTCTGAAACTCTTTGAACAGTTATAGATTTAAACTGGGCTACAGAAAGCAGAACTAGAATTTTTAAGGGCACGATTCTGTGAAATTGAAAAGGTCATCATTTGTTCCTCAGGCTTTTAGGATACAGTTAATGATAAATGCCAGGTTTGCTTAGTGCATGCAGATTCCATATGGATTCACCAAAGTACTTTTCTGTGCACTTTACTGTTTCTTTCTTCCTAACTTATGCTAGATATAAGATATAAGCATGTATTCTCAAACTAAAGCTCACAAAATTGTCTTAGGACTCTCTCACTCACTGTAACTTAGATCAAATTCCTCTGCCATTTTCACCACTTGAAAATAAAGTAGCTACCTTTCTGGCCCTGAAAGCGTACTTTCTTCCAAAGCTGCAAAGCCTCTGTATTAATAGAATCCCAAACATTCCATAGTGGTGGCTCAACATGCTGATTTGCGAGTTCAGAAAGCCCATTTTGATCTCCACTGTTGACTCTGACTTTCAGTGGGGGATACTGAACAAGAGTCTACAGTTCAGTACTTGAATCTGTGGTCCACTTAGGGAACCACACTGAGGGTACCTGGCACTGTTCAGAAAGCCAGGGAGACGGGCAAAAGCTTGTACTGACATTTTTCAAATGATTTCCTAAACAGAACTCTTCTATTCGACTTTTTGAAAGGAGGCTTCAGTGCTAACAGAGTGGGATTCAGACGTGGACAGATGGTTGTTAACGTGTAGGAAAATGAATTTTGTGAAGGATCTGGGGTGAATAAGAAAGAGAAAGGTATGGAAAACAGAAAGTCACAGAATAGGAGAACACTGAGGATAAAAGATTTTTTTAATCAAGTACCTGGCTTGATAGTTTAATTTGTTGAAGGAAAAACACCTCATAGAATCACATTGTTTAATGAGATTTCTAAGGCAAGAAAGAAAATTCATCTCTAATCCAAATACTGAATTTTAATTATGAAAATAAAATTCTTTTCTTTTCCTTTTTTTACTTAAATGAATTTTTTTCATTTATTTTACATAGTACCAGTTTCCCTTCCCTCCTCTTCTCCTATCTCCTCCCCTTTCCCATCTATCCTCCTCCCCATTCACTCCTCTTCCATCTTCATTCAGAAAGGGACAGGCTTCCCATGGACTTGCACAAATCATGGCACATCAAGTTGAGACAGGACCGAGCTCCTCCCCTTATGTCGAGGTGGGATCAGGTAATCCAGCATGGGGGACAGGTTACCAAAAGCCAGCTAAGCACTAGAGAGAGGTCCTGCTCTCCCTGCTAGAAGCCTTACTAAGATATCAAGCTCTAAGATTGAATTCTTCTTCTTCAATAGGAGAAGCAATCAAATTTAACAAGCTAGAGCCGGGAAAGATTGAAATAGCACAAGCGCAGTGCCCAGAAGAGCTACACCTGGTAGTTATTCAGTAATGCTTCTTTCCACAGAGCAGGAAATCTTGTGCTGCAAATTATATAAGAACTAAATCTTCAACTCAGAGAGAAAAGCATTAAAACAATTTCCTTAGAGAAATTATTTAAAATGCGACAGTAATCCATTCCACAGTCAGTTCTTCCTTTATGGAGAGAAGCTATCTAAATCACCCACCACAAGGCAAGAACCTTTAGACACAACCCTGACCATGATCCATGTTCTGGTATTCTCTATGATCTCCAGTCCATACTAGAAAGTCATAAATTCATCCAAATAGAAACCATGATGTTGAAGTAGAAGTTGCTATGCAGCAGCCATCCACAGTTAGTCACGAGCCTCAGCACCACGTCAGAAGTACAAAATGTCAGCCTAAACAAGGTTCTTGCCGAACAATGTCTTTCTTCACAGTGATGTAAAAATTGAGGAAGTACAGCTTGAGAAGAAAACGAAAAACAACAACAGCAATCAAAACATTGCTCTCTCATTCAACCATGGAAAGCACACACGGCAACTGAACTCTGGAAAGCAAGGGCTCTTTTGGCTGCTGACCCTTACAGCTCTATCAGTAGACAGACTCATTACCACATGGTTATCAACTTACTCCAGCAAATGAAAATTTCACAAATACCTAGCCGCCATGGTGGATGTTAACGGGGTCTGGCAGGCCAATTGAAAACATATTATGTTCAAGCTCAAATTTCTTATTACACACTGTTTTTGCTCTATTGATAGGAGTGGCAGGAATTATCACGGCTGTTTTCGCTTTGTTGGTCGGATTCACTGCAAAATAGTCCCTTGCTTTCAGACCTTGCCAGTTCTGATAAGGTGCAAATATTTACTTGGCTTAGGTGCAGGGATGCAGAATAAAGATTTTTATAGCACTTCTTTTTGACAAAAAGAATGGCTAAAAAGGGTCAAATATTGAGTTTAGTGTATTTTGGAGACAAGATCTCTTGTATCCAAGGTTGGGTTTGGACTTGCTTTATACCTGAGGATGACACTGAACATTTGATCCCCCCCCTTTTTTTGATCCCCTTTTTTTCCTCAGTTGCTGAGATAACAGCCGTGTGCCACCATGCCTGACTTACATGGTGCTGGGGATTGAACCTTGGAATCCATGCATGTGTTGCAAGCACTCTACCAGCTGAGTTACAACCCCAGTACCTAGAATATTATTGTATGCTTTATCGAGAATATTAATAAATACTTATGACCTCTAATTTCTCTAGGGCAATGAAGTAGATATGAATATGTGCTTTTAATAATAGAATACTTGTTAACCAAGGTTGAGGTACGATATCTTTTGAGGGCAGTATGGACTACATAGAAATTTCTAGACTCACTGAGACTAAGTAAATGATGACACATTGATGGAGAGAGGGAGAGAGAAAGAAAGAGAGTAACAGGAGAGAGTAAAAGTGAGTGAGATCTAGAGAGAGCCTTGTTTAGTCAATTCTAATTGAGTCAAGAACTACTATTTTCTTGCTTTTTACTTTCTTTTGATTTTTTCTCCAATTTGTTAGGTTTGTGAACAATATTTGTGAGAAGAAAGCTTGATGGGTAAAAAATGGTACAAAGCAACCACACTTTGCATACATCTCAAGAATCATGCAATAAGTACTTCTAATCATCTAGTATGGATAAGCATGGAGAGCAGAAATCTAAGTTTAGAATTAACAAGACTACTGTGGGATAATCTTTTTGTATACTGTAAAGATTTGTCACTAGGATTGGTTTAATAAAATGCTGATTGGCTAGTAACCAGGCAGCAAATATAGACAGGGCAACCAGACAAAGAGAATTCTGGGCAGAGGAAATGCAGAGACTCAGTCACTAACCAGATACAGAGGAAGCAAGATGAGAAAGTCTCATTGAGAATGAGAAAAAGTATCAAATCACTGGCTAAATATAGATAAGAAATATGAATTAATTTAATTTGTTAAGAGCTAGTTAATAATGAGCCTCAACGAAGAGACCAAACAGCTTATAATTAATATAAAACTCTATATGTTTCTTTGGGGACAGGCAAGACAGAAACTTCTGTTTATACAAGACAGGCATCTCTTGCCAAAGTTTATATCTTCTGATTTCTCAATGTTACATTAAAAACCAGCATAAGCAAGACCAAAAAGACAATGTGCCCTTAGTCTAGAGATCACACTTCTACAGCTCTTACACGAAATCAAGGATGTGATACTGGATTCTTAAATCTAATGGTAATGCTACAAAAAAAAAAGCAAAATAACAAAAACAAAAGTCCATCTTTACTAAAAATATAACTGAAAACCCTGAGATTTGCATTAAATGGCGAAATTTATATACAATCTTTGTACTGAAAAAAATCACAGGACAAGATGAAGTGTATCTGTGTCTTTCTTTACTAGAAGTAATGACTGAGTATCCTCAAAGGCTTCTGTAATGAACTCAGGGGTTGTCTTGCTTCTATAGTTTTTTTTTTTTTTAATTCTATCGCCACTTGTTACATAATCGGATAAGGTCAATAAGGTCAATAAGGAATTTTAAAATTTTTTACCTCCCAAGTTAATGTCATTCTTTCCCACAGTAACAGGTCCAATTCTGAATGTCTTCTCCTTCAGCTTTGCAATCTCTGTCTCCCATGTGCAGTTTCCTCCACCATTGTAGTGGATAGGACCTGTTACGCTTCCAGCAAACTGAATTAGAAAACCAGAGAGAAGCCAGTCCTGAAACCGCCGATCCTGCAAGATGCTATGCTGACAAGAAACTCACCAGAGGGACTCAGGACTCGGCTTTCTTTCTTATTATCTGTTTATTTTGTTTTGTTTTGTTTTATTTTGTTTTTTTTTTTTTTTTGTTTTCCGAGGCTTGATTTCTCTGTAGCTTTGGATCCTATCCTGGAACTAGTTCTTGTAGACCAGGCTGGCCTTGAACTCACAGAGATCCTCTGCCTCTGCCTTCTAGGTGCTGGGATTAAAGGCATGCACCACCATAGCTAGGCTTATCTTGCTTTCTTAATAAAATATGGGAGGATGTCAGAAATGTGACTTCAGGAGAGTAGAGAAGGCCTTAGATTTGTAGGGAAAGAAACTGACATACAACAAGAAATAAATGTGGACCTTCAGCTTCATCACCCCCATGTAAATGACTTCCGCAAGCAATGTGAGTTTAGAGGTAGATTTTTCCCTAGAAGCTTCCAAATACAACTCTAGATTATTGTCTTGTATAATTCTAAATAGAAAAACTCAGCTGAAATAACTTTTGAGATAATAAACAGGTCTATTAACCTGATCAACTTTTAATAACTTGATGTGCAACAGCAGATAATTGATGGAGCAATTTCTTATGATAAGACAGTAATTTATTTTTAGAATCAATAATCATTTTATTGCCAGAAAATTTGCTCTGACTAATAAGAGAAAGAAAAATAAAAATATAAAATGTATATGTTCTAATGGACATATGTTAATGACATTTAGAGTCATCAATTAGTAACTAGAATTATATTAGATGATCAGAGTAAAATGATCAACCTTGGCCAGTAGAATTTGGAAAAGTTCTACCATCTGTTTTTCACAAGGTCCTTGGCAGAAGGAAATGAATTTTTACCAATTTGTAGGATTTGCCTATTTCTATACCTTAAATAACTCCACCATTGTCAACTTTAAGATACAGTGCTACCTCTGAAAGCAGAGTCAGAAAGAAATTTGCATAGTCAACATTTCAACGTGACACACAAAGACTCCTGCACACTGCTAGGTTTCTCTGAGAACCAGTCCTCTGGAGTATGATGGACAGATGCCTGATTTAGAGAGTGATAAGAAAAAAATGCTTCCTAGAAGAGTAGCAAGAATGAAAACGCTCCTGAATGGAGATGAACTGCATTTCCCGAGGAACTGGAGGAAGTATGATTTAGCTGGATCTTAAAGGTTGGAAAAAGAGAAATTCAAGAGAGAAGACTGAAAAATAAGGAAAGACTCAGATCAGACATTACTTCCTTTTATACTTAAGGAAGTTAACAGTCACCCAGAGTCCCTGGCTCAAGGTGCTTCCAGAGTTATGTACAAGAAGTTTAGATTTTCAGTTTGGCCTAACTGCAAAAGGAAACCATTGCACTATGAATAGCAAACAAACTCACTGTATTCTTTATGAGACAGCTAGTTCTTTGGTTAAACTTATTTTTAAAAGCCCTTAAAAAGTTTATGAAGAAATAAGCAAAGTAATGTTAGTCTGTTCATACCTCCATGCGTAAGACAAAATAATAACAGTACCTTCACCACTATAGATTTGATATTAAAACCCAAAAATTTTCAAGAAAGAAGGCTACAATATGGTAAGAACAAAAGAATTTCAGAACATTTTATTGTTCATTTTCCTTTCTGTATTTTTTTTAGGATTTATTTATTTATTTATTTAAGATTTCTGCCTCCTCCAAGCCACCGCCTCCCATTTCCCTCCCCCTCCCCCGATCAAGTCCCCATCCCTCATCAGCTCGAAGAGCAATCAGGGTTCCCTGCCCTGTGGGAAGTCCAAGGACCACCTACCTCCATCCAGGTCTGTAGTAATAAGAGTGGCGGGGCTGCATCCCCAGCACTCCGGCTGCCCACATGGCTAGCTTATGCTCCGAAATAACAACACACAAACTGTATTCATTTAAACACTGCTTGGCCCTTTAGCTCTAGCCCTTACTGGCTAATTCTGATATCCGGATCAACCCATCTCTAATAATCTGTGAGCACCGGTCTTAGCAGGAAGATTCTAGCCTACGTCCATCCTGGGTCGGATCTTCATCGTGTGTGTCTGCCCGGGAACGGGGCATGGCGTCTCTTCTGAGGCATCTGCTCCTGAGAGAAGAGCTGTGGAGTCTGACCTCACTTCCTCTTCCTCCCAGCATTTTGTTCTGTTTATTCCACCCACAGGGCCAAGCAGTTTCTTTATTGCTTAACCAATGAAATCAACAGATTGATATATGACACTCCCACATCACAGGTCTAGTAAGATGAGCATCCAAACTGCCTAGGCTCCCACAAAGCCAGTACGTGCAGTAGGATCAAAAACCCATTGTCATTGTTCTTGAGTTCTCAGTAGTCCTCATTGTCCGCTATGTTCAACATGTCTGGTTTTATCCCAGGCTTTTTCAGACCCAGACCAGTTGGCCTTGGTGAGTTCCCAATAGAACATCCCCATTGTCTCAGTGTGTGGGTGCACCCCTCACGGTCCTGAGTTCCTTGCTCGTGCTCTTTCTCCTTCTGCTTCTGATTTGGACCTTGAGATTTCTGTCCGGTGCGCCAATGTGGGTCTCTGTCTCCTTTCATCGCCTGATGAAGGTTATTATTCAGGAGGATGCCTATATGTTTTTCTTTGGGTTCACCTTCTTATTTAGCTTCTCTAGGATCACGAATTATAGGCTCAATGTCCTTTATTTATGGCTAGAAACTAAATATGAGTGAGTACATCCCATGTTCCTCTTTTTGGGTCTGACTTACCTCACTCAGGATACTGTTTTCTATTTCCATCCATTTGCATGCAAAATTCAAGAAGTCATTGTTTTTTACTGCTGAGTAGTACTCTAATATGTATATATTCCATACTTTCTTCATCCATTCTTCCATTGAAGGGCATCTAGGTTGTTTCCAGGTTCTGGCTATTACAAACAATGCTGCTATGAACATAGTTGAGCAAATATGTTTGTAGTATGATAGGGCATCTCTTGGGTATATTCCCAAGAGTGGTATTGCTGGATCCAGGGGTTGGTTGATCCCGAATTTCCTGAGAAACCGCCACACTGCTTTCCAAAGTGGTTGCACAAGTTTGCATTCCCACCAGCAATGGATGAGTGTACCCCTTTCTCCACAACCTCTCTAGCAAAGGCTATTATTGGTGTTTTTTTTATTTTAGCCATTCTGACAGGTGTAAGATGGTATCTTAAAGTTGTCTTGATTTGCATTTCCCTGATCGCTAAGGAAGTTGAGCATGATCTTAAGTGTCTTTTGGCCATTTGAACTTTTTCTGTTGTGAATTATCTGTTCAGCTCAGTGCCCCATTTTATAATTGGATTGATTAGCCTTTTACGGTCTAGTTTCTTGAGTTCGTTATATATTTTGGAGATCAGACCTTTGTCAATTGCGGGGTTGGTGAAGATCTTCTCCCAGTCAGTGGGTTGCCTTTTTGTCTTAGTGACAATGTCCTTTGCTTTACAGAAGCTTCTCAAAACTGGATGTCAATCTGCAGAAGAATGAAAATAGATCCATATCTATCACCATGCACAAAACTCAAGTCCAAATGGATTAAAGACCTCAATATCAGTCCAAACATGCTGAACCTGATAGAAGAGAAAGTGGGAAGTACTCTACAATACATGGGCACAGGAGATCGCTTCCTACGTATGACCCCAGCAGCACAGACATTAAGGGCATCATTGAATAAATGGGACCTCCTGAGACTGAGAAGCTTCTGTATTTTTTTATAAAAATAACAAATAATGGCTTGGTGGTAGAGATAAAATATGATAGTAGGCACCCTACAAACCGTGTTGGAAGATACAGAAGCCAAGAGTGACAGAGAGGCCCTACTGAGAAAAGGAAAGAGGGCACCTGCCAATGTCATGGTCGACCAAAACATTAAACATTAGCTGGAAGCAAATGGAGTTCCCTCATTTGGTTAAAAACTTGTGTCATAAGCCGGGCGATGGTGGCGCATGCCTTTAATCCCAGCACTCGGGAGGCAGAGGCAGGTGGATCTCTGTGAGTTCGAGACCAGCCTGGTCTACAGAGCTAGTTCCAGGACAGGCTCCAAAGCCACAGAGAAATCCTGTCTCGAAAAAAAAAAAAAAAAAAAAAACTTGTGTCATAAAGTATGGAAATGACAGGTTCTGTCTTCAGGACTGTGGTGAGCTCACACCTGGATCACAGAACTCATTTAGAAGGTCACCATCTTAGAAATCTGTAGAAACACTGGACAGAGTTCAGAGAAAAGTAGTGAGGGTGATTACAGCTGTGAGTCTGATTGATTTATGAAGGGAGATTGCAAAGCAGAGCATACTTTAACAAAAGCCAGGAGGAGGTGAGGCTAATTAATCTCTCAGAGTTGAAAAGGCTAGTGAGTATGGAGAAAAAAGTATTATTTTCCTCAAATTGGAAAAGAGAGAACAATCAGTAATACCCCACCAACTAGAAGTGAAGATCCTGACACTGAAAAATCTGTATTCTGAAGTGCTATAGAATATTCTGCATGGATAAAGATACCACAAATGCACACACATAGAAAAAAATAAAACTATGTTTGCTCATAAATTCAGTGAATCTTTAAACACTATAATGTCAATTACAAAGGATACTGAAAAGTATTTAGCTAATGAATAGAGACAACACTATGGAGAACTTAATTCTCTCCAATTAACAATCTCAATTTAAATAAAAAAATCCCTTCAATACAGAAAATGACAAGTCACTTCTATAATTTATGTTTTCTGGATTCAATAAAATAAATACAACAAAGTAACCTTGAAAAGATGAATATGTGACTTAATAAGTTCAATTACATGATTTATTTAACATTTGCTGTAGTAAAAATGGAATTCACTTTGAAATATACCAGTACAGCCACAAAAAAAAAATAAATTATTCAGAAATAGGCACAGACACACATTTACAGAGGGGGGGAGGAGTTTATTTATTTTCCATGAGTCTATAAGCAATTTGATAAGTAATGGAAAAAGCCCATTCAATTGTATAGTAGAAGATTTAAAGAAGTGTAAAAACCAAAAATGAGGCACAGACCTACCACGTTAGATGAGTGAGAGAAAGCAGTTAAAGTAAACGTGAACTGTAGCCTTAAACACACGCATCTCACATGTCAAGGTCAGAAGACAGCCTTGAGGTTTCAGTCGTCACGTTCTATGCTGTTTGAAACAAGGTCTCTTGTTTGGCACTGTCTATGCCAGGCTATTTATTCCATAAGTTTTTGGAAGTTCTCTATCTCAACCTCCAATCTTGATGTAAGATAGATAGAATTAGAAGAGCACACTACCATGTCTGTCTGTATAAGTTCTGGAGAGCTGAACTTAATATTCTCATGCTTACACCCACTGAGCAATCCCCTTAGCTTCATCTTAACTCTAGACACAAAAACATTAGCCATTGGGGGGAAAGGCAACAACCTAGATTACAACAATTAAAATAGACTAACAAGCATATTTGAAATTTTAAACACAAAAGGGGAGAAAATAACTACCATTCATATAGCTTATGAAAGATTTGTATGAAGGGTATATTACAAAACTCTTCTAAAGCAATACTAGTAACACAAACATGTTCACTATATCCACACACAAAGTAGGTAAAAGACTTGCACAAAATAACACCAGCATCCAACTAGCAAAAAGACTAAACTAGAAAAATGTGCTATGTATAACTGGCCATCAAAGAAATACAGAATGAAATCACAATGGGGAACTATAAACTTAACCTGTGACTGATACTGGGAACAACAACCTAGCAGACAAATATTAGGGAAGCATACAGAATATAAGGCTAAACAATGCTGCCAGAGAAGCTTTACAGTTTGAGAGCTGTTTCTTGCATTTTAATAGACTTAGCATGCATTTAAAGACTCAGCAATTCTGGTCTTAGACTAGTTAGGGATCTTTAGAGAAAAGGAACCAGAAAAATGCATATATAATTACAAGTGGGCGCAAGCAGGGCCTGTAATTATAGCATCAGGTTAAAGCTGTAGATTCTGAGTTCAAGAGCAGACTGCAATTCACAGAGAACAAACAGAAGGAGCTGGTGGATTTATTGAGTTGGTTTAAGGATCAGAGGTCAGATGTGACCACAATGCCATGCTGTAGGCAGAAGAGCTAGGGACACTTGTATTCGAGTTATGGAGACTCTTTCACTTATTCACCTTCCTAACTTTCTCTATTTCTCTTGTGTTCCCCACCCTATTTAAATTACAATTTTCCTATTAAACATTAAAGAATTTAGATAGTATATCATGTGTGCTCAATATAAATGCTAAGTGGGAAATAGTAACGACAACAACATGCACATGCACTTGGCACGGTGTCTTGAAATGTTAATGAGGACTGTTAGAGTTGCTCTTGCAAAATAATTTCTATTATGCAAGGAGAAAAAAATCTTTTAGTAGCAATAATTCTGAAAATGGTTTCTTTCCTTATAAAAATCAAAGTATTCCATGCAGTATTTCATGCCCTTACTCTAACACCCTGGCATTCATACACACCATGCAGAACCTAACTGATTGAAATCTCCCTCATAACTCCTTTGACCCCTTCCCCCCATGTGTGTGTGCTATAGCAAATAAAGAGCCAGGGGGAGAGCTCAGAAATGTAAGAGATGAGTGGTGACTGTAACCTCACTTTATTCTAGGTATTAAATGTTTCCCCAACCCTACTCCTTTTCCTACTCTACTCTTTCCCTTGGAAAGCTGACTATGAACTGCAGGGATGAGTTTCCTAGCCGCTGGCTCATTTGAATTGCACTATTGGATGTACCAACAGAAAACTGGCAGGTGTAATGAGAGTACTTGGTCCCTGTGGATTAGCTGCTTATGTCTATTAAGGGCACAGTCCTTTGTCACCTCTTTCTTGTTGTTACAGCTCTGCCCTCCTTATGTTTCAACACCTCGGGATGGGAATAGCTTCACTCTGTCACTGTGTCAGACACCCTAGATGTTATCCCATCAGCCTGGTTCACATGAAAAAAATGACTCCTAAATTTGACCCTCTTCTGTTACTAATAAGCATGCTGTTTCTTTTCTGGCAGGGTTATGACTGGGGTTATGACTGATAAAATTGCAGACAGAAAGACTTGGAATTGTTTGTGGGTTTTTGTGTTTTTATAGATTTATTTAAGTGTATGTGTGCATGTGTGTGAGACAGACAGACAGACAGACAGACAGAGACAGAGAGGCAGAGAAAAGGGAAAGATTGCATGTGCATACCCACTTGTATATGAAGTTGGTTGTAAGAGTAGCTATAAAGACCAAAAGAGAGTCAAAGTCCCTGAAACTGGTGTTAAAAGGCAATTTTGAGACTTTGGATATGAGAACTAGGAACCCAATTCTGTTCCTCTGACGGAGCAGCAAGTGTTCTTAATTGCTGAGTATTTCTAGCCCCAAATCTGTGTTAGTTTAATCATTGTCCCTGTTATAAGAAAACGACCAGCAGAAATCATTGATTTATAAGCAAAAACATTATTAATTTAAAAATATAATAAACTCAGCAGGGTGACACATACCTTTAATCCCAGCACTCGGAAGGAAGAGACAGGTGGATGGATCTCTGTGAGTTTGAGGCCAGCCTGATCTGCAAGAGCTAGTTACAGGACAGGCACCAACGCTACATAGAGAAACCCTGTCTTGAAAAACCAATAAATAAATAAATAAAATTTAATAGATTAATTATAAATGGACACACTATAATTGATATAAAGAACATTCATATGGCTTTTATAAGGAAGGTTTGGCAAGTATATTTTATATCAATATTTTATCATAAAGATCATAATATCATATCTGTGCATATAATATTGAGATCTTAGGTAAACAAGAACACACCATTCAGACTTCACTATGTCTCCCATTAACTATTCCTGTGAAATTTACTAGAACTTTGCCATGTAGTTTCAGTGTATGAATAGATTGATCCTCTGTCAAACGTCTCAAGACACAATTTCTCTCTACTCATGACCTCATATCCAATCAACATTGAAACCCAAGGTTCATATAGTAGCTAGACAACACTAATGTCCAAGATTCATGTTATGTCTATTAGTTTATCTCCTGTTGTGGACCTCCAATCTGCTTCAGCCCTGAGTCAGCCCCACGGGTACTGGAACATACAGGGGGGCTGATCATTCACAACATTTTAGTTCTTTCCATCCTGGAATATCTTCCTCCAGAAAGTGTGCATTTCTCATCTTCATCTTCTTTAGCCTTGGGGTAAGTGCTACCTTTATTTGGAGCAGCCCATGACCACCTTGTTAAATTTTCCAAAATTCCATGGAGATGGTTGGGTGGTTAAAGGTGCTTACAGACAAGATTGAAGACCTGAGTTCTAGCCCCGGGACTCACATGGAGGAAGGAGAGAAGCAACTTCTGTGAATTGTTCTTTAGTTTTCACATGTGTTGTAGCATGTGCATCCACACAGAGAATTGAACAAACAAGCAAACACATACAATAAAAGGATTCCCAACTGCAGTGCTGAGGTGCTCTCGAGTGAAAGCACAAGAAGGTGGTGATGCAGCTTATTGAGAAAACATACACACCCGAAGAGCCTCCTGTAAGCCTGAGCTGTGGTGCTGCGAGCCATGGAGAACTCAATGTCAAACAATCAACAGAAGCAACTGGGAAGCAAAAGCACATGTATACTCTTGTCTCTTCTATATGTGGTCATTTAGAATAGGAACAGACATACAAGGTTACATTTTTTATTTCAAAACTTCACTTGCATGTAGTAAGACAACAGCCCTGCCCTAGTGTCCACGAAAGCACTTTTGACTATCTAATCCATTTTCAATCTGTTTACCAGCTTATTGTTTTGTTGCTTCAACTATGATATCGCTTTTAATTTAGTTCCTGCTTTCCCGTCCAGGTTTAGTCAACTGCTAAAGAGTCTTTCGTATCAGTTCCTTGTGCTCTTTAAAAATTGTGGGTTTTTTTATTGTGAGCCTAGCCTTTAACAACCGAGCCATCTCTCCAACCCCATCACCACAGACACTGCGAGAAATAATTAATAAATGGGACCTCCTAAAACTGAAAAACTTCTGTAAAGCAAAGGACTCGGTCAATAAGACGAAACGACAGCCTACAGAATGGGAAAAGATCTTCACTAACCCCACATCAGACAGAGGTCTGATCTCCGAAACATACAAAGAACTCAAGAAACTGGCCATCAAAAGAATAAATAATCTGATTTTAAAAAAAAAAAATGGAGTACAGACCTAAACAGAGAACTCTCAACAGAGGAATCTAAAATGGCTGAAAGACACTTAAGGAAATGTTCAACATCCTTAGTCATCAGAGAAATGCCAATCAAAACAATTCTGAGATTCCATCTTACACCTGCTCCCCCCTCCCCAGTATATCTAGTACTTGCATTGAGCTCACTTGATGTAAGAAATACTGCTGCATATTCTCTGCAAACAATCTGTGCTTTCTTTTTGTCCTGGCATCTCTCTCTCTCTCTCTCTCTCTTTCTCTCTCTCTCTCTCTTTCTCTCTCCCTCTCTCTACCTGTGTGTGTGTCTTTATGCATGTGTGTGTGTGTGTGTGTGTGTGTGTGTGTCTCTATCCACAAGATGCACATGGACATGGGCACACACATTCACAGCTCTCATGCAGTTTATCTTGGCACACTTTAACTTGCTTGCTTTTCCCTCTGCAGCAGTCAGCAACACTGCAAATTCCTTATCAATAGTTTCTCTGTAAACTGAGTGAGATTCCAGGAGATATTTCTTCCTGCAATGTTAGGTTTTTAAGGAAGTTTTTTTTTTAAAAAAAAATAATAATTTCCTGCTCAGAAAAAAAAACATTTTATGTAATGCCACTTTGTAGAGTATAGTGTTTTGATTTTGCATGATGTGCCTGAGATTATAATATTTTAATGGTTATTTTTCCAGTGGTGGCCACAATATCAGTTAATTGAAAAGACATAATTAATAAAATATCTTTGAAAGAGCAGTTTATACATGATGAGGCTTAACATGAAAAACCACTAGATTGTTATAGAAAAAGTAGTTTTTAAAACTGCTTGGATTACCTTTCCAAATAATTTAAGCAAATGTGTTATTTAGTCTACCGACTTTCAAGAAAGAAAACTATAGTTTCTTGTTTGTTTGGTAATATTCCAATACGGTTTGTTTTGATTTTTCTAATCTTATTTTATTATTGCTCTTTAGATGTTTGTTTCCTAGGGAGAGACGGAAAGGGTAGGACTCCACATGGGAGGGAAAATGGGGAAGAACTGGAAAGAGTAGGCGGAGGAGAAAACGTAACCAAAATATATTGGAAGAAAAAATCTATTATATTTTGTTTTCATTTTCTTTTATCTATTTATTTGACTTTTAAAATAATCTTATTTTACATGACAATCCCAGTTCCCTTTCCCTCCCATTCTCCCATTCCCCTCATCTTCTCCCCAGCCCACCCCCATTCACTCTTCAGAGAGTATGAGGCCTCCCATGGGAAGTCTACAAAAATCTGTCACATCACTTGAGGTACAACCAAGGCCCTCCCACCTACATCTAGGATGAACAAGGTACCCCTCCATAGTGAATGGGATTCAAAGAGCCATGTCCTGCACTGGAAATAAGTACTGGCTCCCCTGCTAGTGGCCCCACAAACTGCTCAGGCGACACAACTGTCACCCACATTCAGAGGACCTAGTTTGGTCTTTTGCAGGTTCTCCAGCTGTCAGATCCACTAGCTCAGGTCAGCTGTTTCTGTGGGTTTCCTCATCACAGTCTTGACCCCTTTTCTCATAATACTGCTCCTCCATCTCTAAGGCAGAACTTCCAGAGTTTGGTCCAGTGCTGAGCTGTGGATCTCTGCCTCTGCTTCCACCTATGAAGGTTCTATGATTACAAATATAGTCATCAATCTAATTTGAGGGGAAGGGTATTTTAGGTAACCTCTCCACTATTGCTTAGATTCTTAGCTGGGGTCACCCTTAGAATTTTTTTAGTGTCTGGTTTCTTGCTAACCCCCTAACGGCTCTTTCTTTCAAGGTATCTCTTTTCTTGCTCTCCCTCTCTGCCCTTAATCTAACTCAGTCTTCCTATTCCCTCATGTTCTCCTTCCTGCTATGGCTCTTGAGCTGGCTTTTCTCATGCTGGTGTGTCTGGCTCAGCCTTGATGCGGGGATAGGAGCTTGTCCTGACTCAACTTGATGTACCATGTTTGGGAAGCTGCCATTTTCTGAACTGAGATGGAGGAGGAGGCAAGGGAGAATAGGAGGAGAGGAGGGAGAGGAAGCTGCTGTCAGGATATAAATAAATGAAAAAACTTCATTAAAAATTACTTATTAATTACATTAACTAAACAGGGGTCTAGAATCTCTTTAAAGGCTCCACATTTCATGTATACAGTAGTTTTCTTGCCAGAAATTGATACATGTGCTTGAAATACTTGCCCCAAAGTTAAGATGTAGACTAAACAGACAAGCGGACTGGAAGCACTGGTTTTGATTTGTCAAAAAGAAGACTTAGATTTATTGCACAACTACTCACAAAAAATAACCAATGTGTAACACCCTTTTACTCCTGAGAATTAATTTGAGTTTATATTAGAGAGAGCATTGAATGGACTATTGAGAAGCTGTACAAACCAACAAACGTTTTCTATAAGACATTTAGCACAGACTGTCTTCTTTGGACAGACAGAGAGTAATAGAATCCTCAGGCTGAAATGCCAGTGTCACCTGTTACAGTCCTAAATCTTCCCTTCTTGTTTTCTCTAGCTGACTTTTCTCCAGTGCGACTCACCCAGATCACGCAGATATTGTATCTGCTATGCAGCTGTTTCTATTTGCATTACCATGCCTCCTTTTCATTCTGCAATTGTGTACATTTATAATACTTAGTTTTAATATGTATGATATCATGTGTGTATACAAATACACACAGATTGGGCAACCTTTACTGTCCACTTTACTGAACTGGAATCATGGAGGAAACACACCTCTTGGTATGTCTGCAGGGTTCCTGCCAGAGTGGTTTACCTGGGTGAGGATTGAAAACTCACCACAGGGCTGGAGAGATGGCTCAGAGGTTAAGAGCACTGACTACTCTTCCAGAGGTCCTGAGTTCAATTCCCAGCAACCACATGGTGGCTCACAACCATCTGTAATGAGATCTGGCGCCCTCTTCTGGTTTGCAACATATATGTAGGGAAAACGCTGTATACATAATAAATAAATCTTTAAAAAAAAAAAAAAGAAAAGAAAAGAAAACTCACCACAGAGTGAACTGCACTATTACATGGGCTAGGGCCATGGGATAATTAAAGAATTAGAAAGCAAACTGAGCACCTGCTGTTAGATCACTCTATTTCTTGACTGTGATTGTCATGTGTCCACCTGCCTCATGACCTCTCCATAAGGACAGTAACTTCTAACAATGATCCAGAATAATCCTTCATTACTTAAGTTGCCTTTATCAAGTATTTTGTCACAGTGATAAAAAGGGTTAATATAGAAGTATAGTTGATATATTTATACTAATAAAACAAATATAAAAATATATTTTATCATCTAATTCACAAACATTATATACTATAAATAATTAAATAGAATAAGTACATAGATTAGATAGACATAAATGATAGGTAGATAGGTTTTTTTTTTTTTTTTTTTTTTTTTACAAATGATCCAAAGAAAAGCAAAGTTAACACATTTCTATTAATCTATGTATTGTCACAAGGCTGTGGTTTACCAGTAATGTTCTGGCCTCTTTCTCCTTCTGCAGCTATATGGCATCTCCCTGACTCCACCTCCTTTCCTCCTTTATCTCTACTTGGATTTCCCACCTTGCTATATTCTGTCCTGCCATAGGCCAAAGAAGCTTCATTATTAACCAATGGTAGTAAAACATACTCATAGCATACAGAGGGAAATTCCACATCAATTGGTGATGGAGGTAGGTCTTGTATCTTATCTGTTGCTTTCATTGGTTAACTAATAAAGAAAATTGCTTGTCCTGATAGGACAGAAAATTAGGTAGGCGGAGTAGACAGAACAGAATTCTGGGAGAAAGAAGCCGAGTCAGGCAGTCGCCATGATTCTCCCACTCCAGACAGACGCAGGTTAAGATCTTTCCTGGTAAGCCAGCTCATGGTGCTACACAGAATACTAGAAATGGGTTAGATCAATATGTAAGAGCTAGCCAATAAGAGGCTAAAACTAATGGGCCAAGCAGTGTTTAAAAGAATACAGTTTCCATGTAATTATTTCGGGTATAAATCTAGCCGGGTGGCGGGACGCGCCCGCCGCTCCTACTTCAACAAATTGGGAATCAATCTACCTCAATACCTAGGTATACCATTCTTGGGCAATATACTCAAAGGACACTACATTCTACTACAAGGACACTTGCTCAATTATGTTCTTAGCAGTTTTATTTAGAATTGCCAGATCCTGGAAATAACCTACTTGCCACTCAAATGAAGAATGGGTAAAGAAAATGTGATACGTTTATACAACAGACTATTAATCAACTCTTAAAACAAAATGACATCAGGAAATTGGCTGTCAAACAGAACTAGAAAGGATCATCCTGAGTGAGGTAAACCAGACTTGGAAAAACAAGCAAGGTATATACTACTCACTTATAAGTGGATATTATCTGTAAAGTGAAGGATAACCATGCTACAATCTACAGACCCAGAGAAGCTAAGTAGCAAGGAAGGCTCAAGACGTGGGACACATAAATCTCACTGTGAAGGAGAAATATAGTAAACATTGCTGGTGGATGGGGAGTGCTTTGGATGGGGGGTGGGGATGGGAACAGGAGGGAATCAGGTTGGAGTAGGAGAGAAGGAGAGAGTACTGGGAGAGACACTCAAAATCAGGGAAGCATCTCTGGGAAGTACTAGAAACCCAGTGCAATGGAAATTCCCAGGAATCTATAAGGGTGAACCTACCTAAGATTCCTAGCAATGAGCGATATGGAGCCTGAACTGGCCCTATCCTGTAACCAGGGAAAACTTCCAGAGGAGGGATTATCGCAGCAATTCAACCACAAAACTTTTGACCTTAGGCAATTTGTCTCGCCTAAAAGTGGACATCTTATAAAAATTTCCATGTTGTTCACATGGCCTTTATGGAAACACTAGTAATGTTTCCATTGGCACTTTATCCTTCGTGTACATAGCAATAAGCATGGATCAGAGAACACTGAGAATACACTTTTAAAGAGAGAGCAGTCTTTTGACAGAGTAAGATGATGAAAAAAATGAAGACAAATGAAACAAAAAAATCTTCAAAAAGTATGAAAGTGCTACATTTGGGTTAGGGCAAACCTCTTAGTTGATCCACATTTAACAATTTTTAGTGAGTGTGTGTTCTTAGTTCAGTGGTAGGTGTCTTTAAAGATAGAAACTTTTGGGGTATTTCCCTGATCTTTCACTTCAATTATACTCCAGCTGTCTGGCAATATTCTGATCTCTCCACTCCTCATTAAACTTACAAACCACGCAACACATAGTTGTCAGCCTTATGATTCTCCTTCCAGAGAATTGTCATTCCTTCTCAAAGATATAAATCTGAGCCCACATTCCTTCTTTAATCTAGGATCTACTAATTTGACTTTGAAGTTGAATTTTCCTCCTTCAAGTTTGGCACTTTAAAGGGAGATATTTGGCCACCTTCAAACTATTCATTTATTTTCAGTACACACATACTTTATTAAATTCAAGTTATTCTAGGTCTTTTAAGATTACTGCTTTTATTTCAGGGAGTGAAGCTGTCTAGTGCTATCATGTTGATGGCATTATGCCCACCTAGTTCAGGCACGAGACTGTCAGTGGAAGGTTTTAGTGGCTGTGTGTTTATTGCCTGGTACATCTGTGAATGTATGACACATCCAAACAGAAAGAAGTATTAATGATTAATAGCTTCATGATGTTTATCTATTCAACCAGTACTAAATAAAACAAATTTTATTTTAGTGAAATTTCATTTCTTATAAGCATAAATTCTGCACATACTGATTAGCAGTTAAATATGATTCTGTCTTTCCTCACACAAGTTGGATATGTGTTTGTGTGTATACATAAACATATACATATATGGAGAGACAAAGAGGAGGAATAGGAGAACGAGAGAGAGGCATGTATGAGATTGTATGCTACACAAATACCAAGATGTAAAAGTGGAGGTCAGAGAACTACTTTGGGGAGTTGTTCTTTTCTCTCCAGTACTCAGTTCCTCCTGATTGTGTGGCAAGCATTTTTACCAGTCAATCAATCTCTTTGGCCATGCAATTTTGTTCTTAATTGGCATCCTGTTGCCTCTGTCCCTACCAGATGCAATCTCAAACATCTTATAAGACTGAACCATGGTAAGTAAACTTGCTTTATCACCTCTTCTGCTTGATGAACACTGTATATATAAACAAATATTTCAAAATCAGCATGGAATAATAACTCTGGCTTAATGAAGATTTCCAATGAATTACTCTGATGAAGTAAAATGCCTCAAAATTAAAAGTGTAAAGAGGTGTGTATGTAGATAATATTGAATAGTCAGGAGATATCAAAAGATTTTGTAAATTATCTATGACAATATAAGGTGGTAATAATGTGACTTCTTATAAATATTTATTAAACAACATTATGATCTATAATGAACTGACATTTCTGCCTAATGAGGAAGATATTAGTTTAGATTCAATACAAAAATAATTTCAGCTGCATATACATTTGTTAAAAATAGATTAAAATTACTACTGTTTTATAATGAAATGCCTATGGTGTGTTAAATATTATGTTTTTCTATTATTCATTATTATAATGAAGACCATTTACAAATCAAGGTCAAAAGATTGTTTTGAATATGTATTGAAATCACAGAAAACAAGCACTGAGTTATTTTATTTCACATACTCATATCTAGAACTTTTTATGTGCCAATCTCTGTTTTAACAATGCTAACCTTGTAAATCTTATCAGTTATCATTTGAATATTACATGTACATCCTAAATAGTGACAATCTAAAAGATTCCTGTGAAAAGTTGAGTTTATTCAAACATACTAACTATAGGTAGTTATAAAAAATGATCAAATGTTATAGTGACAGATACAGTGAATTATCTATGAACCTCTCCTCACAAAAATCACACATGAAGTGATTCACATATCAATAGATTATATATTTATATATGATATATATGAGCATTATTTCTTTATTCAAGGAATGTATAATGTTGAAAAGTATGCTGTAGCAAAGAATTTAAATAAGAAAAAAAGGAGGGCTGAAGAGATCACTCAGTGCTTAAAAGTGTTTGATGCTTTTGCGGAGGAGCCTATCCCAGCACCCACATAGTGGTACACAGCTGTCTGCTACTACCTTCTAGGATATCTGATGCTCTCCCCTGAACCACACAGATACCAGGCATGCATAAAGAACATATATAGAGAAGAAGATGCTCACTCATACACTTTAAATAAAAAAGAATAAACAGCCCATTAAAAGCATAAATCATGAAGTCAACTCTAAAATGATAGAAAATAAAACAAAATTCAACAATACTAAAAAAGGAAAAAAAGCAACTACTGGTATGAAATATATAGTTTCCCATAAAAAGCAAATTCTATAAGTAATGTGAAATCCTGAGATACATTGTATAAGAATAAAGCAGAGGAAGCACTTTTGTAGACGATGTACTTTCACGTGATTAGAAGCTCTTATTAACAGGCCAAGCGGGTGTGGAAATATGGATGGACATCAGCTGGACTGAGCTGCACCTGGGCAAAGTAAGTGATGTGTTAACATTTGTTAAGGGAAAAATCATTTGCTAAGCTATCAAGAAAATGTGGGCTCCCCAGTAAAAGGAAACTTTGTCTCCTAGTTTCCAGTGGCAAAGTAGTCTACCAGAACTCCATTTTTGGTTTGGTTTACTGTTTCTGAACTTTGATTGCCAGAAGAACTAGAAGTATCTTTCATCTCCAGCTGGCGAGAAAGCCAGGTCCCGTTTTCCAAGTTGGACTGCTATAATCCTCCTTAATGAGTCTACCACAGCTCACTCTCCACAGCCTCCAATTGGATCAAACAATAGGCAGTAGCCAAATAAACAGCAGTACACCATGGTCTCTTCACCCTGATGAGAGACTTTTTCCCTTAGTGGCTACTTGATTTCTGTTCCAAATAAAAGGTATTTTGAAAAAAAAATTAAATAAATGATGACCCTAGAAAACACATAAATGTTATTCTATCAGACTGAATATACCAACTCCTCTCCCAGAGGGGAAGAGTACAGAAGCTACTACACAATAATAATGATGATGATGATGATGATAATAATGCAATATAATAAGGAAATACCACTCATATTTTACAGGAAATATCACCCAATATTGGCTCATAATAAATCAACATTTACTGGTCTCTAATATTAAGACCAGTGATAAATAAATTATAGAAGGAGGAAGTGGAAAGTGGCTCAGCTTGCTGAATGACTCTTAAATGTAACATCTGCTGCTGTTTCAACAACAACATATGAGTGAAATCTGTTTTCTTGTGCTTTCACAAATGTTGTTAATCTTGCATTCCACTCAAATAAATCTGGAATTAACAACATTCCAAAAATGGACTGAAAATGTCATCTGACTAAATATTGCCTGAAAATCTAATAAAAGCAGATAGCCTTAGCCTTCATTTTAGAAAAAAAAAATAAGACATTTGTTTTGTTTTTGTTCATCATAACTGAATGACTGTTTCTATGTTGTTAACGGCATTAGAAGAAGGGAAAACACACAATCAACCCATGTAATTGTATTTATCTGTTATTAGGTGTTCAATGTAAGTGACTGTTGTTCTGAGAAAGGAAGTCGGACATAACAGATGACAGCTGGACATTGATTTGGACATGGAATGCTGTCTTGGAGCAGTACAGTGCATGGCTTTGGAATTTTCAAGGACTTTCTATTCATTTTCTTTTCATATTCAAGCCAAAATTATGTAGCAAGGGCAAGTATTTGTAGTGTTTTGCAACAACAAAGAAGCAAGTTTAATAGGGAGTGTTTTCTTTGAGACCAGCCTGGTCTACAAGAACTAGTTCCAGGACAGGCTCCAAAGCGACAGAGAAAACCCTGACTCAAAGAAACAAACAAAAAAAAAGGGGGGGAGTTTTTTCACCTTTATTTTTCTTTTACACAGTAGACTGAACTACTGGGTGTACTGGCTCATGCCTATTACTGTAGCCCTGAGGCTGAAGGAAGCAGATCACCCAGGATAGCCTGGAATAAAATATGAGACTCTGAGTGACGGTAAATCTTGGTAATCAACTAGACTGGATATGCACTCAACAAAAAGGCAAGCTTCTAAGCATTCCTCTGAAGGATTTTCTTGATCAGGTTATTTGAAGTGGGAAGATGCACCCTAAACACAGACTTCACCTTCTGGTGGCAGTCTAGAGGAAAGGACCTGGAGGATGAAGGCTTTGCTTTCTGCTTATTTGCTCTCACTCTGCTGGCGAGTTCCTCTAACTTGTGACTTGTGATTGCCACTACAGCATTTCCACACCGCTATTAGAAGCAACTTCTGCTTGCCAACACAGACTGAAGCTAGCCCCTCTCGGAACAGATGGCGACTTCTGAGACATTCAGCCTCCTGGACTAAGTAATTGCTAGGATTTTTTTCTTCTTATTTCTGGCTCTGTATGTGAGACAACCATTGTTGGACTACCCAGAACACAGCCTGTAAACTAATCCAATAAATTATCTTTATTTAGATAATATACATATATTTCAAATATTTAAATACATGTAAATATATTCTGTCTCAGGAGAAGATGGCTGGTGAGATGACTCAACAGGTAAAGATATGTATTTTTTTATGTATGACAACTTGAACTTGATCTTCAGGACCCACTAAATGGTAGGAGAGAACCAAAGATTGATACAAATTGTCCTCTGACCTCTATGGCATTCCCCCAACAAATGAATAAATGTAATAAAAACAACAAACACAGAGAAAAGAAAAGAAAACACTGTTAAAACTTACAGTATTATCATACCCACTACTTAAATTGTAAACCAAATTTCACACAGCTTAAGCTATTTACTAAGACACAATAAGATAATATTTTTAATCGGTTTGAGTTCAAACAGGACCAAAACACTACCAGCTAAAATTTAACATTGTTCACAGACATACTTTTCGCAAAGAAACAAAGCTGTAGTTTTAACTCACAACCTTCACCTTTTGAAGTTTTCAGTTTGCTCATGCAATTATAATGTATTAGCGTCAACAAGGTTATATCGATACATCTTGAATCTTTAAAAAGTTTTAACAGTTTTCTATTTTTTAATGATTAATGACAGTATTCTAGTAGCAAAATATAAATCTCTTGCTTTATTTTATTTTGTTTGTGATAAATTTTGTTTATTTTTTTTGGGTTATTAACACCAATTATAAAGCCAACCATCAATAAGACCAGACTGTCCTTTTGAAAGCTAAATAGATACTATTATGGTAATGACTCATCTCGTAGTTAATAGGCAAAAATAGATTAGATAAAACATTTTAAGAAAAGGAGAAGGAGGAAAAGAGGAAAGAAAGGGATAAAATCAAGATATCATTGGAGCATTACAAATTCTTTTTGAAAAATAATCAAACGATTCTATGTATTCAAAGATCCAATGATCTGGCAGCCTTCGTGTATACAGTAAAAACATGAGCTGGAGGTAGGTACATTCAACATTTTTCAGTTACATTCTACGGTTTTATTCAACATCTGCAATGTGAAATTGAGGTAACCAGAAACTGAGGGCCCTTTCATGTTTGTCAATGCTGTATTTCATGAGTCTTGGTAGCAATGCTAAATATTCACCTAGCTTCTGAGATGCTGAGAATTCTGGTTCCCCAAGCTAGAGGCTCCAGAAACACAGATGCTCAGTCAGGACTTAACACTGGATCCTAGATTTGTCTGTCTGTCTCTCTGCCTAGTGAATGCCACAGCAATTTCTGAAAGACAAACCTCCCCATGCAGAAGGTTTTGTGATTTATTTTTCAGTTGGAAGCTCACATTCCTTGGATCTTTGTGGGAATTCTTTGAGGCCTGGGTAAAGCCTGGGATCCTCAGACAGACATGGCAACAAGCTCAACCTTGGTTGTGCTAATGTGGAAGCTGCCAAAGACCAGTTTGACTAATCTCTTAAATAGTGCCTTCAAGAGGCTTGATTTAAAGAGCACTGGCATGTTTTTGTGACATTTTTCTCTGCTGGCCAATGATTCCTATTGCAGACCTAGGATTACAGTTGTTTAACAGTATTCAGTGGTAAGAATAAAAAATACCAGAAAAGAGGGATTATAGCCACCAATATTCACTCTCTGATATTCACTGACATTCTTTGTCTAGTTTGGCTTTCTACGATTTTGATAAACACAGAATATCTTTTTCCTGCAGGAAGATGTTTCAAATTGAATCAATTGTAAACTCCAATTGACAGCCTTCTCACGTTGATTAATTTTCAGAAACCACAATGTCATGTTGTATCCTCTTTGAAGATAGAATTTTTTTTCTTGCCTGTGAGTAAGAGTTTATGAATGCTTTGTTGGGCCATACTGTGTCTCATTGTAAAGTGTGATTGTGCTCACTTACATTTTGAGTATTGTCGAAGATCCAGTGCTACATCTTTATCAGAATTTGAATACCTTCATCTTTTGTAATTTAAGCTTTCTGGTGAGAGTGTAGAATTATCTCACTATAATTTAATTTGCATAACTTTAATGACCTATGAGGCTATGCTCACTAAATACTTTATTAGTCATTAAGAAAACCGCACTTGGAAAGTGCATGTTTATTCCTTTGCCTATTTTAAAGTGTCAAATAGGAAAACCCTTTTGGGGCTGGACATAAGTTTTATATTGACTACAGATAGAGCATGGAATTCTGCATTATAAACATTACTTTAATAGGTACAATTTTCTAATATTATTTTAAGAAATCTTTTTTAAGTGTATTAGGTTTGATATTCTTTTTTTTAAAAAATATTATTGATTCTAAGGTCTTGATGATAGTATTTTTCAGTTCATCAGTAGCTAATTTCATATAGGAGATACAAATTCCTTTTATTCCATATTTGGTTGTCCCAGTATCTTTTTTAGTTAAAACAAAAATATGCTATTACTCCCCAGTGTCACTTGTGCCATAAGATGTTTGATTGTTGAGGACCAGCCTCGACAAAAATACCTCTCGCCAGGGTAAAGGCGTGGGGATTTAGAAATATAGTAGAGAATATGAAGATGTGAATGAAAATAATAAAAAAGAGAAACATATAAGATAGTATCAGGAGGAGGGAATTCCAGTGAGTACTGAACATTTGCCCACATTTAATTTCCAACTGCTAGTTAGGAGTAAGACAGAAGACTGCATTAACATGATACAAGGAAATGAACTTACCAATTGAGGGCTACATTCATTCCTAGTTAAATATTCTGTTGCTAGAGCAAAACAAGTCACACACCCTAGACCAAAACATTCTGTAGGCAAACCACTCCCTGGGTGGAATCCCAAATTAGCTCCATAAAGGGAACTGGAACTTAGTTGGATCCTAGTTTCTTGTTTGAGATAGGAACAATCTACTTCTCTATTCCTGGACACAAGGGCTGGCTATTAGCCATACCTGTTGACAGTAACCTTGAGCGAGCAGAACTCTGTGGAGCCCAAAAACCTTGAAGGAAATAGAGGAAAGTTCCAACTCTGACCTTAGGTTGACTTGGAAAGGGCTCACATTTTCGGACCTATACATTTTATGTGGACTTTATATTTTGCTTTATCGACATATTTATGTCAGCCCCATGATGTTCTCACTCTAGAGTATCTTATTAAGTCTTTCTCTTGCCAAGTTTCTACTTCTGTTCAATAAGATTGCCTTTCAATTTAAACCTGTACCACAGAGTCATCTCAGTCTTTGTGTTAAAGTACTAAGGGTCATCTTAGATCAATCTGTTAGAATGAGTTTCTTTTAATGTTAACATTAGAATGTTTAATTTCAGTTTTCCTCAATTATTCTATATTTATTATATAAAATACAGTTTTGGTGTTTCTGTGTATTTATTGTTTGCTGAAATTAAAGTCATAATTTTTGCTTTCTAACGACTTTTCTTAATAGATTGCAATAAAAGTTATTTTCATAGTATTCTACAGTCTAGTGTTCTTAGATTTTATCTTGTATATATGAGTTAACAGTTTACTGAACACTTATAATTTATTTACTTGGTAGGCAGTAATTAATATCTAAAATTTAATATAAAAGGAAATAAGGATGATTGATGAGTCATGTTAAAGCCATTGTAATCTGGACTGGGTAAATGCAAGTGACTATCAAACTAGTTGCTATCAAATTCTTCAGGCCAGTAAAACACCAGAAGTTAAAACTAATATATAAATTAAGATCAATTAAACAGAAATATGACTCACCAATCTCTATTAGTATGCCACATGCTTACAAAACCACATGATATACAAGAATAGGTGTGTAATGGATTAAGTAAAATGCTGTGGATCCCCAGCAGCTACAGTGGCAGAAAGGCTGCAGGTCCCCAAGTGGCAGCAGGCAATGGGCCATGTGGCCAGCAGACAGCGAACAGAGGATCCTGAGAGAACTCAGTCCCAGGCAGAGATGGCACAGTTCTCCGAGTGGCTGCAGCAGGCCATGAGGAAAGATGGGCATGCCTCAAGACCACATCACAAGTCTCTGAGCAGCTGGTCCAGGGCAAAGAGCCACACAATGGGTGAGAGAGAGAGACATGGATAGGCACGCCATGCCAAGTGAAGTTGGATATTTATTTAGTGGTTATGGAGGGGGGAAAGGGAGGAGAGAAGAGCAGAAAGAGAGAGAGAGAGAGAGAGAGAGAGACACAAAAGGGGGAAGGGGAGAAGTGGGGAGAGACAGAAGCTGCCTCTTCAAGAGGGAGATGGAAAAGGAAGGGAGTCAGGCTGGAAGCTGAAGATCAGCCTGCCTTTGCAGACAGGGGAGGCAGTGGGCCTGGCTGGTCTCTTAAAGGGACAGGACAGATCATTACACTTATCAAAACTAAAATTAATAATAACTAAAACTGATATGATTATAGTTTAAACATTATACTATTAAACCATAATATCCTTCTTCTTCAAAAGTAGCATCCAATATGTAAGTTACTTAATTTTTTCCATTTTTTAAAAGAAATTTTAATACAATCTTTTCTCACTTTACATAGCTATCTCCTTTCCCACTCCCTTCCCTTCACTCACCCCACCCTTCCCCATGCATGCACTTCTCAGAAAGGGTAAGGCTTCCCATGAGGATTCTACCTAATGAATAAATTATTCTGCAATATTTTAAACAACTATAGTTTTTTCAAATAACTATATTCATACAGCTCTAGGTTTTTTGAAGTGTTAGTAGGCTACCAAGGTTCTTTAATTTTTAAGGTTTTGTCACATATACACATGCATACAAACAAACACATGCACACACAGCTTGAGTTTATAGACTTCAAGTATTCAGGAGCCCACAGTGGTCAGAAGACAGCATTAAATACCCTGAAACTGGAGTTACAGGCAGTTGTGAGTCACCGTGTGGTTCCTGGAAGCAGAATCCTGATCCTCTGCAAGAATAGTGAATGTGTATAACCACCTGGTCACCTCTCCAGGCCCAATCATGTTTCATATACTAAGTCTGTTTTCTTCCTTCTAAACTTACCTTCAGAACTTACCAAAAGATCAAAACTAATTTTGAAAGTATGTGAATCTAATTCATGAACAAAGTCAGGTTGAGGGCTAATTATTGATGAGTATAGTAGAATTGATCTGGAATATCCATGATAGTTGTGTGTAGATAAGATGGAAATAAGAAATGCATTCACCTTTCTGGAACTGAGAAGATTCCTGAGAGAAGCAGGACAGGACTGATCCAAATAAAAACTGAGACAAATAAATCCTGCCTCAGGGGCACCAGCTAGGTGTCGAGGAGTTTTAACCTGTGGACCACAGCCCTTTTGTGTTACCTCTGGAGGGCTGTGGTCCACAGGTTAAAACTTTTTTTTTTTTTAAGTTTACTTGATTCCAATTTTTTCTTTCTTGGTTTGTGTTTTTTTTCTTCCAGTCTCTGTGACCCAGCCATTCCTGAGGCAGGTTTTTATTTTTTTAAATAAAATTTATTTATTCTATGTGTTTTTCACATCTAGTATCTTGATCCCATTCACTTTATGGTTGGGGGGTCAACACAGCATTAGTAATCACAGCACTGGGAAGACTGAGAACCACTGGGGTAAATAAAGACTCTACAAGCAGTAGACAAATTAGCATTTAGCAATTCAGTACTAGGAGTAGGGTTTTAGGGTAAAGTAATTTAAAGGACTTCCGGTAGGATTGAGGCCTTTTGAGATAGGGTCCACCTTCTCAGATTTACAGGAAACACTGAGAGAAAGCCACAGCCTGAGGAACAGAGACATGGACCTCAAATAGGAGACAAGCATATTCTAATGATATCCAGGAATACAAGCATGTTGGAATTTAAGACAGGAAACAGACACGCATGAAGCTTGATCTCCACACTTAATGTCTTTAAGACAACACTCCACAAGGGCTTTCCACAACAGACTCTGTGCATACCCCACAGAGACCTGCTAACACAGAAATCCCAGTGGTGCTCAGCAGCTTTGCCTTCTTTCATCTGGCACATCTCTGAGCTTTGCTGGCAGTCTCAACCAACGGGTTTGGATGGTTTCCTAAAGGCAACCGACAGCCCTAGTTTAACAAGACTGTGAGAAGATCATTTCTCTTGCACTGTTGAATGCTGACAGATAGAAGAGTAAACGACTGGCAAAAGGATAAGAGTCTGATAATGACTTTAAACTTGAAGCCACCTAGTTTTCTATTCAAAATTTAATATGCAACACCACTTAGCAAAAGGTTGTTGACTGTACGATTTATGCTAGGCACAGTTTGGGAGTGAAGAAATTCCAATGATAAATTAAGACAAAAGTTCTTGAATTTATGATATCAAACCTGGATTAAATGTACCCTGAGACCTGATTTATGTACGGCAGAAGTTATTTTTTCAAGCTTTATTTGAGATATAGTTTGCACAGCTGATGCGGTGTCACATGTTTTTAATCTTTTCAGGATACCGAGACAGCAGAATCTTTGTGAGTTTGAGGCTAATCTGGGCTCCTCCATAAGACCCTGTCGGCAAGAAAGCAAACCAAGATGTACTTTATACACAATGTGACTCATCCACACAGTTAGCAATTCAATAGGTTTTTAGTGCTGGGCAGTGGTGGCTCACGCCTTTAATCCCAGCACTTGGGAGGCAGAAGCAGGTGGATCTCTGTGAATTTCAGGCCAGCCTGGTCTACAAGAGCAAGTTCCAGAACAGGCTACAAAGCTACAGAGAACCCTTGTCTTAACACCCCCCCCAAATAAAAATAAGTAAATAAATTAAAGTAGTTTCTAGTATGTTCATGAAATCGTAAGGATCATCATGCACTAATTCTAGGATACTTTCATCTCCCTTCAAAGAGACCTTATCACCATTAGCGGTTACATCCCTTCTTAGTCTGAGGTGGACAGTAGTTTATGTCTGCATACATTTACCAGCTCTGGACATACCAAATAAAGGGAATTATAGGATTCTTCTGGTTCTTTAACTTTGCCATATTGTATTATAATGACTTCAGTTTTTTTTACCAAGTTATCTGCTTCAAAATGTTATGAATGTACAGTGAGATGTGTTACCGTTTATATTCCCTTTAGACTTTCTTTCATACCATAGGGAAGTTTTGTTCTGACTGAACACAAAACTTTGAAAAGTTAGTTTTGTTTTACAACTAGATACATTCTGTCAGCTTAAAGATGAGAAGAAGATTCCGAGAAGACAGGTTGGCTGAAGGTTCCCAGCAGGAGAAAGACTGGAAGCCTTGTGTCATGATTCCTAACTTTGCACTTTATGACGGGCCTTGCTTGGTGTAGATTTTCAATCATAGTTACTGTTAAGTCTCTGTAGTTGAGCTAAATGAAACACAATTATTTGACTCCTTTCACTTTATTTGATTTTCTCTTCTGTGATTTGAGGAAACAAATCAAGAAAATAAGAATTATCCCCAAACATAATGATACATTTTATATTAGTTTTTAAGACTACTACAAAAATTATCCATAAAAATGTGTACCCCACAATGCTCACAAGCACTTTGTCTTCCTCTAGATTTGACAAGTCATATATAGCATAAAATTTTTTAAACACAGCAGTTAGTCTATCTCTTCGCCTCGTATCTCTGTCAATCTGTTCTTCTTTACTTTCTGAATATATTTGTCTCTACAATGTGTATGTACATTTATGAATGCTATACTTATGTTCTGTGTGTAAGGATGGAAATATAATGGTCAAAGGACAGTCTTGTGTGTTTACCTGAACTGTTTGCCTTGTTTGATACAGCGTATTTTGTAGTTTAATGGCTGTGTACACCAGACTCAGTAGCACATGATCTTCCAGGGATTCTCTTGTCTTGCTTCTACATAGCTCTAGGAGCATGGATGAACACTACCTCTTCTGGCCATAGGTGGGTTTGGGTTCCAACCTCAGGTTCTCACGCATACAGGTCAAGTGTTTGTACCCACTAAGTCATCTGCCTACTTCATGTTTATCTGTTCTGAATTGCCTGAAACTTTAAAGAATATACCTTAAGGTCAGGCAGTGGTGCACACCTTTAATCCAAGCACTCGGGAGTCAGAGGCAGGTTGATCTCTGTGAGTTTGAGGCCAGCCTTGTCTACAAATGATAGGTCTAGGACAGGCTCCAAAGCTATAGAGAAACCCTGTCTCAATATATATATATATATATATATATATATATATATATATATATATATATATATAAATATATATTGAAAACAAGCATTGATTCTATGGTAATATTAGAGGCAGAGGGGAATAAGATCTCAGTGCCTTTGGAATCTATGGTTGGCTTGCTTATCCTCTGAATTCAGTGACTATTACACTGTGTCATTAAACCAGTGCCCACCACAACTGGTTGGGAGGATTTTTTGTCTCCACTAAAGTCTGCATTCTAAAGGAAAAGATTTGTTCAAACAGCTATGTAATGTATTACTCAGAAGTTCCTAAAACATGCCTTTACATTTCTTGAACTTTATCTCATCCAGACTCTGAAGTTTTCTAATGGTTCTCACTTTTATGTTGTATTTTATGTTCTCTGTATATTCCGGTTGCAGCATTTTACTTCAGTTTCTTTAAACCCAATTCCCTGCTTTTAGTTCTTCTCCAAGAACAATATTTAGGATCATGAGTGTATTACATGTTAGATTTGGGTTTTCTGCCTCTGGTTACTGTAATGCAATGAAGATATAATTTCTGAGGTTTATGCTTTATAATTATTATTTCTGTTCCAAACTGTCCCAGCTTTAACATATGCTTAGGATATTTTCTAATGTGGCATTCATTAATACTGACTACCTGCTTCACTGATGAAAACAGAAATTGAGATGTTATGTGAAATTCATTTAATCGCTTTGTTCTATTAGGTAAATGTAAACAGTATAAGATCATCTCATCTCTACACAAAATAAAATATGACTAAGTGGTCATTAATTATTCTTCTACAAGCAGAATACTCGTAAATTCTAATTAACATTTAAAGACTTCATTTTATCACAATTAATCGTAACTATGTTAGCTAGTAATAACAGGAGATTTTCATGTGACAGAGACAACAGGAAAGTTGTCATTCTCAGTATGCGCTTCACCATGGAACTGCAGTTCAGCCCTTCACAGGTTCATCATGGACTGCTATTCTCACCTCATATGCAAGATTAAAGTCTTTCAAGATCTTCCACAACATCTCAGTCCTAAGACCCAAAGACATGTAGAAAACCAAAACAGACATGTCTAAGCCAACTGAGACATTTGATACGGAAAGTTTTGACAGTCTCCTATCCATGAAAAGTTTATATTATAGCACAAACCTCTTATTTAATTTTGGGGTTTGTGCATGACGGGCAAATGCTCTACCACTGGCCTACATCCTCAGATGACCTCCCCCCACAACACAAAATAAGCCTTTAAACACATCATCTACATTATTGGTGAGCTGGAAAGGAACTGGGATCTTGTTTGGATTCCAAGGTTATCTTTCTGTAGTCCTGGAAAGTCAGCTTCCTCCTGGCTCCTGGGGTGCAGTGTAAATACTGGAGCAGTGCCTTCAGTTCTCAAGTTAGCAATGTCCTACGGTACCTAAACCCCACTCCTTCCACAGCCTCTCTAAAGCTTTCTACAGGGGCCTCAAAGGCTCACAGATAGAGGTTAATGTTCCAGAAATAAATGGCTATGATTTGCATGGCTAATTTTTATGTTACCTCAGTAATCTAAGTATAGTTTATCTTATTCTAAACATCTTATTTTTTTACATTTTTTTGAGAATTCCATATATGATGTATTTACAGCATTTCTGTCCCAAACCCTGACTCCTTCAACTCTTTAAATGTGTCCTCTGCTCTTTCTCAAATTTGGGAATACTTCTTTTTTAATTATCATAGCATTTTAACATTTTTTCTGGTGTATTTATTGGAAGGATAACCTTTCATAAATGAAAAGTTGTTGATCTGGATAATATTACTTAGTTACTCTTATACATCCATTGACACCACTTAAGAGCCACTGTACACAGGTTTGACTTTTACTCCTTTTGTAGGACTTTGAGTTGAAAATGCTATGCAAAGTCTTTTCAGCATTGATGGTGATAACCTTTGATTACAAGTATTCTAGAAAGGAAGATGATAATTACTCCCTATCTGCCATCGTTGCAGAGGTTTCCAAAACAAAATTCAATTTGAATGGTGTTGAATAAGCTGCGGGCTGCGTTCCTGCTACCCAGCTCCCAGCCGCCTGGCTAGCTTATGCCCCAAAATAATGACACACAAATTGTATTCTTTTAAACACTGCCTGGCCCATTAGCTCTAGCTTCTTACTGGCTAATTCTTACATCTTGATTACCCATTTCTATTAATGTGTTTAGCACCCCAAGATGTGCTTACCAGGAAGATTCTAGCCTCCGTCCATCCTGGGTCGGAGCTTCATCGTGTCTGCCCCAGAGAGAAGAGGAAATGGCGTCTCAGCTCACTTCCTCTTCCTCCCAGCTTTCTGTTCGGTTTACTCCACCCACCTAAAGGCTGGCCTATCAAATGGGCCAAGGCAGTTTCTTTATTAGCCAATGACCTCCCTTCATCAGAATGGTAATAAGTGCTAAAAGAAAACTAGAGCGCCTCATGAGGACAGTGATTAATGCTTTGAGAAAGCATTTTTGTAGGGGCTGGAGAAACTACTGAATGAGCAAAAGTACTTATTATAAAACAAGAGGACCTGAATTGAGAACTCCACAGACAGCTGAGCATGGTTGTGGATACCTATATCCCCAGAACAGGGTAGAAGAGAGGTGGATTCCAGTAGTTACTGGCCAGTCATATAAAAAGTTACATTTGAGGTTTGCTGGATACCCTGTCTCCAAAATTACGGTGGAGAGCAATAGAGGACATTACCTGATCTCTTCTTTTGTTTTTGTATGCTTTATGCTTTGTTGATATATATATCAACATATATACATGATATATATATATACATATATCATATATACATATATATATGATATATATATATCAACAACATGTATATGCATACAACTCATACATACAACACAAGAGCAGGCTCAGCTCCTGAATTATATCTGATCTCCTATCTCACCAAGCATGCCTCCCCAATGTGATGCCATCTAGAAAATGCCTAAGTAAAATTTGAATAATTGAGGTGACATGATTTTCAATTTTCTACACCCCCAAACCAAAGACCTGTTCTTTATAAATTATCCATTCTAGGATATTTGTTCTAGAAATTAAAAATTGATTAATAAACTACTCCAGGGTTTCATAATGAATGTTTAATTTACTTCCTCCATGATTTAAAAGTCCCATAGTTTAACACATAGTTCAGAGGTGGAGAAGACAATCATAAGTTAGCCCCACTGAAACAGTAATTGAAGAAGGACAACTCTTTATTTGTGACAGTAATTACTCTATCATCATGCACTAGAGCAAAGACAGAAAAATAGTCTTAATAATTATTTAAAAATGTGTTAAATGTTCTTCAGTGATTAAAGGGTTGCAATTCAGTATGATCAGCATGCCTGGAAAGCCAAATCAAAATTCCTTTCATTCCAGGCTATTAGCTGATGTGTAGTGAAAGAGAATCCACAAAGGGATGATGTATGTTTAGAAGTTCATGGGCCCCAAATGATCCCACCCTGTAGGCTTATATATGTTTCTGCTTGGTGGCCAGGTGGAAAATTGTTTTAGAAAAATAAGGAGATGTGGCCTTGTTGGAGGAAGTGTGTCACTACTGGAGGTGGGTGTTGAGTTTTGAAAAGTCCACACAGGCCAAATCTCTCTCTCTCTCTCTCTCTCTCTCTCTCTCTCTCTCTCTCTTCACCTTTCTTCTCTCTGTTTACCCCCTCTCTCTATCCTCCCTCTCTGATTCTGGATCAGAATGTAATTTTCAACAACTTCTCCAGTACCTTTTCTGACTGCATGGCACCATGCTTTCCACCAGGGTGATAATGGACTAAACCTCTGAACTGTAAGCCAACCCAATTAGTGTTTTCCTTTATAGGAGCTGCTGTCGTCACAGTGTCTCTTCACAACAACAGAACATTGATGGCTGAGTCTTACACTGGCAGGTGATAATGGTTGGAAGTTAAGAACTTCCTTTGGGTGCTCTGTTTCTATTTAACTTATCATGGCTGGCTCCAATTGGACTACATAAATAGATATGATAAAGCCTGATGGCAAATGGAATAAAGGGGTGGTTATCTCTAAACTTTCAACTTGTGAAAAGGAATTAAAGAGTAGTTTAAGGTCTGGTATGGTAGAACAAGTTCCAGAACAGCGAAGTTTAGGCATTGAAGGAAACCATAAAAAACAGAAGGCTGTTTGATAGAGGAAGGTCATTGGTTAAATAAAAAGAAACTGCTTGGCCCTCATTGGTTAGAAGATAGGTGGGAGGAGTAAACAGAACAGAATGCTGGGAGGAAGAGGAAGTGAGCTCAGACTCCACAGCTCTTCTCTCGGGAGCAGACACCTCAGAGAGAGAGACGCCATGCTCCCGGCTCCTGGGCAGACACACGCAATGAAGCTCCGACCCAGGATGGACATAGGCTAGAATCTTCCCGGTAAGACCGGTGCTCACAGATTATTAGAGATGGGTTGATCGGGATATCAGAATTAGCCAGTAAGGGCTAGGGCTAAAGGACCAAGCAATGTCTAAAAGAATACAGTTTGTGTGTTGTTATTTCAGGGCATAAGCTAGCCAGGCAGCCAGGGTGCTGGGGACGCAGCCCCGCCACCCCTATTTACTACAAATGGCGCCCAACATGGGGCACCAAAATGAAGGCATAAGTCACAAACAATGCCACATCAGTTTGGAATTATGATTAATAGGGTGGTATTTATTTAGAGGGGAAAAAACTTACAGATCACTGTCCCAGGCAACAGCCCTCTCCGCAACCAGGAAGGGAGTCTAGTCGCCGGCGGAGCAGGAAGTGAAGAGAGAGAGGAGAGGGAAGAGGCCGCTTTTTTAAAGGAAGAGAGACCACGCCCCAATGGGCTGGTATCTCAGCAGCTATAGGCTGGAGGAGTGGGAGGACCTCCCGCAACAGCTGTTGATGTATTTGAATGAGGTGGACATGTTCCAGCCCCAGCAAACAGAAGAACTTAGTAGCTTCAGCCAAGTGGTTCTGACTTTAGAGTCAAGGATGTAAGAATGGGATTGTGGAATCCTCCTCTGCAGTTAGGGAAAGCTAATAAAGCCAGGTGTGTATCAGGTGAGTCCCCGCATGGAAGCCTGAACAGGCAATTGTGTGAAGCTGTGAAGGTTACGCCTGTACTTCCTTAGAGACCATAAGGTGTTGGAGATACCAGAGTCTTGGGATATTGGCTAAGGAAAACTGCTAACAGATAAGGAACCAAATCAATAGAAATAGATGTGTTGCAGTCAGGAAAGCTGCAATGTCAGAGAACTGAAGAGCACTATGACATCAGATATGGAAATACAGAGTTTGGAATTTGTCCAGCTGGGTTTTGGTCTTGTTTTGGCCCAGCGTTTTATCACTGTGTTTCTATTCTCCCTGTTGGTAATGCATATATTGGGGCCATTGCATGCTGATCTGCTTGTGGATTTTGATTTTACATGGGGTTACACTTAAGAGACTGTCATGAGTCTCTGAAGAGACTTTGAACTTTGGAGTTGGAAACACTGTTGAAACTGTGATAGACAAAGGAACCTTTTGAAATTGGACCAAATGCATTTTGCATAATGATATGAAGATGAGTCTATGGGGGCCAGGGAGTGGAATGTGGTGGTTTGAATGAAAATAGCTCACAGGGAGTGGCACTATTTGAAAGGATTAGAATATGTGGCCTTGTATGAGTAGGTGTGGCCTTGCTGGAAGAAGTATGTAAATATGTCACTGGGCATGGGCTTTGGGTTTCTAAATGCTCAAGCCAGATAATATCTCTCTTTCTTTCTGTCTCTGTCTCTCTCTGTGGATGTCTTTGTCTGTGTGTGTGTGTGTGTGTGCTCTCTGTGTCTCTCACAGTATACATGTGAGTCTCTGCATATGTATCTCTCTCTCTCCCAGCCTCCCTCTCTTCCTGCTGCCTGCTGATCAGGATGTAGAACTCTTTACTTCCTCTTCAGCACCATATCTGCCTGCATGCCACCATGGTTCCTGCCATGACAATAATGGACTAAATATATGAACTGGTAGGCCAGTCTTAATTAAATGACTTCTTTCATATGAGTGACTGTGATCATAGTGTCTCTTCGAGGCAATAGAACATTGACTGAGGCATCTGAGTTTAGTAGAAGTCAGATCACTGAATCTTTAACAAACTTATTAATGAGTTTAGACAAGCTGAGACAGAGCTTGATATTTTCTTAGCATTTCTTCCCATGAACAAAGGACTCTGCTTAAAGGGCTTTTATACATGAGAGCTATGATTTTATAATGTAAGCAAACTTCCATTTTTCTGGACTTGATTAGGTTCATTTGTTGCACTTTTTTTTACTATATTACATGGTCTTTATGTTGACTATATCCTGCGGACAAAAACATAATAAAGTTTCATGTTATCAATAACTTCCTTTGCAGTTTAAGGAGTAACATGAAAATAGAAACCCAGAAGAAGGCCTATTTTGAAGCAAGACCATCTAATTACCAATGAATACAATGAGAGAGAAGGTTTCTCCACTATATATCAAGCATCAGAAACATCAGTGCTGTCTGGAAATTCCACTTCATTATGCAATATATTTCTGGGAGAGCTGAGGAATAGATTGTAAATACAGAGGCCAGATACAAGAGCTCTGTAAATGGAATTTTCATTACTGTGAAATCACTGTTTGGACATATGAATATGTAAAACATCACAGAAAAGATCTTTTTACCACTGAAAGTCATTTTTAAATCCTCATGTGCCATCCTTCACTTATAAGGTTAAAACTACAGTACAGACATTTAAAAAAAATGCTAAGCTGTAAAATTGTCTTCAAGATGCTAACTAATTTATATTTATTGTGTTTTCTTTGCTCTTTTAAATTTAAAAATATTTATATATTCAGATAATTTATTCTTTAAAATATTTTATTATTTTTGCATGTGTATGTCTATGCAAGCGCACGCATGTGTGTGTGTGTGTGTGTGTGTGTGTGTGTGTGTGTGTGTGTAGTACACTTGGGTGTCAAAAGAGGATGCTGGATACCCTAAGGCTGGAGTTAGAGTAGAGTAGGGGCTGCCTGATATGTGTGCAAGAATGAAATTGGGTATTAAGAAAGAATAAATAACAAGTGCTTTTAAGTCATCTCTCCAGCCCCCAAATTATACTTAATATGCATTAAGAGAACAATGTAGTAGGATAGAGGTTAAATACAAAGAGATTATTAAAATGGGCCCCAAACCATATTTTTCTCCAAGAGTTTCCCTGTGTTTCTGTGAGTGTGTATGTCTGTGTGTATGTGTGTATAGTGCGCATGTTTGTATAGTGTGCATGTGTGTACAGTGTGTATGTGTGTATAGCGTGCATGTGTGTATAGTGTGCATGTGTGCACAGTGTGCATGTGTGCACAGTGTGCATGTGTGTATAGTGTGCATGTGTGTACAGTGTGCATGTGTGCACAGTGTGCATGTGTGTACAGTGTGCATGTGTGTACAGTGTGCATGTGTGTATAGTGTGCATGTGTGTACAGTGTACATGTGTGTACAATGCACATGTGTATATAGTGTACATGTGTGTACGGTGTGCATGTGTGTGCAGTGTGCATGTGTGCACAGTGTGCATGTGTGTATAGTGTGCGTGTGTGCACAGTGTGCATGTGTGTACAGTGTGCATGTGTGTACAGTGTGCATGTGTGCACAGTGTGCATGTGTGTACAGTGTGCATGTGTGTATAGTGTGCATGTGTGTACAGTGTACATGTGTGTACAATGTACATGTGTATATAGTGTACATGTGTGTACGGTGTGCATGTGTGTATGGTGTGCATGTGTGTACAGTGTGCATGTGTGTATAGTGTGCATGTGTGTACAGTGTGCATGTGTGATAGTGTGCATGTGTGTATAGTGCGCAAGTACACATGTGTTTGCCTGTTACCCATGTGTCGGGAGGCCTGTAATTGATGTTAGGATTCTTCCCCGGTTACTTCCTACCTTTCTTATTGAGATAATGCCTCTTGCTGGACCCAGATCTACCAATTTCAACTAGTTTGGCTAGTTATTTTGGCCTTGACGTCCCTTGTCTCTGTCTCTAAATTCTGGCATTGCACGCTGACGACCCTATCCACCTGGCTTTTATGTGGACTCTGGGTATATGAACTTACCCACTGAGTCATTTTTCTAGCTGAAAATGGGCACATCAATGCATATATTTCACTTAAACAGTTCAAATGGATTTATCTCCATTTAATCTTTCCATATTAAAAGCAAATCTGGTCATTTCCCTGTCGTGTGTGTGTGTGTGTGTGTGTGTGTGTGTGTGAGAGAGAGAGAGAGAGAGAGAGAGAGAGAGAGAGAGAGAGAGAGAGAGAAAGAGAGAGAGAGACTGTGTGACTAAACTTGACCAGATGAAACAGATTCTGCATGTTGCCCTCCTGCAATCCTGCCTATTTAAAATTCCCATTGCTTGTGAAAGTGCACAGAGATCATTAAGCAAACTTTAATGCCTCATCATATCTAGGGATCTGAAGCAAACCTTGGTTTCCAACCTCCCTGTCTTTTTATTTTTGTACCCATAAATCTACAGATATATTCTGATAGCATTCAAAAGAACACATTTTTATTTCCAGCAAAAATATAAAGAAGGTTCCCTTGGTTGAGAGAATAGTACAGTTTACAGGCTTTGATAAGATAACACATAAACCAGACAACTAAATTTACATTCACAGATCTCCAGGGAATAGATAAGTGTATGGAATCTGGAGAGAGAAAATTCCATTGGGCTAAATGTAAAAAGCAGAGGCAGGGAGGTATGTCTGTTCAGTAAGCTTTTGCATCTGCTTCCTGAGAGCCACTCCCTACTAGGTATTCCACTGGAGATGTCTCAGATTGTGTGCTTGGAGAAATTTCACCTGCAGTGTGGAAAATGTAGGAGTGTAACAGCAATCAGCATCCACAAGAATAGCAGAAAGATGGCAACGATAACATTACAATTAAATACTTCTGCCATTTTGTGTTTTATATTAAGTCACATGCTTGATCTTCTAGATCTTCATGTCAAGCATTGGATAGAGACAGTTAAAAATGAGACAATGAGGTGAAAAAAAAAGTTTAGTAGCTCACTAAAAGCAAAGGGAAGAGTGGAAAAGACTCCAAGCCAGAATTGAAGTGTCTTATGTTGCCTGCCTTTTAAAAATCCTCAAGTGGAGTGGAAGACAAACCCCTTACTAAAAAGAAAAAATGGAACTTTCATTCCTCGAAATAATATATAAAAATGCAGTCACGTAGTTAGAGCTTTGTAACAATGTGATTCATACAAAACTTTTAAGGGTCAAAAGGCTTGAGTTACAACATACTTATAGTTGTATTCAGCACTAAGCCGACTAATTAACTATTTTATGCATGGGTTTTCTCATCTACAAAAGGGATTCAAGTACTGTTTCCTCTTGTAGCTATTTCTGAGCATTCACTTGGGTGATGAAGTAAAATGCTTATGTGTATCAATTGTAGAGATGTTAAATTATCCTGTACAAGTAAAGTTACTCTATCAGCAGTCAGTATGTATTAACTATTGTGATTATTATTCTGTGCTTTCTGACTGACTGACACAGAATACAAGTGGATAACTTCTTTTAAGATTGTTAGTGTATTTCTCACACAAATCTCAGTTCGCCAACAGCTAATCTATATTCTTCATTTGTCCCTTTAGACCTTTTCATCTCAGTGGTTTCTTTATGCTTTTAAAGTCAGTATTTCTCATCTTTTCGTTATACTCTTACTTTCTTCTATTTTCTCCATATAAAACACTTAAAAGTGAACCATAGCTTATATTACATTTTTCCAGTTTTAACTGCTGTTCCACCTTATAGATCCTGTTGTCCCTTCAACATGTCACAGTGCTATGTTCTAGCTTTTCATTTTTAGACGTATCAGGACAATTTCTAGCAAAAATATATACACACAGAAGAGAGGTCTTTGTGTTGGCGTGATGGGCCGTTCTTTTCCATCATCATACTGTAACTGCACATCCTTTATGTGAAGTAAATAAGAGACAGAGAAAGAGGGAGTAGGATTCTTTTTTTTTTTTACCCTTTTTTCTTGTGTACTATTCTGGGATGTGGCTTTTTTGCACAAGATCTTTATTATATTGTATGTCATGAATCATATATCATATATACTTCATTTTCACTCATTTTAGAAAACGCTTCCTTTGATCTCTTTCCATCTCCACATATATCTTTGTCATTGTCCTTTTGGAGGAATTACAAATGAACATGAATGTTTGCTGAACTGTAATCCAGCACTGTGGTGGAATGTATTTTCCTGACCACTACATTGTTATAAACAAAACTCACACCGTAATTTTCCCTCAAATGACATCATAGGATTTTCTGTCCAAAGTATGAATATCTTTGGGTGAGGGAGTTAACCAGAAGTGAAAATAGATGGAAGAAAATGATATACTATACTTGGTAAGGCCTATACTCAGCATATTTTGAGCCAACATCTGTTCCTTAGATGTAATCATATGTCTCTATGGATTTTTAATAGCTGGGTGTTCAAACACAAAATATTTTAAAACAATTGACTTATAATCAAACCCTTTGAAAGTCTATAAAATATGCAATATTTATTTCAGATGTGGTCGAATATCATGATTTTATTTCAAAAAATAATGGAGGAGGTGGAGAAACGGGTTAGTTGGTAAAATATTTGCTGTACAAGCATGGGGAACTGAGCTCCATCAGTGGGTTTTCACATCAAAAGGAGAGGGATGAGCAGAGCTGAGAAGACACTCCATCAGGAAAGCAGTTGATGTGTCCATATGAAGACCCAAATTCCAGCTCAGAAGCCATGTTGTATCCCTGGTAATCTGTAACCCCAGCATTTATTTATAACATGATTGACAGAATACAGACAATTCTCCCGCACCATGTGAGAAAACATTTTTACTGGAACTAAATTTCATGTTAATATTTAAAAGTTAAACTGATATCCAAATGTAAATATCGTATCTATAATATCAACATTCATGCTATCACTGGCCATTCTGTGCATGATGATGACTATGAAAGGTAGAGTGATAAAATAATTCTGATTTAGTTTATTCTCTTGTAGTTTATCATATTCACCTAAATATCAAGTAGCTACTTTGAAAAAACAATGGTTATTATATTTAATATTTATATTTAAATCAGTATACACATAGGACCATCAACCCAAAGACAGGAGCTCTATGTGTTAGGAATCAAAGAAGAGAAGGTTATATGAAGACAACATTGGAATGGAGTGATCCATCTGAAAGTCAAGGATGGTTAGCCACTCCAGAATCTCAGAAAAGACAGTAAGGTATGCTCTCTACTGTCTTTGGAGGAAGCATAACCCTTTAGAACCTTGTTTTTAGATTCATGAACTCTAGAACAGACGGAAGCAAACCTTTGTTATTTGAAACCACTCCATTTTCTACACCCTGGCATAGTTATCTAGTTTTCCACGTAGTGGAAATAAAACATATTTGAACACAAAAACTTTTAAATACCTGAACATAACAGTTGTATTTGTAATAGTCATAAAATGGAATATATAAATTTTCATGAGTAAGTGTATGAATGGAAATCTTGAATTTTGAACATACTGGATAGCCACTAAGGAATATTAAATGAGTGAATCATGAAGATATGAAACAGCAACAAATAAACAGAAATTTAAAAGTGAATAATGTTTTACATAAAACATTCATATGAAACACTGTACAACTCAAAATAATCTTTTGAAACATAACAAACCAGTTTTTGCCTGGGAGAGGATGAGGAGGGATAAGAGGAAGAGGAAAAGGATGTGAAGAAACTGGGTGACAAGAAAAGGTCATTATCTTGATTTGTGGTGATGATTTATGGTTGTACACATGTGTCAGAGCTCATTAAATCATACACATTACAATGTACTGTTGATTGTATGTCAACCATAGTTCAATAAAGCTGAAAAAAATTAATTTTCTGGGATGAGTGCCATGAGAAAGGAGTCCTGAAATAGTTTGTGGATGCAGCGAGATGGAACTTATCCAGGCTCATGCTGAGAGGCATAAAATTGAGACTTATCAAGACATCATGCATTACCACTGAAGGAGGATAAACTTGTCTACAAGAGTGGAATTTATGATTTTGGAGAATATCTTAGCATGAGGAAGTAAAATGTCTGAATTCAAAGAGGCAGATGACTTGGAGTAACTTTTTCAAGCTGAATTGTGTCTTGAAGTTTAAAGGAAACAGGTAGAGAGAGGTGGAAAAGCCAGAGTGTGCGAAGCAAGAAGAATGGACAAAACTCACATTTCACTTCAAGGAGTTAACTTTTTCTGAAGAATTGCAGGAATTTTTGCAGTGCTCTAAGACAGTTGTAAATGAGGAACTGAAAGATATGTGGCTTATTAGTAGTCATATACTAAAGAAATTTTTTGAGAAAATATTAAAAATTCTAGTATTAATTATAAATCAGTTTTGTTTGCACTCAAAATAGTTTTTTTTAATTTCTGCATTTATTTTCTCTGTATTCTGCCACACACTGGAGCCATATTTTACAAATAAAATTGTTAGCTGGTATCCTACCACAATGATTTTTAATTTAAGAAGTTTTCTGCAGTTGTTTTAAAAGTAGCAGTTTTAAAAGACACTCTTTTATCTTCTTTACATTTATAAATGTTGCACCACCATGAATTTCATACCTTTGCGGCTCTACCATAAGAAAATACAAGAGTAGCGAGAAGAATAATGATTCCTATAAGTCCATTATGATCACACTACTCCTTATCTAATCTTTTGCTTGTCTTGCTATATTATGCTTAATGCTAAAGTATTATATAAGTTTCTCCTCAGAGTTGCCACAATTCAATCTTATATAATCCCAGTTGTGGTATTTTGAATGACAATGGCCCAATAGGCTAATAATATATTTGAACGTTTGCTTCCTACTTGGTGGAACTGCTTAGGAAGTATTAGGAGGTGTGATCTTGTAAGGAGAAGTATGTCACTGGGGTTGGGCTTTATGGTTTCAAAAGCTCATGCTATGCCTATTCTCACTCTCTGTCCTGTGTTGTGTTTCAGATGTAAGCTCTCAGTTTTGATTTTCCAGCCCTATTCCTGCCTACTTCTCTGCCATGGTGATCATGGACTAACTCTCTGAAACTGTAAGCAAATCCCAACTAAGTTCCTAAATTGCAGAGTAATTTTCTATTTTGAACAATGTAAGAACAATGCCACGTGTACCCCTTTAAAAATACTGCATTTTAAAATAATACATTTTCATGAATTTGGTGAGATTATTGCTGACAGGACTCTTTCTCATTCTTAACCTTTTCCAGACCCTTCTTTCCAAAATTCAAGAGGAAAATTCTCTTTGTTTATATTCTTGTAAGATGCTGAGCTTTGAGTCCTGTACTTAAACTTGAGCTCCCTGCAAAATGTCAGAGAGATAATTTAATGCATAAGCCTTTCTCGGGCAGTACATCAGGATAAATAATTATTTAAAAAAGTCTGGAAGGTATGCCAGAATCCCACAGTTCCAAATGCACAATAAATCACAAAATAAGTTTTTCTTTTCCCTGTCATTAGTCAATGAAGTTATAGTATGCTCGGAAGCAAATTGCTATTTAGGTTTTAGCTATATATACAAATAATAAATGAGGAAATGCATGCAGGAAAATAATGTCCTTTTGGAAGTAAACAAGAGACAGACATGCTAATTCAGCCTCATAATCCAACACTTTGGAGATTAAAGAAAGAAGATTCTGAATTCCTGGCCTGCATCAATATATAGCAATATTTTTGTATCAAAAAGAATCCCACAAAAAAAGGAAGGAAACAAAAACAAGCAAAAGAAATAAAATAGATAGGTGAAACAAGGCCACTCAAATATGGATGACCATTAAATATCCTTTCAAATCAAACTTCCAGAATGCTGAGTAATGCTAGTAGAGCATCTTTGCAGAACGGAGATAAAGTAGTGGCTATAGTACTAACTATTTTGCTTTATAAAGCGGTTTTGTTTCAAAGCCATCCATGAAATCTCAAAAATAAGGGCAATAGTTTACAACTGAAGCATGACTTGATCTTAGTTTTGTTGACCACACTCAAAACAAGTCTTAACTAAACATCAGCAATTGCAATGGACACTAAGACACCCCAGGTGAGTAAATCATGTGATTTGTTAGGATTTATTTTGAAATATTTCAGTTTGGCTTAAGATTTACAGCTTCACAAGACTTTTGATTAAATAGCTGCAGAATAATAACTATCTACAGCGATTGTAGTGTATCTAAACCTACTAAAAGAAAAATGGATAAACTAATAGGTTAAGATTTACTACATTTTACATTTTATACACACACACACACACACACACACACACACGCACACACAAAAGTCATTGGACTTTGACCTCAGGCAGTGTTCTGCTGTGATGGTGAATGAGCTTCTCCCTCATTCCAACTATTCAAATCTGCTTGCATTCTGATTCTAAGGGGAATTTGAAAATTCTTCCTCATTTCATCTTAGATCTACATTTAAAATTCTCAAGAGCATTCGAATGATCAGTCGATTTTTTTTTGCTTGAGCAATCTTGGAAATATATATTCTTGTGTATTATTATAGACATTAGATTACAGTATATCAAGTCTGCCTTCTCTAAAAGCTAAGCTCAGGGTCATGAGAATACAAGTCAAACATGACCAATTAAGTCATATGGAATTATTTCAGCAGGTAATTTCAAAAGCAAAAGAAAGAGGGCAGAGATATGTCATCGAGATACAGAAATGCCTAATTGACTTTACACAATGGAAATGAGAATTCCTAATATAAATGCTTGCCTAAAGTTACTGATCTACGAATGCAAACATGCACACACAAGGACATGGGCATTGAAACAACTCTGAGTTAGCTTTAAATTAATTTACCACTTTAACTCTTTGGATTTCAAGATCAGAAACTTATAGAGTGAATAATAGGTATTGGAGAAAAATAAAAATCCACATATTGTCCAATGGAATCAGGGAATTTTAATGACAATAATGTAGTTAATAGCAGTTACATTGCTCAGTGGAAAGCTAGATGTACCTTCAAGAGAAAGGATTCAAGTTTGAGCTTAAAGAAGAATTAACCTTTGCTTTTTTTAAAAAAAAAATCTTTTTTAAAAAAATTATTTTTAAAAACTACCTTTTCTCATTTTACAGGCCAAATAAATTTCAATTTCCCTTCCCTCCTTCTGATCATTCCACCTTCCCCCAATTCCATTCCATCCCCCATCCACTCCTCAGAGTGGAGGTTTGTCATGGGGATTCAACAAAGTCTAGCACATTGCTTTGAGGCAGGAACAAGGCTACTGGCAGTGAGGTCAGGATTTATCCCTACTGCTTTTCCTGGGATTTTGGAACCTGTTCTCTCTGGAAGGATAACTTGTTCAGCCAAGATATAGAGAGGAAGGCCTTTACCAACCACATATCAGACAGAGGGCTAATCTCTAAAGTACATAAAGAATTTAAGAAATTAGACATCAAATTTCTAAGCAATCCAATTAAAAAATGGGGTACAGAACTAAACACAGAACTCTCAACAGATGAATCTAAAATGACTAAAAGATGCTGATAAACTTTGTAAAGCAAAGTACACAAAAGAGTTAATTTTAAACACCGATTTTCACAAAGAACATCATGTATGACAGAAACAGAAAGATGTGTCCATGAAATTTTTACATCTTTAGAGAATGATTATCTATAAAATATGTGTTAATTGAATGATATTTCTATAGGAAATGTACAGAATCAGCTTTAATTTTTAAAAACTCTTTTAATATTATGGGTATGAATGCTTTTCCTGCATGACTTACATGTGTGCCCTTGTATTCTCAGAGGTCACAGAAGAGCAATGGAACTGGAGTCATAGATGGCTGTGAGCCACAGTGCTGGTGCTGGAAGCTGAACCTGGATCTACTGTGGGAGCAACAATCACTCCACTGCTGGGCCATCTCTCCAGCCTCCAAACTAGCTTAGAAGAAACCTTTTTGTGAGTGTTAGTGGATGGTTAAGAGCACTGATTGCTCTTACAGAGCATTAAAGTTCTGTTACAAGGACCATATGGTGGCTCGCTACCATCTAAAACTCTGCTTTCAGTGAAACCAATAACTGCTTCTGACCACTACAGTCATCAGACGTGAATGTGGTGCACATATGCACATGTAAGCCAAATATTCACACACAAAATAAAATTAACAAATCTAAACTATTCTTTTTAAAAATTGTGCTTCAAATAATCACAACAAATATTTTCATGTTGATGAGGAACTAGAGGTTTTTTTTTTTTTTTTTTTTTTTTTTTTTTTTTTTTTTTTTTTTTTTGGTTTTTCGAGACAGGGTTTCTCTGTGGCTTTGGAGCCTGTCCTGGAACTAGCTCTGTAGACCAGGCTGGTCTCAAACTCACAGAGATCTGCCTGCCTCTGCCTCCCGAGTGCTGGGATTAAAGGCGTGCGCCACCACAGCCCGGCAGGAACTAGAGTTTTAAGAGTGTCTTTATTTGATCTTTTTTAAGACACTGAGCTTAAGCAAGAGAAACCAAGTACAGCTTCCAGTTTGTATCTAAATTCATTACTCATGCTATTAGGAAAGGACTGGATAAATATTTGGCCAATGGATGACATGAAAGAAGCTCTGAAAAAGAAGAGAAAACAATAGTCATGTGAATATTAAAGCCAGAAATGAAATTTAATATTGGAAAATGTACATTTTCTATATCATCATTCCTTCCTATTTTGAATACTGACAACAGACCACTAAAATTTATAAGCGAATTGTACTGTGCAGTGTAAGAGTATAAGCAAATTATATTGGTATTAAAAACCATAGATAACATGTAATAATGGATAAATTCATCAAAATAATGTATTTCAATCAAAATTGCCTATAAATATTAAAATGTGAAATAAAATGAAAGATATCAAAAGCAAATGCATATTTCACTATTCCAAAATACTATTGAACATTCTTCAATCCTCCCATTCTGACTATAGGTTTACAGTGCAAAAAATAATTTCATGATCCCAGGTATAAAGTCTGATTGGGTCCACAAACACAATTATTAGTTAAAAAAATACATTAAAAGCTATCATTGCAGAGATGTAAGATTATTTTAAATATCAGCTGAAAGACCAGACAAGACTTAATAAGAATAGTTAGGAAACTTTCAGTTCTTGAATCAACAACAGCTGTGGTTAAGTACGGCATAGTAGCAATAAAATGAAGCATGCGAATAGGAAATGTGTTCAATTTTGGATTAGAGGATGGGGGAATAGAGTAAAAATCATATTTTTAAACTGAGTACATGCTAGTGTTGTTAGCAGAAATGGAGAACAGAGATAAAAGAGTCATTTGGTGGGTGAAGTAGGGGAAAGGTGAACAGTTCAGTATGAACATGTGACACGAGGTATATCTAAAGATTTCAAGTGGAAATGTCTGAAGGGCATTTGGATGCATGAGTCTGGGTGATAAATTGTTGTGACAGAAAAACCACTTCAGGGGTGGTGAAGGATGCCCTGTAATCTGGTGCAATCGTCCGTGAAAATACGCAGAAGATGGAGACAGCATGCAAAGAAAAACCTTTTCAAGGAACAAAGTCAGGGCAATCAAGTAGGTAAAATTAATAAGGGAATATTGTTGGTATAAAATAAATTAGACATGGCTAAGCCATCTTATAGTCTTAGATCATGCAGTGGTTAAAATAAGAATGATATACCAAGTTTACATGTTTGAGTGTTTAGTTCCCAGTTGTTGGAATGTTTAGGAAGGATTAAGAGGTATGATCTCGTTGGAGGTGGTTCAACACTGGGGGTGGACGTTTAGGTATCAAAAGCCCACTGTCAACTCCATTCTTCCTTTCTTTCTTCCTCTCCCTCTCCCCCCGCCCCCTTTCTCTCTCCATCTTGTGAATAAGATGTAATTTCTCAGCTACCATTCCAGGACTTCAGCAAAGGTTTCTACCATGGTGACCATGGATTAACCCTCTGAAGTTCGGCCTCCAATTTAATGCTCTCTAAGTTGCTTTGGTCATGGTGTTTATTCAAAGTAATAGAACAGTAGTTAAGACAGAGATGAACAAAAATAAGCACAATCTTCACTCTGTTTATTTTGGAGAAATAAAGAAATTGTTTTCACTAACCAAAACATTTTTAGCCACCTTAGCAAAACAGAAGTCAATTATCCTGAGTTAAGGGGTGAATAGAGTACAATTACACTTTCAAGAACTAGTTGTTAAAGAAAAAAAAAACTCTCAAAGCATGAATGGGTGTATGAATGTAGACATTCATATGAACTGTAACTGGAGCTATTTCAGTTGCTTGAGTGCATGGAAAATAATCTCAAAAAGAGAGCAGATTTAAAATACAAAAATGAGAAAATCAGTTAACAAATTATATTTACCTATGCAATTAAAAATAAAAATCTTTCTAAGATATTAAAGTCAATCTTTGGAAAGGTAATTTTTACTATAAAATTTATAACAGTAGGTTAAATTTAGACTGATTTTTTTCTTTTCTTAATTTAATTTTTAATTTTATTTTGATTTCAAACCACAGTTCTCTCCTCGCAACTCCCCTCAAGTCCATCCACTCCTCCCAATGGATAGGGGCTTCCAGAATAATTTTTTTAGTACATAGAGATTTTAATGCTTTCTGTAAGATGTGCTTATACTGAATTTGCTAATACCTAGTTCATTTTTCAGCCTATAGCCCAACAACCAATTAAAAAACAAGTAGATGTTTATATGAGTGTGAAAAATATAAAACTTACTTTTACTATAAGTTGAATAATAAAAGGATGATACCACACCAGTTATGTATAAAACTGCCACTTTATACATAAAAATAAAATTTATTTCACTATAATTTTGGAAATTTTTATTTTTGTTAATAATTAGTATGTAAGCATGAACCATTGTATTTGTTGCCAATATATGTATAGTTGTCTGTAAGAAGATGAAAGCTATAAACATGCTATCACTGTACTAGTAGACCAAAAAAAATAGAATATGCCAAACAACCATCCTTTTAATCCCCACAGAAATTTCACTTCGCAACCAGTTTTAGAGAATGAAGAAAATAAGCAAACCCCTACTTAAACAGCCTCCCCAGACACATTATTGAACACTAAAATGAATAATCCATTTGGGGCTTGGAGTCACAATTTCCAGAAGTAATCTCTTTTAAAAGCAATAAGTATACAGAATCTACAATAGTACCTGAGAGTCAAATTCCTTCACTGAATTGTTTTAAGTTGTCAATTTTTTTGTTTTCCTGTTGCTTCTCTAATAAAATGGAGTACAGACCTAAACAGAGAACTCTCAACAGAGGATTCTAAAATGGCTTAAAGACACTTAAGGAAATGCTCAACATCCTTAGTCATCAGAGAAATGCAAATCAAAACAATTCTGAGATTCCATCTTACACCTGTAAGAATGGCCAAGATCAAAAACACTGATAATAACTTACGCTGGAGAGGTTGTGGAGAAAAGGGAACACTTCTGCATTGCTGGTAGGAATGTAAGCTGCTACAGCCCCTTTGGATGTCAGTGTGGAGATTTCTCAAAAAATTAGGAAACAACCTTCCTTAAGACCCAGTAATACCACTTTTGGGTATATATCCAGAGGATGCTCAATCGTGCCACAAGGACATGTGCTCAACTATGTTCATAGCACCATTTTTTTGCCATACCCAGAACTTGAAAACAACCTAAATATCCTTCAACTGAAGAATTGATAATGAAAATGTATTACATTTACTCAATGGAGTACTACACACCAGAAAAAAATAATGACATCTTGAATTTTGCAGGCAAATGGATAGGGCCAGAAAACATCATTTTTAGTGAGATAACCCAGACCCAGAATGACAATTATCACATGTACTCACTCATAAGTAGTTTTTAAACATAAAGCAAAGAAAATCAGCCCACCAATCACAATCCCAGAGAACCTATACAACAATGAGGACCCTAAGAGAGACATACATTGATCTAATCTACATGGGTAGTAGAAAAAGACAAGATCTCCTGAGTATATTGGGAGCATGGGGACCTTGGGAAAGGGCTGAAGGGGAGGAAAGAGGCAGGGAGGGGAGGAGAGAAAAATGTAGAGCTCAATAAAAATTAATTAAGAAAGATTAAAAAATAAAGGAGAGTCATGGTGGGTAAGTATTCCATTGTTCAGGGCATACCTGGAATCTAGAAAGTATTTCTTTGTATCTTACTCTGGTTTGCCAACTTAAAAAGATATAAGGAAAATTGGGTTGTTATCTTATATAACAATATATGATACCCTTTAAACATAATTATTATGGAGTTGAAAGTCAATTCTATAGGAGATATCATCCTGATTCTTTTATTTCATCATGACAAAAGAGAAAAAAATTATCAAAAATAGAAGAATCGTTAAAAAAACTAGCTCACTAAATCTATTGATGATTAATTTACAGGATAAAAATGATCACTAGGGGAGAAAAAAAAAAACTAACCAACCAACCAACAAAAATTGCCTTTCATTCCAGACTGGATGAGACAAACTAGTTCTGTTCTGATCAACGCTGGAATCATTTGTAAATTGATCCTCCTCATAAGTGCAAAGAATTTCCCAGGGCTTTGATAGTAAAGTGTAGAAAAATCTTTGGAAGGAAGCAGACTCCTATGAATGGTTAAAAGATTACTCTCAGACTTCTTTTTTAATGTTGTGAGTTCTATATGATACAATTTGGTTTTGAATACTATCTTGACTATTTTCTTGTCATAATAACCTAATATCAAATTAGGGGAGCATAAGTGTTCATTCCATTTTGTATGTGGGTGTGTGTATAGGTGTGTATTTGTGTGTGTGTGTGTGTTAGGTACCTGCATTTTTCACTCATTCATCAAGTAACTAGGGAAACCTGGTTCAGCCTTTGAGTAGTTTGACTACAAGGGGGATAGTCCACCTGGCTTATCCACATTTATATTTTAATAGAGATGCTACCACAAGCATGAAATTAAAATAGATGGATGCTTTGGAAATAAAAATCTTAAATTAGTGTGTTTATTTTTATCCATCTATATTTATATTTTTAATGAAAAAGAACTGACCTGTAAAAAATTCACGGAGATTAAATTCCAAGGAGAACTTGAAGCATCAAGCATAACTCTTTATCTCCTGATGAGTTTATAGGATTTTTAAGTGGCACCCTCAGATTCTCACTATGTTAGGAATGTGTAGACTCAAGTTTCTGTTCATCCCGGTCCCAATGCCATTCAGTCCCAGAGGAAATGCAACAGAGGCACTTTAAGACGTTGGATCATCTGGCCATATGTTTCTATCGGTGATTTTTCAGGGTCTTCCTTGATCAAACCTGATTTTTCTTAACTCATAATTAATCCACAGACTCTCATTTCCTATGTAAATGAAAGCAGAACCTTTTTTCCAAAGTAACATATTTTTTGAGTTAAATTTTGAAGTTAATATATCTTTTAAATATATAGGATGGTTTAATCCAGCAGCATTCATAATAAAATGTCTTTAAGTAGCTGTTGCTCTTTTCTTAGCAGTCAAACAATTCAAAGACAACACAATAATATATAGTATCTACACTCTGTGTATTTTTCATCTTTACATGACTTTTTTTATTATTCTATTTCTTTTTTGAGGACTTTCTCCATTCCTTTTTTTTCCTCTCCCAAGCCTAAGAATATTTTAAAACAGATTGTAAACTGTTTAAAATTTTTTTTAACATCTGAATATGTCTTTGCGGTATTTCTCTATCTTTTTCTAGCTACACGAGTGTTTAATCTGCTAAACAGCATGGTTAGGAGTAAAGCTTTGGTGTCTGGCTCCACCTCATTCCTTGACTTCCTGAGAGTCTTGTTTCACGGTGGAAGGACTGGAAGAAGCCAGGTTATTACCACAACTCTGTAGAGTTTATAGGCCCATGCAACCACCAAGAAAAATGCTGCAGACTGCTCACAAACACCATTTAAAATTTTGGTAGCAGGGCCTCTTAAAAGAGCTGTAAGGATTTTGTTGCTAACGCTGAGTCAGGAAGCCTCTAGCAAACAGAGACCATTCAGGAAAATACTGCTATCAAGAAGCCATGCTTGACTCTGTTCTTTTATGTCTAGAATTCCTTCCTAAGCTCTCTCAGATTTTATGTGGATTTAATTGCTGAACATTTGGCACCCTTTGTAGACAGAAATTTCTTTCCCACCGGGTCCTCCATCCATTCAGTCCCAAATAAACACACAGAGGCTTATATTAATTAGAAACTGTTTGGACTATTGCTCAGGCTTATTAATAACTACCTCTTACAGTGTTACTTAACCCATAATTCTTATTAGACACATAACCTGATATCTTTTCTCAGTATGGCATTTTCATTTTGCTTTCTCTGCATCTGGCTTGTGACAATGTCTCTGCCTTTCCTCTTTTCAGAATTCTCCTAGCCTGGTCACCCAGCCTATACGTCTTATCCGACTACTGGCCAATCAGTGTTTTGTTAAACCAATATAAGTGACAATCTTTACAATGTGCAAGAGCATTATTCCAAAGCAGAAATGTGCTTAGGAGCTAGGCTTCTTTCTTTCAAGACCAAAAATTTTAATATTTCAATAAATCAATTAATGTGTTTGGACAAAAAAGATGCTGTGCTTAAATATTATTTTTAGACTCACAGTGAATATATCTCTACCAATTTAAAAATAACAAACAACTATTAGCTTAAAACTAATAGCCACTGTGTACGGGCAGAAAAAAGTCTAGCACAATTAAAACATGTTGCTAAAATAAATATTTCTGAATAAAATTATCCTTGAATACTGAACCAGGACTTGCCTTTATCATTCATTCGTAATGTCTTTGTCTTCTTCCTTTCTTTCTTTCTTTCTTTCTTTCCTCTGTCCTTATTTTAATCTGTTTTGGGAACTTGGATTATATTTCATGTTCCACATGAAGCTTACCCAGACTGCTACTCAAAATTTTGTTTGTTTTCCTTAATCCTAACTAAATTTCTTTCTAAAACCATTCCATTTCATAATAGCTTTTGGGCTAGTATTTCAATGTATGTAGAGTAGGCAGAAACTACTTCTGGCCTCCAGCTGATTCTCCCTGATGCTGATATTCTGCCAACAGAAATGCATTTCACTGGAGTAAGCATTGCTTTTTCTAGTCAGGCCATATAAGATGCAAATACCACCAGATGATGTCACATGCTAAACATCTCATAACGTTATCCTGCTGTCTAATTACATTGCTCTCAATAACAGAAAGCGGGGCTGGAGTAACCACATAATAATAAAGTACTTTGTGAGCCTGGTAATACTTAGGAATGAGGAAATGAAAGGAAAACCTCTGGACTCAGGGTTAAAACACAGAAAAGGAACTAAAATCTCTGACGACAGATCACATATATCAACACTTTTCAAGTGCCAATCTTATAGACTTTTCTTATATTGATTTTTTCTTTTAATTTCTGTGATTTCCACCTAAGAAACTGGCAAATTTCTTAGAAAGAAAAGCTATTGTGAGCCAAATATTGTTTCTATTGTGTTATTGCATTTTATGGATTAAAAACTGAAAACATTTTTGTTTTAGATATTCTTTTGATTTTGACATCTTTATAACATTAAATAAACTATATAAAATGTGAAATGACTTATCTTAGTGCCACTATGAGTGGTATAAGTTGCCTTTATTACGTGTGTTCGTTCAGAGTTGTGACACAGCAAAATACCACAGGTTGGGCTGCTAAGAAATAGATGTTTATTTCTGGAGGCTGGAACATCAAAGGCCAAGGGCTGACTGGTTTGGTTCTTAGAGAGAGCCCTCCCCCCAGCTTGCTGATGATTGCTTGTTGGCTGTGTCCTTGCATGATCTTTCCTCTGTGTTTAGAGACCAGGAGGCACTAGCCTTCTGATGTATTGTCTTAGAAAGAAAGACGGGTCTGTAGGTAAAGTAAGCATGGAGGTCAGAACATCCATAAAGTGAAATGTTCTCAGAAATAAACAAGAGACCCTGTCTCAAAAAAGGTAGGAAGTCTGACATCCAAGGTTCCCCACTGGCTTCCACATGAATGTATTTGTGTGCACGTGCAAACACACACACACACACACACACACACACACACACACACACACACTTTTTAAAAATTACTTTATAAATAGTACCATTCAAAATTTCCACCTCCTCCCCTCCTCCCACTTCCCTCCTACTCCCCCCACTCACCTTACCTCCCTCCCCCTCCAGTCTTAAGAGAAGGCAGGGTACCCTGCTCTGTTGGAAGTCCAAGGTCCTCCCACCTCCATCCAGGCTTGGGAAGGTGTGCATCCAAATAGACTAGGATCCCAAAAAGCCAGTACATGCAGTAGAGACAAATCCCAGTGACATTATCATTGCTTCTCAAGTCTGCCCAATTGTTAGCCACATTCAGAGGGTCCAGTTTGATCCCATGCACATTCAGTCCCAGTCCAGCTGGCTTTGGTGAGCTCCCATTAGATCAGGTACTCTGTCTCAGTGGGTGGACCAACCCCCTCATGGTCCTGACTCCTTGTTCATATTCTCCCTCCTTCTGCTCTTCAATTGGACCTTGGGAGCTCAGTCTAGTGCTCCAACTTGGGTCTAAGTCTCTATCTCCATCTGTCGCTGGACGAAGCTTCTATGGTGATATTCAAGATAGTCATCAATCTGATTATGAGACAAGACCAGTTCAGACACCCTCTCTTCCACTACCCAGGGTCCTAGCTGGGGATATCTCCGTGGATACCTGGGAACCCCTCTAGAGTCACGTGGCGATACACAGATTAATAGAAATGGGTTAAATTAGTATGTAAGAGTTAGCCAATAAGAATCTAGAGCTAACGGTTCAAAGAGTGATTTAATTAATACAGTTTCTTTGTGATTATTTCAGGGCTGAGCAGCTGGGAACCAACAAGCAGCCGTTTTGCAACAAACACAGTCCATTGTTTCTTTTGACAAGAATAACTTTACCTAAAATACAGCTTGAGGACAAATTTAGTAAAAGTATATTACTGCATTGTGTGTTTATTGTCCATGTCAACCTTTGGGAGTCAATCTACACCACCCATAAAGTAATTAAAATTATTAAAATTGAATCACCAGTTAATCTACACCTTGAGAAATTCTTTAAAATGGGATAACAAAATTATTATTTAGGTAAATATTCTTTTTTATTCCAAAAATAATTTACCATAGAGTCCATTCTGATCAAGATTCCACCTCCCCCAGCTTCTCACAGAGCCTCTTCCTCTCCACTTCCCTATTAACCCACATCTGTCATCTTTCTTTATTCCCCTCCTTAGAACAACGAAAAAAATGTATTAAAGAAAAAAGTACAAGATACACACACATGCACATACATGCACACACAAATAAAGCACATGTGTAAAACATAAAATTGAAAATAGTTACATACGAGCAAAAGGCCAGAAAGACAAAAACAGTTGCCCAAAACATTACTAGACAAGATCACCTAAAAATATAGCATCGAATTCATATTGTGTTGTTCATCTACTGCTGAGCATGGCACGTGTCCTGAAGTGTGCGTAATAAGCACAGTGAGACTCCATTTGGGAGAACAAAAGGTTCCTTTGAAAGCAGTTAACAATTGGAGTTAGCTTCTTGATTAGGAAAGGGATCCCTTGCTCACTTCTCCATCTCCCAGTGCTGGGATCCTGCCTGCCTTGAACCTGTATGTGCTGTCATGGTCTCTGTGAGTTCATATCTATATTGGTCCTCTGTGTCTGGAAGACACTGTTTGCTTGAACTTATCTATCATCTATGACTCTTTCCACTTCCTCTTCCACAAAGCTCCCAGAGCTGTGAGGGAGGGATCTGACAAAGGCATCCCACTTAGGACTGAGTGCCACAAAGTCTCTCAATCTTTGCAAATTGTGCAGTTACGGGCCCCTGTGGTAGTTCCAATCTACTGCAAGAGGAAGTTCTCTTGATGATGGCTGAGTGCATCACTGATCTATGGGTGATCATGTCACTAAGAGTCATTTTCTTGCTAGGTTTCTTTAACAGGAGAGTGGTATTTGATTTTTCTACAGGGGTAAAATATATATATATTATACATATATATGATGTAAGTATATATCTATATATGTATGTGTGTAAATATATTATATAATACATATATTGTATATATATATTAATACATATACTAAGAGTGTGATGGAAAACTAGGGGCATATTGAAATACATTAAATTTTCCCTTTGTTCCATCTCTTATCTAATGTTATATAAATTTGCAGAATTTTTCTATCTAGACTATTACCACATATGGCCTTTAGGTAACACTAATAGAAGTACCAAAACTCAGAAGTTGAGTGTTTGCTGTGACTTCTGAGAAGAGGATGAAGATTCTTTCCATACATCCTCAGCATAGGATACCTTTTGTGGAGGTCAGAGAATAACTGTCTGTAGAGCTGATTCTCTCCTTTCATCTTTAAGTGAGTTCTGAGGATCAAACTCTGGTTACTGGGCTTGTGCAGCATCACACTCACCGAGGCATCTCATCAATTGGTTCAAGGCTATTTTCAATCTACAATACACATTGTTTTCATCCAGTTTACATATCAAGTTAGTAGAAAATTGGGGAAACATCCTGAAGTAATATCTCTACAGAGTTATGAGGGGCTTTCAGGGGTAGAGTAAGCCTCTCCCAGTGCAACCTTATTTTTCCTACATGACTCCTTTCGAAGCCTCCCAATGTGAAATACTTTCAAAAGATCTATAATCCACTTTCTGTTTTTCACAAAACAAACTTATCTCTGTGTCACAGAAATTCCATGGTGCCATGGTAAATTTGAAACTAAAATGTAGACCATTTTGTGGTATAGAATTCCCTGAAAGGCAGTTCTGGAGGTAAGAGAGCTGACTTTCTGGACATTAGTAATGACTTGGCTCTTTATCATATCTATCAAAATCTTAAACAAATTACCATTTATATTGGAGTCCAATAGTATGTTATACTTTTCTTTCTCCCCTCATTTTAACTGATACTTTGAGAATTATTGCCACATACTGCACCCCCGTGTCTGCGCTCTGTGCGCTGGCACCCAGTTCATGAGCTTCGGGCAAGGGGGCTGGAGGGTAAAATAAACAGACACACACAGACAGAGAGACAGCGACACCGGTCATCCTTGAATTCCCCAAGAATGCCCCCTTTATTGTGTTCAGGGGCAGATTATATAGAGATAGCCACGCCCCAGCCAAACCCACCAGAAACCACTCTCCTGCCATCAGGAACTCCTGCAGGTCTCCTGCTCAGAGCAGCTGTAGGCACTCAGATCAGGGGATTACAGGAAATTCAGGATCTGGGGTCTCACTGCTCCCAACAAATTGTAAAATGTATTTTGATCACATTTATCCCCCTGCCCCAAACACCTCACGTTCCCCTTTTCCTAATCACTCAATTTTGTTATCTTTTTCTTAAGCTGGTTATTGTGTCTTACTCAATCCTGTCCTAACACTATACTACTCACAAAGCAGTTAATTTCCAAATATTTGTTGTAATAATTTGAAGCAACTAAAACAAGTCATCATTATTAAAGTAGTGAAAAATTATATAGCTGTTCCTTAAGAAGACCATGATGGAACTATTAACAAGAGTAAACACAGAGAACCACACATTGCTTGATGATAGCCATATGTTCTGAGACATGCAGGAGATTTTATTCTTGTATAAGCACCATGGAGTATACTTACACCATCCTAAGTAAAAATGTCAATCTGTCAAGGTGCCTCTTGAAAATAAAAAATACAGTAAATTGGAGACAGAAGTGCACTCAAAAATAAGCATGAAAATAGTAAATAATTAAATCCATAATATAGCCAGTTACTATTACTTTCTAATAAAGTAACTGCCATGTAATTAATTGTATTATACAGACACAACAGGCAGTATAGTAGCTTTATTTATTTAATCAATACCACAAACAAGTATTTCTTGTCTCACATCTTATGTGTAATTATAGGCAGTAGAAATTTAAATTACATCATAGTATGAAGACACAATTATGCAGATGGTCTATCATTGATGTAAATATTGTCATGTAGTATATGACACTATACTACATGTATTCTCTTTCACGCTCTCTCTCTCTCTCTATATATATATGTATATATATATATATATATATATATATATATATATGTGTGTGTGTGTGTGTGTGTGTGTCCTTATGTGGGGGAATGTATTTAAAACACAAGTACATGTGTGCTCATACATGTTATACATATCATCTTAAATATTTACCAGTAAATATTTTAATATGTTTTACTGAAATCATGATTCAAGCTTCACAAAATATAATTAAGTCTATCCCACATAATATTAGTTGCACATAATAATTTAAAAAGGAAAAAAACACAAAGATTAGGAAACACATTCTATTTAATTATTATTTTCCAATAATGATATCATAGAAAGTATTATTTTTTCATATCAACTGCAATTTTTATTCTGTAATAATTATAATTTCTATAAAATGAGAATATAAGTGAATAATTTAAAAATAGTGCCATATTTAAGGCCTACATGCATTTTATAACTCTAATAACTTTTCTATGTATTTATTCATTGGTATATTTGGTGTGTGTGTGTGTGTGTGTGTGCATTTGCATACACTTGCATGTTCAGGTGTATGCATGTGTGGTGTCCAGCGATTGACTTCTAGAATTGTTCTCTTTTGCTTCCCTCTTCGTTTTTGAGACAGAGCCCTTCATTGAACCTCAGTCTCACTGTTTCGTCTAGACTGTCTAGGTAATAAAATCCAGAGATCTTCCCACCTGTGCCTTCCAGCGATGTAGTTACAGACATGGGCCACCTAGTCCGCTTTAGTTTGGGTGAGAGGCATCCACATTCAGGTCCTTGTGCTTGGGCAGACAGCATTTCACCCATTAAGCCATAACCTCAGCACCCATTTGTTTATCTGGCAGACTTGTGTCAGTGATTTATAATGACAATTTGCTTAACATTTTGCTAACTTGGGTTATAAAAACAGAAATACAGTGGAAAGAGGGAGGGAAAGTAATGTAGAAAAGCTATGTATAGGATGTGAGGACCGGTGCCAAGTCAAACACTTTCCAAATAGTCGTCTAATAAATAATTTTAGAATAACTTCAGAAACAAAAATATATAAGAATAAGTTTTAAACGATTATAAAAAGGTTTTCTATCAGTATATTTGTTCCTTATACTGAAAATGTTGAAAATGTTTTCACTTTCTCTCCTTGCTTTTGTATATTTGCTTCCATGCCAAGAGGGACATCTTTGCAGCTGAACAAATAGAGATCTCCTTAGTTGACTGGATCGCTGAAATGTACACTGAATACAATTCTGAAATAGTTCAGCTTTGCTCCAAGCACCAAGATTTATTTTCTGAGCACTTGCCAATTCCTCTACACCTGGTTAATTGCTCTTCAAAATCTATGTGGCTTCATTAACGACCCCCTTGCTCTCAAGCACATAAGGCAGAGAAAGAGTAAGTCAAGTACTGAATGAGGGGCATGTATACAAATAAGGAAATGAGGCTGTGGGTGGAGTCCGCACTCTTACTGCCATCTGCATCCCCGGACTGGAAAATCGTTTAAATGCCTTTCTCTAGTATCTCCTATCCATTTCTAGACTTAACAACATTTCTATTCTGCAGTATATAATCATTCCCATAGTATGAAAAGCAGATCTGGGCGAATAAAAAGATTGCCAGAAGGACATCTGGAAGCAACATTAAAGCTTAGATTTCCATGTATAAGATTTTGGAGAAGGAGTATGGCTCCAAACGAGAGCACATAGCTTCAGCCTACAGCCAACTGTCACTTCATTAAATAATCAGTTCTAATTTTTCAGTGTTGAATAATAAACATCAACTGTAACTCTGAAGAAGATAACTGGTTCCAGTGATGGATCTTGGATTTCAGGGGTTTTTTGTAGCATCTAGTTAAGAAGGAGCCAAATGTAGAATGTCAGTTTATGGAAATCTTGTATGTGACAGGCTGAGGTTTCTTGGTATGCTCCTCCTGTAGCCAGTTGGAAGGCTTGTGTTCCTCCCCTGAGTGTAATGAGAGGACATCTCTTGAGCGTTGTGGCAGCACATGAAAATCTCTTCACTTGTACCCTTTAACCCTTTGAAGCAACTATTGAATAACCCTTTGCTATGTTCGACTTTTTTTTTTACTTCTACTCTGAATTTGTCCATTTTTTTCTTTCTGCGTCTTTTCTGTTTGCCTTGGCACTCAGCCCGGTAGCCATCTCCTCAGCTGGTACCAATTTGACTCCTGGGTTCTTAGAACATCATGTGCTTCCAGAGGCCAACCGGCTACGAGAATTCAGACTTTTGACAATTTATCAACACAGTCAGTGGCTGACTGTCCCATTCCAGGCACACAGGCCTCCTGTCACCTGAGCATTTACACATCAAATGTGCTTGCTTGCTTCTCGGAGGTGTTCATTTCTGATTACTGGGAGGAATGCCTGATGATCTCCGTCAGTAGTGGTTTACAGCATCAAATTTCGTTATGGTTGTAGAGCACAATCAGAGTAGTCAAGAAGCATTAAGAAAGAGACCATGGCCTCTATTTGTCACCAATGAAGAATGAGTTCTGTCTGTCAGTTAACTGAATTCCTATCTAATCAATTCCATAAATTGTCCACCATGCTTATGAGCTAATATTTTCTATTTCAAAAGTCATATCCATTTGAACATTAGTGATCATTATTTTGAATAAGTAATATTCAAGTGACCTTCAATATTCAATATGTAAGTGACCCTCAAGTCACCCCTGAGCACAATCTGAAAATACAAAATATTAATAATCCTAAACCTTATGAGTGTCAAGTGGAAAATTGTACACCTGACGTCAAATGCCACATTTAAAACATGAATGAATAGCATATAGCAAACAGGTTGATTACATACTGATATAACACAAATTAAGTCAAGACTGACAGTGGTCCAAACTGGTGGCAACATGGGAGCCTAGCATATAGTACAGTAAAACAAACCAAAAGCCCTCACATGAAGGCTGAACAAGGCAACCCAAAAACAGTTCCAAAAGAGGGCAAAAGAGTTCAAAGGCATACTAGCTCCCACAAAAAGGCCAAACACAGAGCCATCATATATGCAGATGTCATAGGTGTGTGGATTGATATCTGCGTCTTGGATTCAGTTCCATTGGTCCTCCTGTCTGTTTTTTTATGAGAATACCAGGCTGTATTCAGAACTGTAGCGCTGTAGTAGAGTTTGAAGTCAGGGATTGTGATGGCTCCAGAAGTTCCTTTATTGTACGGGGATTATTTTGGTTATTCTGGGGGTTTTGCTTATTAATATGAAGTTAAGTATTGTTCTTTGAATGTCTATGAAGAATTTTGTGGGGATTTTGTAGGGCATTGTATTGAATTTGTAGATTGCTTTTGGTAGGATTGTCTGTTTTACTCTGTTAATTTATTTATAGTGTGAGATTTGTTTTCTTTTCCGATGATATTATCTTCATTTTTGCTTAAGGAACTTGATCAGAAATTTGTATCTTCATAAAATTTGCAATTATACTCAAAAGATAATGTAATGCTTGACCTGAGGGCAGAGACCCCTGTAATTGTTTCAATATAATGTAAAAGAATCTGAAGGGGAGTTAAAAAAAATATTTTAAAAAAATAGAAACCCTATCACTATAGAGGCTGAGGTAGGAGGGCTGACATGACATGTCCAGCCTGAGCTAAGTAGTGAGATATTATCTCAAAGAAAAGTAAGCTTGCAAGGACAAAAGGGTAACCTTTAAACATCATGAAATCTTGGTAGCATAGGTTATGAATTAAGGACATTAATTTAAATATAAATTTTTATACTTTATTAGATATTCATGTGAAATGAAAAATTGCGTTAATTTGATAGATTTATTTTTCAGATATAATTTTGGTTTCAAAAGAAGAGGATTTGGGGGTGAAGAAATGAGTTGGTACTTAAGAGTACTGACCACTCTTTCAGAGGATATGGATTCTGTTCTCATCACCCACGTGACAACTCACAACCATCTAGGGATCCTACCTTCATCTTCTGATCTCCAGTCATGCAGCATGATGCACAGACATACATGCAGACAAAACACCATACACATTTTTTAATTAACAAAAGCCTTAAAGATGATTCTTATGAATTAATACTTTGTACATGAAATAACATACATAAATTAATATGTTATCTGCAGTATGTTAACTACTGACGCTGCAAGCTAAGGATCAAATAAATGCTTAAAGCGTTTAACATTAAATATAACGGGGAGAGTAGCTCTAAAACCACATGTTGATAGAAAAAAAGTCCAACTCAGTTAATATTTCATTGTATGATTGCTTAAAAATATGTTTACCTTCAGTCCTAGATCCAAAAATAATGAATAACCTAAAGGTATTATTCACTATATAAATTATCATTCCTCAAGTTTTGAAAAACCCACACTAATAATAGTTGTCACTATAACAAATTTCAATTATTTTTTAGACACTGCACTGGACTCTTCATTTGTATGGTTTTATTTAATCCTTGAAGTCATCTGGAAAGAATATGGTTTTCATTCCTATACACATATAAAACTAACGATCTATAAAAACTAATTCAAGGTCTCTTCTAATTTCAAGTAACAAGAGTTCTGGATTTTTTTAAAAAAATGAAAAAACTAAAGGCTTATTCTAGTTAGCCTTTTTTTCTGGCTTCCCTGGGCAGCACAACATTATATTCATTTTGGGAATTATAATTCCTGTGCTCTACTCAGTGGGTAATTTGAAAGTCTAGGCAGAAAAACTCTATATCATCTCCTCCTCTCTGGTCGTAAGTCAACAGAAGCAATTGTCCCCTTGCAATGAACGAAATGCTTGACACAGAGCCCTTGATTATACCGGCTGCCAGGCTCTAACAGGCTGTGGATACAATTTCCAGCACAGAAGGCCTTGGATTTCCAGTTCCGTGACATTGTAAATGGTACATCCTACACAAAATTGACCTGCTTTAAATTTTAAAAGTTTTTGCTTCTTCTTCCAAGTAGTATTACATGAAATATTGTGATGTTTTATTGGTTTTACTAAGGGAAAAATAAAGTCAAAACACAACAATTGTCTATTTTTTTCTGTGATAACCTCATCCTGTGAACTCATCTAAATACCAATCAAACAACCTCATTCTAGGAAGCTTTTTCTCTATGTGAATAATTGTTTTATTTTAATTTTTTTGCCTGCTTGTTTTCCTAAGAGATAGAGAAATAAGGCATGTAACTGGAAGAATGGGGATGTGGGGGGAATCAGAGAAGTGAGAGAGGGGAAAACATGATTAAAATATATAATATGAAAAATATTTTCAAGGAAAAAGATAAATTATTTAAGAAAAAAAAAAGGCTTGCTAACATCTCTATCCAGGATAAAAATGCTTAACCAACTCCATTCGCTCATTCATACGTAAACAACTCCATTTTTCATTTTATTTATCTATTTATTTTAAAATAGTTCCTCATGTAGCCCAGGCTGGCATCAAAATAAAAGTAAAGCAAATGATGACCTTGAACTTCCTCTCAACCTGCCTTAGCATTTCCCAGTGCTAAATTACACACATCCAAAGACATGTCTAATAGGATAAAAATTTAATTTTGTAGAAGTTACTAATTTTTACATTCTCACACTGCTATCAAATCCAAGTCAACAACTTTCTATGCCAGTACTGAACATAAAAGCTAACCCCAAATTTATAAAATGAATTTATTGGTTGGTAAACTGGTAATTTTAGAAATATGGCTTTCTGTACAAGTGTGCATTAGACAACAAGATCATTGGAACTAATTTTCTCAGCTACTCCCAGCCTTGCCTTCTCTGACTGCCCTTCATTCCCAGACTAATACTAAAAGTACCAAGCCCAGTATCTCTCAGCTAGAAACAACTGATGAAGTTTTAGCTTTCATCTAGAATTTTTGGTAACATATTGTCACTTCCTTGTCCTTACTGTGTCCTACATGCCTGCCAGACCCAAGTACTGAGATGCTAAGCAATGTAATGCTACAGTTAATTATGAAAAAAAAATCTACTTAATCAAAATATCACCGAAAGTTGAGGCCCAGTTTAAGCATGGAAGAACGGAATAAGGAAGAAAAAAAAAAATGACCAAAGTCTGAAACCATTTAGTCAAGGTAAGTGATTGTGGTAAAATTCCATAAACTGTTTATCTTATAAACAACATAAAGCTGTTTGTTATGATTCTGGAGATCAAACGCTTCAAGATTAGAATGGAAGAAGCTAGTGTCTTGTGAGGGTCCACATTTTCAGAGGTGGCACCTTTATAAGTCAAAACAAACCGAGAGAGACACTTTCTTGGAATCTTTTACAATTAAAGCCAGTCCTCCCAATCATAAGGGTTGTCAAAAATTTACTTACATAACAAAGTTGCCACATCTTTAAATCATCAGTTTGGAGGATAGATTTCAACAGATGAGTTTTAAAGAAGACAAATAACCAGGTCATAGCAAGAGCTTTGACTGTAAAGGAGAGAGTGGAGGTTCAGGGTTTGTCAACAGAAAGCTAATGCAGTATGTCTGAATAACAAAGAGGACAGAGTCAGAATCACTATAAATGTTAAGTATGCACAGTGTCATATACCTAAATTTACCATTAAGTTTTTTGTCTAACTCAATTTTCAAATCTTTTTTATCATTGATGTTTTGTACATTTAATTCATGGCTACATTCAAGAAAAATGCCTCAGAATCTATTTAAAATGCCACTAACTTTTTGCATGTGAATTCTATCAATGACCCATTCATGTTATTTACCTGTCAGTTTGAAGATATGAGACATTATTATTTTTTAACGTGCTTTTATTTATAGGTAAAAATAAAGAGTACAAATGAACCTAGACTTTCTATATAATTCCATAGGATATAATTAACCAAAAGAGTACACTTTTTTATTATGGCATAAAAGGCGTGATTTATAAAAAGGAAACAGCAAAATGGTTGCTAGAGTCTGGCTAAGGGTCAAAGCAATATCACTTTGACTACAGAAAAAGTGTCATTGACTAAGTACTTCATGGAAAATCATCTCTGAGACTTCTGCTCCAACTTATTGAGAAAATAATGCTAAAGGGTGCTTTAAGATATAAAAAATGCAAAACTGAAGTGAAACTTTAACAAGCTTTTAACTTCAAGTATTTAAATAGGCTTTCAGTTAAGCCTATTAAGTTTAAAGGTAGATTGATGGATGTGATTGTAATTTGAAAAGCATAAGCAATATATTCACGTATGCCAATATGCTAGGGTTCTCTTTGAAGAAAAAAAATGTAATTGGGAGCACCACTTTTTTCTATTGGAATGATAAAATATTTTAAATCAAACTAAACTGGAAATGATTCTGGATGCATCCTTCCCAATACACAATTGTGGGGATTTTTAAAGTTATACAAATGGACAAATGCTCTGTATATATTTAAATTTTATAAGGAGTCATTTGACTCATGAGTGCAGGAATTAAGCGGACTATACTTCTGAGAAGGATAGACGTTTCCTGTACTTCTAAGCAGAAGAACTAATAAAGAGGAACAATTTTCAAGGCATCTTCAGTATTAACAAAATGAAAAATAATCTTGCTTTCTGTACTTTAAGTTTTCTGCCTTAAATGAATCAATAACTACATATTTTATTTCAATATTTTAGCTATATGAATTTTTATAAATTCTAGTTTAGGACTTCATAATTAATTCATACCATCTGAGAAAGTTTATCCTTGACAATGTAGTAAGTAATTTAAAATGTCTGTAAAAGGGGCAGGGGTGGGGGTGAGTTTGGGGGAAAGGGGAGAGGAGGAGAGGGAAGGGAGAAGGGAAGGACTGGCAACAGCTTGGGTGAGCAGGAGGGAGGAGATGGAGGAAGGGCGGATATAGGAGCAGGGAAGAAGATACCAACATTAAGGGATCCATTTTAGGGTTGGCAAGAGACTCAGCTCTAGAGGGGATCCCAGGTGTCCACAGGGATGCCCCCAGCTAGGTCCTTGGACAGCAGAGGAGAGGATGCCTGAACTGTCCTTACCTCACTATCACACTGATGATTATCTGGAATATCACCATAGAATCTTCGGCGACAGATGGCGATGGAGACAGAGACCCTCATCAGAGGAACGAACTGAGCTCCCAAGGTCCAGTTGAAAGGCAGAAGGAGGGAGAAGATGAGCAAAGAAGTCAGGACCGCTAGGGGTTGGTCCACCAACTGAGGCAGAGTGCCTGTCCTAATGGGAGCTCACCAAATCTAGACCAAATCCGGGTCTGAATGAGCATGTCATCAAACCGGACTGATTGTGGCTGACAACGGGGGCTGACTGAGAAGCCATTGATAAAGGCACTGGGACTTGTTTTTACGGCATATTCTGGCTTTTTGGGACCCTAGTCTATATGGATGCACAGCTCCCTAGGCTTGGATGTAGAGGGGAGGGCCTTGGACTTCCCACAGGGCAGGGTTCCCTGCCCTCTCTCAAGCATGGTGGGAGAGGGAGGAGGGGGTGTGGGGGAGCAGGAGGGGATTGGGAGGAGGGAAGAAAGTGTAAATAATTGAACGGAAAAATTTTAAAAAATGACATTTGTTTTCAGACCCAGAAAGACAAAAATGGTATTTACTCACCCATAAGCAGATATTAGTCATAAAATAAAGGATAGCCATGCTACAATCCACAGCCCTGAAGAGGCTGGTAACAAGGAGGGTCTAAGGGGCTACACATGGATCTTCCTAGGAAGGGGAAATAAAAGAGATCTGGTTTGACTGTAGGTGGAGGGTGGTGATAGGAACAAGAGGGATCAGGTTGAGGGGAGGATAGAAGGGGAATACTGAAAGAGCTGACTAGAACCTGGGGGAGGGTCATTTCAGGTCAGGTAAAAACCTTGTACAAGGGAAACTCCCTGCCATCTAAAGGATGGCCCTCGCTAAGACTCCTATCAATACTAAATATGTAGCCTGAACTGGCCATCTCCTGTGATCAGACAAGAGTTCCAGTGGATGGATTGGGGCACCAACCCAACCTCATAACCTTTGAACTGTCTATGGGGAGTGATCAGAGGTTGCAGAATAAGGGTCATGCCGAGATTGTGGAAGTTGCCTACCAATGATTGGTCCAGTTTCAGATCCATACCACTAGAGTGAGCACATCCCTGACAGTGCCTGGAGTGGCAGGACCCAGAGGCTGGAAGGCCCAGAGAACAGGGGTAGAACAAAACATGATTGGAGAAAAAAAAATGCCAATGTAATGATAATGATATTCTGCTACACTCATAAACTGGTGACTACCCCAATTGTCATCAGAGAGCCTTCACCTACTCACTGATGGAAACAGCTGCAGAGACTTACAGCCAAACATCAGGCTGAGTTCTGGGAATCCTGATGAAGGGAGGGAAGAAGGATTGTAGGAGGCAGAGGGGCCAAAGAGAACACAAAAATACAGAAACAACTAACCCCAGGATCATAGGAGCTCACAGAATCTGAACCAATAATCAAGGAGCCTGCATGGGATATTATTCTGAAAACCCTAAAGAATTTTTTTGAGCAGATCATTGACCTCTAATGACTGAGATGAAAATCCATGAGAACCAGAGGCAGGGAAATGCTGGGGAAAAAAGAGCAATTATAGTAAAGCACACTCTCCGTCCCTCTTGTCTGATACACTGCCTCCACTCAGCATGGAAGTCTACTCATAAAATACACACAGGCATAGAAACATATGTTTACGTCATTTTGTATAAGAAAAAATGAATGTTTTATATATCTTCTTTAAAATATAATACATAAATATTAAACTATGCTTCATAAATATCTCTCTTTCCAATAAATTTTGTTGATTCATTACAAAATTTTTATCTACTTTCAAGAATACTCTGGAAATAAGATGTGCTAATGGAGTTCTAAATAACTGACTCAAGAGTTATTTTCTTGGAGTGAGTTTTGCAGGTTTAGGTCAAGGAATTCTGGTGCATTTTATATTTGTGAACTGTCCATATTTTTACTCTGTACTACTGTTCTTGCTATTGGCTGGTGAATGCAGAAAAGGTTTTGTCTGTGTATTTGTTTGGGGAGAGAAAGTCAAATACTTCTAATAAATGTCTTCTGCTTGTTCATCTTAGTAGTGAACCTTTTCTCTTTTTTATAATAGTTTGGAAAACGTTTCTTCCAATGATCCTTGCCAACAATGCTCTTCCACCTTGTTATGCTGGGCATCATAATGAATACTGGGAAACAGACTGTAGAGAATAAATCACAACTCCAAAATGAAAGCCAAAACACACACCACCTTAAAATTCTATCCTGTAATGTTTGGTTCATGTAAACTCACTAGAAATATAGCACAACAATGTTTCAGGTTCTTTTATGGTTATTTATCATGCACAATTACTATGCATTGTCTGAATGCATACTACTTTTGTTCCTATCACAAATACTGAGTTTCCACTACTTCTGATATCACACATCCAGCTTCTCAACTTGAGTCCTGGCTTTCTTAACCCTTGAATTCTTGTGGGATAATATAGCCTATTTTCAAGGGCCGAGTTTTCTATGCACAGACTCTGACAAGATTAAATTTTCTATTTTCTGTCATAGATATATCATGTACCAATGTACCTATCTATGTATCGATGTATCTATCATCTATGTATGTATGCTTGTATCTATACTTCCCTACTTCTATATAGATTTGATATATCTATATGCATATCACCTATATTTCAAATTTACACATCTTTATCAACCTATTTATCTATCACCTATGTATATGCATATCAATCATCAATCTATCATCTACATAACCACATAGACATGTCATCTATCTGGAACAATTAAATTCTCAAAGTGAATAATAAAAGAAAGATATTTTATGGGAAAATCCTATCAAACAAGTCCCATGGAAGGTATCTTTGGCCTAAACTTGTGGAACAATTAGTATCAGTCAGTCCTCAGAGCTATACCTATCAGAAGATAGCATGTTTAGAATTACTATCTTGCAGTTGTTTTAAGGTCTGCCATTAGGAGTCAGTAGCTTACATTTTGTTTTTGTTGTTGTTGTTATCAGGGAACACGGAACAGGTCTTAAGGTCATTCTAATGATCTGAGACTCCTTCAAAACAGGCACCAGTGCTAATGGATGGAAAGGAAAGGTACAGGGAATTTGCACCCATGAAACTAGCAAGAGGATACAAGATCATACAGCAGGAAATCTATGGTTTCTGTCTCACCCAAGTAACTGCTGTGCACTGGCTAGATTTATGTCAAATTTCCAGAAACCAGAGTCTTCAGAAGAAAAGGATCCTCAACTGAAAAAATGTCTCTACAAGATTGGGTTGCAGGTATGCCTGCTTTAACTTTCTTTTTTTTGGGGGGGGGCAATTCTTTATTTCTTGACAGACAGAAAACAAAGTATGGCAGGAAAAAGCCAAGAATGATATTACCCCAACAACCTGCCCCAGTGACCTACTTCCTACAAGAGAGCTCTTGCACAGCCTCCAAGAACAGTGACACCAGCTGGGGACCAAATGTTGCTGCGTTAGCTTTCTTAATTAGTGATTGACGGCGGAGAACACAGCCTATCCTTTGTGGGGCAATTCCTGGACTGTTGGTCCTAAGTTTTTTAAGAAGAGCAGAAGAAGGGAGAACATGAGCAAGGAAGTCAGGACCGCGAGGGGTGCTTGACAGTGGGGCTGATCTATTGGGAGCTCACCAAGGCCAGCTGGACTGGGACTGAATAAGCATGGGATAAAACTGGACTCTCTGAACATGGCGGACGATGAAGGCTGATGAGAAGCCAAGGACAATGGCGCTAGGTTTCGATCCTACTGCATGAACTGGCTGTGGGGGAGCCTAGCCTGTTTGGATGCTCACCTTCCAGGACCTGGATGGAGGGGGAGGACCTTGGACTTCCCACAGGGCAGGGAATCTGAACTGCTCTTCAGACTAGAGAGGGAGGGGGAATGGAGTGGGAGTAGGGGGAGAGGAGTGGGGGGAGGGGGAGAGGGATGGGGGGGTAGGGAAATGGGAGGCAGGGAGGAGGCAGAAATTTTGTCAACAAAAAAAAAAGAAAGAAAAAAGAAATCAGGCTGAGTAAGCCAATAAACAGCACTTTTGTATCAACTCCTGCCTCCAGGTTCCTGCCCTGTTTGAGTTCGGTGCTGACCTCCTTTGCAGATGAACTGTGATACGCTTATAAACTAAATGCTTCTGTCCCCAGGTTGCTTTGGTCATGGTGTTTCATCATAGCAATGGTAAGCCTGACTAAGACACTATAAATTAAGCAGATAACAAGATATGTTATAGCATTCATTGTCACTTAAGTGATTTATACACGAAATTTTTTATTCTTCTTTATTATTAAGAATATTTTGCTAGGCATGTTGGGAGATTCCAAGTGTCATGCCATCAGGTCCTTGTCTCTTAAATAAATTATCAAAGAAGTACTTTCACACAAGCTGTGGAGAAAAGGCCATTTTTATTCGTTTATTCATAGGAACAGCATTTATCAACTCATGTGCTTGTACTTGAGCTAACAACAGTTTGGTGTGAAACAGAGGGAGCAAAGTTCTGGTATTTAGCAGTTCCGACTTTATTTCTTTTCTTTCCCACATCTACTTCCCTCCATACAATAGGTGGTCCTGTTCCTGTTTACCATCAAAGCCATGTATCAAAATATGTCTTTCTCATGGGTTTAATTTTCAATTGGAACTTTAATTGACTTTATTTGATGAAAGAATTTTATTATTCTAAAATTACTGTGGACAAGTTGTGCAGTGGTATATGTGTTCACCACGCAATAAAAAGATGACTCTAGAAGGTTAACTGTGATCAGTAACATGGAACCAGTAGGATTATGGAGGCTTTGACTTGCACAATACAGTTATCAGTGTGATAGCAAAATATCTCTAAAACGAAAAATGCCCGATGTCAGAATAAACAATGAAACCAAGTAAAGCAAATAACGTCTTATGTCATCTGTGTTTGGGTTATTTAAATCATTTAAGTAGAGTTTAAAATATACTGTCAATGGTTTTTCACAAAACCATTTCAAATAAAATGAGAGCAAAACTTTCACATAAACTAAAAGTTTCTGTTCATAATGTTTCTGTAGCACTTGCATGACCTTTGAAATATGTTTCAAAGCAAAGGGGGGGGGGACTTCGGTATGATATAATTCATTTTCAACACATTAAAAGCTCCTGGTCTTTGCCATCTGTTGTCCTGCCACCACACATGTTATACATGGATCCAGGTGTACATTTGACTTTGTTGACACCTTGACACTTCAGTATAACCTAACTTCTCTCCAGTTACAGCAGCGAATCTCCAGAATAAAGCATGAGCTTCCCTGTATCCAGTGATTAATTGAGGGAAATATATAATTCACACAGAAGCTATATTTTTTTTATTTTTTATTTTCGAGACAGGGTTTCTCAGTAGCTTTTTTGGTTCCTGTCCTGGAACTAGCTCTTCTAGACAAGGCTGGCCTCGAACTCACAGAGATCTGCCTGCCTCTGCCTCCCGAGTGCTGGGAATAAAGGCGTGCGCCACCACTGCCCGGCTCAGAAGCTATATTAAAAAGGAGATTTTGACCTGGACATGGTGAAGTATGATTTTAATCCTATCACTTTAGAAGCAGAGGCAGGTGGATTTCTCTAACATGAAGGCCAACCTGATTTATATAGCAGGTTTAAGGCCAGCCAGCAGTGCTAACTAAATCCTGTCTCAAAAAAAGGGGCCAGAAGTAAGAGTTCCTCAAAAAGCCAAAAAATAGAACATTTTCTTGACTTTCAGGCAATCATATTAAGTGGCTACTGAGAATCAAGATGATAGAGATAGATAGATGGATAGATGATAGATAGATAGATAGATAGATAGATAGATAGAAGATAGATAGACAGAAGATAGATAGATAGATAGATAGATAGATAGATAGATAGATAGATAGATAGATTAAATGGTGATCCTGGTTTTTCCAAATACTCTAAATCTCTCTCTTATCACTGACATTTTCAGCAGAGGAGAAAGCATATATACCTTAAATTTTAACAAGCTGTAAAGAGACTTTTTTCACAGCTAGAAAAAGACAATATATGTTCATAAAACAATGCCCCAAACCCCTTTTATATGTAAAAAATATAGTCCAAGAGCCCAAATATGTGCCTGAAGCTCTAAATTCTATCAAACATTCCATGATTTTTCTACATATGTAAACTTATGATAAATTTAACTTACAATGTAGGTACAGGAAGAGAGCAAATTAGGCACAACAATGAATAATAATAAAACAACAACAACAGTGTGTTGTTGTAGAGGATATTTGAAAACATTACTTAAGGAATATCCACTTTATATTTTTATACATGTAAACTCTGACCAACGAAAGGTAAGACAAAAAATATAAAAGGATAAGAAATAAGGTCTTTCTGATAAGTTAAATTTTATCATGTGTGGGAAAAATATTGTTGCCCATTTTTAAGACAGTGAACATCTGTGGAGATGTGTCTTTCAATTTGTCTTTCCTCTAAGTACATGTCATTACCTGTGGGTGTATGCATGTATAGACTGTATCATTACATATATTTCATAGTGTAGTGTCCCCTGAATCCATAAGAAGGCTCTTCTTTCAGATGTGTTCTCTTAGAAACCCACAAATTACTACTGGAAGAGTAATACTATAGTCCCCTTGGAGTCTAGGCATTCCCAGAGAGTGCAGCGTCTTCATCTGTGCACTGTGTTTTTCTGTTAGAAGTCTAGGAAGTTAAATCACAAGATCAAGGACAAAAGTCAGCATATCTGAACCACTGACATCACAGCATGTATGGCATGCTTTGTTCAGTGCGTTAACAAACAAAATTCAATCTCTATTTTAAAGAGAGCAGCTGTTTCTAGTCCTACCCACAGGCTTTTTTCTTCTTTTATTAAACAACTTAGTTTTTAATTCTTTTCTGTTTTTGCCTAAATAAATTACTATCTGCAATCAGATATGTATGAAAATTTTATACATGTATATAAAATCCATTAAGGAAGAAAATATCTATAAGTAAAATTTGTCGTGTAAGTATTGCTAAAATTTTATATACTCACTAGAACCATATATATGTTAATAAATATTTTCTACTAAATCTGACTCACTTGTTTGTAGAACAGTATTTGCAAATAAAAAATGTCAGTAGCATAGCCATATTATTTCTTAATACAGTTACTTTTCTTTACTTCTTTTTAATGTAAAATAATACCTTGCTTAGGGAGATAACTACATGGGTATGAGTACTTGATAGGACTCAGTTATATTTTCAAGGATATAGGATACTTGGAATAACTATACCATAAAGTATCCTCATCACAAATTCCAAATCTAGTAAGGAGGAGATACTTGAACAAATTGTGCAGAAACTTTACTGGAGAGGGTCCAGACTTCTACTTGGACAACTCTGTAGTCTTAAACAGCCATAATAAATACCAGTTACTTGATTTTTAACTTTTTGTCATATCTCATATTTAAGATACATAAAACAGAATTTTCTGATCTTCTACTGATGCCCATTCCCCAAAATATTTTTGCTTAGAGCCCTATTTATCTTCTGATTACCATCCATCCATTTATTCATAACAAAAATTTCAGTGCTATCTCCAACTCTGTTCTCTCTTCCATAATGACAATGTTAGACCCACCACCAATAAGCTCCATTGTGTGGTCATTCCTCTCTTTTGTCAGCCTTTTTGCTTGTATCCTTATCGAAGCAACCAAGTCTCCCATCTGTGTGCTAAAGTCACCTTGGTCATCAAACTTCTGATCTCTCTTTACAGCTCATGATGAGACTGACATAATATTTGGGGGTCAAAGACTGAGTTGTTGTGACTTATAGAAGATGGATTTGCATGTTGAGCTTACAAATGACAGACAATCATTTATTTTAGTCGTCAAATTGAAAGAAGTCAAAGGTGCTTATGCAATTATAAAAAATGTGTATGTGTGTCAGGACACTTCCTGAGAAAACTAACTAAAGGAGGAGTAGGTGTCAAATTAAATATGATAGCATAATCTCAAGGACTGGGGTCTTAAATGGAATAAAAATAGAGACAACAGAGAAAGAGCCTGAGAGCTTAAGCATTCTGTCTTGGTTCTGGGATACGTATGAGCCTTTCTGCTCCACTATACTTTCTTTGCCATGACACAGTAAGATCTCTAGAACGGTAAGCAAAACTCTTCATAAAAAATATATTTTGTTTCTTTTGTGATGTCCTAATTTGATATGTGATGGGAAAAAATCAATCTTTATGGGATATAAATCTGCCTTAAAAGACATGTAAGCATCATCAACTCTCAATGTGAAAAGAGAGAGACATGCTCACCTAACATGGCCTTAGAACTGCGGCCAGCAAGTCAGACTGATGTCTCCATGCTCAAGCTTAAGCAGCAGCTAAGAATAAAAGGTCCTAGGCTGGTTACGTGGTTCAGTAGATAAAGCTCTTGCTGTACAAGCTTGAAATCAAGACCAACATTCAGATGCCCAGAACCTGTTTTAAGCCAGCTACAGAGGTGATCTCAAGGCACCTACAGTGAAAACCCAAATGTAAGAGAATTACTGAAGATTTGTCGGCCCTGGGGGATTCAGTGCGGAACAAGAGACATGCATGCTGTTGTGTGTACATGGCCACACACACACACACACACACGGAGAGAGAGAGAGAGAGAGAAGCAATGAAAAAAAAATGTTGTTTTATCAGTGGTTTTTTTTATGTTAATTTTGTTAGTGGGACAGCCAGGGCCACAGATTTGGTGCAGTTTCGATGATTCCAGAAACCCAATCATAAACACTTTAGAGAGCCACAAGTCTCGCTTCTCCATTTTACTCTGTAAATTGTTACCCTCTGTGTGTCTTACAGGATTTAAATGGTCCCCAGAGAGTTGAAGCTATCCAAGTAATGACTCTATCCCAAGTCTTTCTTATATATTAGCTCCTTCCACACTCTAAACAACTGTCATATTAGAGGTGAAAACACGCCATTGAGACTAGAGTTCACCAGAAATAACAAGGAAGATCCCTGTCTGTGCTTTCTGTAGACTCCTGTAAGCTCAGACATTCGGATGAGCAGAGAGGAAAGATGAAAGCATTCTTAGAGCGGTGTCAGCTTGATGCCACGAGTTAATAAACACGCAGTGAGCACAGGGTGTCCAGCACCTGCTATGAGCACTTCAAATCTGTAAGTAAGGCAAGATTCTCAACCAAAGAGATTTAGCAAAATGCAGACATGCAAAAATAATCACAAAGCATTTAAAAATAAAATAAGCTTTGTAAAATGCTTTGAAATGAAGATTTGGAGGAGACATGAAAAGATAAATGCAGAAGCCAGATTATAATGAGTAGAAAATGTTTAAGGACATTCTATTCAGGGAAACTATTTGCATGTAGCTTCATCCTCTGAAAAGTTGCTTGGCTCAAAAGGGAGGGCCTAGGACTTCCCACAGGGTAGGGCACCTTAACTTCTCTTAGGACTGGAAAGCAAGGGGAGGAAGGGGAGTGGGGGAGGGGGGAAATGGGAGGATGGGAGGAGGTGGAAATTTTTAATAAATAAATAAAAGCAGAAATGAATGTAGAGTATAAAGATAAAAGTGAGAACTCTGTAAGAAAATACACGATCTTAATAGAATTAGTATCAAACACTGGTTAATTTACTCTGAAGCAGTGAAAAATAAAAGTCCTCACATGCATGTCACCTTCTTTCTCAACACTCTTATCTTTTAATATATGTCATTTTAGTATTTACAGTTATTATATGCACAGAACATCTCTGAGGGAACCCAAGAGCTTACTGATGTCAGCTGACATTTCTTTCTCCTCTCTCTCTCTCTCTTTCCTCTCTCTCTCTCTCTCTCTCTCTCTCTCTCTCTCTCTCTCTCTCCTGGAATCTCTATTGATCCCAGAATAAGACAAATGTATTCTTGAAAGTCTACAGTAAGCATCCCAGTTTTAATAAGTTTAGAAAAAATCATTCAGCATAATCCCCTACTGACTCCCAACCAAGTGCATCTGAGGCCGTGCAAGTCCTAAGTCTGACAAGAGGGATTTCAGTGCAAGTAATTACAAGCTGCAACACAATTTCCTTAAAACTACACACACACTGGACAAATACTTATTTGTGGTTAAAGAATGGGCAATGTCACTATAAAAATAGTACACCTTATAATAGTTCCACATACCATAATTTACTTTTGCTATAACTGAAATGTCATATCATGTTCCAGTCTTAATATTTAGTAACTAACAATTTAATGTACAAATCTGCAACCTGAGCAACAGAATAGTTTTAAAAGACAAACTCTTTTTTTTTAAAATTTATTTATTTATTAAGGATTTCTGCCTCGTCCCCACAACCGCTTCCCATTTCCCTCCCCCTCCCCCGATCAAGTCCCCCTCCCTCATCTGCTCGAAGAGCAATCAGGGTTCCCTGACCTGTGGGAAGCCCAAGGACTGCCCACCTCTATCCAGGTCTCGTAAGGTGAGCATTCAAACTGCCTATTCTTACAAGAGAAATATAATGGAACATGCAAAATGCCAAAGGATTATACAGAAGGGAAAATAGAGTTACATTCATGAAAAATATGCAGCAACTTTCAAGTACCTTACATAGCAAGGAGTTATATCAGTACAGATACTCAGGAGGGAAATGATGATTCATAAATGGTGAATGCACACATGTGAGTATGATGAGACATCATTATGTATGCACGTGACTTGTCAGAGAAGACATTTTATAAAATAAATAACAATACTCCAAACATAACATAAGCATAGCCTTCAAAAAAAAGTTGAAACCTGTTAAAATTCAGTAAAAACCCATCCTATTACATCCATAACTGAATGTGATGACTGAGCAAATTCAGTCATTTCTGACCTATTTTTTGCAGGAGGATAAAATTAACACTGGATCATTCTGCATTTTCACCATCAAAATAAATCTTTCAGATAAAAAGAGCAGTTAAAATAAAAATGTCAATAAAAGTATTCTTATGCATTTTAAAAAATCATAAGTTGAGGACGATGAACCTAAAATTAATTTATCTTACACTGTTATCACAAAATGTCTAAGGTTATATAATATGTAAACAGGGAATTATTTTGTTCCCAAACCTGGAAGTTCAGTGACTGTGTGATATCACTGACTTAGTTCTAGTGAGGGACCATAGAAGGTACCTTCAAGACCAGAGTGCCAATGAGAATGACCACATCACAAAGCCAGAAGCAACAAATAACTCATTGCATGAGACATATATCAACACCTTCTGATGGGGGAGTACCCAGGGACCTAATGACAATACACTAAGTCTAACCTTAAAAAGTCCCATTACCTTTTAACATAGCCACACTGAGAATCAAGCTTCCATAGTTCTTTACTCTATACCTAAATTCCATAGTTTGTAGCTTTTCGTATGTTTTAAATATAATCTGCTCATTCTGTATACCATTGTTGTATGTATGTTTTAAAGGCTGTTTCTTTGATAGTGCATACATAACCTACTGGTGTGCTCTTCCCTGGGGAACACTATAGAATTTTTCCCATCTTCCCTATGTTTTAGTTGCCTGTAGTTCTTTGTGTTGGGTTGAGGCATCCTGGGCTTACCTGTATATGCTATGGCATGCCTATTGTTGTTGTATTTGTTCAAGTCATATTTAGTAAGTCATGCTGGTGACACTTAATGGTTGTAGCTTCTGATATTACTTGCAGACACAGTCTCACGGCAAGCTTCCTGATTCTCTGGTTCTTAAAATCTTTTTGTCTCATCATCTGCAATGCCCCCTGAGCCTTAGGTGTGGGTGTTGTTTTATAAATGTATTAGTATGGGACTCCACTAGCCTGCATTCTGATTAGCAATGTTATAGCATGTTGCTGTTGCCCTTAGCTGAACCTCAGAGGTAGAAAGTAAGTTCCTACTACTAAAGACCAAGTGCAATTTAGATGCAGGACTCAGAGACTGAAACTAAGCAAAATGCCTCCTCTCTGAAGACTAGCTTTAAGGTACTTGAAGATACAAGACAAACTGACTAAGAAAGGAAGCTACCAACAATCCCACCTATCTATGATGCTAATGAACTGCTAAAATACCTAGATGGAATAATAACCTATAGGTGCAGTAGTGACACACATATCTTAATGATAACCAACAGACTTCAGATTCTCTCATTAAGTGGGAAATCACACCTACTACAGGAAACCTACCCTATTACAGGGCTAGGTAAGCCATGGAGCTTGAAAGGAGAACCCACAACAATCACTTCATATAGTCTTTTAAAGGTTTGAAGCAAATAGGAAAAAAAAAACTGTGTAGGGAGACCACTGAAAAAACGTTATACAGTAAAAAAGAATCTTGATATGTTTCCAACTATATGCCCCTAATATTCACACACAGGACAATTGTTTTCTGCAAATTTGTTCTTGTTGCCTGGCATAGCATCACGCACTCTCCAGCCCCATCTGTTAGGGCCCTGGCAATCCCTCAATTGCTATCTCAATGGTGTTTGATTTTTTTCCTCTCGTCTCCAAACATATGGAATCTTCTCTTCTTGTAATCTCCTTGGGCTTTCTTCCACCATTTCTGTGCTTGTTTTACATAATTTTGTATTCTTTTGTGCATTTGTCCCGCTCAAAATACTTAAATCTTGAGCTTATATTTTGTAATATTTTTATTCCTGGAATGAATTATTTGGATAAACATTAGTCATTTTTTTCAGATGAATGAATTTAAATAAAAATTTGGCAAGCAGCTTTCATCAGTTTAAGAAAGAAGTATCAATATATTGCCTTGTTTGGGGAGAGGAGTGTGAAAGACTATACCCAGTGTCTGGCAGATATTAAACATGCATTCTACTACTAAACCAGACTCTTAGTACTGCTCTCAATTTTATTAACCACAGTTTAAACTTTGCAACAATGTTCTAATAATAGGACAAGTTAGACTAATTACAGCACAAATTAAATGACTTCTATTATAATATGACCAAGAAAGTTGTAATAAAATTGAGGATCTAGCAATTTTACTTAAATATTTTATCATAATTATTTTGTCACATTTATGAAGAAAAGTGATTTTAAGTTTTATTCTTAAACTACATGTACAAGCATATAATAGCCATTGAGATGACACAATAGCCATAAACTTGATCACATATCATTAATTACGGGTTCCTCTGTGGTTAGCAACTCTTTAGAAAAACAATAGATAGCAGACTTTAGGCATTAAAATTGAAGAATAGTATCCATGTTAATAAAAATTTTTAATGACATGAACGATTTCCTCTTTAACTATTTGATACATATTTATTTTTAAATGAGACAGGATGTCACAAGCATCATTCATCTAGTTAACATTAATTTATATTAAGCTCACAAATTAATAGCAACAGTCAAAAACCGCATATACATAACACTCCATGTAATATACTCATCTGAGATATGTTTTATACATGCAAATCCATTAGACTTCACTGAGACTTTGAAGCAGCCACTATTGTTACTACTTTTCTTTGTAGTTGAGAAAGCTGGACCATAACCAGGCTAAGTCTTTCCTTATGCTGTGGCTTAACACCAGGCCTAGAATCAAGCGATCAGAATCCATGCCTTAAGAATCCATGCTATTGTGAGAGGGTTGAAGGAGAGAGGAAAGGCAGGGAGGGGAGTAGAGAAAAATGAAGAGTTCAATAAAAATAAAAATCAAAAAGAATCCATGCTATATGGAATAGATCATTCTTCACATAAGCAAACTAAGACTTGGCAGGCAAAACCAGAATTGGAAGTCATCTGTTCTGTTTCATAAGTATTGCTTTGTTTGGGTCTGCTTTTGTCTGACTGATGTTTTTCTTGTATATTATGGTTTACAACTCTGTGCTTTTATTGTGTTGTGTTTATTTGTGGGCATGTGTGGGCACGATTTGTGTGCTTTTTTCCTTTTATTCTGGTTTGTTTATTTGTTTTCTAAAGAGCAAGAAATAGTAATGCCATGGAGTGTTGGGCAGGGTCTTTATAAGACCTTTATGAGAAAACTTATTTTTAATAATATATATATAATAAAATAGCCATACTTCAAACAAACAAAAATAAATAAATAAGCATTGTTCTACAGACTGCACACTGAAAGTAAACCAAACTAGTGATCACGCTCTCCACATTATTTTTAAAAATTGTTACATAAAGTTATGGAGGGGTTGAAGAGATGATTTCGTGGCTAAGAGCACTGTCTGTTCTACCAGAGAACCCAGGTTCAATTCATAGCATCCACATGGCAGTTCACAACTTTTTGTAACTCAAGTCACAGAGGACGTGACACCATTACACAGACATACATGCAGACAAAACACCAATGTACATACAATAAAAAATAAACTGTTTGCTTTAAAAAACAAAAAAGGGCAGTGAAGGGATGACCATGTAACTCTGACCATAAGGGCTTACCTAGCACACAAAGTCCTGAGCATACTATCAAAGTCAAATCCCAGCAGAGTATATACTCTGGTGGGGTAGTGATGTATGGAAGGAAGTTGAAGCAAAGGGTCAGAATAAAGAAATTGGGGTGGAGAGAGGAGTATAGAAAGTCATACAGTAGTTCTTAACTCTGCTTATATTTTATATTTTCTGAATGACCATCTCATAGTTACATACTTCTGTATTTGGCATGAGAAGTATTAATGAATCAAAATGAATTATTCCTTTTTAAAAGGATTTTCATACAAATTGATGAGAAACGTGTTTTCAAACATGTGTTTGAATATTCTTTATGTAACATTCTTGAACTTGGATAAACTATATGAATATAAATATGCTCACAAGTTGCTTAAACTTCTTTATGACGTTCTTCAAATGGAATAGTATTCACTATTCTGCTTGGTGTTAGATGTTTGGCTGTGCAAATGGGCAGTTTCCATGTTCAATTTCATGGATTCTTTCTGATGTCTCAAAATAAATCCAATTATACAGCAAGCAGGGATATCGCTAAGGCCTATGTAAATAAAAATATAAAAAATTAAATATAACCTGTCATTTGGCTTGTGACTATTCAGAGACAAACCATTCATGTTGTTCCAAATAAAACGCTTGAGAATCTAAACTCTTCGCTGGGCAGTGGGTAACTAAGAATGAACCCTTCAACAGAGACAGAAAAGGCCCTTTGAAGACCTGTTTGGTCCCATTTCCCAGGATTCCTCTTTGCTTTACCATGCCCCAGACCCACTAAGAATGACTACAGGACTTTCTTTCATCAGCCCGTGAGCCACTGAGAGTGACTTCAAAGTGGATTGTTACAACAGTGCTCAGTAGTCTGTAAATATATACAGAATAATATGGAAGCTGCTCAGTGTGGGGTTCAAAGAAGCTTTCAAGCAGGGAAGGTCAAACGCAGAACATCTCAAAGCAGTTTTGTTCTGTGTTTTTCCCTAGCACCACAGTTTCTCCAGGAGCTGATTTTGAGAATTTTAGACCTTTTTTTTTTTCCTGTAACTTTATCCTCATCTCCCCTCAAATTCTAACTGTCCACTAGAGAACCTTGAAATCCCTTTTCATCTAACACAGAAGTTTTGAAATTATACATTAGTGAAAGACTGCAGGGATAACTAAACCATTAAGAACACTTGTTGAACTTCTAGATGACCTAGGTTTGATTTCCAGCATGCACATCGTGACTAACCACCATTTTAACTTCACTTCTAGGGGATCTTATATCCTCTTTTGACTTACATGGGCATCAGGTATATATGTGGTACACAAACATACATGTAGATGATACACTCATAAAATAAAAAATTCTACTTATGATGATGATGACATAGTAATGAATTTTCCAGCTTCCAATGTTCCTCCATATGTTTTTACAGAACAAAAAGCAACATACAAAAATAAAGGAAGTACATTTTTGTAAGTGATTAAATCCATTACACAAAGGACATACTGAATAACATTTTTAAGTGAAATAAAACAGATAAAAAAAAGGAAGGGAATGAGGGAAAACAGAGAGGGGGAAATAAACAATGACTACTGACATTAATGTGAATGATAAAATATGTGTTTGCATTAAATTAAATACAATATGTTCATCTGTCTTCATTTCCTTATTCCCTCTCTGTCCCTCACCTTGTTACTCTCTTTTCCATTCTTGTTTATTCTTATTAAACCATAGTCATTTCCTCTACCTTGTTACCAGCAATAATATGGATGCACCACACGAGTTTACAAATGGTAAGCTAGCATCCTGCAGCTAGCTCTTTCAAATTAGTCTAACTCCAAACCATAGAGAGAATAAAGATAAAAATAGGAAATCATTTTAATGTCAACTTTGAAAAAAAAACCTGATCATAGCCATAACTAAAACACATTAAAGAAAGTGAGATAATATTAGAATGTTATAATAATAAAAATCATCATGGAAAAAGAAAAAAAAAGATTATTGTACCATTGACCATAATAAGATGCCATAATGACATTTGGTTTTGATATAAATGATATTTTTATCATTCAAGTACAGTTATCTGAAAGCCATGAAAATCATGAAGGTTGGTAAATTTTCAAATGTGCTAACAAGGCCACTTTCTCAACCTACTTTGAAACTTCAGTCCCTTCAGGAATATTTTAAGACAGCAGCTATTTTCTTGAGGTGTATAATCAGCTTGTGGAACTATGAGCACATATGTGTCCTATGCTGTCTCATGATGAAAAGAGTCATTCATAAGCAATTGTCTGTTATAACTGATCTCCTTGCCCTCGGAGTCCAGGACCTATCAGTCTAGTGGGGGAGACGGACAACAGGTAGGTAGATGCAAAGAGATCTGGAAGGAGACTGAGGGAAATAGAGGCAAGCAAGAGAGGAAGGGCTTGGGATGCTGAGAAAGAGAAAGGATAAAAATATAAAGGCAAAATAAAGTTTTAAAATGATTGATTCAAAGGAGAAATTGCCTGTATAATTTGTATATTTTGTTCATAGTAAAAATGCAGAGGGTTTTACACAAAAGAATATGAATGTGGCAACAGTAAGTTTAAGCCTTTTAGTGAACAGGCCCTGTATAACTTCCCAGGCCATCATCCATAAAGCCAACAGTGTGTTGAACAGACATTCACAATCACATATGTTCACAGGTTATACTGCAGAAACTATCTTTGCATATCTCCTTCTCTATCATGGTCTGCATGGGAGTTCTAGTGGATCCCTCTCTGGGTGTTTATGGCAACTGCTGAGAAAAGCAAAAGAAAATAGTAATCACTATAAATGGAATTTTTAATCAAACTGTTAATACGTATTGCATAGGTTTGTGTGTACATGTAGTATAATAAATTCTTTCTAGCAAATTATCAGATGAGAAATGTTTACTGAAGAACAACATAAAAATATCAGCACACATTTAATCAAGCTCTCTACCTTGATTTTCTTCTTCTGAAAATATAATTATCTCTATAATATATACTACTTTTTAAAAGAAATAAAAATATTAAGATCATGTTTGACTACAAGTTTTAGGAAGAGGTCTCTCATTGATGACATCAACAGTCATATTCTGTGTCTCTGAACTTTTAAAACATTTGTCCCCTGTACAACAAAGCATGTTCTGCTTCCTTGTCATGATTATATTTGCAGATGAAAATTTCTGGATTCTACAAAACTTGTCTTAAAAGCATCCTCACAATATTCACACAATGTCTAAAAATGTTGCTTTAAACATAATAATATTTTATTATAGGATCCTACAATAAGGAAACCAATGAGACCTTGATTTTTCATGTGCTTTCTTGTAAGTGAGGCCAAGGACAATAAACATAGTTGTCAGTATATAGATAGGCTACTGGTGGGACTATTATGGTTGGGAGGTAATAAAGAATGGTCAATTCAGCTAAAGTGATTTTTTTTTCTAAAGCTGCTAAACTGAAAACCTCATGAGGTGTGCTGGCAGGTGATCCTATCAACAATGGTTGGAATATTAGGCATTTCCTTTGAACGGTCTGTTCTTGGACCATGGTTGGGTCCTACAACCAGGTGTTGCAGCAGGGTAAACTACTGAGACTCAGGCCCCTTATTAAATTTATCAAGGGCCGAGTTCTATTCTGGCAGGTGGTAATGGTTGGAAATAAAGAACTTTCTTTGGGTGACCTGTTCATACTGTATCAAAGGATCACAGAATTAGGAAAGCTGAGACCCACTAGTTTAAGGCTTTTTAAATTTAATTATAATGTAAATAAAATTTACATTTGCAAAATACAAAGTTGAGTGAAAGTGCTTTATTAAAATAAAAACAGTGGTAACACTGAAAGCCTTTGGAAACCCATGTGAAAATTTAACATATAAGCTCTTCAAAATATATGCATATATGAAAGAAATGTAAATGGAGTCACTATTTAACAGGGGAGATAATGCCACAGCTTATAAATCATATGCCACCAAGAAAAACCTCCAGTGTCAAGATGGGGTTTTCATGCACTACAAATGAACTGTAAAAAATATAAAAATCTATCTTTTACTTTTTATATATATGAGGTTATTATAATTCATCTTTCTTTATACCGTGAAAATGGTCTCATGTACCACAAAATCATAGAACAAAATGTTTTCCTTGAGCATGAAATATGCAAATAATTTGCCAAGAAAATGAAAGATTCCAAAATGTATGGAAGTATTCATAAAATATACAAATAATACTAGAACATATTGTCATTTTGTTCAAATGTTTACTTTTTCATCTGTATTTCTCATTTATCGATTCAAAGATAATGATATTTCTAAAAGGAGAAGAAAGCTCACAATATTATTGCAATAGTAGATAGCGATAAAAAATTTGAGTTTCAATGGGAAAGAATTAAGGAAATGCTAATTAGAGAAATATAATTAATTTCATCAATTAACACAAAGCATTTCTAAATCAGTACATTTAACTTCCATGTGCAATAATTATCATTGTACAAACTGGACAATGTACAACAAATGTAATGCTTGAACTTTTGTAGACATACACAAGGAGTTTGCAAAGAATAGTAGGCACTGTGTGCTGCTGCCATTCAAAATAATTGTATATGTTCACGGTTACAACAAACTGAGAAAAAATTGCAGGGTTATTTTTTTTAATTTAATTTATTTATTAATTTATTTATTTAAGATTTCTGTCTCTTCCCCGCCACCGCCTCCCATTTCCCTCCCCCTCCCCCAAGTGAGTCCCCCCCCCCCCCCCAGCCCTAAAAGCAATCAGGGTTCCCTGTCCTGTGGGAAGTCCAAGGAACCCCCACCTCCATCCAGGTCTAGTAAGGTGAGCATCCAAACTGCCTAGGCTCCCACAAAGCCAGTACGTGCAGTAGGATCAGAAACCCATTGCCATTGTTCTTGAGTTCTCAGTAGTCCTCATTGTCCGCTATGTTCAGAGAGTCCGGTTTTATCCCAGGCTTTTCCAGACCCAGGCCAGCTGGCCTTGGTGAGTTCCCAATAGAACATCCCCTTTGACTCAGTGTGTGGGTGCACCCCTCGCGGTCCTGAGTTCCTTGCTCGTGCTCTCTCTCCTTCTGCTCCTGATTTGGACCTTGAGATTTCAGTCCAGTGTTCCAATGTGGGTCTCTGTCTCTGTCTCCTTTCATCGCTTGCTGAAGGTTAATATTCAGGAGGATGCCTATATGTTTTTCTTTGGGTTCTCCTTATTTAGCTTCTCTAGGATCATTAATTATAGGCTCAATGTCCTTGGTTTATGGCTAGAAACCAAATATGAGTGAGTACATCCCATGTTCCTCTTTTGGGGTCTGGCTTACCTCACTCAGGATAGTGTTTTCTATTTCCATCCATTTGCATGCAAAATTCAAGAAGTCCTTGTTTTTTTATTGCTGAGTAGTACTCTAATATGTATATATTCCATACTTTCTTCATCCATTCTTCCATTGAAGGGCATCAAGGTTGTTTCCAGGTACTGGCTATCACAAACAATGCTGCTATGAACATTGTAGAGCATATACTTTTGTTGTATGATAAGGCCTCTCTTGGGTATTTTTAAATAGGCTTCCTTTAAACTTATCATTTTAACTGTAGTTCTTTACTGAAAAAACATTTCCACGCCATTGACTAGACATACGTCAATACAAACAGGCAAGTTCTCTAAACCAAAATGTATCCTTACCTTCTAAATCTTGGTGTTGTCTTTGTTTGTTTGTTTTGTTTTGTTTGCATTTTTATGGTACCAATACATTACCTACTTCTTGTATAGCGATTGTCTCATTAGAACCAGAAACACGCCAGTGTGTGAGCATAGAAGGAAATACTGGTTTTGAGGTACTGAATCTGATATTTCTTCCTTATTTCCTTGTTTACAGTTCCTCTTCTTTTGGTTTTAATCTCAGGAAAAGATCAAAGACAGAAATGATGAATAAAATGACCTCATGGGCCTCTGACTATAATATATAAATGATATAAGCTTAGTCAAGAGCATCCCAAAATAAGGCATATATATGTAATTCAGATATTTTCACAACAAAAATGTGTGAATTATTGAAGTAATGAATGAACATGTCACTTGCTTTGTCTGAATCTTTCTAGAATGTATAAATAGGATCAGCACATGGCATTGTGTCCTACAAATTTTAATTATCATTTTATAGTTGATAATATGCAACCCCAATTAAACAAGAAAAAACAAGTGTTACTGATTTTAATAATGTATTTTGTAATTAAAATAGTATAAAATATATAAAATAGTATAATAAAAATATATAAAATAGTAAAATAAAAATATATAAAATAGTATAAAATTATAAAAATATATAAAGTAGTATAAAATGTTATCATAACAGAAGATTATATTTACAAGCTAATGAAATGTTTTCTATTTCTGAATAGAAGTATAGTTTGTGGTTGCAATGCATTTTAATTTGTACTAGTCACATTTCAAGTACTGTACTAACCATGACTAACAGCTACTGCAAGTATTTGGAAGTATAGGATATAAACTTGAGGAGACTGAATTCCCACCAAGAATAATCAGGGGAAAAGAAAAACAAAGTGGTAACAGACTGAAAGCAGTTCTAAAAATCACTTTCCAGTCATAGGGGAAAGAAGCATCTATGGAAGAAATTAGTACAGACGTGTTTATAGATGGCATACATAGGAGAACATAGATTAGTGTGCACCCTTTCATACCAGTAACCAGGAGGCAGAGGCATGAAAATCTCTACGACTTCAAGGCCAGTCAAGGTTTACATAGTGAAGTACAGACCAGCTAAAATTGAATAGCAAGACTCCTCAAAACAAAAACAACAACTGAAAAAAGAAAAAAAAGGAAAGGGGAATGTAGAAGTCAATAAAAGGACCACATATCTCCTAATCATAACTTTTGAGGAGCTGAGACAGTGTCTAAAACTGGTTCGGGAGGGAAGACAAAGGAATGTCTTTTAGCTTCTTTCTCCCAATCAAGAATCAGCTAAATCCAGAATCCTTTGCCGCCTTTGACACAAAGTACGGTTCTCTCTATCTCTCTCTCTTTCTGTCTCCCCCTCCCCCTCACCCCCCTCCCGTGTATGTTTCTGTCTGTCTGTCTGTCTGTCTGTTGATGGAGATCAATAGCTTCTGCATGGTAAACAAATATTCTAGCACTCTATTGTTTACTTCTGGACCTAGTTTTTCAGCTCTGTTTAAACTTCAACACTGTAACATGTAAAGTTTTAAACGTCCTTTTCACGTTTTAAAATTATTGTCATGCAAGTATAAGAAAATACCAAAATTAACTAACTAAATTATGGTTTGTATAAAACAATGATGGCCTATACTGACTTTCAATTTGACAAGCTCTAGAATCAAAGAGGCAAGCATCTGGGGATGTCTGTGAGGGATTTTTAGGATCCTAAGGGCAGATGGCCTGATCTATATTAAAAGAGAAAACACATTGAGCACCAGCAGCCATTTTCACTGTTTCCTGATGGGGAATAAAGCCAATGATCTTTAAGAGGTGGGATCAGGTTAAGGAGTGACCTTTGGGTACAGGGAAAAAAAAAACCAGGCAGCCGAAAGTTATTTTTCTCTGTGGTTCCCACGCTACACACATGAGCTTGGACTTCTCATTCCTGTTTCATGAGTTTGCCCCTTATAAGATAGAAAAATATAATTGATCTATCTTTTAGTTTGCTTGGTTTTTTCTCAACCCGAGATAATTCAACAGTTTCCTGATTGTGGATGTGGTGTGATCGCGGCCTTCTACTTCTGTAGTCACACCTTCCCTTCCTTGTTGGACTTTATTCTCAGAAGCTGTGATCACAGCAGCATTTTGTCACACTAATAAGAAAAACAGGCCGGGTGGTGGTGGCACACGGCTTTAATTCCAGCACTCGGGAGGCAGAGGCAAGAGGATCTCTGTGAGTCTGAGGCCACGCTCAAACTACTACAGGGTTTGAGAAACCCTGTCTCAAAAAAAAAACAAAAACAAAAACAAAAACTGATAACCACTAGATTTTTCAGAGCAATTTTTTCCGTTACTCTTTATACTATTCTCCTTTATGATATCACAAAATTAAAATATATTTTTATGCTTAATATTGATGGCTCAAACACCATATAAAACACTCATATAAAAATGAGGTTGTTTGGCTATGAACTTTATTCTCATGACAACCCTAATCTGGGACAAATAGGGCTTATCTGCTCATATCTCCATATATACAAACTTTTTCCAAGTTTAAAATTTTATACTTTATACTTTTTCTCTAAAATGAAACCTAACTTCTAATCAGTCTTCGTGGCTCTTACTTGCTATTTTACATTTTACCTTGAATAGGTCTTCTATAATGAGTTATTTATTAGTTTTTTTCACTTGGTTCCTGTTTTCACACATTGCACTGAATTATTTCTTTGCAAAGTCCTGAAAGGAATCATACAAATTTAACCATCCCCAAACATTTGCTGAATGCAGCTGGCCTCGGGTGACACAGACTAGCTTCCCAGAACCCCCCCACACACGCACACATATTCACAGGTCATACTTAAATGAATGGAGCTTTTCAGGGCTGTCGAGAAGGACCTCTACTAACATTGAAAGAACTGTTGTACCATGTATACATATTCCACCACATTTACCATCTTTATTTGTCTAGCACAAATCTTTCTGTCCAAAGCTTCACTGCATTTAGACTCTTATTCATTATTCACTATTTAATATTCATTTTTTTTCTGGGAAATGATAGGAGTTTGAATATTTAACTTGCCTTCATATAAAAATAAACAGCATGGTTAGCACCATCCCAGACATGCTAAAAGCAGCAATTGAAGTACTTGAATCTGATCTTTGAATTCATAATTCATTTATTTGAATATATAGTTTTGAGATTCTTGAATCTGAGTCATGTATTTCTTATAGAATTCTTTGTTGGCAATAATTTTACAATATGAAAAGAGCTGTCATATACAGCGCTAGAATAATTAACATAATTAAGCATAATTTATTTTAAAAGGATGGGTAAATTTAGATACATAAATGCCAGATGTGAAACATTACCTGTTTTTTATGCAATTTGATTTTTATGCAATTTCATCACATACATAAAAGTACATTTCTTTTTATATTTATTATTCAAAATATTTTTACTTTAAATATATTTTATAACATTATTAGTCTCCCCCAAGTCCTTCCAGATCCTATCTCTCCACATTCCTACACAATTTTAAGTTCTTTCTCAAAACAAAACAAAACAAAATTCCAACACCACAACAAAATGTTCAAAACAAAAAATCAAAATAATTCAACACCCCAAAAAAGACAAAACATCAAACTGTAACCAAATAAAGCACACAAAAAAATGTGGAATCCATTATATGTTGGTAAACTTCTGCTGAACGTAAGGACTGCCCTTCAGAGGTTGATGCACCTAGTAGCCCTTCATTGGAGAAAACTGATTTTCTCTCTCCTACCAGGTATAAATGACAGTTATGTTAACCTTTACCATAGTGGCCATTAATTCATTCATTGCTTTAACTGTAAGAAAATAATACAAACCAAAAGAAGGAAAAGAGACCAGGAAAAGTCATAAGAATCTAAGACCCTCTCATTCACACACTCAGAAATCCAAAAAGCAACTAAACTGAAAGCCATAAGATATGTTCAGGGGACATGATGCAAACCCACATAGGATATATGCCTTATTTTCTTGATGTCTTCTATCTGCTCTGGCTCTTACACTATTTCTTCCTGCTCTTACACAGCACTTGGTGAGCAAGGATTTGATGGAAACATCCCATTTAGGACTTAGTGTTCCAAGGTCCCTCACTCTCTACATGTCTGATTGTGGATCTCTGCATCTGTTCCTGTCTGACACCATTACTCTAGTTTACCTTAAAGGCAGTACACCACAGTCCTACCATCAAGCTTCCATTTCTATTGTCATTTTGTTCTTTCAGTTCCAGAATTTTCTTTTTTAAGTTATTTCCTGTCTACCCTGACTCTTTTTGTTTTCAGTACACCAATTTTCCTTGTAGTCCTTAATTTTATTTTAGTAGCTGACTTAGCATCCTTGTCAACTACTTCTAACTTCACTTCCAGCTCTGTGGATATGTCAGTAATAATCAATCACCCAAAGGCCATTTTAGAAAATTCTTCCTCATGAAGATCCTCAATTGCCAGCTCTTGAAAACCTTCACATCTCTGCTCAGTGAGACCTCTGTGCTCAACGATAGTTACCAGATTGTCCGTTTTTCAGTTGCTAGAAGTAGTTATTTAATATACACTGTCTAGAGGTACAAAGAGGAGACCAGAACTATGGTTTGTAGGGGTATTTTCTCACATTAGCTATTGAATCAACGACCTGCTTGTGATCCTTTTACTTCATATTATATGTCAATAGACTTCCTCATTTGAATTGACTTGATTTTTTTATCGTTCCATAATTCCCCTATTGCATTTTAACAATTGATCTCATCTGTTTCAAAAAATTGCATTATTTTGAAACTATATATTCAGAAATTAAGACTTAGATTGTAATAAATATAATCTTGCTTAATTTTATACATGTGTACTAGTTAACCTAATTATTAATAAAAGTCTTTATATTATATATGATATATGCCTTGCATTTAATAAGAAATATGAACTATGGAGCACACTCTTATAAGTAATGGAATTGCATGCTTCTGAGATAATTATTTCCATAGAATACCGTTTAGTGCAGAAGGTAAATATTCAATAAGTTTAACTATAGCTTCCAAAAAAATTAGTTACAGGGAAAGCTGATTGCTCTGTTTAAACAACTGCATTTACAGTTGGCATTTGTAGTGCGTTATGATTCACTTGGTATAGTGTAAATAAAAACGCTACCTATTTTAAGAGACATTTTAATTAAAGTAGATTGTAACAACAGAGGACAAACTTGGGCAAAAGTCGTCCTAATTTTTAAAAGCACTAGCTACTTTTCCAGAGAACGTGGGTTCAATACCCATCATCTACATGGTAGTTCACAATCATCTGTAATGCTAGTCCCAGGGGACCTAAAGCCTTCTTCTGGATTATTCAGGCATCATGTACACATATAGTTCCATAGACACATATCCAGACAAAACACACATATACATCAAATAATAATAAATTTTTTCTATTGTAAACATAATTGGGGATTTTTTTAAAAAACTTTTTTATTTAATTGCTCTTATTGAGCTGTACATTGTTCTCTGTGCCCCTCCCTTGTTCCAGACATGTTAGTGTATACCTTGAATTCTAGCATGGGGAACAGGCAAAGTGAGTGGATCGTTAACTTCAGTGATAGGCTGGTCTACAGAGTAAGTCCCAGGACAGCCAAGGCTACACAGAGAAACCCTGTCTCAGGAAGAAAAATATGTTCCATCTTTTCTGCGTGGAATACATGAGAAAAATGGTTATACTATATTTCCATATTTGTTGAAATAGTTTTTTAGCATTTCACTGACTTTCAAAAGCATTTGGTCCTGAATGTTATCTGTCAAGTAGTAATGCTTCACATGGCAAATGTTTCTGGCCAATTTCTAATAATAATAAGACAGTAGTGGTTCGAAAACATAAATCTTCCTTTTCAGATAGGTCAGACATTAAATTAATTCAGACAAGGGCCAAAATTATTATGAAATACTACAAAAAATTATACCAAGAGCCAATAAGCAAATGAATTTATGAAATTTTACCATATAAAACATATGCTTGGGAAGACATACATGAAAATCAAATTCAAAGAGCTATACATGACAAATTCAAAATATTTTGTTTCTAGAAAGACATTTTAACTGATTTTCTTTTCAAAGATTCCTTACTGTCACTGAGTTTCTGATATTGTTTGGATCATGTGTAGAAAGAGAAGTAGCTTCCTTGAATTTCTTTGCAGAAGCAATTGTATGTAAAATTCATGCCTCAACTTCACCATGCCTCCTAAACAGGCATGGCCCAAAGTGTGCAAATAAAAAACAAATGTGAATAATATTAATACTATGTAAGATATTAGCACAGTCAACCCACCATTGCTCCAATTACACCAGTGCTCACGTAAATTATTTAAATTCTTTTCCTCGATCTTTAGAAAAACTCTATAAGAAAATTACCTTCCTAAGTTAGAGTGAAACATCCTAGGGAGTATTTAGCATATTGTATTTGTTCAAGTACAACAGATTATAGTGGTTGTGATAAAAAACAAAAAAGAAACTATGCTACTTAGATTAGGATCCTAAAAAAAATATAGTTCTAACCTACAGGATTCTTATGGACAGTATTGAAAACACATTCAAAGAAGTTGAAATAGTAGTGGGTAGTGGGAAGACTGTAATAGCAGCTACTCTTATGGCACAGACGCTCATCTTTTTATGATGTGTCACAGTCTCTGGTTGCCATTCCCGGGCCTTGGTTATTCTATTAATCTACTTAGAGTTAATGTTGAGAAAAGCTGGAGGGTAGAACATCTTAATGGGAAGTTAGTTCTGCCTTACCATCATTATGTTAGATGGAATCTACTATGAATAAATCTGAGTTCCCCCAATCATTATGATCCATTGCTCCTGCCAAAAACAGTTCCTTGTTATTTTACCTGTGCCCAAAGTCAACAAGTAGAAATCACATTTTTGAAAGAAGTGATTGGTGCTTCTCTAAAGTCTCCTGATAGAAAGAAATATGAATTTAAAGGAATGGAATCAGAAACTATAATGTATATAGTTATAGGGGAAAAAAACACTGAATGTACAAAACGCATGAGGACCAGCACACAGATTCGGACACATAGTGTACTATGGGTGCCACGCCTGAAGTGTGGAGGACTTGTCAGTCAGTATTCACAGCAGTCTGAAGGTGTACATGCTGGCTTAGCAAAATGGATATCAAGTGACTGCAGTAGTATGTAACAGTTTTAATTCTATCATTTTGGACCAAAACACATCCTTTTAATAGGGGACTACATTATCATATTTTTGTCCTGAACTATTCATTGTAGCTTGGGAGTATGAAAGGTCAACATTTATCTCTTAAATCAGTACCAGCAGAAGAAAAGCCCGTCAAAGATCCTGCATCTCATCTGAACCTGGTACACACAATGAATTCTGGAATTCTTCTCAAATTGGAAGACTGAATTTAATACCAAAATTAGTCATCTTGGAAAAGCATAGTTGTGTTTTGACTATGAATTATTAATGGAAAGATGACAGATTGTGGAACTATTCTTTTGATGATCACCTCCAAAACCAAAGTCTTCCAAGTCTTATCCTTCTTCCACCCACTTTCTTTCAAATGTGGACCCTTACAGTTTTAACCAACAGAAGTATGCTCTTTCCAGGTCTATTCTCTAGTTATTGTAGATTCTGCCTCTGCATCAACTCTGAGCAAGTTAGAAATACAACATGGACTATGGACAGCTCCTATAAAACAGCAAGCAACCTAGTTAATACATGAAAAATCTAAGAAAATTAACTGGTGGCTAATATAAAGACTCTAGGCATGAGCCTATAAATACCCAACATTAGGTTCTTAAGCCATTCGGCCAAAGTTCAGACAGCCACCATGGACTCGCTCATCTTACCAGATATCACAAAGAACAGAGACTAGTTTTTATTGTTATGTCATGTCTGATTGTCTAGCATAATGGAAAATGCAACTTAAAATTGCAACTATTTGAAATCATGGCACTTCAGTGTACTTTGTGAGATTACCAAAAGGAGAATAAAATATGCCCCATTAAAATGATCCAAATCTAAAGCAGAAATAACAGTAGTAGCAATCAATAATAGCAAATATGTGAATACTGAGCCCAAATTGAATGGTAACTGAACAGCTCATTCTCAGGCATCATCTCTTTATGATGTCTTACAAGCAACTTTTCACATTGAGTTAAATCTATTACATTGTAGTTTCTGCATCAATTCTTTATGTTAACATTTGAAAACTCACAACAATAATGCAATCAAATGTATAAAATATATTTTACTTTTAACAGAAATTGTTATAAAGAAGGCCAATTTTTCAAAGATCTGTTTCCACTCAGTGATTCTAGCTTTTATTTCACAAATCCTTGTGGGAATACATTTTCCTGCTCTGCATTTCAATAGCTTTTTTACTTCCTGTAGTTGTGTCAAAAGCATCAACATGAACTTAAAAGAATGAACCAGGCTACATTATAATATACATACTATGTTATCCCTTTACCTCATCCCTATGTTGGTTTGGGAATTACTGTATGTGACCATTGAGAGTAAACCTATTACTTATGCTCCCTTGTAAATGATTGTAAAAGCTGGTGGATATTGACTAGTAAAGACATGGCATGTTTTTAAACCAGTTCTTCCCAGGTTTTTCTGTTTGAAATAGCTTAACTATAGATGTTCTTCAAAATCTCCTGTTTGTAACCAAGCAATAGTTTTTCTCTTATTGAATATCTCTATATTTACTGAAAATAGTGTGTTCATTTTCAGCACACTTCCCTGCAGTCTAAAATTTTTTCCCAGTAAGAAAATATTTAGTATATAAATACAATCAGGTAAACAGAGAAGTCAAATTATTAGTAGTAGGTTGGATTCTGCCTCTCAATGTGTAGGATAACTAAGTCTTTGCCCGATTCACAATTTTTCACCAGTTAGTCACCCAAGCCAGGAAAGACAGGAACATTTCAGTAGGTAGTGGGTTGAAAGGAAATGGAAAAAATACTTATATGCTAACTGGTAAGCTTTGAAGATGACTTAATTCAGGAAACAGAACATGAATGAGAGCAAGGTGTTTGGTGTGAGGTAGGAGAGTTCACCTAGCTTCCATTCTCAGTGGAAAAGAATAGCACTTGAGGCAATCATCTTCTCTTGAATGAATGCTATAATGTGCACAATGTTGCAGAAATGCTACCCAAATGTTTCCCCTTTCTATGCAGAGACACCTTTCGGTAAGATTAACTGAAGTATAGGCAATAAGCAAATAGCGTGTTTAAAAATTGTAGACATAGTCATTATCCTGTGTGATGAAGTTCTGGGCAAGATTAGGCTTGCACTTTCTGTAAAAAGACAAACAAAGCAGTTAAAATTGATATTTAATTCTATACAGTGATGAAGAGATGTTGAACAGGTGAACAACTGTGTGAATATATGGTGTTAGATCAGAGAACATGGCATGGATGTGGAGACAAGAAAAGAAAATAAAAGAAAAGAAAAGAAGAGAAGAGAAGAGAAGAGAAGAGAAAAGGAAAGGAAAGAGAAAAGAACAGGACAGAAAAGAAACACCTGATAAGCAGACACATATGATGATCATGGAGGAATCATTTCTTCCCTAGAGTTATGAGGAATGGCCTTAGCAGATCTGAAAACAGGAAAGATGTCTAAAGGAGCTCTGGTAGCTTCTTTAGAAATAAGTCAGAAATCTTGTCAGGTAAAGAGTGTGAGGGAGCGAAGAATCAGAGACAACTCCTGTGTAACAATTTACAGATGAGAAGGAATGGAGAAATGTACTCAAGAGAAAGAAATCTATGTTCGTTGTACTCTTTGTCTGTCTTTGCGGGGAAAGAAGAGCGAGTGTTTGTGTGGAGTGTGGATTTCGAGGCAGGATGTTAGCACAGCATCCAGACCTGTGTGGTGATTTTCCTCCCTTGACCTCCAGAAGATGGGATTGTAGCTGTGCAACATCATGCCCAGATATGGTACATTCTCTAAACATTAAATTATATCTCATCAGTGTTGTCCTTCTCAAAGTAAATATCATGAAGGAGCTCAACAGTTACAAAGAACAAAGAAATTTTCTTTTTTATTTAAAATGTTTTCCATATATTTTGATTATATTTACCCCTCCCTCAACTGCTTTCAGGTCTTCTCCACCATCCTACACATCTTATATTCTTTCTATCTTTCAAGACAGGGAGATTAAAGAAAAAATTGAAACAAATAACAATAATAGCAACAAAGAGAAAAACATTAGAAATTTTCTTTATGAAAAAAAAACAAAATCATTACATACATGAAAGCACAAAAACTAATGAATGAAACTTTCAGTATAATAACACTCAGAAGTATTCATGATATAAATCAGTCCTTGAACTAATCAGTTCCCTGTCAAGATGGCCTCCACTTGATGTTCTGAAAACATTAATCATCATCATCATCATCATCATCATCATCATCATCATCATCATTTATTATTATTCCCAATTAATAGATTTACAATAACCTTATACCTACCATTCAGAGAATGTCCCAAAAGAAATAAGAACAAGAGGAGCAGGATGGCTGTTCAAGACATTCTCTTCAATAAATAAGACAATATACAAGAACAATAAAATAAAAGGAAGGTGAGAAGGGAACACATATGGAGGAGGGATGGGTCTGAGAGAAATTGGGGGGGTTGAATAGAGAACTAATATGCTAAAAATATATTGTGTGTGATTCTCAATGAATTAATGAAAATACTATAGAATTATTTTAAAAGAGGCAGGTGAATCTTTGTGATTTCATGGCCAGCCTGGTCTACAAGAGCTAGTTCTAGGACAGGTACCAAAGCTACAGAAAAACCCTGTCTTGAAAAATAAAAAAAAAAAGTTCAATAAATTAGATAAAATTTTGAATAATAATTTTGAAAAATCTAAGAGCTTTGTGAGTAAAGTTGCTTGCTACCAAGTCTCGAGTTAGATCCACTAAATCCAAAAAGTGAAAAGAAAGGACTCCCCCAAGTTTTCCTCTGACAGCATCATGTGCACACACATATGCATTCACAAACAATCAAATAACAAATGAAATAACTGTATAGAAAGGAAAGCCTTCAAGGAAAAGGACATAGCAAGGACATCTAATGTCAGACATAGATTGAGAAAGTATTAAACCTACATGTCTGTAAATATTTTTCTTTAGCCAAGATCAATTTGGAAAAAAAGTGAGACCTTACAAGTGTTTCTAGCATGTCTTCAGTGTCCAAATAAAGATACATTTCCAAATTTTATAGTATCATGTAATACATATTATAGAAGATCCCTAGTTAGTCAATGGAAAGTATTCAAAAAGACATTAGGATATATAATGGAAAAGCTAATTTAGACAACAAAATTTCAAAGTGTAGTTGGACAAATGAGTAAAGTGAATTTTACAAATTAACAACTAAATTAATGTCTTCATGAAGACAATAAAAAGACAAAGTTACCCAGAGTGTACCCCCACTGGACCCTGTGATACATGCTAACAATTTCAGCTATGAGGGAGGCTAACACAGCAAAAGGACAGGTTCAAGACTGGCATGTGTTCAATGATAGCCTGAATGACTTAAAAGAGATTTTCTCAAAACTACAATGTAAAACAAGGACAGAATAAATAGACCACTGGGAAGATGCTAGGTTGGTGTGCACAAGGCCAGGTATGTTCAGTCCCCAGCTCTGCAAATCAAACAAGATAAGTAAGTCACATGTTGTCTTCACATGGAAAGAAAATTATTTTAAAAAAGATTTTATACAGGGCAGATGAGATTTACTAAGTCCAAGAAGTATAACCCTGCTTAGCAAGACATCTTAGCAATCGAACAAGCAACAATAATATATTAAATAGAGAAAATATCCTGTCTGATACATAATTGTAGTCTGTGACTAAAAGAGGCTAACTGTATGACCCCCGGGAAAAGAAAAAAAAAGATAGTAAGTGAAATATTCATACCCGAGTTAGGAGACAAAATGACGTATGAAAGACCAGAATTGGGGCTGTACTCAGATTTCTCTTTATGCATAAAGGGATGCCAAAGGACAACAAAGAATATCCACACAGCACTTTACTGGAAAAAGTTTGTGACCTGAAAATTCCACATCAACCAATTTATTGTTCCAATATGAAAGCAGCAGAAGGCATTCCGAGCTTATAAAGACTTGGAAAATATTATAGCCAACCCTTCTTATTGGGAAAGAAAAAGTTAGTAATAGAATTCAACTGATAAATACATAAATCAAAATAAAAGTACTAGTTAGGGTCACTGAGATTAAGGACTTGCAATTAATAAAGTTGAATATAAATCCAAATCTCCATCAACAAATTTGCTGAACACTTACCGTGTGCAGACTCAACAGTGTTGGTCTAAGGCAGTGTCCTGTGTAGGTTCTATTGCAGTGACAAAGAAAAGTTGAGAAGGAAAAGGTTTATTGGACATACAAGTTACATTCATCACTGAGGGATGCCGGAGCAGAAATTCAAGGCAGAACCTGGAAGCAGAAATTGAAGCATAGACCATGGGAAAGATGCTTACTGGCTTGCTGACCATTGCTTGCTCAGCCTGATCTCTGATACCATTCAGGACCACATGTTCAGAAGTAGTAGTGCACAAAGTGGCCTAGGAGCTCTAACATCAACCATTAATCAAAATGCATCCACTGACTAGCCCAATGGCCAATTTGATGGAAGAAAATCCTTAATTGTGGTTCCCTCTTCAAAGTTGTCTCTAGTTTGTGCTAAGTTCACAAAACCTAACTTTCACAGGCATCAACAGATCCTATCATGCCCTACCCAGATAAAGACTAGTAAGATGAGACAGGTGTTAACCACTAAGAGTATCACAGAGTGACCAATAGTGTGGGTAAATGTGCACCCGCGCGCGCGCGCGCGCGCGCGCGCGCGCGCACACACACACACACACACACACACACACACACAGAAAGAAAAATGACAGATATAACACAGCTGGCAATTAGAGACCTGGCTGAAATAAAGAAATTAATCTTTCAAGGGTCTCAGAAAAAGGATCATAGGAAGTTGCTAGTTTTTGAGGTGAAGTAAGTTTGCACGCTCTATGAAAATCAAAAGGCAACTTTGAAAACAATGAAATGGCAAGAAGGGCGACAGATGCTTGCAGTCATGAGTCACCAGGGTTGACAGAGTTTTGAACAATACTTAGATAAGGACTTGGGTTTTGTGCTGTGACAGCTGAAGAACCAATGGAGAGTTTTCAGAAAGGGCAGAGTAAGATCTAACAAAACCTTGAAAAGTGTCACTCTCCTTGGTACTAGGGGATGAATGGCACAAGGAGTCAATTGTCACACTGACCAGTTAGAATGCTCCGTTAGTATTACCCATGAACTTATATTTGTATAGCAAAGGCTGAATAGTTCTCCAAGGACTATAGATCTGGGAATTTTAAATTTTCTGTATTGCCTACATTTATTTAAATTCCAAGTGACTATTAAAAATCAAAGTGGACAAAGCATGGTCCTTCTTTCAAGTACCCATGGATACTTAAAGGATTAACAACTAACTTTTTATTACATGTTTCTTCCCTCTAAGACTTGCAAAGTCCAAATGATGGGCATTCCAACATAGATGGAGAAAAGTTTCACAAGTTTCCAGTCCTAGATGTAGAACCACAGGCATGCAGGGGCTGCTGGGAAAGGGAGAACCAGTTTATAAATCTTGATTTCAGACTGTGATCCATATCCTAAGGGGTCAGTTCTAAATATATACAAAAAAAGGGAACACTAATTGGACTTGGGTTGTAAATGGAAAAAAAAAAGTCAAATTCTAGAGAGGGGATAGGGAGGATGAGGACATAAGATGGCTTTAAATGGGGAGGGAGAGAATGCAAATACAGTGTATCACATATGAAATCCCCAAACAAATGAAAGGAAAAACAAATCCTCGTTTCACCTGAAACGGGGCCTTTGAAAAGACTACTCCAGCTGTTGACAGCACTGAGTTGTATGTAGCAGTGCCAATGCTATCGCAGCAGAATTTGAAAAAAAAAATGAGTCTAAAACAAATTATAAAGAAGTAGGAAAAGCACACTAAAATGAGCCTAATCAGCAAAGCAGATGGCAAATAATCTGGGGAGCTAAGAGCCATCTGTGCATTTTCCTGGTGACCTCAGAAATGTCTTTTGGGCACATAAGTAAAATGTGAAGTTACTAGGTTTGCTAAATTAATATTGGAATCATCAGAGCTATCCATTTTAGATGCATTTCCCTTTACATGTGACCACTCCCTTCCTAAAGATGCCATGCCCTAATTTTGCTTTTATAGATAAATATGTAGTATTACAAAACTGCTTACCAAAAATCATAAATACAATTAAATCTTAAAGACAATGTATTATTTGTGTGTGTGCGCGCGTGTGTGTGCCCATGCAGGGGGGTGTGTCTCCATGTGTGTCTTTGAGTTTCCATGTATGAATGTTTCTTCAGAGACTGGAAGAGACACCAACTCCCCTGGACCTGGAGTTACAGGCCATTGTGAGTAACCTTCTCAAGAGCGGTAAAACTCTTAACTGCAAAACCATTACTCAAGCCTCCAATGCGCTGCATTTTTAACAATTAATTTCAGTTTTTAAACAAATTACCCAGGTTCCAGTTAAAAAATTTATCATCCCTAATTTTCATCTTTATGTCTTAAGCCATACCACATGGAAATATTAATCGATGAGTCTTGCTTTTTATCTCTTTTCTTTCCTATTCTCTTTCCTAGTGCCTTTACCTGACGGGCTTAAAACTTAACTCAGTTTAGTTCAATTGAAATCAGATGTATCTCATGGCACTGATGTTAAGTTCTCAGAAATAGTATTTTATGTTCATTTTTATCTCTATGAATTGAAGGACACTTTGAAGCTATGTATCACGTTAGCATATTAATTACTCAATGAACAGGTATTGGTGTGTAATAACAAAATTTGATATTGAATGAATGTTTGCATCATCCCATTCGTATTAAAGCATATCATCAAGATTGTATGTGACAAAAAGTCTTGAGGATGTAACCCTCCTGATTAGAACGAGTGCCTTTGTATCAAGCATAACAGAGAATTCTTCACTCTTTTGTAGATGTAGGATACAGATATAAGATCACACACTAGGAAGCAGGACCTGAAAAGACATTAAACATGCTAGCACTTTAATTTTCATATTCCCTTTTAGCAGAACTGTGAAACATGAATTTCTAATATTTTTAGAGCTCCACATTATGGGTTTTTGTTATAGCAACCTCCATGAACTATAGCACAAGCAAAGGCAACATCTACTATCTATTACCGCAGCTTGGTCTTGGCAGTAGATAGCACACCAATTAACCAAAACTGCTCTAAAATCAAAATTCAGCTCTCAGCCACAACTCCAAAACTGAAACAAAGATTTTAAAGGCATAGATTAGTAGTTCTCAACCTGGGGGATGCAACCCCTTTGCTGGTAACATATCAGATATCCTGCATATCAGAGATTTGCGTTACAGTTTGTAACGGTAGCAAAATTACAGTTGTGAAATTACAGTGAAATAATTTTATGACTAAGCATCACCACAACATGAGAAACTATATTAAAGGGTCACAGCATTAGGAAGGTTGAGAACCACTGCCATAAATGAAGACCATCTTTGCCTAAAGAATAGGTTGCCAAATAAAACAAAAAAACAGATTTTACAACATAATATGATCAACATGAATATTGAGGCACTGTCAACTTATAACAAGATGAGCAGAAGTTGCTCCCATCCATTTACCCCTAAAGAGCATTTGTTAGAGTTGGCCTAGTTAAAAAAAAAAAAAAACAAAAAACTATTTCAATGAAAATTGAGTGAAAATCTTCCAAATTTTCAAGCTATTTTAGGAACTTAAATTAGTGTACTTAATTGTTCTTTTGTGTCTCAATAAACTCATTTGTATTGCTGAAATAAACTTGAAATAAAAACATATTTGGCAATCAAATAGAAATATTTCTAGCTTATTATTAAAAGATGAAACTATAATACTTTACAATATATTCTATTGTTAAAAATGTAAGTCAATTATAGTTTGAATAACTTAGATTTGTTAGCCACTATAATGAAATAACCATGATGACAGTATTCATGCACAACGCTCCAGTTCATGCTTATCATTCAATATTATCTGTCTCTAATCTGTAGCTGTATCTTAAGAAAACTGAAGAAATAATCATCATAGTATCTTCCCATAAAATAAAAACAAGTAAAAAGTATTAAGCAAGGAAGCAAGTTGACAATATTAGAAACAGATGAGATCGCCTGAGAAAATCGGGAGTATGGGTGTGGGGGGAGAAGGGAAGGTGGAAGAGGAAGAAGAGAGGAGAAGGAGAGGGGTGAGGATAACTTGAGGGAATGGGGTAGTCGAGAAGGAGGAAGGACAAAAATGAGAGCAAGAAAGAGATATCTTAATTGAGGGAGTCATTATAGGGTTAGGATGAAACCTGGCTCTAGAGAAATTCACAGGAATCCACAGGATGACCCCAGCTAAAACCCTAAGCAATAGAGGAGAGGGGGCCCCATCTTGACTTGCCCTATAGTCAGACTGATGAATATCTTAAATATCACTATAGAACCTTCATCCAGCAACTGATGGAAACAGAGGCAGAAACCAACATCGGAGCACTGGACTGAGCTCCCAAAATCCAGTTGAAGAGTAGGAGGAATGAAAATATGAGCAAAGGGGTCAAGATCATGATGGGTACACCCTCTGAAACAGTATACCTGAACCAATGGGAGCTCACCAACTCCAGCAGGAATGGGAAAGAACAAGCATAGGACCAAACTAGTCCCTCTGAATGTGGTTGACAGTGGCATGGCTGGGGCAGACTGAGGGATCACTGGCAGTGGCATCAGGATTCATCCCTACTGCTTGTTCTGGCTTTTGGAGAACCTGTTCTCTTTGGATGATACCTTGTTCAGCCTAGATATAGTAGGAAGGGCCTTGGACCTTTTCCAAAGAAATGTGTCTTACCCTCTCTGAGGATTGGATGCAGGTGGGGTGGGATGGTATGTGGAAGGGATGGGAGGAGGGGAAGGAGTGGGTACTTGGATTGGTATGTATAATGAAAAATGTTTTCTTTTAAAACAAAATAAAAACAATAATAAAGAAAATTCAAATTATATCTAAATAGACACTTTTTATTAATTGAAAACTTCTATCATTTAATCCAGATTTTCACAGTCATCTTATCTCAGTAAATATTTTTCATTTAAAAAATGCCTCACATCCTACCTTTCAAATTCTGAGTATGCATTTTTCATTGCAAATTGTAATTTCATTTTTAAAATGTGTATTTAATTGACAAGGGGAGTTATCTATTTTTTTGCCATGTGATGAAGCCATGTCTCCCCAGAAAAACTGGGTTGGTTAAAGCAACAATAGCATGGCTCATGGTCACAGTGGTTTGATTTCCTAAGAGCAAAATCCTGTGGGAAATTTGGAATGTTCTGAAGAAATGCTCAAATATTTTTTCCACCAAAAAATATACAGTTCAGTTGTTTCACACAAATATGCATGTGTTTTGAAGATTATAGAGTCCAGTTCATGAGTACACAACCACTAAGGAAAGCTCATAAATTTCAAAATCATTCACTAACAGTTCTGTGTTAAATCTTCTGTCTAACCCCATAATCTCTCAGTCACTAATTTAACTGAAGGCTCCAGGAAAAAAACACAAATTATGATTACAATAATAGCTTCCTCAATAGATTCATATATTTGTATGCTTGGTCTCCAGCTTGTGGAATTACTTGGGAATGTTTAGGATGTGTGGCCTTATTGAAGTAAGTGTGTAATGGGGATTGGGCCTTGAGTGTCTCTCTCTCTCTCTCTCTCTCTCTCTCTCTCTCTCTCTCTCTCTCTCTCTCGGATCAGAGCTAAACTTTTAGCTACTGTTCCAACACCATGCTTACCTGCTGGCTTCCAATCTCCTTCTATGACGGTCACAAGCTCTAATTCTTTGTAATTGCCTCCATTAAATGCTTTCTTCTATAAGTTGCCTTGGTCATAGTATTTTGTCAAGGCAATAGAAGAGTAAGGCAACATGAAATCTAATTTAGCCTGAAACTACTTCATAATAACTAAAGCTATAACAAGTGAGAACATAATATCATGTCCCTTGTCTTCGGTTATATTGTATGAGCCATTATGAATTAGTAATATTTAATAAATAACTTTGGTGAGAATATTAAGAATATTATTAGATAAACCACTTCTACTTCACATGCACAGCAATAACAACAAACACAAAAGAGGATGCCACCAAAAGATGGATACGAGAGAAAGAGCAGGGTGTATATGATCAAAGTGGTGTGAAATTCTCAACGAATAGACACAAAATATATTTTAAAAGATGAACGTGAAGGAGAAACAAAAAGAGGAAACTGGAAAAAATGACAGGTACAACGATCTTCTGATTTGAAAGCAGGGTATGTGGCCTAATAATTTAATAACTGTGAGAAAGAAGACTGCATTTATCTTACACATGGAAAGGAAAAGGCAAGATCTAAACTCTGCTTGAGGCCATAGTTACTGTGGGAATTCTTGGTCATATAATGTTGTGATATGAGCAGCAGGGCTGTGTCCCCAGCACCCCAGCCGCCTGCTAGCTTATGCCCCGAAATAATTACACGGAAACTATTCTTTTAAAGACTGCTTGGCCCATTAGCTCTAGCCTCTTACGGGCTAATTCTCATATTTTGCCTAACCCATTTCTAATAATCTGCATAGCACCACTAGGTGCGCTTACCGGGAAAGATTCAGCATGTCTGACCTGGCGGCTTGCTCCATTGTGTCTGCTTCAGAGAGCAGAGCCATCGTGTCTGCCCGGGAGAGGGGAGCATGGCGTCTCTGAGCTCACTTCCTCTTGCTCCCAGCATTCTGTTCTGCCTACTCCACCCACCTAAGGGATGGCCTATCAAAATGGGCCAAGGCAGTTTGTTTATTACCAATGACCTTCCTCCATCAATATAAGAAGGCTTAAAAATGTCAAATAATTAAATAAATATATAAAATTTATGAAAGCTCTTGTAATTCCATAATAAAAAAATCACTATATAAAAATGGTTATAGATTTTGACAATAACCACAGTATTACCTTACCATAAATAGGAAAATGAATAAATAAATCCTAATGCATTCCTATCATTAAGTACTAGGCAGCCATTACAATTAAGTGTAGATGTAAGTAGCAACAGAAAAACAATCCCATCAAATAATTATGCTAAAGGAAAAATTAAGCCAATTATCACATATATAATTTGAAATCACAAAAATATTGATTGCATATGCACGCATTTATTTTACTAGATATAAAAATGCAAAACACAATTTCAAAACAATTATTACTTAAGGATACGATGAGAAGAAAACATCATGAATAAACATTTTAGAAAGTTTCTTTTGTATATGAAAATTTATTTTTAAATAAAACGTCATGCTTACTTTCTATAATTTTTGCATAAATGTAAGTTTATTCTATTTGTGATTAAAACAAATATAATTTCATACTTAACTAAAAACTCATAATTCTTATTCAAAGAAGAGTTTTTGTTTTCTAGAGAGCAGAATAGTAGTAAATGGACAGTACAGGCTAAGTCTTTCCACATGAAAGATATAAAAGCCTTTTAACATATGAAATGCTCATTTATACTCTTGAAAATGGACTTTTAAGTCTCAGAAAACGTTTTAAATCATCAGATACAACCCAAGTGCCAGGCAGCACTCCACGTGTTGAAGGGGCAGCAGTAGGATACTTCCTGGTGGAGCTTCCTGGCAACGGGAGTGGTAAACAAACAAAATTAGTTCATTAGAGACTTGACAGAAATGATACCAGCTACAAACAAAAACTAAGCAGAGTTTCAGGTTAGGTTGTATATAAATAAGGTTCTCAACACAAAACAAACACACAAACACAAACCCCAGCTCAGTGTAAAAGTACTATCAGAATAAAGACTTAAGACAGTTTGAAGGCAAACCTGGGCACACCTGTGTGGAGCACATGCCAGAGAGAAAGCACAGCAGAGACCTCAAATGATACCAAGGGTCTGCCCATTTTTATGAATTAAGTGAAAATCCTTCTAAGAAATTTTAAGTATGATCTGACATTTGTAAAAGTTATACTCTGGCTTTTGTAATGCTGCAGTAAAGAAAAAGAGAGAGAGGTCTGAAATTAAAAGTTATTGTAGTAATCTTGTGAGAGATGATGGTGCCTAGAGTCCTGGTAAATTAGCATTTAAAGTACTTCTGTAAATGTGTTAACAGTTCTAGGAACTGTGGGATCTTAATGCTCTGTGTGTGTTTTTGAAACAACATGTGGCATATGAAGTTAGAGGGCACCTTAACAGGAACATGCTTAATGCTGGCATGTGTGATTTGGTGTGGTCATTTTAGGTGCATGAGTTTGTATACTAATGGTTTGGCCAGAGAAAGGCTAAATGACAAACAAGGAGCCTTCTTTCTAAAGGCAAATGATTGTAAAAATTTGGAAAGTTTTATCCATGTGCCACAAAGAAAAAAAAATCATAAAATACTGAAACAAATGAGGCTCTCTGACAATATTTGTTCTTCTTTTTATTTATTTATATTTATTTATTTTGATGGAAGCATCTGTGTCTGACAAGATAATCAGCACTATCTTTGTACTTTTATGAAGTAGATTGCACTACTTGGAAAAGGTCCCAGAGTCTCTAAGTGAAGAAAACGAATCCTTGTTGGATAAAAGTACACTGTGCTGACCAAATACTCTCACAACTCCTGAAAAGGCCTAAGGAAAATGTTGCAAGTGTTTGGGAGTTGCTGTTTTTTAGCCAAAGATCAGTTTACTCTTTGCTTCTTTCCAGTTCACTTTGTTGCCCAATGCAGCAGAACCGAACAGTAGTATTTGCAAGACAAGGAGGCTCCTGTAAATCCAGAAAAACCAGCCTGTGTGAAACCCACATCAACAGCTTGCTATATGATGTAGACAAAAGCAGTTGTCTTTTAAATTTTTCAATGAAAAATTTATATAACTCTATACAAATGGTATATAACACACTGTGAATAATACCGTAATCTGTTTAGATTTATGCCACTAACCTCTTAATTACAAAATAATTTCTGAATGAACAATTTATTCAACAATGATTAAGGTTTATTTATGTTACTTTAGAAGCTTAAAATGTTGTTCCAGTTATTTAAAAATATCTCAGCGTTGACATTTTAAAAGGAATTTAGGTGGTTGAGATTTTAATGAGTGACTATCATATCCAGATGACAGGCTATTGTTCTCGGATGCCTGAGCAGCTGCTAATCATGATGACTCCCACTTCGTAGGCAGGCGGAGTCCTGGTGATTCCCATCCAGTCTGCTACCCACATGCTACCCAAAGCCAACAAATGAAACGTCTGCCCTGGATAGGATTTTAATTACAGTATTAAAAAGCATAACCAGCTAAAGTACATGTTTTAAGTACTGCATTGTGTCTAATCTCATATAAATATTATTTTGCTACTAAAATGAAAATGTACTTGTCCAAGATTGTGAAATGACCAGTCATTTTAAATACAAATAAACTTTTACGAGCAATTTTAGCTCACCAGTATAAATCTCAGGAAAACATTTTATTCCATTCAAAATTGCAAGTTTTATTCATCTTAGTTATTATTTCTTAATAATAGTGAAATGAAAAAACTTTTAAGTCCTTCATATTTATATTTTCAACTGAATTAGTTAAGGCTAACTTACTTTATTTTATGTCATTATTTAAATGGTATTTCCTATTTTCCTTTATCCCTACAGTATATATTTAATTAGCTTTAGTTTTTAATTTTTAGTTGTATTAGCCAGTATTACTAATACATATTGATGTGATACTATGGTGCTGCGTGTAAGCTCAGTTCAAACAGTGTAGTTCATTTACATTTGGAACATATTTTTTGTTGTTTGCAACACAAACATGGCAGCTTTTTACATTGATGATCACCGAGTGTCAAGGAAATGAATGCATACACTATTGTCTTAAATTTGGCTATGATGGTAATCCCACCAGGCAAGAATAATATTACTACTACAATTTTTGAGCCAAATTTGAAGCAAGCTTTATTAAATACTGCCGAGAACAACAGACACTGTCTGAGTCCATGCCCAGGATCCCCAAGATATAGCACCAAATTACATTATTCAGAGACTTGTAAAGGAAAACCCACAAGGCTACCTACTTCTTTCTTTTGTCTAATCAAAGGGCAAGCATACATTTTGATGTACTTGCTTCCTCTGTACCTCCCACCTACGTGTGATGAAGCACATCCTGTGCACTTGGGGCAACCAAGCCTGTTTACAAAAGCAAAATCACATGGCATGCTATCCTATGTGAACAGTCCCCCACACACATTCCAGGGAGTTATCTGCCCTTGGGCAAGTGGGCCTTCCAGGTGAAGGTAGTAGTTTAAACTTACAACATGAACTTAGCCATCACCGTGACCCTGACTGTCATCAAATGTTGGCCCCCCTGGTTTACAATTTCCACACATTTTCATCTCCATGCTTACTCTATTGTTACTTTCTCAGCCTCCAATACTCCCTTACAGTCCCACGTACCTTGATTTTATTTTCTATAGGAAGTTCTTATGCTCAACACTACATTAGATTTCAATACTTTCATAGAATGGTTTTCTACCTTACTGTTCTCCAGGCACAAATGCATACCAGTGGAAATAAGATTCTATCTAACCATTAATTGATAGTTAGATTTACTCCTGGTTGATTTGTAACATAAAAACAATTTGGTTTCCTGGATAGAAGTGGGAAGACCTTGGACTTCCCGCAGGGCAGGGAATCTGGACTGCTCTTCATTCTCGAGAGGGAGGGGGTATGGAGTGGGGGGGGAGGGGGAGGGGAGTGGGGGGAGGGAGAGAGGAGTGGGGGGAGGGGGGTGATGTGTGCGAGGAGGGGGAAGGAAATGGGAAATATTTTTTGCAACAACTAAAAAAAATAAAATAAACAAAAAAATTTAAAAAAATTAAAAAAAACAATTTGTTTTCTTTTTTTTCTCCAAAACATCTAATGGAATTATCTCTGGCAACATTTGCAATCATATTCTGACACATTTCTGGTCATCACCTCTTATTCAGTAATGATTTTTACTCATGACTATGGTACACTTGATAAATAATCCCAGTGTTTAGGATCTAATCGACAGCAGTGGAGAACAGAACAGAAATAACCTTTACATAATTTCCAACACTCTACATGAGCTCATTAGTAAACGCTTATCTGAGTCTTTTCCTTCCACCAACAATGCTGAAAGTCACAGGATTCAAATAAATTCGCCAAATCCATGCAGCTTAAAAGACAAGACTTTACCACCTATGGCTTGTTTTTCATCATGTGGTGCTGATATTCAGTTTGTTTGCCCATCTTAGTGCACTTCATTTTTGCAAAAAAATGTTCTCATTCTAAAGACTGAAGTTCTGCAATCTGTAACAGTCCACATTTTACAATCTCCTTTTTCCATGTCTTTTTCTCTAAACCTTTCTCTCTGATTTCTTTGAAACATCTTTTTCCTCCAACCACTAATTTTCATTCCAATTTCTCGAATCCATCTTTGTTTTTGTTTTTAATATATATGATAAAATTGATTACTTCAAACTTTAAACTCTTCAACAGGTTCATAAACAAATCCTAATCCTTTTCTATATTCTACCTGAATATATGAAGATCACTACCAAAGAAATTAAAAACGTATAACAGTAAAAAAACAAAAATAAAATGCTATGTAAAACATTTAAATTTTTCAAATTGAGCTAGAAATAAAGCAATATGCTCACAGCCATCTTCACTGTAATCCAGCACAAACTTTCTTATTTTCAAGGTACCTCTAGGAGGAACTTCTTCCCTGTGTCCTGGAATCTCATTTTGTACAAAAAAGAAGAAGAAGAAGAAGAAGAAGAAGAAGAAGAAGAAGAAGAGGAGGAGGAGGAGGAGGAGGAGGAGGAGGAGGAGGAGGAGGAGAAGAAGAAGAAGAAGAAGAAGAAGAAGAAGAAGAAGAAGAAGAAGAAGAAGAAGAAGAAGAAGAAAAGAAAAAGAAAATAAACAAATAAAAAATATTTGGTCAGTTATTCATTTTTCTGAAATCTCTTTTCCCGATTTAATTGCATTGAATGTGCTCTACTCTATTTTTCAAGTTTTAAAAGTATGCTTTGTTAGTTTAAATTTTTTATAATTTGGAGAATTCCATACCTGAATATTACATTTATATAATTTCTACCCCTCTCTTCAGTCTCCAACTCCTATGATCTCACATTCTTAGTCAAGTTTATGACCTCTTCTATACTGATACACATTTATGCACACAACTTTAACCAATTTTTGTTATGTTTTGACACAGAGTATCACTATGTAGCCGCTACTGACCTAGAAGTCCCAAAGGAGACCAGGCTAACCTCGATCTCTCAGAGATCCTATTGCCTCTGCCTCCCCCAGTGCTGGGATTAATGGAGGGCACTTCTATGCATGTCTGTGAGCCCATTAGTGCTGCCCTCAAGCACATGTGTTTACTAATGACCAATGGCATTAGGTAACCTACCAGAACACTTGCTTCTGGAAACGTCTTAGCTAGGTACCCTACTCTGAAACTCATACTCAAGGTATGCTTAGGTGCTACTGTGGGAGATGGGAACTTCCTCCTTATGGTCACCAGCAAGATCTAAGATAGAACCAAACCTGTTGGAGGGGGCGGGAAGTCAAAATGATTAGTAATGATACTTTGCTATACCCAGAGTCTAGCATAACCATCATCAGAGAGATTTTACCCAGCAACTGATGGGAGCAGATGCAGAAACCAACAGCCAAACATTAGATGGAGCTCAGAAAATCATCTAGAAGTGGGGGAGAAAGGATTGGAGGAGTCAGAGGAGTCAAGGAGTCGAGCACATGGCAAAAAAAAAAATAAATAAATAAATAAAAAATAAATAAAAAATAAAAAAACCCACTAACAATCAACTAACCAGAGCTGAGAGGAGACCACAAGGACTGAATCAATAATCAAGGACCCTGTCTGACCTAGCTCCTCTGCATCTATGTTACAGTTGTGCAGCTTGGTGTTCTTGTGAAACATCAAATAGTGGCAACAAGGATGGTTTCTCTTTTGCCTGTTTTAGGAATCCTTTTTCTTTCACTGCCTCATCTGGCCTTAATAGGAGTAGAAGTACCTAGTCTTATTGCACATCATATGCTGTATTAGGTAGATATCCCTGAGAGGCCTGCCCTTTTCTGAAGGGAAATGGGGGAGAAGGAGATCTGAGGGAGAAGGGCAGTAGTGGTAAGGATTGGGAGGAGAAGAGGGAGATAAAACTGTGACCAGGATGTAATATATGAGTAAAGAATGAAAACATGATACAGGGAGAAAAATGTACAAATGCGCATCTTAACAGACGCAGCAAAAATTTCTTTTACTTGGTCTCCTTTACTACCTGCTTTCTCAGCACACTCAACAAAACCTTCTTATAGCTACACAGTTAACACTATAGTAAAAATCCCCAGCTGGGATACCCTAATGCTATCCCATAATCATTTTAACTAGATATATTTGTGATGTTTGACATTTGGAGTGCTCTCTCTCTCTCTCCCTCCCTTCCTCTCCCCCTTTCTCCCTCCTACCCTCCATCCCTACCTCCTCATAATATAGCATGTACATTTTAGTGTGAAATTTTTATATGCTATTTCTATTACATCTCAAAAGGTAAATGCTTAGTCTTTTCTCTAAAACCTAGTGTTCTGGCTATTTTAATCTTGTATTTTTTAATAGGGTTTGTAATGTTTGTCTTCTCCATAAGCTGACTTAATGCCCTAGCCCCAGGTAATCTCTGTGGTCTCTCAAATCGTTTACAGGTTATAGTTTGAATTAATCCATTTAATGTTTAACTACCAATATAACTGTAAGTCCTGGTCTTGGGCCTCCATCTTTGGAGGCCCTGCCGCTGTGCCTGCCAAGCCTTGACCCCTCTCCTGAGGAGGGAGGAAACAGCCCTCCAAAACCTTGACCACTCCGTTAGTCTATTTATACTGCTCCCTGGAAAGTCTCCTGTGGCCTTTTCTCCTTTTCCGAATTGGTTGCCTTTGAAACTTCCCGCCACCCAAGAGTACAGAAATCCCATTAAACTTGGATATTCTTTAATTTGGCTCGTTATCATTTGGCTTGATTAGGATTTTTGCATCAGCAGAGAGCTCGCGTTAGGAAAATTCCTAGCAATAACTACCTTGAGTAGTTAAATATTTCCATTGAGGATATTAATTAGTACAGGAACTTGCAATGGGTGAAAATGTCTTCAGGATAAGGATCATAATCCATCTACTGTACTTAAAAGTGGTAAGGAAGTATTGATGTAAACCATCTTTTTAGGTGACCTGTGCAACAAACCTAGCAATGGCAGCTTTGTGTTCCAGGGTAAGGGTGTAAAGATTAGAAATGTTAGGTAGGAAGAACAGACCTACAGGTCTACCCTAGACCAAGTACCCTGTAGGTAGCCACTCTCAGTATTAAGCCTCTTATTTTAAAAGGAGCAGAAGTAGGCTCAAATTCTCTGACCTTTGGTCAGTGTGGCATCGATTCACCTCTATGGAACATCTTAACAAGTCCGAAACACCAAGTACCCACACTCTAGGTCAGGGTATATTGTTTTGTAGCCATACCTGTTGTCAACAACTTTGAAAGAGCAAAAATACGCTTAAACTCTCTCTCTGACCTTCAGACAAGGTGGAATAGGCTCACATCTGTTTGTACCCCAACAAAGTATTCAATAAAAATACATATATGTCCTTATTTTCTTTTTTTAAATTTGTTTTTCAGGACACGATTTCTCTTTTTAGCCCTAGCTTGTTCTGGAACTCACTTTATAGGCCAGAATGGCCTCAAACTCAGAGATCCACATACCTCTCCCTCCCATGTACTAAGATTATGGGTATGTACCAGCATGCCTGGCTCCTTAATTGATATGTACACTATTCTCTGTTAAAAATCCCAAATCTTCCCCAATGTTATGTGTACCACCTGCAATCGTAACCTCAGAAGACAAAGATAGGAAAAGATAGAGTTTAGGACTATCAAGATCCTGCCTTTAAAACTCAAAAAGAAAAAACCAAATAACAAAAATTTCAAATCTTACATCAGTTTAATCAAATTCTCTACGCTACCTTTGTGACTAAAACTTGTTATATAAAATCACACATCTGGAATACCTGTGTCTCTTCAATATGGAAGGAATTTTACCTGAGCTACAAATGAGTCAACCTGAACACTCTGTTGTTGATTTTATAGTCTTAGTAAAGCTTTTGACAGTAAAAGATGAAATAGGTCATTTTTCTTGGAGAATAAAAAATAAATCATCTTTAGTAGAAATAAAATAGAAGATGATCAGTTTTCATAAAAAGAATTTTTTCTCCCCATAAAGTAGAAAATTATTTCAGCATTTAATTTTAAAGGCTATGTAATTCATTGACTTTCAATCCAAGAGACTTCTATAATTCTAACATCCATAGAATAGCATGTGAAATTGAATTCAACATTTAACTGAGCTTCCAAGAACAACACAGATCAACTAAATCTATGAATGTTGATGAGTACTCAATAATAAAACAACCATCATCACATTTCAAGATTATGACTCAGTGGGTGTAATTCCAAGAATAGATAGAGCAATAATAATCATGGTGATAACTCAGATGAGGAAAAAAAAATCAGTTGATCACCTCATAGATATTAATGAGACATTTGATAGACGCCAAGAAACTGCTTTTTGCTAATCACATGAAGTTTAATATTTGAGGAATATTTTATAACATGAAAATACTTAAAGAGTTCACCCAAATCTAACATTATGCTTTAAAGGAAATAGTGGAACCACTGCCAATAAAAAAAAAATGCAGCTATTAATGTCAGTATAATACTATAGTAAATGCTGTATACTATTTGTGAATTATATGTGGATTCATAATTGAATTTCAAATGTAAACAGAAGCCTTTAGAATACAGAATTTCATTTTCTTATATATTTTAACACTTTGTGATCTGAACCTGTTTTTTAATATCTAGATTTCTATGTCAACTTATGCTTTTATATGTGTAATTCCTGGGTTTATTAGTCAAAATGTTTTTTTTCCTCAACAGTCCTTTTTATGTCAACTGAAAACTAGACCGTTGTATATATTATGGCAATAACAGGTTTAATTAAAGACTGAAGCTCACACAAGTGGGCTAGGGATGTAGCTGTTTCCAGAATGTGTCTAAAACAGAGCCCTGGGCCCAGCCCCTAGTGTAAAATAAACCAGCTATGATGGCATGCCTGTAATCCCAGCACTTGTAAAGTAGGTACAGGAAGATCCGACATTCAATACCATCTCTACTACATAGTAAGTTAAAGGAAAGCTTGGCATACATAAGACCTTGTCTTGAAAACTAAATAAAACAAAAGGAAAAACAAAACATCAGCAAAAAGAAAGAAAATGTAGGAAAGTGAAATCTGGAAAGAGGAAACTGCAGCTTTGATAAGCTAGTGCTTGTATTTCTTGCATCATAAACATAGATATGTAAGCCTGAATTTCTGAGAAAAAAAACCACAAATAGTGATGCACATATGTCTGTATGCACGGTCTGTACAGGGGGATCCATGGAGACATCAGGGGAAGCTTTTTCCTCTCAGAGAACTGCTGTTTCTGAACAAGCAGCGTCGTGAGGTGGAAGTCAACCCTGAGAAATATCGTCACAGGAGAACAAGGACCACTGAAGAATTCTAATAGAGATTTCAATTGCTTCCTTTCTGCCCTGCAAGGTTGCTATCATTGACGAATTATATGCAGGTTTCACAGGTGGGAGGAGAATCTGAGAAGTGGTTTCTCGGTTTAGATAGTAGCAGTATTGCCAGTTCAGTCACAGCTAATCTGTTAAATACTTGAGTAATTGAGCACTCTTTCTACACCCTCAAACAGTCTTTAAAATTACATGAAGAGAGAGAAAACAAGAGTGGGGAGAAAGTGTGCGGAGGGGAGAGAAGAAAGCAAATCCTGGTATCACAGGCATGTCATTCCATGTTTTTGGAGGTTGACACAGAGGTATTAAAAGTTCAAGGCTGTTCTGAACTATAGAGTTATTCCATAGCTTGGGCTCCATGCTTCACTTTACTTTCTGATCTCCTTGCAATGACAGGCTCTCTGTGACATTCCACCACTGTGACACTATTGCTCTAACAAGACTTGCCCACCTCAATGGAATGAAACCCCTGAAACTGTGAGCCCAAATAAATCCACCTCTACTGCATTACTTTGGTGAGGTTTTGGAAAATATGAGAAGTACTAACATGTATCATTTACACTGAGAAGGGAATCATCACCGTGACAAAACTGTTCACGAGGTTCACAGATACCTGAAATGTCTTTAGACATGTTTTTAGAGCAGCCAGCTAGACAATCTTTAGAATATTATAAATAGAGCTTCCTGGAACATTCTAGTGAGAGTTTGGAAGACCCAACACCAATAGACATGCGAACAGTATAGGCAGAATGAGTGAAATTTCGTGGGGGGGGGGGTGAAGATTTTTTCAGAAATTGTACTGGATCTTAGAAAGCATCAGTGGGGTCAATTTCAGAAATAGTGATTAGATTTCATCCACAAAATGGATAATAATCTGTTTTTTCAAATTCTACCCTATTAAATGTTTATCAGATTTAAAAATATAGCTGAAGAGAATCATGGGAGTTGGTATTTCACCAAATACCTAAGCACCATATCTTATCTATGTGTCCCAAAATTAACAATAATATGCCTATAAAAGATTATATCTGGTCAAAAATATTAAAGATACATGAGGACATGATTAAATTATATTTTGCAAATCAATTGCCTGTAATAAGCATTCCAGTGTTCTCACTCTTGGAACAAATACATGTACCGGTTTGCCCAGTGCAGAGTGGTCATCCTTGAAACCATATACACACAGATAAGCAACAAGGACCCACTGGGTTGCAGTTATATATTGGTACACATGTGCATGTAATAGTAATAATCAGAAAAAAAATTAACTTTTTGCATTTCTGATATTACAACTATAGAGACATTATTGAAGGAGTTTTGTTGTACATAATACTTGTATATCATTTTAAGTGAAATTATGACTTTGTTATTGCCTTGACTTGAAGATTGAATATGACTTAAAAATATGTTTTGGTGCAAAATAGACAGGGCCTGAGAATATAATAAATAATATTGTGATTTTGGTTGGATTCAGAGGTTCCTTATTATACTTATACTTATTATTATTATTATTATAAGTATATTTCTGGTATGTAATTCTAGAGGATTAGATCATGTGACTCTCACTCACTGAATGGTTTAATCCATTATCTATTAAAGGATATTGTTCAAAGCTGGAGACACTGTGAATGGGGGTCTTGCATGGGGGTCTATCCTGGAGGCACATCTCAGATGCATACCTTGTCCTGGTCCATTTGCCTTCACTCTGTTTTTTGGCTGATATGAGGATAAAGGTCTGTTCCACCATATCCCTCTACTATGATACTTGGCATCATCTCAGGCACAGAAACATGGAACCAACCTGTCCAGTACTGAAAACTGTCCAATTGTGGGCTAAAATTAACTCCCTTTCCTTAAAAAAATTTAATTCTTTAATTTAAAATTGTTGCCACAAGTGAAGGCTATATTGTATTCATAGACATTGTCAGATGGCTGTGTCTGAACACTGTGACTATGTGTTATTTGCCGTGTATCATTATCCTGGTAAAATTTATTATCACAAAGTGAAATAAGAAAAAAAGCCACAATATTTAAACTCCCCCAAATGTAAGTTTTTAATTATCTTGTGCTTTACATTATTAATCGACTTCCTTCCATAATATTTCTTTCTGTAAATCTAGATATGACATTTTAGGGACTCTGCTATAAAGTCAATTTGGAAAGCTGTTTCTCACTTTATGTTTCCACTCTATTTATTACCTAGAAAGGTACTTTCAATATTACACAAACAAGTGTTCTAAATAAAAGAAAGATGAAAGGTGAGAAGTGAATGCCTGATAAACTTATATATAATTATATGACTAAAATACTAAGAAGAAATATGTTCAAACGGTCAATTCATAGTGATGTTGCCGTGATAATTATCATAATAAAACCATAGTCTACCTTATGAAGATGTCTATTTTTCTGCAGTGCTAACTAAATAAGCAGAACCTCCATAAACACCACGATAAACCCAACAGCTTAGCCTTCTGCATTGGAATTTGAGTGGGACACAGAATAAAGTGAGTTCTTAGTCGAGACCAGCAGGCTGCAGTTAAGACCCCTATGAATAGTAACAGTTGAAGTTCTTCTCACAGAAAGAAAAATATGAGTGTTGACTCTGGCAGCTGCCAGCATGCCCTTAACCACTGAACCTTTGGAGAAGTGATGGGCGGCTGAATACGCTGTACAGTCCTGACCCACCCAAAGTTCCTAAGAGTTCTGTACATTTGCAACATTTCACCAAGAGCCGGGCGGTGGTGGCGCACGCCTTTAATCCCAGCACTTGGGAGGTAGAGGCAGGCGGATCTCTGTGAGTTCGAGACCAGCCTGGTCTACAAGAGCTAGTTCCAGGACAGGCTCCAAAACCACAGAGAAACCCTGTCTCGAAAAAACAAACAAACAAACAAAAAAAACATATCACCAAGAGTGTTCATCGTTTCTCACAAGATAGTTACTGCTCAGGCTTCAAATATATAACACCTTTTTCAGAAGCATCATTTTATGCTCATTAAAAGAAAGAAACTTGTCAGGTGGTGGTGGAACATGCCCTTAATCACAACACTCAGGAGGCAGAGGCAGGTGTATCTCTGTAAATTTGAAGCCAGCCTGTTCTACAGAGCAAGTTCCAGGACACAGGCTCTAAAGCTACATAGAGAAACCCTGTCTCAAAAAACAAACAAAAAAAAAAAGTAAGAAACTAAAGGAGGAAAAATATTCATAAATTTAACATCCCATAAATGATTAAATGGAAATGTTAGTCCTTTAAGTACTCACTTTAAAGCCAAGAGTAATAATACCCTTTACTCCCCCAAATGTCTCAGTAGTTGAGAGCCTTCTGTTAGACAACATCATAAACTAGTTGATGTATGCCACAAGAATTAATACAACATAGAGCACAAGAATCCTAAGAGTTACATATTTTCAGAAGCGAAAGTCTAAAATAAGATCGGGTTTAGCTTAAGTTTTCAACAAAATGTTTCCTGTGAAGATCTACTAGAGAAACAAAAGATGTCCTCAAATGGCTCTTGGATATTAAAAAATGGAAATGGTTGGAGACATTGCTGTTCACTGGCTGGAGCAGGCGCCTGGTTACCTCCCAGACTAGGTCAGATGAGGTGATGCTTCCTTTGAGGAGCTGTGTTACTGTGCACCCCACTGCTGCCATTCAAACAATCTTCAGTCACGGACCTTCCCTGGAGGATGCTACTGAAGGTTCAAAAGGGGATGCAAGCTTCGTGTGGTCCCCTCCCACAGATCCACTTGTTTGTGTAAAATAATTGCTCTGCCAACAGCTTTTCTCCAAAGATTCTGATTTCCATTTATAAACATGCCATTCGATTTTTAACAACAAAATATTCATAATATCAGAAAGAATTCTAAGGAAAGCAACAAGCTGTTCAAATAAAAAAAATAAGCATGTAACATTATATCCACTACTATACGGTTCAATATGACTATGAATTAACAGCTTGGAGTGTCTTATATCACTTCTGTAAAATGTGTCAAAAACAATATATTGAAAGTAGTAATAGTGAAAACATGAGACACAAAAAAATTCTTCATAAGCGAAAGTATATTTAACTTAAGATTGCATAGAAATCAGATATCATTCAAACAATCATTTTCTAAGGCTAGAGAAAAGGAAGACATTAAGGAGGAACACATGCCTAACAATTTTGCATTCATTTATTGTAACAAAGTCAAGTATAAATAAAAAAGTTTGATTTGAATACCTATAGCTAGAAGTTCACGTTGAAATAATCTGAATAATTTAATTATAAGCCGATGCAACACCGTAGACGTTATCTATAAGTTCTGTATTCATGAGACATGTAATAATTCATTTACATATCCTCAGAATTTATGAAATATAATATAGAAACTCAAGAAAAATAAATTTCATTATACAAGTTAAGTATACAAAGGTACCAAAAATATAGCCTTAGCATGATTGGAGTTGATTTCCGAATACTAAGCTTCTGTTCAGTAAGAAAATTCTGCATTTCAATTTTTCGTTCAACAGGATTAAACTAGAATAACAGTACCTCCAAAATGTAGAAAATATTTTTTTTTGTTATCAAAACATTTTCAGGGCCATTGGGGAAATAAGCAAATATTTAAAAAAAAAACTGTGGAGTCATTCAAATTATGGTAATTACTGTTATATAAGACTGAGTTACTATATTTAATAATCCATCATATTATGAGATAAAGCAACGGTTTCATCCATGGAAAACAGCAGATGACCTCACATGCACAGTGGACAGTGTTAGGGAGCAGTAGTATCTATTCATTCATTCATGTATTCAGTTAGAAAATATTTGTTAGGAATCTATCTTCTAAAACCTGAATACATGAATACACAAAGATCATATTTGTGAGCAGTTTGCTTTCTTTCCTTGTATCATAGCCTTCACCATATCGCTCCACAACATGTTCTCTGAGTAGAATAAATAAGCCAGTCTAGAACCATCATGTTCACACATACTTCAGGCAATATTTGGCTCCAGTAAATCAATGGCCATTCTTTTAAAATTGATATTTATACTTAATGTATTCTATGTTCCAGTTAATTCAATGTAAAATATATCAACTAATTATAATAAATATTTCTAAATAATTATAGGGAACTATAGTTAAGAAAATTTAAAGAGAAGATAATCATTTGGTGTCTATTCAAAAAAGGCATAGACAAAAGAAAAGTCATAAAACTTAAATATGTGTGTTTACTTTGGCAAATCAGTCATTTTTTTAAGAGGCGATGGAATTTTTTCATCAGTGCACTGGTCCATGTGACTTTCTCCTCTTTTTAATTAAGGAAAAGAACTGACTATGGTTTTCTTGAAATAACAAGAAAGTCAATCACAAAAAAATCAAAAGGTGACTTTCCACGGTCCATGCTACCCCTGTGGTTCTTGAATCAGAATGAAGGACTTTTCCGTTTAACAATAACTTTTCAATGTGCAAACTTAGATTTTAATTTCACATGAATGTACAGAGAAATTCCTGGAAATTAGTTTTTCCCTTAGTTGCAGATTAAGAAGTAAATTAACAAATACTAAATGTTCTCTGTGCCCACTTTTCAAAATAGTAAATTCAATGCTAGGTGTAATAAAAATATAAATCATAAGTTACAGTTAACATATGTAATAAATAGTGTCTAGAGGTAACATAATTGACATCATTAAATCTCAATTGAAAAACACACACATGCACCACCTTCTGTGAAACTTATGTAAAACACATTATAAAGGATATAGGCTAAAGACCTACCTCACTTAGTAAAGTATTTGTCTTGACTGCAGGAGACCGTATATTCTATCTCTAGCCCGATTAAAAAATAAACACAAACACAAAACAAACCAAAAAAATGTAAAGGAGATAGAGTTATATTTTCATGCACATTAGAATCATTATCCCCAATAAAAAGTTTTATATTATATACCTTGGAGTCAATGGTAATGTAATCCCAACAATCCATAGCGTCATAAAAATTATATCAAGTATATACATAGCTTCATTCTTACACATCACCACCAATTACCAGTACTAATTAATAAACCATATAACCTTCCCTTCCTGTGATTCTTAACCTTCCCAACACTGTGACCCTTTAACACGGTTCTTCTTGTTGTGGGGACTCCCAACTATAAAATTATTTCCTTGTTATTTTATAATTGTAATTTTGTTACTCTTATGAATTGTAAATATTTGATATGCAGGATATTTGATAAGCAACCCTTGTGAGAGAATTGTTCAACCCCAAAGGGGTTAAATGATGAAAACCATTGGGCCAAGACCCTTTCTATTTTTTCAATGTATTATATCTGCATGTCCTGAAGCTGCTTATGAGTCACAAGAAAACTTCTCTCAAGGAAAGATAATTATTTTTCCAGAAAACATTCCAGTCATCTTGTACCTTGCCTGCATCTACCATTTATAGTAATTTTATCTATACCAGAGAATACTGGAAACATTTTTTCAACTTTTGAATCATTGACTGTTAAAATCAGCACTAAAGAAGAGCCAGTGTTTCCAAGTCATATAACATCATCATAGAATGTATTTCTTGGAGATAAAGATAAGTAAGAAATTTTACTAAGCTAGTTTTATTAAAAATTTTATTACTAAACATTTGTTAAAATTTTCAAGTTTGATATTGTAGCAACAAATTATTCCTGAGATGGGATATCTGCCATACTAAATAAAAATACACATTCAAAAGTGAGTTCATGTCAGGTTTGCTTTTCCAAAGGCACATGTCCATGCTGATGTGTGTAGAAGGTATGTCAGAAAATGCCACAGTATTACGTCATTCGTTTTGTTCCTTTTTAATAATAATGGCTTGGTGTAAAAAAGTATGTGCTTTCCTTCTAGAAATTCAGATCTTAGTTGTTAGTAATGATGTAGTTTCAGGATGCAATAACATAGGCTACACCTCTGTACATTGCTTAAAAAGATAACTTTTCAAATAAATTTAACTTCAGACTTTAAAGGTTATTTTAATACATATATTATCAATTATAGTATTTGGGACAGTCATTTTTTGTGAAAAAGAAAATGCGATGACTGATGTTATATTACTTGTTCTTTTAAAGTTATAAGGAATCTCCAGGATATGATTTTTAAAAGATTGGTCCTATGCTGGTTCCTTCACTGTCAGTCAAGTTGGTGAGCTCCCATTAGCTCAGGTAAGCTGTTTAGTGGGTGTCCCCATCATGGTCCTGACCTCTTTGCTTGTGTTCTCACTCCTCCCACTCTTTGACTGGACTTAGGGAGCTCAGCCCAGTGTTCTACTATGGATCCTCTGCATTTGCTTCCATCAGTTGCTGGCTGAAGGTTCTACAATGACACTTAAGATAGTCATCAATATGACTACAGAGCAAGGCCAATTCAGGTAACCTCTCCACTATTGCTTAGGGTCTTAGCCGGGGTCACCCTTGTGGATTCCTGGGATTTTCTCTAGTGGCAGATTTCTTGCTAGCCCCATAATGTCTACCTCAATCAATATATCTCTTTCCTAGCTCTCATCTCTGTCCTTCCCCAATCTCGACCATGCCATTACCTCCCTCCATTCTTCTCCCCCTTACCACTTTTCCCCTCCTCTTCCCCTTCTATAATCCCTTCTCCGCCCCATCCCCCCACCTATGCTCCCAGTTTTTCCAGAGATCTTGTCTATTAGGCCCTCTGATTGTGGTTGACAGTTGCATGGCTGGGTCAGACTAAGGGGCCACTGGCAGTGAAACCAGGATTTATCCCTACTGCTTTTAGGGTTTTTTTGGAATCCATTCTCTTTGGAGGGATATCTTGCTCAGCCCAGATACAGTGGAAAGGGCCTTGGTCCTGCCTCAAAACAATATATTAGACTTTGTTGTCTCCCCATAGGAAGCCTTACTCTCTGAGGAGTAAATGTGGGGGAGGAAGTGGAGGAAACAGGAGGAGATGAGGCAGTGGGAACTGGGATTGGTATGTAAAATGAGAAAAGATAGTGTTTTTTAAAAAATAAATTAATTAATATTCAAAACGATTTTTAAAAGCATAATGAAATATAAATCTTAAGAAAAAATTTTACTGAGAGCAGTGGTTGTCTCACAGGTTATTAGAAATACTAGGCTTTTTAAAAGCAAGCAGAATCAGCTAACTGAAATCATCCCTTTACCCTCACAATCATCACTGAAAGATAACTAGGGATAGGCCCACTGGCAACTGGCTCAGGTAGTCACTAAGTATCAAAATATTGACAAAAGAATCATGATTTTAGTTTTATACTCTCAATCCTGGGAGTTAGAACTTTTAATTGAGAGAATGAAGGTCAGAGAATTATTTGAAATGGGCCATACGACTGCCTTTACTCTAAAAGGAAGATTACCCTCTCTACTACCAAGGTTTCTAGAGCTTGTCTACTACCAACACTTCCTAAATTCTTTGCACCTGTCAACAATATTCTCTCGATAAATTCTCCTTTGTTCCTGGACTTGTATTACAACTACCTGAAGGTTGCAGACTTTATAATCCCATTGGCCCTGTATCCCTTACACATATTTCAATATTGGTATAACATTAAAACATTAGGTCATTGTTTTCAGTTATTAAAATTTAGATAACCATTATGTGATACTTTGAAAATGGTATGTGCTCATACATTAATAGCATAAAATGTCTGAAAGAATTTTAACAGTGAAATTTCCTGTGATACTAGTTAGAGTAGAAGAAATGAGCATGCTCTAGAAAAATCAAACAGTAAATAGTATCATAACACTTTGTAATAGATCCTTGACAAAGGCGAGAAATTTTTATATGTCTACCCAGGTACAGAATGCTTCAATGTTTTTCCAATCAAAATAGTTTCTCAATGGAAACAGTCTTGGTTTTTAATATTCTGCATTCACGGAAAGTATTTATTTTCTAGTACACACTTTTATTTATAAGTAATAAAGAAAAATATTGTTGAGAAAATAATATATGAACAAATATTTCTGCTGTATTTCAAATCAATATAAGTACAGAGGTGCATGTGGTAACAGTGGCAGAACTCCACATGACGTGATTATTGTGTCTGGTGCTCTATGTTTTCAATGTAAATTATTAAATTGTCATAAAACATGCATCTAAGTTTTCAGAAAGATTTGATGAAAACTGTAGAGAATTCAGCAAAGTAGTAAAAATGCTTTTAAGTAGAAATATTTTAACATTTCTCTTTCTAAACAAAGATTCATGATTAATCACCACATCAATTTTCTGAAGGTCAGAACTCATTATTTTAAACAGCTATTAAATTTCAAACAAATAATTGTTACATATATACACGTTTATATTGCAGTTGTATTTTTGCTAGTATCTTGGGTTTTTATAGTTTACATGTAAACCAGAGTAATTTATTTGTCTAAGAAAATGGAGAAAAACCTTTAGCCTGTATTTTTATGACATACTGGGAGAAATAATTTATCACAATTATGTTATCCTCAGCAGAAGTTCCAGTTACATAATGAGTTGGCACGCAATACTTGAATATCACCCCACATATTAAAGAAAAATGTTTCTAAATTTTGAGAATTCAGCATTAAAATTCAAAAGGTCATAAACTCAAGAGGATTTATCCTAGACATGTCAAAACTAAAAATGTTCACTGCTTTATTAATTTTAGATCATGTATTATGTGATTAAATAAGAATCTTTCCAATACAATAAAAGAAGCATTCAAAATTTAAAAAAATCACATGCAATTTTTGAGGTAGAAAATTACACTTAAGTGTAATGACCTTGCAAATATTTCTATTAAGATGGAAGCAGGTGTCTGGAGAGATGACTCAGCAGTTAAGAGCAAGAGATGTTCTTGCAGAGAACTGGGGTTTGATTCACATTATGCATATGGAGGTTTGCAACTATCTGCAACTTCAGCCCCAGAGGATCCTCTGCCTTCTTCTGGTCTCTCTGAGCACTATTCATGCATGTGGTGCACTGACATGCATGTAGGCAAAAACACCATACACATAAAACAATCAATCAAACAAATAATTTTGTTTGATAAATAAATAAACAAATAAATAAATAAACATTCTAAAGTTGGAAGCTGGATAATTGTTACAACTCATGCTTAGTTACATAATTAAACAAAAAACCACTGGAATCAAGCTTTCTAGTATTTTTCTTGACAGAATAAATATTCAAAAAATAATAAATGAAGTAAAAGTAAGAATACTTTAGTATAGACTATTAACAAAATCATAATAATTTGATGAATAAAATCCTAGAAAAAACAAACAAAGCAATTGTATGCACAATGTTTATATTTCAGTACTCACACAATGCAGAAATCAGTGAAGAAATGCTTATCAAGCTTTGTATGATGAGCCCACATTGTGATAAATCCATTATGATGCAGAAGTTGGTCTAATACACCTAACCTGCTGATACATTTCTGAGCACTGATCTCAGGATACTAATTTGACTACACTTGGGAAATACTATGTATCTGTGTATTTGTATGAATGTTTCACAGAACACCACACAAACACAACCTTGTATAATATATTTTTGCTTGAGGTTGCGTGATATTACTGTTACATATTACCCAACTGTGCTCCACAAAAGTCAAGGTCATTCATTTTGGAGTCTTCTGGATCATCATGGATCCCTAGTATCACACAAAGGCTGAGTTTCTCTTTTCATAACCAGGGTTGTGTCCAGCGTAACTCCTAAACTGTTCCAATCTCTACTAAGGATATTTTGGGCATGATGATGCCACTTTTAGAATTGTGATAACAATTTTCTGTTTAGTGAACACTGATGCATCATACGGACTCAAAGTTGTCCCTTACAGGCCTCCTTTTGTTCATCACAGGCTCGAATATAAAAGCTTTCATTCCTGTTTACATGGCTTTAAGAACAGTCTGGATGAAATGCCTAACGTCATACTAGCAAAGTAAAAGAAAATGCCAGCATTCTTCTTTTAAATCTTGAGCCACTGGCACTAAAATGCTCTTATAGTTTTTGTAGGTGAGCAGTGCCTTCTATTTTCCCTCAAGATCAGACTCTTCATAGGAATCTTCAATTCTGTATAATAGCCAGAGATGCAACAACTTGCTGAATAAATAGGTTTCCCAGATACTGGGTTTTGGGTACCAAGGGGCCAATAGGTTGCAAAGCAGGAATTAAGGCTTCAGTTTGTAAATTAGGTCTTCCTGTGTTCTAGCTGGCAGAGCATGAAGGTGAGTCACCTTCATGCTGGGATTCCTCCACCCTGAAGTGAATAAGTATTTTCCCCTCATTTGGGTTTTTCAAGTTGAGAACAGTTGTAGGGAGTGGCTCCGTCTCTAACAGGATGAGCTCACAGTGGATAGTTTGCTTCATGCGGCTCCTCCCTGTTTCTGTCCATACTGGGCCTGAGCCATGCTCCCTGGGTCTACGGCTCTTCTGGCCAAGGATAAGATCTCGAGTCAATGTTGAAACATTTCAGTTGGGCCTCTGGTTGGTATTTTAAAAACTGACCTGACCTGAAGCTTATTCTAAATTATTCAGACTTTCAGCTACAGCAATGATCAACTTTAAGCCTCCAGTAGTATTATACTCAAGACTAACCATTTTCCCCAATGTTAATGTAATGTGACCTCAGATGTCTTCCATTGTCTGACTATTGAATCTCTCCAAATGTTTAGCCAATGCAGAATTTTTGTATATTTCAAAATGTTCAGCTTGTGGAACTTTATCACATTTTTTTACAGCAATGCATTCTGCCTTCTGCCTTGCCATAAAATTCCAGCCTATATCTAAACATTATTCATGCTTTTAGAGCAGCTGAAAGTTTGTGTAGTGCAGATGGAACACTCAAACTAAAAGAAACTGAATCTCAGGCAGAAATATATGCAACTAATACATATTATAAAATGCACTGTAGGTTCTTAGCATATATGATACAATTCTGTAATTTTACTTTATCCTTTTGTAACTAATTTCTGTTTTTTTAAAGTACTTGTAATTTTTGAGACTGTTGTATCATTCACAAATGAAGTACAAAAGACAGCAAGAAACATACGCGGACCAGCAGCTAATGTGTGTTCTTGTCTTGGATACAAAAGGCTGAATCATTTTTGAAAATCAAAGTCTGAGAAAGGAACCTTATAAATGTCCCTTTCCGGCTTCTGCATTTTTCAATAATCTTGGAAATAAGATAGAAATTTAATTGGAATTAATTAATGTCCAGAATTCCTTTGTTAACAAATATTTTCTGAATAACTATGTATTCTTTTACAGTTTCTAAAGTACTTTGTGTCTTCCATACTAAATTTCCTATCAGTCTACTATCATTCTCCAAATTTGGGAAGCTTTATAAAAGTTCCGCTTAGCCATTAATTCTCCACCATGGCAACAACCATATCTGGGAATAAAATTAATCATAATTCTAAGTATATTGGTTAATCATTCTTACAAGTATATATGTTGGCAGAAGATTTTTTGATCTGCAAATTACCCTATATATAACTGGTATTAATTCTACTCTCTAATTTTCTTCGTTTTTTTTTCTTTTTTAAATTTACTTTTTATAAAAAGAAAGCAAACTATGTTTTTTTCATCCTGTTTACCAATCACAGTTCCCACTCACCCCACCACTACCCCAACCCTTCCCCCCAGTTCACTCCTCAGAGAGGACAAGGCACATTGCTTTCGGGAAGGCAGGGTATCCATCCAAAGAGAATTTGTTCCAAAAAGCCAGGACAAGCAGCAGTAACAACTTCCTTGAAAACCTCAAGTTAACTTCATCTTCTTGCGTTAACCACATTTTCTGACCCCAGTGAAAACTCACTCTACCTTGTTTACGTCTCTGGAATAATTCAGTTTAAGAAAACAATGTTCTGACTGGCACTAGTGGTGCACACCTTTCTTTAATCCCTGTTTCAAAATAACAGCAATAACAAAACAAATAAACAAAGCTATGTTCTTTCACCCTTGAAAGTATGGCCGGTTAGTGAAAATTGAGACCTCTCAAAATATAGTGGGGAGTTTTTCTTTGTTGGGAATGGACTGAGCATGGAGAGAGATGTCATATTCTTCCTTTGATGTGAGCAGCAAAGCAAGCAGAGACACTACTAGCAGCAGTAGCATTGGTAGAGTGAGGGAATAGAAAGGCAACACCAAAAATGAAGTTTTGTTACCAAATTCAATGTAAGAATTTAGCATAGCCTTATTTGCTTCATAGTTTGTTTTTTTTTTTTTTCATTTTTCTTTTTCTATTTTTTGGTTTGTCGAGACAGGGTTCTCTGTAGCTTTAGAGCCTGTCCTGGAACTAGCTCTTGTACACCAGACTTGTCCCACAGAGATCTGCCTGCCTCTACTGGGATTAAAGGCATGTGCCACCACCACCCAGCCTCCAATTTCTTTCAAAGTGAGATTACAGTTTGGTAATCTCAGCCCTCACAAACCTGAAGAATTATCCTCAGTTCCAGATTTTGAGGTTATGAAATTCAGGCAGTCTTCATTGTTAAAATTAATTAATTAATAAGATTCCTCTTTTGAGTAGCAGCTTGATAAGGAAGCATGGAAAAGACTGAATAAAATTTTTAGAAACACTTCACAATATTTTCTTTTTCTCCTCAAAGGAAAAAAATCATTATTTTGATATTTTTATAAATATAACTGTAAAATAAAATATTTTTCTTTGAAAAGTTCGAAAACTGCATACTCCATTTAATAAATACTAGTTTGAAAATAATTAGGTAGAACAATATATTTGTGCCTGGAAAAGAATTTTAAAATTTTGCCTTACCATCAAAGGAAAGGCTCTTTACTTTTGGAAGAAACACAGGTGTTTAGAATAAAACCACCTTTGCATCCTACAACTTTTCAAATAGAACCTGGCATGTTGGCACACTCCTTTAACACCGGTGCTCAGAAAGCGGATCTTTGTGAGCTTGAAGGCGGTCCAATTTACGTGTTCCAGGCCAGCCAAGGCCACGTGTTAAGATGCTATCTAAACAAACAAAAACTTTACAATGGACTTGGTCTAGATTAAGACAACCAAAACAGTAATCAAAAAAAAAAAAAAAAAGAAACAAAAACAAAAAAAAAACAAGATAAAGTCAGGGTTCTTTGGAGCAACAGAACTGACACAATGAGACTATGTATATAAATGGCGAATGCCATTACCGTCACGTACAGACTGTCATTCAGCTAGTTCAACAGTGTCTGTCTTCCAATGGGAAGTCTGAAAGTTCAGTTGTTGTTCCGTCCATGAGGCTGGATGTCTCAGTTGCCTGTCAGTCTGAAACCCTGAATAAGCGAACTCTCATAACAGTCAATTGAGAGTGAGGGCATACAGGCAAAGAGCAAAAGCTTTCTTCTTTCATATCCTTTATATCGGCTACTACCAGAGGGCGAGGCCCAGATTAACAGTCTATCTTCCCACCACAAGAGATCCCAAGTAATGCTGAGTTTCCCCACTTCAAATGATTTAATTAAGAACATCTCTCTTAGCCGGGCGGTGGTGGCGCACGCCTTTAATCCCAGCACTCGGGAGGCAGAGGCAGGCGGATCTCTGTGAGTTCGAGACCAGCCTGGTCTACAAGAGCTAGTTCCAGGACAGGCTCCAAAGCCACAGAGAAACCCTGTCTCGAAAAAAACCAAAAAAAAAAAAAAAAAAAAAAAAAACCATCTCTCTTAGGTGTACCCAGCTACGTGGGTTTTAGTTAATTCTAGATGTAGTCAAGTTAACAACTTAGACTAGCCATCACACAATGGCTCCTGAGAGTTCTTGTCATGTCAAGCAGAAACATGCATCTTCATCCAAAAACAGAAGTGATAATTTGGATCTAGATAAACAAATGAGTTCCATCTTTTAAATGACCAGAAATATGATTGCAGCATAATGAGTAGCAGAGAAAATATTGAAGAACCAGCTTCCAAGAAAATTATTGCTTCTCATTCTTGGCACAGACATAAACTCAGGTTCTTTGATTAGATTCATTATCCTTGTTTATACCACCAGTATGATAGGAAGGAGGATAAAATATAATAGTTATGTAAATTTTCTCTCATTTCACGGAATAAAACACTGACCACTCAACAAACCAAAGAAATTAAAAAGTTTTTGCTTGCGACAGCAATTCCCATGAGCTGATTAATTCCATTTACATTTTTTTCAGTTGGTTTCTTTCATTTTTTGAGGCTAACATTGCAGCTAGTGTTTTTTTTTTTTAATGTTTCTGTTTCAGCTTAAGTATATTCAATAGTCCTAAATGGTCAGTGCTAAAGTTATTAGAAACATGTTTGATTTTGCTGCAGATGATAGATGTTTGTGCCTGTATACACAATTACACATATAAACACCAGAAGGAAAAATACAGGAAAGAAAAAAAGAAGGGAAAATTCTGGAACTAGCTTTCGAATGTGTGTCAGCAAAGCCAGTTGTTTATATTACTGATTTTTAAAGCTATAAAAGTTTTGCTTATACTGTTTGCTGCATTATTTTGCAGTGCTAAGCAAGACTAATGTCACAATAGGAAAGTCCTAAGCACTAAGGGTTGATTTGCTCATGCTGCCTATTCTTCACAGTATGGCTTGAGTTTCTCTTCACATTGCCTTGCTTTCAGTACCCAATCTGAAATAAATGTCCCAGAAGAAGGAAGCCATGTCAGAACCAGGCAATACGCATAAGGCCTCTCATCAGCTGTGTTACACATCACTTTTACTCAACGCTGGCTGTGGACATGAACCAGAAGTGCTGGCCTTCCTTGAGGAAACCATTGCAGAGCACAGGGCAATGAACAGTAGTGCCTTTGAATGCTTTCTAGACATGTGGGGATTAATTAGGAATAACAATTAATTTGGAATAACAATGTTGCTTGCTGCAGAGCCTTGTCAGCATGTCTTTCTCTCAGCTCTATTATGCATGCAGCACTAGAGATTTAAATGTGACTCTGTGGAGTTGGATTTCAAAAAAAGAAGGAAGGGAGGAAGAAAGGGGGGAGGGAAGAAGGGAAAAAGGAAGAGGAGTATTTAAAAGTTTTAGTTAGGAAACTTGCATTGATAAGCAATATATTACTCTCAATGCTAGTCCATTGGGAAAATAATCTGTTACATGCGTAGGTGTATCACATACAGCAGGGGAAGAAAACCTCTTGGTCAAGTTGCCTTTCTTTCTATTCCTATTAGGTGTCTGCTGAAAAAAATTACAAAACAAAGACATTAAGCAAATTGGGCATGTCATTCAGCATCCTTCAGAAACACCAGGCACGTTTCTTACCAATGACATTGGTGCTCACACCTGTGCTTAGGACCACATGTGCTGTGCCTACCATACTATCTCCTTAACAACTATCTCCTCTTCAGGTAGGGAACCCCAAAACCACACTGTTAATTCCAATTACCCTCATTGATCACCCATAGCTCCTGTCCCTACACAGGAGCCTAGTCCAGAGTGCTTTCTTGGAGAAAGTCACAACTTCAATATGCAAGGACAGCGAGCATGAATAAAACAACAGACGGGGGATATAATTCTTTTCTGATGCCTCCCATCCTTCTCAAATCCACCACCTTGTTAACAATCATGTCACACTGTGCTCAAAAGAAAGCACTCTACCACAGGGAAAGAAGGAGCATCCAGAGAATCTGTCCAAGATGATTAGGCCATGAGGAAACCTTAAAGGGTAGAAAGAACATCAACAGACTCTCAGCACTGTGAACTCAGAGACCAGTGTGAAGCTGAAATGAAACAAACAAAAGCAACAAAAGCTAGTATCACTGCCATTTAGTATATGCAAAACTTTGGAAAGGGTCTTGTAAAAGAAGAAACTTTCTTGTTTCTAGGCATCAACAGTATTGATCTGAGCTTTTATCAGTCTACATGGAATACATTTGTATGACAAATGCACACTCACTAAAGATAATGTGATCAACTCTCAGGGAAACTGTACTTAGGTCAGATCTAGATATCGGATATATCAGAATGGGAATTTTAAATAACTATACCTAATCTGCTGAAAAAGAAAGTGCATACACCTATCCATACTAACAGGAGCCTTTTAAAGAGATAAGAGCTAAAAGATTCAAATAATGAAGCCTTGTGAAGTGTGTGTGGTAAGACAGAAAGCTGCCTGCATATCTGTAAGTGGTCCGTGCATGTGCACAGTAAGGCAGGAAGGTTGCCTGCATTTCTGTAAGTGGTCTGTGCACGTGCACAGTAAGACAGGAAGCTGCCTGCATATCTGTAAACCAACCATACATGTACACAGTATGACAGGAAGCTGCCTGCATATCTGTAAATCAACCATACATGTACACGGTAAGACAGGAAGCTGCCTGCATATCTGTAAACCAACCATACATGTACACGGTATGACAGGAAGCTGCCTGCATATCTGTAAATCAACCATACATGTACACGGTATGACAGGAAGTTGCCTGCATATCTGTAAGGGGCCCATGAACAGACATTAAAAATTCAGTAAACTTTACAATTCATGAATACAGCTAATCTCCACTAGACCACAAAAAGGAAGGGGGTGGGATATAGCAAATAAAAAAATACGTGATGAAACAAAAATCAAGTAGACTAACAGTGTCATTTGAGATAATACTAAGAGAAACAAAATAGTTTTTAAAATGTTTTTAAATGTTTTAGTATTTGATGGATGAAATTATCTTTAATATAATAAAGTAGATCACCAAACCAAAAGTTCAGAGAATAATGGTTAAAGGAAGGTAGAGGTGCTACTGAAAGTAAAAGTAGAAGAATGGAACCAGAAGACAAGGACTTCAGGAAGAGGGGAGCAGCCTAAGCAAAGAAGACTCTTTAGGCATGAAGTGAGCTGTTCAGAATATTGAGATTGTCAGTATTAAATTGCTGAAAGGAAATAAACTCAAGCCCAAATTCTACAATCAATGAAATACCATTAAAAATAATAAACATTTTCTATTAAAAAAAAAAAACAAAAACTATTTTAAAAATACTGAATTCACCCCAGAACTCATCCTGTAACAAGTAGGAAAAGTTAGACTAATCAGAACATAGATTGAGTACTAGAATCAATAAGCAATTAGATCCCATACTACAGAAAACCATGTGCTAAATCAAAATACATTTAATAGTCTAGGGCTTCTCACATTTGTCTGCCTGTCTCTAATAACAGAGAGAAAAATAAATATGCATTCCTTAAGGTTTTGAAAATACTGTTGAAAGCTACCTGCCACTTCATACAATCCTTAAAATTCACGGAAAATGAATGCTAAATAATTAATATTGGATATTATTGTTATTTATCAAAAGATAAAAGCTTTGTCAAAAACAATAGGGGTACAGTTCAGTGGTAGACAACGTGTCTAACATTTGCTTATTGTTACTCTCAGTATAACATTTATTGCTTAAACAGATCTGGATCTGATACCCAAGCATTGAAAAATAAATCAATAAACAAAATGAGTTTTGATGATATTATACTACTATACTCATAGATCAGTCAGTGCCTTTATCCAGTAACCAGCAGAGAGGCTTCCTTCAGCAGCAGATGGGAAGTAATTAATACCCATAGTCAGACATTACAGTCTCCATGAGATCCCTCCCCTCAGCAATCCGGGACTCCCATGAAAGAGGAGGTGAAAAATTTGTAAGAGGCAGAGGAAAAAGATGACACCAGGAGAAGACCCTCTCAATTAACAAAACAAAGTATATGAGCTCACAGAGACTGAAACAGCAGTCACAGGGCCTACATGGGTCTGCGCCAGGTCCTCTGCATATATATTATCACTATTAACTTAGCGTTTTTATGGGACTCCTTATTTTGAGAATGAGTGTGTCTCTGACTCTTTTGCCTATTCTTGGAACTCTTTTTTCTTCCTGTTGGGTTGTCTTGTCCAATTTCAATACGAAAGTTTTGCTTCATCTTATTATATTTTATTTTGTCATATTTGGTTATCATCTCTAAGAAGCCTGTTTTTTTTTTTTTTCTAAGAGACAAAATAGATCCAGAAAGGAGGAGAGGCAGGGAAAAACAAGGAGAGGATGGAGAGGAATCTATATATATATAATCTATAATCAGTACATATTGTATAAGAAAAGAATCTATTTTTAATAGAAAAAACATACTGTAATAGATTCTGTACAAATTTTGGAGACATATTGGCATTGCATAAAAATATTCAGTATTTTCCTTGTAGTATTATGGCAGGTCACAAAGCAGCTTTCGGCAGCACACACATCACTGTCTCAGAAGCACAGCATAGTTGAGATAGCAGGTGATCTTTTCCACCCTCTTAAACAAGATGAAAATGCTTTTCTAAAGCTATCATTGAAAAGAACTCCTTAATCCCTCAGATACTACTTTTTGGCAGAGAACTATCCCATTCGACCCTTACATTAACCTTTGATGCGATGGCAGAGAATGTACATTCCTGTCCATTTAAAAATGAATGAGTAAATTGAGACACAGGGAATTTCAATTGCACAGGTAGTTAGCATCCATGCCAAGAAGAGAACATAGTTTCTGCCTGAATCCAGTGCCAATTCCATGATCCCTAGACACCTTGACCAAAAAATAGTATAAAGCCAATTATCTTGGATCATATTCAAGGGAATTTAGTTGTACTCACATTAAAAAGCAAATACATTTATAGGTTTTCTAGCATGCATGCCAAGTATAGTATTATGTAAAATTGCTACTGTTCCTAGTTCTCACATATTGAATATATGAAACTGAACCTGCTTCTGACTCAGGTGTGCTGTTCTTAAAGCTAAAGTGTAATTATGTATTCTTAAATGAATGAAATTTATTTGTCCAAATTTATTTTTTTTTTCAGGACTAGGAGGCCTTTATTCCCTGAGCCACCTAATGCAGACCTCTGAATTTTGCTTTCCGTTTTTTAATTTTCAAATTTTTTATTAATTAAAATTTTCATTCATTTTACATCCCAACCACAGCTTCCCCTCACTCTTCTCCTTCTCTCCTATTCCCTCCCTGCTTCCTCTCTGCCTCCCCATTCATTTATCCTCTGTTTCTGTTTAGAAAGGGGCACGCCTTCCATGACTTTTTTTGTTCGAAATCTTTAAAGAGAAAAATAAGTGAGACGCAACAAAATAAAACAATAAAGAATTAACTACAGATGTCATTCAAAATACAGAATGGGAATAGGAAGACTTTTTATGCAAATTACCTGAGGGTTCTTACTGTCATTGGTTTATTTCTTCAGATGTCAGTGACCAATTTGACTTCCTTGGCTAGAATGGAAGCCTCAAGTGTCGTCTTGCTTTCAAGGTTTACACCGCTGTGTGCTTTGTCAGACACTAAAATGTTGCAGTCTTACCCCGAATACAATCTTCACTCACACAAACTGTTGGCCCTTCTACTGTGTTTGTCAGCCCAGAGCTGTTCAGAAGGAGGTATTATGTTTTTGGTATTCTTTCTTTTTTTTAAACACACTCACCTCTTTGACTACAGCCAGAAGCTTTGAAGGTAGCTGCCGATAACAAAATCCGACCTGATGGGCACATGAACACTTGACACGGTTTCCAGCTGGACTACCCTACAAGCCTTATCATAGAAAGAAGAGGGGCTTTCTGCAGTGCTCTGAATGGGAATCTGTTGGCCTATTCTGTGGAGAGAATCCTGCCAAATTAGACCTGGGTTGCCAGACTCCTAGTTTATAAGAAAGAGTCTCATATTGGATGTCTATGCCCTTCTTTCATATCCATTGACAGCAAAAGTTGCTTGTTTTCCTCTGATCCAAAAGGTTTGTTTGGGAAAAGAATCAGAAAGGTAGAAGAAACATGATAATAAGTCAATGAGATAAGTGGACTTGACTTTGAAAGCAGATCGCAAGTGAATAAATGGGAATTTTGGCTTAGAGGTCTTTTTTCAGTAATTAAAAGTTTGTCTTTGACTATTTCTCTGGTATTTCTTGAGAGCTGGAGGAACAAAATTAGGAAGATGGCAGAGTAATCTTTATGTTCAGAGGAAAACATGGTATGTTTTCAAGTCCATATCAACATATTTTTCCATAACTCTAGCATGTGTGATTTCACTCATTAGGCAGACACTAGCCATGTTTACCTCTGCATAAGTTTTTATAAATACCTCCTACAATTTCTCTAAGTACCACCCATGAGAACCTGTGCAGAAGATGTGGAAATGGTGTCTTAGAAACATACATGTCAGTGACTGGCACTTGTCAAGTTTAAAGTTTTTAAGGCTTAGTAGTTTGAAAACTATTTTTTTTTCTAATTAGGACAAGACACTGAGATTATTAAAGATTTCTAGGTAAGGGTCTGTTAGAAACCAATATATTCAGGAGCCTGATATTCTAAATTAACATTCTATCTAATAGTGTGTGCAGCAAGTCAGTGACCTTGTACAACTCACCATATTTTCTCTCTAAGGAAAATTAATACTCAGTGATAGATACTGTGTGGGTTTAATAGTGTAAGTGAAATCTCTATGTGAATTACTAAGTTCAGGTGAAGTATCAGGGTAATACAAGATTTTTCCTATGTACACATGTGAACATTTGTCTTCAGACACAACACGGCGTACAATTCAAATAAGATAATATGTGATATGCTTTAGACACCGTTTATACTTATATGAATATAAAGTAGTGTTATCTCTATTTTTAAAGAGACTTATTAGAGAAAAATTCAAGTATAAAACCAATAATAAACATACGGTGGTAACTGCACCATTGCTTTATGCTATGTCATGGCCTTCGACTTCACCTCACTTCCCCAGAAATTTGTCGTGCTGTGATTTAAAGGCAGTGCGTACAATGTCTGACAAGCCCTGAGGAAAGAAGTCATCTCAAAGGAAAACTTAAACTGCAATTTTCTTTTTTATCATTTAACTCTTAACTCCAGTGAGATCTAGAAAAACATATCTCAGATTCCAGTGGCTTCAAAGACTGGCCATCCGAGCAAGTGGCATGATCTGATTATATCAAGAGGCCCCACCTGAAAAATATATCTTTCCTTAGGGACATTCCTGAAATTCCCATCCTTGAGAACAAACAGAAAGTCCTTTGAATATACACAGAGGTGCTAATATAGCATTTGTCCATGTAACAGTTTGGACAGAAAATGAATAAAAATAACTTGACATAACTTCAAGGTGGAAAAAGAACTGGTTACACTTTAATCTTTGCTCTGGCAAAATGTTTTTTGTTCCCATACCAAATTAAAAATTCTACTTAAATTGTCAACTTCCTAAACTGAAACCATCGAGTATAAACATTATTTGCTATTGTGCCTATAACATCAGATTTCTCCCTTCCATGCCTCCACAATATAACCTTTAATGACGTTTAATAACAGTCTCTCAGGTCATTAAAAACATGAGCTGATTGGGACTTGCCTTTATCAAGCAGAAAAAGTTCAAAGATCAGGGTTTAGCATAGAAGAGCAACTATACACAAATGATGAACAGAAGGCCATCAGACAATAAGCTAGACCAGTTTTTCTCCTCCTGCCTGTTCTTGAATCCATTTATTAAATAGCCACTCTAAGGCTTATTATCAGTTATAATTGTTTGGCCAATGGTTTAGGCTATTTTTGGCTAGCTCTAACTATAAATTAATCCATTTCTAATAGTTTATATTTTACCATAAGGCTCGTGGCTTGCAGGTAGTTTCGGACCTCATTCTCCTTTGGCAGCAACATGGCTGTACTCTTGAGTCTACCTACTCTGTCTCTCTCTGTCTCTGTCTCTGTCTCTGTCTCTCTCTCTCTCTCTCTCTCTCTGTGTGTGTGTGTGTGTGTGTGTGTGTGTGTGTGTGTCTTTGTTTGGACTTCCCACCTAGTTTTACTCTGATAAGCCTTTGGCCAAAACTTTATTCACCAATCAATAAAAGCAACACTTATACAGAAAGACATCCTACATCAAATGGTGGAGTAAGGAGTAAAGTGTGATTTGAGTTATACATCACAAGTTCGTCTTCTAAGATGATACAAAACTTTAGCTGAGAATGCTATAAACATGAGCTGTTTTCAATTTTTATTGATAGTATATGCCTATTTCACAAAAATAATGATATTTCCACAGATCTTATTAAATCTAGATTTTACATGTGAGAAAAAAAATGTGATATTTGAATTTTTGAGTATGGCTTATTTTACCTTATATGATGATCTCTGCTTCCACACATTTCCCAGGAAACCAAACAATGTCATTATTCTTTTTTTTTTTTTTTTTTTTTTTTTTTTTTGGTTTGTCGAGACAGGGTTTACTCTGTAGCTTTGGAGCCTGTCCTGAAACTAGCTCCTGTAGACCAGACTGAACTCGAACTCAATGAGATTCACCTGTCTCTGCCTCCTGAGTACTGGAAATAAAGGCATGCACCACTACCACCCTTCTCTATTTCATTATTCTTTACAAAAAAATAATACTCCATTGTACATATGGATTATATTTTCTTTATAGAATCATTCATTTCATTAAGCAAAAGTGGGTTTGTAGTAGATTAACCTGGAGTATCATGCATAGACTTTGAGTCAATTTTGGTATTCTGCCTATTCCTGCCTTATTGCAACCCAAACGTCATGATGATTAAGCAAATTAACTAGTACATAAAAATGGGTGAATATCTGGGTGGTGGTGGCACACACCTTTAATCCCAGCACTTGGGGAGCAGAGACAGTTGGATCTCTGCCTGTGAGTGAGTTCGAGGCCAGCCTGGTTCACGGAGTGAGTTCCAGTACAGGCTCCAAAGCTACACAAAGAAACGATGTCTCTAAAAACCAAAAAAAAAAAAAAAAAAAAAGAAAAGTAAATTTTACAGAGGTATAAACATACTTTTGTGTACAAAGAATTATGAGTAATGTATGGAATCATTACTCAAATGAAATGAAATCCAGGGTGAAATTCTGTATTGTGAAAAATCTTATATGAGATAAATGCATAAACTAAACCAACTGAAAAAAATCAAGAGATAGAAAACAGTAATATACAAATGAATACACTCTATATTAAAGGAATAAAATACTATCACAGTATTATGCTGTGGTTCATACATGCAGTACTTCACTACTGAGGTTAAAGGTAGCCTCTGCAATTATAATGTATTTATTTGAAAATGGGATAATAAGGTATACAAGCCATTTTTCTTGGCGTTAATTGTATGAGGCTATAATTAAGCAATTTTGTACAATTAGGTAATGATCCGAGCAGTAATGCAAGAAATCTGAAGACATTTGTATGAATGTATTATACATAAATGTATATAATTCTTTCCGTCTCTAGGATATGTTCCAAGGCCTCCACTTGATCTCTGAAACTTCATATGTTACCAAATACTGTGTGTATTATATTTTGTCTCATATATAAATATATACACTATCAGAAACTTTAGTTTATATATACAATAAAATACGAGTAATAATATTTAATAATAATACAGAATAGTCATGCCAATGTATTATAGTAAATGGTAAACATAATTACTTTTACATTATTTTTGAATCATAAACAAAATAAGGATAAATGGACGTGGAGACTTAAAATTTTAATAATATAACCGAGATGTTCAAGCGACTAATTGGAAGGCAGTTTAGGTCATAGGGATACACTGGACAAAGAGATGATTCATGTTCTGAAAGGGGCTGTGAGATTTTATTACATTGCTCAGAATAATACACAATTTAAGACATAAATTATTATTGTAACATTCCATCTGTTTGCATTGGACTATGGATATCCATAAATTATTAAAACCATAGAAATTAAACCGTAAACATGGATAGATTCAATATGCTAAATGCACCAATATGTAAGTAAACATACATATTGTAAGGGCACAAATGTGACATCTGTGACATTGAGCACGCCTAGTGCCTGCATAGGATATCTCAATACTGTAACTCATACAAGGAACATAAGCTATTTTAAGAAATGGTTTGTTCTGAAACCATATATATATGTGTGTGTGTGTGTGTGTGTGTATAATATGTATATATTATATATACATATATAATGCAAGATAAACCTAGAGCACCTCATAACAAGAAACATACATTTTTTTAAAAAAAATATATAAATTTCACCATAATGAGGGGAAAGTATGTCAAAGGGTTATGGCAGACAATTGAAAAAGTCTTCATAGCCAAAGGTGAAATAACCTAAGCAACACATTTAAACTATTTGCATTATAATCCCAATTTAAAAAAAAAATAGGGATTTCTTGTGTTGTGCTGATACAAAAAAAAAATAACCAAATTAATGGAGAAGAGAGAAATATCTCATTCAAAAGAATTAAAGGTATTTTTTTTAAACTACTTTACCAAAGAAAGAAGGCCCCAGCTTCTCAGTAGCCAAGTGTGGGCTGTACTGAATGACTGCTCCTAAAGACTACAGCATTGAAAAGAAGAGGTAATTCTAACAAAGCTTGGCTCATGCTAGTGGTCACCATTAATATTGATAACGTAAGTCATATTGGTAGTATGTGCCAATGTGATATAATATGAATGCCATTTTACCAGTCACCTTCCCCGTGCCCATTACCCCAAGTGAAAACCAACCATCAGAACAATTTTAATTGACGGACAGCCTAACAATATTTGACCAGTTCCACAAGCTGTCAAAGTCATCAAAATAAGGAGAGTCTGAGAAACTGCCAGTGGTTTGAGAAACTAAAGGAGACTTGGAAATAAAAGTAATGTGCTATTGTGAAAGGGATGCTAGAAAAGAAAGGGAACATGATGGAAATCCTGAAGAACTGTGACTGAAACCTGACAGGGAACAGTAGTGCATTAACACCTGTTAATTAACTTTGGTAAGTGTGCCATCCTCACCATGAGATGAGAAACGAGGCACTAACAACAGAAGACTCTAGGTTTGTGTGTGCAAAGGCATTCTCTGCTATCATTCCAAGAACTCCACATTTCTAAACCTCTTCTAAAACAAACAAGTTTATTAAAATATATACTCATATTACTGTTTTTAAATAATATTGAAAGAGGATTATATCATATGAGAACATTTACTGCCTCTCTAACTCTTCTAATCACAATATGAAACAGAAAAGATCAGTTATAATATTTTGAAAGAAACTGACAATGATATATATTAAAATATAAATTCTGGTGGATATATGCATAAAATTTTACTACTCAAATATTGGTGCTATTTTGTTGGCTTACTGTGCTACATCTGAATATGACATTTATGAAGTTCATTTTCTTTACTTGACCTTTTAAGAATTAAGAAACTAAATTGGATTTGTAGCTCACCTCTGCATCCAGGAATTTTATATATTAATTACTTTAATATCTTCATAAAACTGTTCACTTTAAAAATATATTTTCCAGCTGATGGATTAATGGAGATAGTATATATTAAAGAAATCTCTAAAATATTCTAATTTGAATATTTTTAAACTTTTAAAATTGGATGTTATATAGAACCCAGGAGAATAATTTTCTGTCTTATTTCCCTGACTTCACTATAAAAGATCTATTTAGCTCTTAGCTGTCAGACTAGATATGGCTAAATGTTTAAACCTTTTCCCCCTGAACTGTGCTGAACACAGAGAGCCTTCTATTTTATGTTTCCTGAGTTTCTGCATTTATTTAAATAAAAATGTTACCAAGCCAAGTAAAACACCAGTTTGGTGAAGCTGAGTTTAAAAAAAAAAAACAACTAACCATGAACCAGTTCTACACGTACAAAATGAAAGGGGCCTAGTACACTCTGGCATTATTTTCTCTTTACTTAGCTACTAATTAGGAGTGGTGGCTGTAAGACAAAACCTAAAACTATGTGCTAGAGTAACTGGAGATTTCAACTAAGTTCTTCTAGGAAGAAATGTACTCCAAATAACGCATTTCAATCTCAATAAGCATAAATATATTTTATTTTCCACATCGACCTGCATTGCAAATATATTTGTAAATATCAAATTTCAACCCCATCCTTTCAGGATACCATGATAGATACTAAGCAATATCTAATTTTTATTTTTTTTTAAGATTCTAACCTTTTTGAGGAAAAACACCTACAAAACATGGTGAGGACCATAAACTATTTTTTTTTTTTGCAATAATCAGAAGCTACAGTGAAAATCCCTTCCCAATGCACTGTGATCATTTTCTAAATGGCTCCTAGTTTAGACAAGATGATCTAATCCAGGAACTGGCTACAATGATTCCCTACCTTTGTTCAAGTAATAATTTGACCAGAAGTTATTCAATATAGTTCCCACATGAGAAAATTCATGGTATCAAATAGTATGCCATTACCTACAGAGAAACTGAGGTCATTTATCTTTTATGTCATTACAATGCTGAATATAGACAGGACATAATTTTGTAAACTCACTAACCTGTCAAAAGCACTTTACAGTTATTATCAGAACCAATGAGATGTTAGTGCTAGTCAGTGCTCCATGGGGTTACAGAAACATAGAACTTCTATGTGGGTCTTTTTGACTTGGGCCATCCCTTCCAAATAAATGTGTCTATCTGTGTGTGTGTGTGTCCATCTGTTCATCTGTCCCTCTGACTCTCTGGATCTTTCTGTGTCTGTCTCTGTGTGTATATGTTTCTGTACCTGTTTGTGTATGTGTGAATGTGAGTGTATGTGTGTGCAGGTGTGTGTTTACATGTGTCTCTGCGTGTACCCATGTGTGATATATGAATAGAACATAGATTAACACATGTGTACAGGTACACATTCTTTCATGTGTATGGAAGTCAATTGAGGATATAAGATGTTCTGCTATATAACTGTCTATCTTATGCCTTGGGGATGGGATTTTTCACTAAACCTGGAGCTATGGTTCTAGTTAGGAAGCCTAAGCAGTCCTCTTCTCTTGCACACTCCCACAGTTCTGGGGTTGTACACTGCATGGCTAGACTCCACGTTTTATGTAGGTCCTGGGGATTTGAATTCAGGTCCACAGTTTCTAAAGATCAGCCTAAGTGGCTGAATAGTCTGCTCTAACACATACATGACACAAAAAAGCTATGTTGGCTGCAGCTTGTATCATCTAGACTTGGAGTGCTTGTTTAAGCTCATTCAGGCTATTGACAAATGTCATTTCTTTTTGCTATATTCAGTATGCACATTTTATTACTGACACCTGGGAGCAAAAGCAAATTCCTACATGTTCTCAAGTCTCACCTTCCCCTTACACGATGTCATTTTGCTATTTCTCTGCAGAATACAGCAAGAAAAGCATCCCCTTGAAAGCAGAGAGCCACCCTCACTAGACACCAAGACCACTGGCAGTATGATTCTTGGCTTCTCAGTTTCCATGACTCTTTAAAAGGCTTTACTGTTTATAAATCACTCAGTCTGTTCGAGTAGCATGAAGACAGAAGACTTCTCTGAAAATACAAAACTTACTATTTTAATTAGAGAACCAACATGATACCCATAATGTGGACGCATGACCTGGAAGTTTGATCTTTTTCTCACTGACTCCTTTTTTCTTCCTCCACTTCCTATTTATTGGTTCTTTTCAGAGTAGCCAACTAAATAATAGGGGGGGGGTGCAGTGTCTGACCCCAGCCAATGGGGAAAAGACATGGTCACCTCCCGAGTTAAAATAAAAACTAGATGCATTCCTGTCTAGGTATATTCCAGCTTCCCAAGCATACCCTGATCACAGTAAAGTCTGCCTTGTCCAAACACTGAAGTTGGAATTGTGATCTCTTTGAGACTTGGAACTTATTTTAATAACAAAAATACAAGCTGAAATTTCATTTTTCACATATATGAATCAATGCCGAATGTCTCAATTATAAAGAGATTTGATCAAATAAAAGTTACAAACAGCCAGGAATTTATTCACAAAACTTACCATAAAATTTTTCAATTGTTCTAGTAATGGTTAGATAGATAGATAGATAGATAGATAGATAGATAGATAGATAGATGGGGGGGTGATGGTTATAGAGAGAGAGAAAGAGAGCGAGAGAGAGATATCCCTAATCGCATATATTGTTCACATTTTCATAAACATGTACTAAAATTGCCTAAATACTTTTGAAACTTGAATTGTAATATAGACAAATGTTTTGAAAAGGATGTTAGTTAGAATTGTTATTTTACATTATTTATGCAATTACATACTGGTCTATACATATGCAAAGTATTACCTTTCATCTTATCTAAAATAAATTTATACAAACATATACATCTGTAAATGCCTGCTTTTATAATCTACTGCCAATTCCTAATGAGAAAAAAACGTGAATACTTCTCTTCCATAAGACGTGCTATAAAGTTAAATGCCATTACAGTGGGCCTGTAATCTGTTCTTGAAAAAATCCAGAAACAGAGTTGCAGTGCAAGTCCAAGTCAGAGCGCTGAAACTGATCCATATTGCACAGGGATCTGTAGAACTGCGAGTCTAGATTGCAGCTCTCAGCCACTAGCCAGTTTTGCCTCTATTTCCATGATCGGCTCTGTCTTCGCTCTTTAAAATACTAACAGGCTTCTTGAGGGTGGGATCAAATGACTGCCCCTCTCCCTTCACCTGTGAAATTTCAGAGCCTAGTTGAAAAGAACCATTGTTTCCTAGGAATGCCAGGCCCAGTCCAGGAAAGAAAGTCTTAATTTCAACAGGAATTTGGAGCCTGCCTGAGAAGGCCAGCCAGTTGCTTGGTGAAAACTGTGGCGATTCATTCAAGTTCTGAACAGTTATTGTCGTGATCATGTTCGCTTACTTTCAACTCCTAAGCATTCTGACTAATCGCTGTCTCTCCCTTAAATCACAGCAATGCATCGGTGTGTACATGTCAAAGCAGAAAGGAGGGAGCTTGTGTGAAACACAACATGAGCACCAGCAGAAAGCTGCTGGGGAAACCTCTTCCCCCTAAGGTTGAGCTGCAGCCAAGCATAGGAGACATTGGTTTCTCTGTTCCAGCTTCTACTCCTATGTGCATTCATGTGAATAAGCTCATATGTTTAACAAGAATTTGAAGGAGGTTCCAATAAAATATGTTTGTACAAGACTACAAAATAAAGATACAGTACTCGCATTCATTCTACACAAGGATAGAAGGGGCCCTGTCTGAGGTATATTAAAAATAATTTCTAATGTCAAGTTGAGAATAGAAGTCAAAAGAATACATTTCTTTAAAGGGGGCAGGGGCTACTTTTTTTTTCTAATTACAGCACATAGGGACTGCATAGTGGGTTCTCTAACTCCCTACTGTTAAGCTACTCTGACATTTTCTGAAAGATGCTTCGAGAATTTACCAAAATTTGTCATTTTACTAATAATATCTTTATGAATCCTTAAACAACACTTGGCCTGTTAAAATTTCAAAATATCACCTAAGCATTCAAAGTGAATAAAACTTAAAAATAAACAGCAATGATACAAACGAATCTGAATCCAGAGCATCTTTATGTTTATGTATGAGAAGACAAAGAAGTAGTGATGCTCACACAGCTGTGGGACCAGGGATTTCCAGAATTATTTTTTCCAAAGGAAAAGTATAAGTAGTTTTGAATATAAACTGACATTAATTTCTATTCGACATCTAAAGATTTGTGGTAAGGTGGCCCAGACACAGCACAGACTTACCTTCTCATTTCGTAATAAAGCACTATTATATTCTGGTAAGCTGTCACCGTGGAATTATTTTACAGAAGGAATGCTCAAAATTCAGAAGAAAAACCAAATCAACACAGATGCTAATAAGCTCAATAGACGACTCGTTCTCAGCCCTTTTCTCCTTCCTCAGATGTTTCCTGTGATTTCGGGAAAACTGAATGTTGTGCCATTGTTAGTAACTGGACTTGGGGTAGGTGGTGCACAAAAGAAAGCTTGTCCTTTTGGGACCTGGTTTAGAACCAGTTTCAGAGGACAGAAAAAAATACTCTTTTGTGGCCGCTAAAGTTCAGGAATGAATTCTGTCAGTTGTACCCAATTCCCTAAAGCAAAGTCCACATGACCAACATCTAATTGGCAGGCTCTCCTTGCAACTCCCACCAGGGCCAAGGTAATGAATGGATGCAGTGAAGGTGTCCTGAGTCATCCCTACAGTGGCTCGTCTGGGCGGTAAGGCTCTGCCTTCTAACCTCCCAGATGAGTCACTCAAAGAAAAGAGAGAGGCTTCTGTGCTTGAATAGCAGTGGCATAACACAGAAGTTTTATTAAATTGAACACGCAAAAAAAAAAAAAAAAAAAAAGTTCTCTTCACTTGATCCAGAAAGCAAAAGGCTTAGGAGACAAAACATTCTTAACGATCACTTCATTCCTAAGTTTCCACTCCAAATATATTCATATTTGGCATAAATATCCATTGAAATAGGTCTGAATGGGACTTCCTCCAAGCCTACTCCTGATTATTATTTACACAGCTAGAGAAGAAATTTGGCCATTCCTACTTAGAAAAGCCTCAGAATTTATTTTTATTACTAAGAACCCTTTACTGTTTGCATTTGAAAGATAATTTGCCTATTCTCCATATTGAATACATAGCAGTGAATACATAACATTAAACATTTGATGTTAATTCAACTTTAGCTTGCTAATTTTTAAAAATAGGTATGCCAAATTCTTACCCAAAAGTGTTTACACAAGTGCTTTGATAGTAAGCTTCCACTGGTCCCCCAAATCTAAGAGTCATAACCGAACACTGCCAATTTCAGTGTTGGCAACACTGTCTCCCTCAAATCAGGGGTGTAGGAAGAGGCTGAGCACCAAAATAAGTCAGCAGTCCCAACTAAAATTAATGAATAATTCCTTAGTGTTGGAGAAAGCGCTCTCCCTTTCTTCCAAGGGACACAAACTGTTTATTTTCTTACCAAGCAGTCAGTATTGGTTCTCTTTTCATAAATAACGAATTGCTACCTACACGTACACAGGAAGGGTACTTGTTATATTCCTAAGCCTTCTAATGCATAGGTTACATTCCAGTTCGTCCGAATGAGTAAAGACAGAGTGAGTTGTCAAGAACAAACTTCACATTGAAGAGTTAGGTACTTTGAACTCTCTTGTTACCTTCCCAGGGTTTCCGCACGGGTAGTCTAAAAGCCGACTCAGCAATGTTTGAATCAACTACAAACAATAGCTCCCTCAAAACTCGGCCTTTAATTGATTACGGCTGTGTTTATAGAAGCAGAGGAGAACTTACAAAAATGACCGATTCCCTTCATTTGAGAGAGTTTTACTGGCATCCACGGTCGTGCCATTTCTCTATTGAACAGCCCTAGTCTTTCCCGCTGTCTGTGCCCATTTGAATGCTACCTAACTAAATAAAAATTAAAAATATCACTTTAAATTACTTTTCTACAAGAATTACCTCCTCAGTATTTTTCTTAATAAGTCAAGTTCATATTTTCTAATATATTGGTTTGCTACAGGTGAGAAGTATCTAAATTAGGTGTTGTTTTCCTTGCTCCATGTCAATTTCTTCCACATGAGACAAGATAATTAAGTAGGAAATCACAAGAACTCAAATTCATGGGGTATCTTGTGTCAGGAAGCCTAAGAAACTGTAGGCAGGACATCACAGAACTTGGCTAAACCACTCAAGTAGTAGCAGCTGCTTTATTACTTAATTTTCTAAACAAAATATAATTTGTAAGTTATATTGCATTGGTATAATGTTCTAATACTGAATAATATGCTTGTCATTCTAGTGATTTGGAGCAGACAGAAATTAAAATTTAGTTATACTGACATAATTTCAAGAAGCTTTCATATGTCTGCTAACAGTGACCTCTACAGGTCAGCTAAAACAATATCATGCCCTTAGACAGTAATTGCCCTAGAGAATTGTGGCAGAAATATGAAATTAAAAGCATGGAAAACTTCAATGCCAAATGATGCACTGTATTTAAAATATAACAAAAAATGTAGGCTCATAGAAATCTGAGAACTCTAATTTCAATTCAAAGTATTCCATGATTACAACAAAATATATCCCTTTATCCACTTAGAAAAAGAAAGACCTAATAAGTGTGCTATGGTTAATACTCTGCTAGGAAAAATGAAAATATCATAGTGTGAATTGTTTTTCTGAAAAAAATATAAATCAAAATTCAACATAAAGGAATAAATCTATCTCCCCTGAAGGCATTGACAGTAAATGTTTTTCCTTACGAAGTACTTCTGAAAGCAATAGTATAAATATTTCTATAGCTAGATTTTTTAGTTTTATTAAGCTTGATAATTTGTATAAATAAACAGAATAATCTGTAGTATTGTTTAGATGTGCAAATTATTTTGGAAATTCATTCTAAAGATTTCTAGTTCAGATTAGCCAAAATCGTCATACAATATCTACACTTCCTACTTTGCAATTATATTTATATTATAAATATAAATTCATTTAAATTTGAAATTTCCATAAAAGTCTGTTTTGTAAGACAAGGATATTCTCCTTACACTCCATTACCATTCCTTTCATCACAGTCCCTCCTTACACCAGTCCCTTGTGCTCCTCTAGCAAGCTTTACCTTGACTTCCATTGTATATGCTCATAAATGAATGCACTGTCTATAGAAGTCTAAGAACTGTACATGAAAGAAAATGTATGATATTTGTTTTTCTGACACTGACAGGGTCTCACTATGTAGCTCTGACTGTCCTGGAACTCACTCTGTAGACCAGGATGACCTCAAACTCAGAAAGATCCATCAGCCTCTGCCTTCCTAGGGCTGGGATTAAAGGTATGTGCCATTATTCCGGACTTGGCATAATTTCTTTAAGATGACTAATTTCATTTGTATCCACTCTGCTGCAAGCTATAATTTTTGTTCCTCATTATGAATGAAAAATATTATATTTATCTCACATTTTCTTTGCATGTTCCTTTATTTTGGACACCTACGCTAGTCCTGTAACTATTGTACAGAGTTTTACAATAAACATTGGTGTCTAAGATTCTCTGGTATCTTCATTTGAAATCCTAGGAGTAAATAACCAGAAGTGGTATGAGTGAGTCATTGGGGTGAGCTATTTGTAATTTAAAGAGAAACCTTCATACTAACTTCATTAGTGGATAAATAAATCCACATCACCAGCAGTTATAAGAGTTTCCTTTCATCCACATCATCACCAGAATTTACTTTTACTTGTTTTGTTAAGAGTATCATCATACTGAATGGGTAAATGGAATATTGACATAATTTTGATTCTCATTTCCTATTGTTCCTCTAATAGTTTCAGAGTTTAAAGTCTTATATTATGAGCTTTCATCCACTTAAACTGATAATCATGCAGGGTGAGATATACAGATATAGTTTTATTTTCTATATGTTAATACCAGTTTTCAAGTATTTTTCAAAAGTGCTGTATTTTCCCCATCTGTATTTTCAGGATTGTTGTCAAAAATATGGTACCTGAAGCTGTGTATTTTGATAAATAGGCTTGGGTGTGCCCAGACCCACAGAGGACATGGCTCAGGCTTACTGCCTCTTCCCTTTGATGTTCCAGACTGGATCCACAGTGGTTGTGGCTGAGGCCTACTCCCTCAGAGGTCCTAGACTCATGCCTGGACCCGCAGAGATCTCTGGTTCCTGCCTACTCCCTTGGAGGTCCCAGATTCACATCCAGACTGGCAGAGGTCCTGGCTCAGGCCTAGTTCCTCAGAGGTCCTAGACTCATGCCCAGACCCACAGAAGTCCTGGCTTAGATCTACTCTCTGGAATGTCCCAGATTCACGTCCGGACCCTCAGCGGTCTCTGGCTCTGGCTCACTCGATCAGCAGTTGCTCCCCTGTAACTGTTCCTGTGGAGTTTGCTGTCTTAGGTCTGCTCTGGACCAGGTTGCTGGCTCAGTCCTGTTGGCCAATGTCCCTAGACTCTATCTGCTCAAGCTCCTGTGGAGATTGCTTTCTCCTTTAATGACTTCTTATAATAATCCTTCTAAACAGCTGGAGAAATGGCTTAAGTGTTAAGAGTGTTAAATGGCCTAATGGTTAAGAGCGTTTGCTGTTCTTCTAAAGGATCAGAATTTGTTTGTTTCCCAGCATCCACACGAGGCAGTAGAGAACCACCACTCCAAGGAACTCAACACCTTATTCTGGCCTCCACAAGTACATCCAAATACACACACACACACACACACACACACACACACGCACACACACACACACACAAATAAATAAATAAATAATCTTTTTAGCATTGCTGAATGAAGTAGCTCACTGAGAAAATTCAGCACTAAAATTATAATAAAAAGTTACTTCTCTAACATGTAAGAAGGATGAGGGCAATTAAATGATGTATAGATAAATTCTTTGTTAAGGCCAGCTGAGCACAGATAATCAACCAGTGAGGGAGTATTTTAACATAAAGATAATGCACATCCTTAAACCTAAATTTAGAGCTTTTAGAAAAAAAATGCTTGAAAGTACTGATTTATATATCATGGAAACTGGGATGAATTTTATCAAACAGTTCATCCAAGCAGTAGTTTGACACATGAATTAATGTAATGTTCTCTTGTTTTACTCAGCTAAAAAATACAGCACTTTGAAGTTTTCACACTATACTTTGAAATCACAAATTATCCATGGTCTCAGTTCAATATTAAATATTACATTCTGGTTCCAATTACATAAATGGCCATCATCATGAACGTAATTCAAATACTTTAGAAATTAAAAGAAAGACAACTATTTGGTAAAGAGCATTTAACAGTTATTATCAAATATAAAATAACATAGTATTCTTCTGAAGTTAAAAAAAATAGAAAATTTTTAAAATAAATTTTAGTGCTTAAACATAAAAATCTTACTTTTTTTTTTTTGTGTGTGTGTGTACCATATATATATATATATATGCATTGCCTGAAGAGGCTGGAAGGAGTTGAAGTCCCCAGAGTTGGAGGTACAGGAGATTGTGACAGTTCGATGTGAGTAATAGAAACTGAACTTGGTTCCTCTGGAACCACCAAATGCTCTTCAACTGAGACCTGTCTCTAGCCTCTGAAACTGCAAATTAAAATATTTTAATAATGTAAAAACAGTCTTATTGTTTACCAAAATATATATTAATTGATGTTAGGCAAAAGTGAAAAATGAATATCTAACTGTAGTAATAACTGCCAAGGTTCCTGAACCAAAGTCTACCAAACACTCATAGGTGAATAGGCTAAGCATGGAAATTGAGGCCTTTTCTCTACAGAGATGTTAGAAAGGGATTACAGGACTAAGATCACATTTCAATTTGGGAGAAAATTGAACGAGAATCCCCTAAATCAGATTCTGCCAAAAAATAAGAGACAATTTTTTTAGCTTGTAATTCAGTAAATCCCCTCTGTAGATTAAAGTCCAAGTAGCAGAACACAATAATTGCTCATTTCAATTAGTAAGCCTTTTCTTTCTTTGTTTCCATGTTGTTCATAGTTTTCATTCATTCAGACACCATAACAAATTAGGCCAATTTTGTATTTTCCTATCATGGTGCCAAAGTGTTCTTGTGTGATATTGATGCTGGCAGAAAATATGTTCTAAATATGTTTTAATAGAAGAAACATTAGAATTTAACTGTAAATACTAGACTTGTTCACAGAAACACCAACATTTGACTAGGAAGTCTTCTTTATCTCTCTACAAATAGGCACTTATGAAAATAACTAGGTTTATTCAGCCATAACCAAAGGTTGCAAATCCATAGACTCAAGTTACCAAGAATCAAAAATATTTGGAAGGAAACTGAATTTGTATTTAGAATTTACAAGTATTTTTACCATTACTCACTAAAATGCACTATAATACCTAGCTACATAATATTTACATTGTATTAGATATTCTAAGTAATCTAAATAAAAAATAAACAAAATGATATGTATAAATTGTGTGAACATAATTATGCCATTTTATATAAGGGAAATGAGCATCCATCGATTTTAGTATTAAAGAGTATTGAGATAAATACCCCCATGGAGAGTTTCAAAAGATGATGACAATGTATTTTAATTAGACAAACAAATGCAAGGTGACTTTGTTTTTATAAATTCTGTACCACATCATGATTTGTGTTGTGCTGCTAAATAATATGGCTGCAATAAACTTAATCTTAATTTTAGTAAACTAATTTTTATTGTAGTCAAATATGTAATTTGCTTTATTAGTACTTAATAGGGTTCCACTTTACATTTGGTTCATGGAGTGGAAAGTTTATCATCAAAATGAATATCCCAATGACACGTGAAAACAAATATGAAGGAACAAGTTTGCGTAAGTGCCAGATTTTTAAATTTTCTTCAGAAAATGAAAATTTAGATAATGAAAAATTTCTAAAGAAGAAGAAGAACTAAAAACTAACTGTCTTAGCTAGGGTTTAGTATTGCTGTGAAGAGACACTATGACCACAGCAACTCATAAAGAAACATTTAATTGAGGGTAACTTGCTTACAGTTTCAGAAGTTCAGCCCATTATGATCATGAAGAAGAGCGTGACAGCCTGTGGGCAGATGTGGTGCTGGAGCTGAGAGTGCTATATCATGCAAGTAACAGAGGTTACCTAACAGTCACACTGAGGAAGGCATGAGAAAATGAGACTTCAAACCCCACCCCCACAGTGACACACTTCCACCAACAAGGCCACACCTCCTAATCGTGTCATTCCTTTGGGGGGCATTTTCTTTCAAACCACCACACTAACGTATTTGCTTTACAGATCAATAATATCAACCAGCACTCTGAATGTTTGCCATAGGTCAAGTTACTGACATGTAGAAATTAACTTACTCCATACAACAACATGAGATGATTTGATTTCTAATATGTCTTTTCAATAGATGTGGGAAAAGATGACAAAAGATGGTCATCCTAGTTAATACAGAGCAAAACCAGATCTGTGATACCAAGTTGGTTATCTCTATATTCCGAGTCTTGTCCTCAATATCTATGCTAATACTTCTGCTTCTAAGGAGTTTCTGAATTCAGATCATTAATTACAGTGTTTAGGATTTTTGAGCCGTTCTAACACTAGGATGTGGTCCCAGAGAATATTATGTATTTTAGACAAGACATAAACTGCAGTAGTAGATAGTAAGAACAGAGAAACCATATGCAGTGTTCTGTAAAAACAAAACGAAACAAAACAGAAGAAGGTAACTGCAAATCAGAAAAGATTAACCAGGTAATGTTCTATGTTAAAATATAAATCTAAGTGTCAAACAAAAGAAGTTATTAAATTACATATTAATGAATAGATCTTTCAAGAAGAAAGGGGCTACATTTCATGAACTATATTTCATAAAACAAAGGTTGAGTTTTGAGAAAGTACAAGTTCAGATTTTTCTTCTTGGAGCTATATTTAAAATTTCAACTAAGATCTTATGTTCAGGACTATTTATTATTGTCTATTTATTAAAAATTTAGACAGTATATTTTGATCACTTTCCTCTCCCTCAACTCCTCTGAGATCTTCCTAAACTCCCTATCCACTAAATTCCCTGTGCACTCTATATCACCATAAAACAATATAAAACAAAACAAATGTCAGAACAGTGTAGTTCAATACGACACTACAACTAAAACAGGTGCAACAAAATCCAAGTAGCAACATGACATAATTCTTCATTAAACAACTTGACAATAACTTAGAAAAATTGGAAAACCTTAAAAGTAGTTACATTTGACTTACTTAGTATATACTTTAAGGAACTACAAAAAAGTAAAATCTAAAATATAGTACCAAACTTACTAAAGAATAGATATTCATCAAATCAATATCCAATAATATTATAAATAACCCAAGTCTCCACCATTAAAGCAAAAACCAAGTGAATTCTGTATCTATATAATGCAATGTAGTCATTCAACATTTGTCTTGTTTCTAGCTCTACTGAGACATAATTAAAAAGTAAAAACTATATGTATATTTATGTATAACTCAATTATGATTATGTATGATATGCAATAAGCACATTTACAATCAAGTAAACTAACATCTGCTACTTTATACAACTTTTTCCTTTTGTGTGTGGGTAGTAATAACACAAGATCTGGGAAATATTTATACTATATAAATAAATGACAAAAAATCAAAGCAAAATAAAGTATTTTGCACACACATTCACACATATTTGGGAACATAACCATTTTCAACATAATCACAAATGTTCCTACAAAGACTAGACATAAATCAATATACTAACTGTAAATATATAAATACCAATACTCCTAAAACTTTTTTATTTTTACTTAAATTTTAATGTCACTTATTTCTCTCCTAAACACTCATTCTTCTAAAGCTGCTATACACATGCAACATAAAACAAGATCTTCTCATCTACTTTTCCTCTCTCTAGTGATAGAAAAACCAGTCTCAATGCCATCTGTGACAGCTGGTCATGGTTAATTTTTATTCTAACTTACCTGCATTTGCAATCACTTACAAAACATATCTCTGCATCTGTCTTTGATGGTGTTTTCAGCAAAGTGATGATTGTGAGAGAGAAGGATGCAGCTGAACAAAAATTAGAAGCTAGAAAACAGGTGTGAAAATCTAAAGGACGTCTGAGAACAGAGTCCTGTCTACTCCTTATGGCCTTAATTCAGCCCACATGAGACCCAACCTTACTCGTTTTCATTCTCAGGACAGCTATGCTTTTACGATTCTAGTCCTGTTTGTTTCTTATATTTTTGTTTTATTTACCTTAGTTTCTATGGGTTGAACTTCTTAGTCTAACTTGAATACCAAAGAATGGGACAGGTACACATATGTGTGTGTGTCATTTTGTATGAAAAACTAGAAAACGGGCACTAAGTAGCAAGTTAGAAATCTCAGTTGTGTCTGTCTTTAACTCTCTAATCTGATGTTGCTGTTCTTTCTTTTACCTTACTGTTGTGTTTCACTCAAAGGCAGAATGAGTTGGATCAGCGGAATGGAAATTCAAAGCCATTCCAAGCTTAAGACTAATTCAATAATTGAAGTAGGCTAAAACGTCGAAATCTACATACAACAACTACAGAACAAAGATTGCTCACAATGCTAATGACAATCCCAAATATGACTGTCAATACAGAAGAAAGGACATTAGTCTTATGAACTAATTAAACTCCATGAACATTCTGAACCTGCTTGGCAGCATATTATTCTTAGAGCCTTTCTCTCTAAGAGCCAGCTGGACAACTCATTTCATTTGGTCTTATGAAACCCAGAACAGAGGAATCAGCTAAGTAATCTAGACACTAGACATCTGACCTGTAGAATTATGAGATAATAAATTTGTAGTGCTTCAAGCCCCTGAATTTGGGGTAATTTGTTTTTAGCAGTATAGGACACTAGTATACTAAAACAGGACCTTCAGCATTTATTCCTCCCTCCACACACATACGAAGCCTTCCCATGACGATAATCACATGGCGATCTAAACTAAGTTGATCTAGCCCACATAATTATTTTATGTTTTAAGCCAGAGAAATTCTGAGTAACTTGTCAAGCACCAACATAGAACTTACTAAAAGATATGTGTAATGGATGCAATATTAAAAATACAAAATAAATGACGTTGACTTGGGCTTTGATTGAAGAGTGGAAACTTGAGAGAGCAGAAACGAGGGATGGACATGGCAACATATGCCCGAAATTCCCACAGCCAAGAAGGGCAGAGACTGGAAGATCAAGAGTTTGAGACCATTCTGAGCTACATAAGGAACTTTTGTCAAAAACAAAACAAAAATAAATAAATAAGTAAAAGAAGGAAGAAAAGAAAAAGCATAGAAGAAAAAAAAAATACCCAGTGCAGAAAACTGTCAGAAAGAATCACACGCTTGCCACAGGCATGACTCTATGAGAAGTGGTGTCTGGAAAACCAACGTCTATAGAACAAGGGGAAAATGGAGCTTTAGTATACAAGGCAAGCAAGACGCAGGACAGAGGAGTCCAAGGAAAGCTGTACTCAAGAAGGATTCTAAGAGAGGTTTGTTTGTACCATGTTTATAGACGTTAAAATATATGTATATACTTTTGGAAAATCGTAACAAAAAAATCACAGCCTTTTTAAAACAAATAAAATTTCAAAACAGAAGACATTGATTAAATAAGTAATGGCATATCTACACTCTATAACCACATATGTGTACGGCTGCCTTCTAGATATGCAACCCCTAAATATAACTAAGCTTGCTGAACACAGGAGGAAAGCCACGCTCACACTTCCGCTCTTCTCCTCTAAGGAGAGCCATAAGCCCTAGTTGATCTTTCCCAGATGTGGGTCATAAAATCCTCATTCCAGCAACATCCTCCCTGTATCTGGAAGAAAGAAATGTTCTAATCACTGAATCCCAAAGGAATCTTAATAAGTAGGTTTTGTTAAGGACCCTCCTACACTGTTTATCACCATTTTGTCCTTCGGTTGTACTGATGCATAATTGTAAAACAAAAAAAATATATATTTCTCTGCTTCTTGGTAAGGAACTCAGACATGAACCACCCAAGGAATGAGAAAACATTGCTACTTTTGCCATATAAATAAAGATAAATATATATGAATAAATAACAATATCTAGTAATTTCATAATTGAATAATTATGTACTATGAAAGATTAGTACTTTCAAAGTTTCCTATTATAAAAACATGTAAGGTAGATTCTTTCTAAATTTAACTTTAATGAAGTTATCTTCCCCCATGAAGAGTAACTAAAAGTACTAAGTGCCGCCAAGAATAAATAAAATCAAGATGAAACATTCATCTGGCTTTTCATTGCAAAGATAATTTTCAACAAAAGCCATTTTTTTATGAATTAGCAGAGATCCATGGAATAGATTAATGAATGAGAGTATTCACTTCATAGTGATGTCATGAGGATTAAGCAAGCAAAGACACTTGGGCAAAGAGTTTGATCAGTGCTTAATCACAGGGGCAGTTCCTAAGAGCGAACACTTAGAATAACTAACTTCTAGTCACATAGTAAGTACTTAAAGTTGGACAATTATTCAATTTTGGCTCATGTGTGTCACATCGGCTCTCATCAGCACTATTTTCTACTCATTGGTGTTTTACAAATTTTTAAAATAATCATTAATTTTATTCTTCAAAAACTGACAAGCCATGTATTTACTTTTAATAGTACCTTATCCAAACACTTTACCCCAAATTATAGCAAAGGCTCAGATAACAAAATTAAGCCTCAGTAATTTGAATTCCTACTTTACATAAACACTACTTAACACAGGGCATGCGTTTGTTCCTTTATTGCTTCAAATTAACATTTTGAACACTTTTAATCTGGGAGTTGTATAAAAAGGAACATTTTAAAGGTGCTTTTGGCAGGTGTTTTGGCCTCCCTCACTGAAACTATTCATTAACACAGGAGGCATTTTCCACAGTTACAAGCCAAGCCAAAGGTAAATCTTACTGGAGAAACATTCCTGTTTACTTCTCAGAAATTATTAGATTTGAGATTGTAGTATTCCATTGTACACAGTACTTTTGTGTGTCAAATCATTAACAAAAACCATATAGGAGCTAGGAATAATGGCCCACGTTACGCAAAGGGTAGTATAACAATGGAAGTCATAAAGTAAGTTATACTTCATGCATCTGTGTTGTAACTTATCTACATTATCATCGCCATTTTACTTTTATATGAAATAAAATTTTTCTCCTAGAAAATTAGTGTGAACATACATCATAGTTTGCAAGAGTGTTGGTACTGTCTCTCATATTATTCAAGGTTCTCCTGAAAAAAAGGCACACTTTATTTTAAGGAAACAGTTAATATTATTATGCAGGATACAAAATAAAAAGCGTGGACAGTGGTTGCATGCTTCAAAGCTCTATCTTGTGGAGGACAAGTCTGTCTGTGCCTGTCTGTTCAGGCCTTCAGCTGACTGAACGTAACCTACTTATATTGCTGAGGCTGGATAGATGCCTTACTTGAAAGAAATCACTGTTAACAACATGCAGAAACATTCTCACACAAACATCCATAATAATGATCTACAATATACCTGAGCAATGGGTCCAACTAAAACTGAACTAGTTAGGTATAAGTAATAACTATATCAAACTTTTCTTTTATTGAAAAGTTATTCTTTTCATACAATATATTCTGATTATGATTTCCCGTCTCTCTACTCCTCCCTGTTTCTCCCTACCTTCCCTCCCATCCAGATCCACCATCTTTCTTCCTTTCCATGATCCAATATCTCTCAGCAGCTGCTATTGTTTTGTTCAATTTAAAAACTCAAAAATTCAAAGTCACCAAACACCATACAGGATCCAGACACCCTGTGTATTTCCCATCTTTATGTGGTTTATTTTTTTTAATATTAATTTATTATCTCTTTAAAGACTTTTTTTTATTGTTTTTATTGAGCTATGTACATTTCTCTTCTCCCCTCCCTTCCTCCCTCTCTCCTTCTACCCTGTCCCATATTCCCTATGCTCCCAATTTACTCAGAAGATCCTACCTTTTTCTATTTCCCGTGTAGATTAGATCCAAGTATATCTCTCATAGTGTCCTCTTTGTAGTCTAAGTTCTCTGGGATTGTGAACTGACCTGCAGAGGTCACTGGTCTGGGCCTCATCTCGTGGAGGTCACTGGCCTGGGCCTGCTCTCATGGAGGTCACTTGCTCAGGCCTGCTCCCAAGAAGGTTGCTGGATTGGGCCCAGTTCCACAGAGGTCGCTAGCTTGGTCCTGTTCCCTCGGAGGCCACTTCCTTGTACCAGCTCCTGTGGATATCACTGACTCAGGCCTGGTTCTGTGGAGTTCATTCCCTCGTACCTCAAGACATTATTATTTTTAAACTATTTTTATGACTGCCTTTAACTACCGTTTCTTTCCTTAGCACAATTTTCAAACATTGTATAACTGTTTAGCATTTTTTTTTCAGTCTGTACCTGGATTTATGCACGTCTGTAACCTTCTGTAACCATTTGAACCAAATCTTAAATAGTTAGCTGGGAGTTAGGCTACATGCTTAGCCCATAGCCCTGGTGAATGGCTCTAGTTCCCTGAGATTGGGCCAGCAGGCTACCATACTGGTTCTAGGCTGTACTGTTGTTTTCCTTTCTGTGAGTCTAGCTTTATGACTGCCAAATCTACCTGCTCCAGCTCTGGGAAGGTGCTGAGCCCACTTCCCAGAGACCCCTGAGCATCAGCCAGCTTCAGTGAGTACTCACGGAAAGTCCCAGATGGCACCTGCGGTGAAGCTCTCTGATGTGACTTCTCTTGTCTGGGTAGTCCTGTTCCATGTTGGTGTTAGGAATATTTCCTAACCCAGCTCTCTGATGACGCAAAAATTCCCTATCAAGCCAAGTCAAAACAAGCCAAATTAAGAAATATCCAGGTTTAATGGGAGATCTGCACTCTCGGGTGGCCCTGAGGGGAAAACTGGAAAGCAGCAGGACCACGACCCCCGGGAGGAAGAAAAGGAGACCACATGTTCTTCTTTAAGTACCCTGGGGAGTGGTCCTGACCTGGCCTGCTGGGATTTGAAGTCCAGACCAGGCCTGGGGGCTGAGATAGATGCCAGGGACTGGGGTCTAAGCTCCCAACCTAACATTCCAGACTCTTTGGCTATAGGGGTGACAGAAAATTGGAATGGTAATTATGACAAACACTTAGGCTCTCTTTGGGAACAAAGGGCGTAGACTCAAATCCAGCTACTTCCTGCGGGCATGGGGCGGCATGGGGAAGGGGAGAGCCTATGTTTAGCGAGATGTGTGGCTGGAAAGGCATCCCTTGAACTGTCATCCCTGAGAAGGCAGGCATCTGTTCCTTGGGAGAGATGAGAAGGCAGGTGTCTAGGAAAAAAAATTGTTATCGCTAAAGATGAGTATGCCAGAATGAGGAGCAGGTAGGCCCTTCATTGCATCCTGGAAAACCGGAGGGTGGAAGGTCCTGTCTGCTGGACAGACCAAGGGTCTTGAGTAGGCACCCGCTTGAGCCTGGAGAGATGGTACCAGCATGGGTGTCCCAAGAGCTTGGCAGCCAGGGGTGTGGTGAGGATTACCATGTGAGGTCCTGTCCATTGAGGCTCGAGAGACCTAGGAGTTAACTGAGTAGTCTGTCCCCTGGGGAGAGCAGGGCAAGTTTAGGGGCATTAGGGTCCACTGGTATGGGGGCAGGGAGACAACTGTCAGCGTGTGAACGGAGAAGGGACCTTAAAAGGGAGAGGTAGGGTAGGTACCCCGCCAGTGGAGGAGTTTGAACTCGGAGGTGATGGTTAAGGAGAAAGGGCCTGCCATAAAGCAGTTCAAAAGGGCTCAGGTCCCTAGGGGAATGTGGGGTGGCCCTGAGGCGAAGGCCAAGATAACCTTAGTTCAGTGGAGAGCTTGGTAGGTTGTTGTTTGATGAATCCCATTGTCCAGGAGATGTTGAGAGCTTCTGACATGTGCTCCATGACCCTGAGCCACTGCATCTGCTGTTTCCCTGGAGACTGGAAACGCTTCTATCTATCCTATAAAAGTGTCCACAAGTGTTAAGAGACAACAGAGATTTTTATGAGTTGGCATATGGGTGAAATTAACCTGCCAATCTTTGTCCGGTTGGTGTCCACGAAGCTGGTGTATGTGGAGAGCTCCTTGTGGGTTGGCCTGGGCACACATCTGGCAGGAGGAGTGAACCTGTAAAATAGAATCTTGGAGATGGGCGGGGTTAAAAGGAGCTCCAAGAAGTGGAACAAAGCCTTTGGGGAAGCAGCTAAGGATATCTCCACCCAGCAAATGTGCTGGGCAAGCCGGTATTGCTAAGAAAGAATGAGAGAAAAATTGTCCTACAAGAATGTAGGACAGTGGCAGAGTTTTAAGTGGGAAGGAACAGGTCCCGTCTACCCCTATAACTGAAATTGGTGAGGGAAACTTAAGACCCGAGTGAAAATAAAAGTAATGGACTTACCTGCCACCTTGTAGCATGACCCTAGGCTAGGAGAGGGTTACAGGATATACCACGTTTGGGCAGCGTCAATCTTCTGCAAGGCTGAGACGTTTGAAGGCTGGCACAGTTTCACTTGCCGATGATGATGAGGCCGGACTTCTGTGGCTTGGCATAGAGGACAAGCCCTCACGGGGGCATTGTGATTTCCAGTGTCCAGGTTGCTGGCAGATAGGACACAACCTTGGTGTAGGTGTAGTACAATATTATGCCATGTGACCATTTAGGCCACACTTGATAGAGCTGTGATTGACTTCCCTTGTCCCTTACTGTGACCTTAGGGCAGCTGGTAAGGCCTGGGCCGGAGATTGTTGTAGCTTTGTCTGTCGGGAAGACTCAGCTGATTTTTTCGGGCATTAAAAACTTTAAAGGCCATTTTCACCAATTCCCATATGGGAGTTTGGGGACCATCCTCAACCTCCTTTTTTTTTTTTTTTTCTAATATCTGGTACTGACTGAGGAAGCAGAATGATTAGTAGAAAACAAACCTAGAAGCTTTTCTACCTGAGAGATTTGGAAGAGAAAAGGGAACAGGGGAGGGACTAGCCCAGTGCGCAGAGGGGGTCCAGCGAGGTAGGAGGGGGGAGGGGGAAGGTGGAAGTTGACCTTGAACGTCCAAATTGGGCAAGGGAGGGGAAAGAACACAGCTCCACTAGAAGGGGTTGGGCACGTGGGCTTGAGGGAATGGGGGAGGGGCCAGTGCCTAGGCAGAGCAGTGCTGGAGAGGCTGGCTGCTGGGGGGGGGGGGGGGGAGGAAGAGAGCACAGAGACCAAAAAACCATGGACAAAAAGCCATATATATGTAAGTTTTGTTTATTTGTATCAGGCAGGTTCAATTTAAAAGATTTCTGTAAGAGGCTTACAGGGGCACAAACAGACCTGGCTTTGAACTGGAAGTGCCCATTTTAGAGTCTATGCCCAACTATGTGGCCTATGTCCATTTCAGAGCGTCCTCCAAAGTGGCTCTTAAGTACAAAAGGGGTTGCGGAGATTGAATGCCTGGTGTCCCGATACAAACAGATCTCCGCCTCAGCCAACCCGGATCCCGGATCCCGCATTATTGACTGCAATGGAAATCCGAAAACGACAAAAATAAGTACGAATAGGTCCCCCAAAACCCTATAGCATAGACAAGAAAAGGGACTCACCAAGACTCAGCTGCTGTAGCCCAGAAGCCGGTTTTAAGCGTGGTGTAGAGAGCTCGAACTGCAGACTAGGCCTGCACGAGGCCTGCCACATGGAAAGGACCTGCCCTAGCTCAGCGGAAACCTCCAAATGTTAGGAATATTTCCTAACCGTGCTCTCTGACAAGGCAAAAATTCCCAATCAAACCAAATCAAAACAAGTCAAATTAAGAAATATCCAGGTTTAATGGGAGATCTGCACTCTCGGGTGGCCCTGAGGGGGAAACCGGAAAGCCACAGGACCGACCGCCATCCCCTGGAGGAAGAAAGGGAGACCACGTGTTCTTCCTTGGGGGGGGGGAATCACTTAAGTACCCTGGGGAGTGGTCCTGACCTGGCCTGCTGGGATTTGAAGTCCAGACCAGGCCGGGGGCTGAAATAGATGCCAGGGACTGGGGTCTACACTCCCAACCTAACAGTAGGAGCACCAAATATATCTTGTCAGATGTTCTTTGGGACCTCCAGCTTCCCAATAATGACACGGAGACTTATTATTGATTATAAAAGCTTGGCTTTTAGCTTAGCATGTTTTTTTTTTCCAGCTAGCTCTTATAATGTAAATTAACCTGCTTCCATTAAACTACATTCTGACACATGGCTCATTACCTTCCATCCATAATATATGTCTGCCTCCCTCCACGTCTTGCTGGCATCTCTCAACTCTGTTCTTCCCAGAGTTCCTCTCTCCCTGGAAGTCTTGCCTATTTTCTCCCACCTAGCTATTGGCCATTTAAGCTTTTTATTAAACCAATCAGAATGACATATTCAAACAGTATACAAATATCCTCCAATGAAAGAGAGAGAGAGAGAGAGAGAGAGAGAGAGAACCCCTGAAATGATATTGTGAGATCAAAAAACCTCCAATGACTTCACTGAGTTTGTTTTCTGTTGGCCATTATCTTACTTAGAGTTTCTATTGTGTATTTCTGTAATGAAACACTGTGACCAAAAGAAGTTGGGGAGAAAACTATTTATTTGGCTTCCCTTTCCACATCACAGTCCAGCATTACATGGAGTCAGGACTGAAACTCAAGCAGGACAGAACCTGGAGGAAGGATATAGAGGCCACAGAGGAGTGCTGCTTACTGTCTTGCTCATTGAGGCTTGCTCAGCCAGAATTCTTTTTTATTTTTAGCTTTTTACTGATTTGTTGTGAGTTTAATATCATGCAATCCAATCTCACTCATCTCCCCATCCCTCCATTTATGCCCTCATCCCTTGCAAAATCCCCCTCAAAAGAAAACAAAAGGTAAAAACCATTAAAAAATTAAAAAGTATCTTGCCTTGGAAACTGCAGTGTGTTATGATGTGTTACCCAGTCTACCATTTCGCTCAAATAGTGTTAGTTTTGCCCAAATAGCATTACTTGCAAATGTTCATTGTGATGAGTCATTGGTCTAGTTTGAGGTCTCTGGCTTCTGCTCCACTATCAATACTAAATTCTAAGTGGGACTCCTGTCAGATATCCTGTTGTTGCCCTGTGTCATGGAGATCCCACAGCTTTGGGTCTGCAGGATGCGCCCCTTCCCATGCTCTAGCAGTTCTTAGGTGGGGTAGATGCTGAGGTGAGCCAGTCCAAAGACCTGGAGTTTGACCTGGGTGGCAGCTGAGGCAGTTAGCCAGCCTGCTCTCCTATATCCATTCAACCAGGACCAGCTGTCCTGTTTTGCCCAGGTAAGAACAGGACTAACTGTCCTGCCTGTGGTAGTTGACAAGGGACAGGATCAACTCTCCACCACTTAAGCTATTGGGTGAGCTCTCCCAAACCCATACCACAAGGGCCAACACTCTACCACTGCCCTGGTGAGGGAAGAGGACCTAGTACTCTCCTGAGTGTTGTAGACAACGAGGGGTAGAACTAGCTCTTCTACAGGCCTTAAGCAGCTTGGAGCAGGTTGGGTGTTGCAGTTACCTGGTACCCATACCACTAAAGGTTGACATGGGTTGGGGCCAGCTCTCTGGAGTCCACACCCTCAGATAGCTATCCTCACCTGTACCACCATGACCAGATCTACTGTCCTGCCCAGGAGAGGTTTGAGGCCTGCTCTCTCAAGTATTGCAGCTGGTGAGGTGTCACCTCTCCCACAACCATGCCCTCAAGCCCCAGTCCTCCCTCTCTTACTAGGGAGACGGGGCCACCTCTACCTGGAGCTGCAGCCAGTGAGGGGTGAGGCCAGCTCTACACTCAGACTTCACCATGGCCTCAGGTGATAGCCCAGACCAGAAATGTCCCTAAGGCCTTTGGTGGTAAAAAGGGCCACAGACATCTACCCAGACTGCTGTTGCTGCACGGCCATGGACCCAGAAATGGCTGTTGGTGGCAGAATGGGTCCAGGCATCTCCATGGCCTCAGGTGCAGACTACTCACATCAGGTTGTTCCTCACCACCCTTGCTTCTCCAGTTCTGCCTCTCTTCATAGTGCACAAGTCATTCTGCTTCTCTTTCCATACATCTCTCCATCATGCACTTGCTCATCACCATGGTACCCACCCTGCCTTGTTGCATGGCTACAGGCAAGGTATCTCAGGTGTCCTCTACCGCCCAGGTGTCTTCTACCCACCCAGGTGATTAGTACAAGTGGGCCTGTGAGCATTCTTATAGAATCCAGGACCACTAGCCCAAGGATAGCACCATGCTCAGTGGACTGAGTCGTCCCCCATCAATTACTAATTAAGAAAATGCCTGTCAGCTTGACCTTTGAAAGACGGAATTTTCTCAATTGAAGTTTCCTGTCAGATAACTCTAGCTTGTGTCAAGTTGGCATAAAACTAGCCAGTACAACTGACCCCTTGCCAACTTGACCCCCAGATACATCACTGTTATGCCAACCTTTCCTTTCTTGTTCTTGTCCAAGATCATACATTATTATCAACATTACAATATAAACATTCCCAATTTTTAAAGTCTACAGTCTTTAAAATTCAGACTCTTAAAAATCCAGTCTCTTTTAAAATCCTGAGTCTCTCAGTTGTGGGCTCCTGAAAAATAATAATAATTAAAGAATTCCTCACTTCAAGAGGGAGGAAACAGGGCATAGTCATAATCTGAATAAAGTAAAAGCAAACTCTAACCAAATAACTCAATGTCCAATGTCTGGGATTAACTCATGATCCTCTGGGCTCCTTCACAGGGCTTGGGTTACTTCTCTAGCTCTGTCCTATACAGCTTGTCTTCTAGGCTTCAGTTGGCTGCACTCCTCTGGTGCTGCTGTTCTTGATAACCATCCCATAATACTGGCATCTGCTGTAACTGGGCTACACTTTAACCAATGACCCTTCCTGGGCTCTCTTCAGGAACTTCGACCATGGTATACAATGCCAGCAATGTGACTCACATAACTGAAATAAATTACAATTGAAACTGTTACCTATTATGCAAAATTAATTCTCTAACAAGAATTTCTTTATGGTATAAAGCATACTAGATTCATTTTGATTATGACAATTTGCAAACGCCGGACAATTTTTCTAAGAATATAAAATCAATTGTGTGAGTTATTTGTTAATTACATAAAAAACAATCTTCATTAGAGATTAACAAGCTATTGCTATAAGCCCTCGAGGCACACCACAGACCAGGCCCTTCTATTGAGGACCTCCAACTGCCAGGTTCTACCCACAGAACACTCTAACTGCCCTAATGACTGGACCCTGCCCCTGCCTACAGAGTAAAAAGCCCTAGTTCTGGACTTGAAACCCCACGAATCCCAGCCAGGGAAAGCTTCACCCTGAAAAGTTCCACCTACCTTCCATAAAACATTCTGTGTACGCTCTGCCTTCTGCTCAGGTCTTTGCTGTTTCCCACCTGAGCAGAGGCAACTACCCTCCTGGTTTTCTCCCTTTCCTATAAATCTCATGAGCTTTGTTGTGCAGTGTGACTTTATGGTCTTCCTTGACTCCCAACTGCCAGGATACTTTCCATCTGAACTGTAACACTTGATATTTGGTGCTGAAACCTGGGACAGGCTCTCCTACTGCCTGTGTTTCCCCTCTAAACTGCTCTGGAGCTAATCTGCACTGGGGCTGCCCTATCCCTCATCTTCAGTTCATCTGCAACAGACTCTCCTGCCAGCTCATTGGTCACGGAGCACCCTGTCCACCAGCAGCAATTGGGTGAGTTTCCTCTTATGTCATTGTAAACATTTCCCTGAGTCTGAGGAAGTGACTGTGTGTCTGAAACCCCTCCAGAATTCCTGGAGGTAGAGTAACCCCAAGCCATAGTCTTTAAGGCGATGACTGGCCTTCTTCATCTGATCCCATCCCCCATAGTTGTAGCTGTAATTATGCGTTTCCTTGGGCCCAACTGGGCTATTGTGTCCCTTATTGCCCTTTTCTCCAACCTTCCCTTTGGAGATTCCTGCAATCCCAAAGCTGCTCTAGGTCCCCGTGGCTTTTGTGATTCCACTCTCCAACCTTTTTCTGTTGATCAATCTGCCCCCTAGGGTTTTTGTCCTCTCCCTGTGGCATCTACAAGGACCCTGGTACCAGGCTCTGATTCTCTCATTCAGCTTAGACAGGCTCAGCCCCTGATCCCGGTTGAGTGTAGCGATGACCCCTGAATGATTTGGCCTTTGTTCAGTCCTTCCTCAGTGCTATAAACTCCTGTGACCACAGGCTGCAGTGACATTTTCCTCCCCCTCTCTCATCCATGGGTATGTCTTCCATACTCTCTCATTCTTCCTTGGATATCTTTTATGAAACCTCTAGCCTCTCCATCTGCCCCCCAACCTGAAGAACCCTAAATTTATTTACTTTTGCAATAGAATTTTTCCTCAATACACTTAGATAATCAATACAAGGGTCTGCTTAATGGTACCCTAGATCCTACTATTATTCAGGACCTTTACAAATACTCTCAGCAATTGGAGAAATGGAAAAGGATTCCCCATCCCTTATTTCCCTTTTCAAGTCATGTTTGATTTTGTTTGGTCCCCCATGGTTGAATATTCTGTGTTTTAAGTTGCCAGTTGATGGATCAATAATTTTGCTGCGAAGTGGGAGCCAGGAACTGGACATAGCAAGAGGGAGAGAAAACAAAGGAACAGACCAGTTGCAAAGTGCACTTTTCACATGCTGGTGCATCTCTCTGCGTCTTCCTGCAATGCTGGCACTCTGTCTATAGCCAGAGCTCAAAATTTTCCTATTGCTAAGCTGTCTTTGTTCTCAACTTATAAATTCAATTTTACAGGGATTTAATTGTCTTTTAGATGTCACGAGAGGCATTAGACTGTTGCTTTATGCTGCCTCACTTCAATTAAAAGCTGGGTCTGGAGTTGGGTTATGGCTCCATCTCCTCTAGACCCAAGCATGCTTCTTAAAAGTTTCCTCCAAAGTCCCTGTCCCATATAAGGCAAGCCACCTGACAATGTGAGAGATAAAGGAGAGAAAAAAAGGGGGGGATGGGGATGGAATATTGCCAGTGGGGATTATTGCTACTCATATGCTTGGTTTTGGATTCACTTAGCCACACCCCAGCCAAACCCACCAGAAACCACTCCCCTGCCATCAGGAACTCCTGAGGGTCTCATGCTCAGAGCTGCTGCAAACACAGGAAAACAAGTTGTTTTGCTCAGAGCAGCTGCAAGCATAATAAGCTGTTTACAGGAAATTCAGGGTCTGGGTTCACAGCTCCCAACACACCCTAACAGAGAAAAAAAAAGCTATGGACTTGAAATCCCACCAATCCTCACCCTGGAAACCTTCAGATAGGTTGGGGAACACGGGGTACAGTAAACTCCAGAGATCTTCCTATCTCTACCCTCTACCTCCAGTAACTGCTGAGGTTACTGGAACACAAGGAACCCTTTGACTTTTTATGCGAGGGAGTACTGAGTCTGAACTCAGGTCCTCATGCTTGCTAAGGAAAGAAGGAAATGCTTTTTTTCCACCCACTGAGCAACCTTTTTTAAATTCTGATACATATATATGTGTCAAAATTTTAAAAACTAAATATATATATTTAATTTCATTTTATATTCCAACCATAGTTCTCCCGTCCCCCCATCTTCTCCCCAGTCCACACGGGAGAGATAGTTGTGTAGCTTGGTGTATCTCAGGGGTCCCTGGTGGGCCCGAGATTGATAGCTGATGCATGAGCTAGCTTTTTGAAGCCCATTCCCTATGGTGGGATGTCCTGCTCAGACTTGATGCAGAGGGGGAGAGGCTTGGTTCTGACCCACTTAGCAATCTTGCAAATCCTGTAGGTGATTATTTTTAACTCCAAATCTTCTTTTCAACAGTTATCAGATATTTTGGGCAAAAATAACCAAGATTTTTTTTTTTTTTTAAAAAAAAAAAAAAGACTAGATTGCAACATCACCAGAGTCTCAATCTGGACTCTTCCTGTGCTCCCTGGTCTTTGGGATCTCCATTAAAAAAATTTAGAGAGGACACACAGAACAAAGTAGAGAAGATAGGCTGAGTTCAAATGGGATAAAAGTAGAACACACTTGGTGTAATAGTGGATAATGGCCACAAATGTTAATAGCTTATGGCCACAGGGATGTTTTCTGTCCTGGTGATTAACAGGCCCATTGGAATTGACTTTAATGTGAGAGGTTAATAGTATAGCCTTGCTGTAACTAGAAACCCTTGAGCAAATAGTGACCTGATAAGGTTTAAATCCTTATCTATTAATGACTCTCCTAAAAGTTTAGAATGTCTGGCCACTTTGGGGCCAGAGTTGCAACTCAGTTCTTATTCTTTTGACTCTTAACCAGAGCTCTTAGTTCTAAGTTTGACAAGCTACATATCTTGAAAGAGGGGTTGATCTCCAATAACTTCCAAACTTAAATATATAACTAGATACTTAAAAATATTAGTTCTATTAATGCATTAGATATTAATTAAGAAACTGCAAAGTGTAATATATTATTTAGGCAATTGAGAGCAAAAATTATACAAAGCAAAACAAGAGCCACCCCACTTACTTCTTGAGTCTTCTAGTATATAAGCTCACCTGAATGCTCATTTAGTTGACTGCTGCATGAGCATAAGGTCTTGGCCAAGACAAGAGTAGACCTACTACTTATATACAATCACAATTTTCCCAGCATAAGTCTCCAGGCTGTAGTCTCTTTGGAGAAATGGATCTTAGGCCCTTCTTCATGTTTTAGCAAAATGCGTTACTACTTTTCACACAGTCACTGCAGCTTTAAGTCCCTGAAGTGATGTTTTCTGGTGATATTTTACAATGCTTTAAAGATGCTTTGATTGAATAACCTTTCTTAGTCAGACCGAAACATACAATTCAGATTATGACTACTTCCAGTCAGGATAAGGCTAGTCTAGATAAAATTTAATGCAGTAGTTGAGAAATATGGGATGGGTAGCAAGATCCCCAAACATAATAGAAATTTTATTATATTAATTTTAACACCTAGTTTGAATGTTAAACATGTTTATTTGTACATAATATAAGCTACCAGCTGTCTTGATTCAAGATAATTGTGGATTTAATAAATAACTGTACTATCTAAAATATGTATTTAACAAATATTGACAACATTCAGACCTTCTACTGATAGGCATACCATAAAAACTCCTAAGAACTATATACAACATTGTTTTGATATTCACATATAACTATTCTCTGACTTAGTAAACTAGAAAAAATTGTCTACTAATTTATAAAGCCTTATACCTAATAGTAGCTAAAATCTTAAATGGTTATAAATAGAAGCATAAATAATCTTTAAAAGCAGTCATTACAATGCATGTTGTAAAATTATACATAGTTCCTTTACATTTATCTTACAAAAACATTAACTCATTCAAGTTTAGATTAACATGATGTTGTTGTTGTAGTTTTGTTTTGTTTTGTTTTCCCGAGACAGGGTTTCTCTGTGGTTTTGGAGCCTGTCCTGGTACTAGCTCTTATAGACCAGGCTGGTATCGAACTCACAGAGATTCACCTGTCTCTGCCTACCGAGTGCTGGGATTAAAGGCATGCGCCACCACCGCCTGGTTTAACATGATGTTTTTGAAAGTTATTGTGGGGCTGTGGGATCTATCTGCCTATCTTTGTTCCTGAAAATAAGTGAGACAAGATTCCACTCAGGGGTGAGTGAGAAAACAAAAACTGAAGTTAAGATGGTAAAGAAAACTCATGACAAATATGACATTAGGAGAATGCTTAACTGTAACTTCTCACTTGGTATTTTTTCTATCTTGAGAAATTTACTAAGGAATAATGTTCTCTACCCCTGGTGGGTAATTCTGTTGGAGATTCTCTAATGAATGTTTCTTGCATATTAACAATGATATATGTCAAGACTCATCAAAGTATTTTCAAAATGATTCACCCTTTCAGCTGTCAGTCATCTTAGAGGAAGATGCAAGGTGAAAATAATTGTTTATTAGATTTAAGGCATGAGAACTTAGAAAATGAAATTTCAAGGACATTCTTTTTTAAATAATCTATGACCCCTGTAACAGGAAGTTGAACAGACAAATATGTAGGACTACCACCCAGTAAGCATAATTAAGTTATAAAATCTGGGAGTAGCCCTGTCTAGTTTCGAGTTCCAACCATTTCTTTAAAAACTGTGTGTTTGTGTGTATGTGTGTATGTGTGTGTGTGTTTATGTATATATATGCTATCTTAAGTACAAAATATAATTCTTATATTTGTCTTGGAGACTTGGAGCCATGAGCCTGCTCTTGATTGCTGGATAATAGAAGGACTTACATATCTTTAGCTGGTTCAATTAGTGCGACTGTCAATAACTACCTTACATGGATGGTTTCAAGTAGATGTGTGTGGTGATTCTCCACAGGAAAAGTCTCATCACACAACACAAAGTATTTGTCTTCCTGTGATGGCTTAATTCTAATGAGACATGAGACATGAGGTTGTGAGATCCACAGCTTTATTGAAAACATTGTTGCCACACTCACCTAAGACTGGCATAGGTGGGAAGGTGACAAGATGATAAGGGAAGTGAGGTAACTGGGCTAGCTGACGACTAGTGACCCATAGAACCTTGTTAAACATGTAAGCATTCATGGGTTACATGGGGTCACGTGGAATAAAGAAAAAATATCTGAATACCTTTTGAAAGCTGTACCTGGTAGTATCTGCTAGTATTCTTGGCACTGCAAAAGTTTAAACAGAAGTATTGTGAGTTTGAAGTCAGCCTGGGTCACATACATTGAGTCCTTGTCTCAAAAAATCTAAAGGAAAAAAGAGAGAATTGTTGAAGTCATACAGAGTAAAATTTCAAGTAACTGTCTGAAGAAACATTAACCCAGAGAAGATATAATTATACAAAGTCACTGGAGATTCAGACAAAAAGATGATTTATAGTGTGAGAATCTCATAAAATGCTTATTTTATTGTTAATTAATAGATTTGTAAATCAACACTAAAACAGAAATGTACATATTTATGGAGTAACATGTAAAGTTTTAATATATCACTATATTATATATAATATATAGTATGTTAAATCAGCTTAAACACGTTCTGTTTATTTCTCTTCTTATGATAAATCCTTTCTTCTAACTCTTTTGAAATATGGAGTATATTCCTGTTATACTGTGCCTATAAGAATGGTACAACAAAATATTTACTTTTGGGAACTCTAACCTGATGCCCCCTGGTCTATCTTTTCCAAACTCTAATAGTCACTTTCTATTTTCAGTTAGTATTTTGAAAAGCATTAATAGATGAGATTGTTTCGTGTTGTGTAACAATTTATACCAAGATTGAAACATAACATTCTGCAGAGACGCTCCTTAAGTAGGAATGTAAACAAATGTAATCAACTCAAAAGAACCTCAGGAAGTCCCTGAAACAGACCAGATTCTCTATGTTCCTCTGTCCCAGAGTGAACATGCTTCAAAGACTCTCAGATAAGTCAAACTCCAAAGAAAATTTGGAGACCAGACCCAGCCAGAGTGCCTAAAAGAGGTTTAGGTCAGAGTTAACGTGGAAAGGACCCTCTACAGCCTGTTGAACTGCTAGCAGGCTGTATAGTCGGCTCTATCTAGGTTTCCACCTTTTATGAGTTAGCACTCCTGCTGGAGTGAGATTTGATGATCAGCTAGCTGAGTTTTTTCAACACCTGCAAATAACCCCTTACCCATAATCCTGTAAGTACCCAACAAAATTCATGAGTTCACCAAATTGGGCTTTGGTGGTATCCATACTTTGCAATGGGGTCCCTATCTGGGGTATGAAATAGCTCAAGTAATTCAGTCTTGTCCTGACTCTCATTTTGTGTCGGCTGGATACTTTGCAGTTTTTCCTACCCTGAATGGCCACACCTGACTTAGCAATGCTTTTGGGACTGGTCATGATCCTGAATTAACCAGAATGTTGGTGCAAGCTAAAACCCAAAACTAAAATAATTACGAGAAACTGTAAATCAGAAGTCATTGTCTTATGGTGTCTGGGGGGAAAAATGTCATTAAGCTCTGCAAAACTACAGATTTTGCTTCAATCCCCTCCCCCATTCCACCCCCCCCCATTACTGATATAACTATGGTTTTGTCTTTTAAAATGGTGTATGTCTGAGTTTCAACACCAAGAGACTTGGAGCCATGAGCCTGCTCTTGATTGCTGGATAATAGAAGGACTTACATATCTTTAGCTGGTTCAATTAGTGCGACTGTCAATAACTACCTTACATGGATGGTTTCAAGTAGATGTGTGTGGTGATTCTCCACAGGAAAAGTCTCATCACACAACACAAAGTATTTGTCTTCCTGTGATGGCTTAATTCTAATGATTTCCCATTTCATCCATGTTTTTGCACTCACTTTATGGCTTAGTAGTATTCCATTTAGTATATGTACAACATTTCCTTGATCTTTTCATCAGGGACAGGTACATGCCTCCATTCTTGACCACTGTAAATGCTGCTACAGTAAACATGGGAGTGCAGATATTATGTTAATACATCGATTTCATTTTAGATATCCTAGGGTGGAATTGCTTTATCATTGGTAGTTCTTCTAACTATTTGAAAATTTTCATAAAATTTTTAGAGGAATCTTAAATTTAAAATATACTTCTATGATAAAATTTCCATTAGCTGAATTCACATTACTCATTGCATTGCATGACACTAAATGACTGTGCTGTATACAGAGCATATGGATCAAGTGAACTTGAAAGGAATTAGAGAAATGGATGACCAAATATTTAGCTTAAACTTCTAAAATTAGTAAATTGAAACAATTGTACACTGCTACAACTATTTTTACAAATTTTAGAACAATTTATTTTTGCTGGCAAGGGTCATTGCCTTTTACTGTTTTCCTAAATTTATCTTTAAACTAATTACAGAAAAATCACAGAAATTATATGCATTAGTGGAGTACTGTGTTTTCCCTATATGTATATGCAGTGTGGTGCTTAAATGAGGTTAAATGTTTCTACACTCTCAAGTATTAATAGTGGCTTTTTTGATGAAAACTGGCCAAGCACTTCTGTGTGAATTTTTCTTCGGGAGACAAACAAGGCCATTTTCTCCAAACAGAAAACCAATAAAAGATTAAAGAAATTATTCAATTCAAGTCTTGGGAAACCGATGCATTTAATTAGTGTTATTTACATGACCATGGACAACTTAAGTGGCAACATCATTGGAGAAATGTCATATTAGTAAATACTCCAATTGTCATCAGAGAGTCTTCATCCAGTAACTGACAGAAACAGATGCAGAGACCCACAGCCAAACATTGGGCCGAGCTCTGGGCTTTATCTAGTCATAAAAAGTATTTTTAAAGTTAAATTTATAAGTCCACACAGTTCAAAAGATGAATTAAAAAGTAAATGTGAGTATAATAACTTTAAATATTACTATAATTAAAGGTTTTACTACTGTCTCACAGTATTATTGTTATTTGTAAATGACCACAATTTTAATATTTGATAAATAAAATTTGTCAAAGCATATCCAGTTCTCTGTAATTGATAGATGAATCAATAATTTCCAAAATGACCTGTAAAATTATCATGTTATTTGTAGACTCTTTTATAGTGTAGGCATTACATTATATTACAGTTTATATTATTACATGTATATGAGATTAGACATGAGCTATAACATTAGGTAATTTATGTCCCAGTCAAAATGAAAATGTATTTTGGACAAGTAGTAAGGACTCCAGGTTTGAAAGAATCCAGAAATATTAAATGTTATTTAAAAACTTTATTTTTACTAGATAGATGTTAATATAGTTATAAGTTAGTAGAGATGATAAAACAACATCATTATTCAAGAGAAGTTGTCAGGAAGACACTGAAAGAAATGGAATGAACAAGAATAAGTCGTAAGCGGTTGGTGTTGCACGAGTAAACTGTCCTTCTTTTTCTATGATTTTATCAGTCTAAGAAAACATATTCAACATTTACCCCTATTGGAAGCCAGGCCTAATTAATTTATTCTTTAATAAATAAGTGATTTAGTATTTTTCTAAATTTTATTTTACATTTCAATCACAGTTCTCCCTCCCACTCCTGCTACCACCTGCCCCCTCACTTCCCTCCCAGTCCACCTCCCATCCACTCCTCCCATAGGGTAAGGCCTCCCATGAGGAATCAACAAAGTCTGACACATTAAGTTAAGACAGGACCAAACCCCTCCCCCCTGTATTAAGGCTGAGCTTGGCATCCAACCATAGGGAATGGGCTCCAAAACTCAAGCTACACAATGGTCCCCCACATGCAGACCTAGTTTAGTCCTAATGAGGCGCCACAGCTGGTGGTCCAGAGTTCATGCGTTCCCACAAACTTGATTCAGCTGTCTCTGTGGAGTTCTCCATCATGATCTTGACATTGGTTACTATATATTCCCCTCTTCCCTCTCCTCACCTTCATTCCTGGAGTTCGGTCTGATGCTTGGTTGTGGATCTGTTCATCTGGTTTCATCAGTTACTGGATGAAGGCCTATGATATCAGTTAGGTATTCATCAGTCTGATTATAGGGGAAGCCAGTTCAGCCACCCTCCCCACTATCGCTAGGTGTCTTAGGTGGGGTCATCCTTGTGGGTTCTTGAGAATTTCCCTATCAGCCATGCTTAACTGATGAAAGCTTGAAGCAGGCATTTATGTTGCCTGGGCAAGACTGCCATCTAGTGACAGAGCAGTGCAAATGCAGAATATGGTATTTTACAAAGTAAAACAACTAATGACCTGAAAAGGAACAAATAAGAGGATAAATCCAAACTAGGACCTGAAAAGGAAAGTCATCCACACACAGTAAAAACTCAACAAAGTAGATGAGAGAATTAACGCAGATGAAGAAAAAGTCAGGAAGGAAACAGATTTTCAGGGGGAAAAATACAGAAATGTTGTAGGTAAAATCTCAAATAAAAACAAAATTGGAAAGTATCACCACTAGACTCAACAAAGAGTGAGAACAATACTAAGAATGGATCACAAGGTTATGAAATACAATATTCAAATATCAATGTTGGAAGGTGGGATGGCCACAAAATCCCGAAACCTTAATAAATGGTCAAGACACTAAACCTAAACATCTACAGTACAAAAGGGTCTGAGGTAAAACTAAATGCAGAGAGAAACTATTGAATGAATTATAGTGGAAAATGACACAAATCTAGGATAAGAAATGAATATCCAGGGATGAGGCACTTACAACACGAACAAGCATGACCAGGGTTTTAGTTAGTTTTCTTTTTAGTGTGATAAAAATACCCTGACAAAGCCCCAGCTTAATGAGATTGGGAGAGAAGTCTTAGCAGGTAAAATAACTTAATACTCCTGAAGATGATAGGGCTCAGCTTCCAGCTCCCACGTTGGTGTACTGACTGTAACTTCAGTTCTAGGTGTTCAAACACCATCTTCTAGCCTCCAAAAGTGCATATGGTGCAAATACAGACAAACACACAAATATGGACATAAATAGGAACTTAAAAATAATAAATATAAATATTGCTTAATAGAGTATTTCTTTTGGCTCAGTTTAAAGTACATCATTTAGAGGAAGTCAAGACTGCAGGAACCTGAGGGAGCTGCATCCACAATCAAGACACAGACTGCAAGGAATATTTGTGCTTAGCTCAGCTTTTCAACAGTCCAGCATACCATACAGGGGATGGTGTCAGCCCCAGCGGGTGGATTCCCCAAGTCAACAATTCTAATCAAGGAAACCCTACAGGCTTACCCAGAAGCTACTTTAACGAAGGTAATCTCTCACAGGTATACAGGGAAACTGGCCTCCTAGCTTGTACAAATCTTTTCAAGTTGATGATTAACACTAGCCATAAGAACCAGAAACTACTCTCTTTTGGGAATATATCAGTCAAGATGTTATAAATATGTAATCAAGCACAAAGTTAGACACTTCAATGACATCAGGTCTCTCAGCTGAAAATTACAAAGCTAGGAAAGACGGAACAGTGCGTTTTAAGTCTTGGCAGTAGATAATTAGCAAGAAATACTGCTATTTTAGCAGAGCTGTATTTTAAAACTGGTGGAAAAATAAGGTCATTTCAAGGAAAGCACAAGCTTGGGCAGTTCATAGCCACCATGCAAGTACTACACAAGATAATAAAGGGATATTCTACACAGATAAGAAAAACAGTATGAAGTACAAGAAAGAAGAAATTTCAAAAGAGAAATATATGATCAAAATCATGCAAGGGACATCTAACAAAATTTTATCTATTAGTAAATATCTTTTAACAACAGCATTAAATGTAAGTAGCCTCAAAATTCACCACTTCAGAGACTCATACTGACTGACAGGATTGAAAAACTAAATCCGATTATCTCTTGTCTCCAGAAAACATAGCTCAATGCCAAAAACACCCACAGATTTAGAGTTAACAGCTGTAAGACAGTCTGTTAATAAAATGCAATCTATTCTGATGAATATGGTAAGTAGTTTTGAAATCAAATGTTAGTCATAACAACGCATCAAGCAGGTATAACCATTGTAAATTACTAGATGCTGAGATGGTTAATAATGATTGTCAATTTGAGATGATGTGGAGTCATGTAAGAACAAAACCATAGGGCATTCCTGCTAGGGATTATTTACGATAGTTTAACTGAGATAAGAAGACTTAACAGAACAACCAGATAAATACAAATGAGAAAGGAAACTGGCTTAGTTTTAATTTTTAATGTTGTGAAGGGACACCATGACCATGGCAACTCTTATAAAGGAAAGCATTTAGTTGGGACTGGTTTACAGTTCAGAATTTAGTCCAGTATCGTCATAGTGAGAAGCATGGTGGCATGCAGGCAGACACGGCTGTTTTACATCTGGATCCACAGGCAGCAGGATGAGACGGTGAGCCACTAGACCTGGCTTGGACTTCTGAAACTTTATTTCCTCAGAATTAAAACAGTCTTGTCTAGAGGAAGGTCAGTTTTGATTCAAAAGGTAAAAAAAAATCTTAGTAAGCTCTAGAACTTACAAAATCACTTAGGATCTTCCCAAGGCTATATAAGCAGTAACAACTGTTAGTGAGAGGAGACTCGAGAAGAGACTCTTGACCAGTGGGGCTGTGTGCAAGTCACGAAGGGAGCTCTGAGGATGTAGTTTGTGGCCCTCTGGCTGCTCATACTAAGATGGGTTCTTCATTGAGAGAGTAACCTTAAGATCACCCATGCATCTGTCAATCATCAACCAACCAACAAGCTGTAACCTTTGGCTCTTAGTACTGGCTTACAAGTGTAAGAAAGAACCAAACTGGGGTGTTTTAAACAAAATTTCCATCTTGAAAAGCAGAGGGAAACAAAGTTTAAGGTGCCAAGACCACCCTGCCCCCAGACCTTCCTGGGTAACTGACATCAATGACATCCTGGTTGGCAAGCTGAGACATGGGCAAGTCACTGTGCCCCATTTGAGTAAACCAACCAATGATGGCAAGAAAAGTATACCACAAGCATATGTTCCTAGGAAAGCCCCTAATGTTTGAATCTTGATTGACAGAAAAATGTAACTGTAACTTAGCACAGTTGTGCGTTTTGTGTGTAAATACTTGCTGCCATGAATGTTCAGGGATGCGGTCAGTTCCTGAGTCTGTTTTGTTGTCCCTCGGACCCCACAGCAGAAGTAGTGTGAAGAAAAGCCAGTTTGTCTTCCACTTGGCTATGGTCCTATTCTAATCTTCACTCATTTACAGGATAGATTTAGCTCTGCTTCAACAACAACAAAAAAAAAATCAAAACTTTTAAGGTGTACTTTAAAGAAATGTGGTACAAAGCTATGGTGGAGTAAACTGTAAATTTTTGCTTAAGTAACTCAAATGACTGTACCAAAAAGTATTTTCTAAAGTCATAAACTTTAGTTTGGCAAGTGTGGTGGCTATTTCTTTCTTGTCAACTTGACTATATCTATAATTAACTAAAACCCCAAAATGGATTGCACACCTGTGGGAAATTTTTGCTTTATTTGAAGTTAGAAGATCTACTCCTAATCGAGATCTTTGAGGTAAGAAGACACACCTTTAATCCAGACATTTTGAGACAGGAAAATCCACCTCTAATGTAGGCCATGCCTTCTGCTAGAAGCCTGTATATTCTATAGTATATAATACAGTGCATAGGGACATGGAAGAAGGCAGCTTTTGTTCTTTGCCTCATTGCTTTCATCTCACTAGAAAGCCCATTCCTTCAATGGTATTAAAGCCTGCTTCTTTGGGATTTCATCATATACTGAAGACCAGCTGAGATGTCCAGTCTAGAAGACTGAACAATACTGGATTTTTAAACCTTCCGTTTATAGGCAGTCACTGTTGGGTTGCTGGACCACAGACTAAAAGTCATTCTCATAAACCCCCCCCCCACACACACACATTCATTTTATGAGTTTTATTACTCTAAAGAACCCTGACTAACAGATTTTGGCACCAGGGGTGGTTTTAGAGGAATAGAAGTATAAGGAGGAATCTTTTAAGTATCTGGAATAGGCTTTTCAATTTGCCAATATCTAATGTTACCAAAGCTTCTCAGTTACTGAAGAAGTACTAAAAGCCCAAGGTGTGAGCTATTTTATGAACTTAAGGAGATGCATGCATTTGGTTATCCTCATCAATTGTCATAGATTTGGTGACTCTGTTTATAAAACTTTTGACAGCTTGTGGAAAAACAAGAAAAATAATGATGCTGGCTAGGTGCTTTTAGCGTCTTTGGATACATTAACACAGGAAAGGAATGAACTCATGATAAAAATTAATCAACTTCTAGCATCTCAAAATGCAGTGAAGAACAACAATGAACTTAGTGATAATATTGAGCATTTCCAGATGTGCACAAACAGTCTAAAGCTTTCCAACTGTGTCCTTAAAGAGATCTCTCCAGCAGCCACAGGGGTCAAGTGGTGGAAAATCAAACTGAAGCCCTCATTAGAAGCTGACTGAATTACAATGAAAAATTCAAGCCTTATCCTTGGAAGGTGATGGCAGTTAAAGTAAGGACACTAATTGTTAAAGACCAGGATATTGTAACTTGTGATGTGATGTGTGGGAGGACCCAAATGAAGCTGAGAACTTTGAACCCTCCAGTTCTCAAGGGTTTTATCTCCTAAGGAAGTGGTCGTTCTAGCCTCCACAGAGGAAGAACTCACATAGCCGCCCCCTGAAATACTGCCCTTTTCACTTTTGACTGAGAAAAATTAATCCTTCATCATCTGTGAAACCAGCAGTAACTTTCTCCGAAGGAAATGCCAGGCAAGACAATACTGATGTCCCTCGGGGTCTACCAATAGTTTTCTCCAGATGTATAACCAGATTTAAGGCAAAGCAGGCTCCTAGGTGGAAGAAGAAAGTGTAGATCAAGAAGGGTGCTATATTACTAAAGAGCTTAATTAGTTTACCAATTCATTCAAACAGAAGTCTAGGGAATATATGTGGAAATGGATTTTAAAAGTGTGTGATAATAGTAGAAAGAACCTAAAACAAGATCAGGATGTATTTTTCTAGAAGAATTTCTTTCTGGGGTCTGCTGGGTTCTGAATTCTGGGGGATCTTAAAAATCACCATGGCTCTCAAGCTAAAGTAGGGGTTTATGGAGATTAGGTGATTAATGTAACTTTGGTTGATGTTTGATTCAAAGTATGTCCAGTGGGTCCCTGAGCTCATCCTGTGGTTATTTCCCCAGTCTCAGAATGTGTAATTATGATAGAAATACTTAAAAGCTGGATGAATTATGATATTGGTTCCCTGACCCATGGAATGAGGAAAAGGCTAAAGGGAAACATGTAGAGTTGCTCCTGCAAAAGAAACTGGTGAATCAAAACCAGCATCGCACCTGTGGGAGGTCTGCAGAAATGAGAGCCACCATCAAGGACTTGAAAGATGCAGCGGTGGTTGTTTCTACCACATCTCCTTTTAACTCTCCTATCTGGTCAGTGCAGAAGATGGATGGCTGGTAGAGAATGACTATCAAAAATGCCATCAGGTAGTCATCCCAACTGTAGGTGCTGCATAAGATGTGATATCTCTACTTGAGGAGATTAATACATATGCATTTCCTGTTCTACCAAATGCCCTTTTCTTCAGTACCTGTCATAGCACTACCAGAAGCAATTTGATTTCAGTTGTCAAGGCCTGCGGTATAACTCAAGGATGTATTAACTCTCCAGCCCTATATTATAACTTAGTTACAAAGGATCTTGCTCATATGTCTTCTCCACAAAATATCTCACTGATGCATTATACTTATGGCACTATGCTGATTGGATCAAATGAGCAGTAAGTAGATAGAAATCAAACATGAACTCATTGGTAACACAAATGTACATCAGATGTGAAATAAATCCAAGCAAAATTCACTAACTTTCTACCTCAGTTAATGGCTTAAGAGTCCAATGGTATGGGACATTCAAAGATATTCCTTCTAAGGTCATGGATAGATTCACCTGGTCCTTCCCACCACCAAGACAGAAGCACTACATTTACTTAGATTCTGGAGATGGCACATTCCCTCCTTGAATGTATTACTCCAGCCTATATATCAAATGATTTGGAAAGCTATTAGCTTTGTGTGGTATCTGGAACAGGAGAAGACTCTTTAAGAGGTCCAGGTTTCCGTGCAGGCTGCTTTACCTCTTGGACCAGTTCCAGTAGATGTAATGGTACTTGTGGTGTCAGTGGCAAATAGGGATGCTATTTGGCATACGCTTGGCAGCCCCCTATAGGTGAATCACAGAAGAGACCTTTGGAAATTTGGAGCAAGGCTCTACCATCATCTGCAACTATTCTTCAAAAGATAGCTCAGCCTATTATTGGGCCTATTCAGTAGAAACAGAATGTTTGATAATGAGCTACCAAGTCACCATGTAACCTGAGCTACCCATCATGAGCTGGGAGTTTTCTCCCAAGCCATAAAGTAGAACAAGTCCGGCATCAATCTATTATCAAATGGAAGTGATATACATGATCAGGCTAAGCAGGTCCTGAGGCACAAGATAGTTAAAATGTTGTCCAAATGCCTATAGTTTCTACTTTAGTTACTGTGGTAGTTTGGATGTATTTGACACCCATAATATCATGGGAAGTGGCACTATTAGGAGGTATGGCTTTGTTGGAGCAGGTGTGGTCTTGATGGAGGAAGTATGTCACTGTTGGGGTGGGCTTAAGGTTTCCTATGTTCAGGATACAACAGTTGACTTCCTGTTGCCTGCAAGATGTAGGCCTCCCAGCTACTTCTCCAGCACCATGTCTGCTGGCACAACATCATGTTGCCCACCATGAATGCCTGAACTGTAAGCCACAACCTCGATCAAATGTTTTCCTTTATATGAGTTGCTGTGATCATGGTGTCTGTTCACAGCAATAGAAACATTTACAACATAGTTGGTTGCCAAACATGTATCTATAGCCTCATTGGGTGTGCCATATGATCAGTTGACTGAGGAAGAGCAGACTAGGGAATGGTTTACTGATGTTTTTTTTTTTGTTTTTGTTTTGTTTTTTTGTTTTTTGAGACAGGGTTTCTCTGTGGTTTTGGAGCCTGTCCTGGAACTAGCTCTTGTAGACCAGGCTGGTCTCGAAGTCATTTACTGATGTTTTTGCACATTATGTAGGCACCACTCAAAGTGGACAGAGGCAGCATTACAAGCTTTATCTGGGATAACCCTGAGAAACACCAGTAAAGGGAAATGTTCACAGTGGGCAGAATTTTAGGTTGTATACATATTCATGCATGTTGTTTAGAAGGAGAAATGGCCAGAAGTGTGACTGTTCACTAATTCTTGGGTTGTAGCCAATGGATTGGCTGGATGATGAGGGACTTGGAAAGAACATCATTAGAAAATTGGTGAGAAAGACATCTGGTGAAGAAGTATGTGGATAGATCTCTCCAAATGGGTGAAGGCTGTAAAGAAACCTGTGTCCTATGTAAATGCTCATCTAAAGCAGGCTTCAGCTGAAGACGTGTTCAATAAAAAAGTCAATTATTTGTTTAAATAAAATGTGTTTTAAGATGTGAAGCTTAAGGTATGAGGATTGAAGAATGTTTCAGGGTATAAGAAAGTGACATAATCTGTGCAAACGCATGTTATGAGATTTCTCTCTCTCATTATGCTACTGTTCATAGACTTAATATTAATCAGCAAAGTTCTAATAAGCTATTAACCCAACTCTGACAGCATACTAAACACCATACTATACCACTGTCATTACAGCCACAAGCTCAAAATTTCAAATTCTTTTTGGTTATTTTCTAACTGTAGACTTAAAAGGTGCTTTTCATTGTGCTAAAAAATATCTGTCACAGTGTTCTAGATGGATAGGAGAGTGTGAATGCTTTCAACCAAAATCATTCCCAACATGAGTATTCTGCTGTTTCTACAATGCAAATTTCAGAAGAGATTATAAATAGTGGAAATGCTAATAATATGTCAAAAACTTAGGTTTTCACAAACTCAAAACATTCTTGTAAGCTCCAAGAAGTTTAATTGGACCCAAATAAACAGATCAGATTCACTCAAGATAAGTATCATTCAACTTTTCCCTGATCTTGGGACCCCTAATCCTCAACACTCCCCTTTGCTCACCAGACTTAAGTAAAAAATTTTCCCTACCTTAACCTTATCCTGTGCTTTACCAACACTTTGTCAGGTCCAAGAGGCACCAGACGGTTCCACATAGCCTAGACAGTGAAGTGAAACAACTAGAAACTGCAGGACGTGACCAGCATCCCAGCCTTCTCAGGTCCCCCAAAGAAGTTCAATGCCACAGATTCGCCAGAAGTCTTGAGAACCTGGATCCCCTTTAGTCTCCACAACTTTTCATAGTAAGAAAAAGATGAGAATGTTGGGACTCAGGCACTATGCTGGCTTGCTCTGTCCTCCGGCAGGATGCACTTAGGCAGGACCCTGACCAGCCCACGGTCCTATGGCTGCTACATCACTACATAGCCTGTATGGAGGTGCAAGGTGAAAAGTTCCCTTTAAGAGATAAGCTCCGGCCATTCCTGTTCTCTTTTCTGCTATTCATCTGAAGGGGCAGGCAGGACTTTTCCTGTCTCTTCTTCTCTTTCACTCTGTCTCTCTCTTCTCTTTCCCCTCTCCCTTCCCTTTCCCCACTCCCTTTATCTCAATAAAACTTCCCACTTAAGTTGTTTCTGACTGGCCGTGTTTGTCCCTTACCTGTTTTGGGGCTTCTGCAGGGGTCCCACCTGTGCCATTTTACAACTACCATGGTGAAACTGAATTGCTTCTACACAATGGAGGTAAGAAAGTTCATGTCAGCCAGGCGGTGGTGGCACACGCCTTTAATCCCAGCAATCGGGAGGCAGAGGCAGGCGGATCTCTGTGAGTTCGAGACCAGCCTGGTCTACAAGAGCTAGTTCCAGGACAGGCTCCAAAACCACAGAGAAACCCTGTCTTGAAAAACCAAAAAAAAAAAAAAAAAAAAAAAAAAAAAAAGAAAGTTCATGTCTGGAGTGCAGGAGATCCTTTAGAGTTTCTCTTGGTGCTACCATGTCCTGTGATTTAAAGTAAGTGAGACATTACAACAGTCTATCCCAGGCGGGCTGACAAAGGGCACACAGCCATCAGGAATTAAGGAATGGGCAACTCCTCCACGAAAAGTGCCAAGACATGAGGTGCTTGTCAACAGTGGAAGGAATACAGAATGGACAGTAAAGTAGTTATAAACACCTGCTAAGGCCACATACCAGTTGCAGAGATTAAAATTGACATGAGGTTTTCTTATTTTTGTTAAGTATGTGTGTGAAAGGTCTTTATGCTTTCTTTCCTCAACTTACCATGTGATATCAATTAAGAGAATATTAATGGTTATATAATTTTTAAGTTTGAGCTACTAAAGAAATGCCCCTCAAGGGACATTGCCACCTATTTTAAATTTACAATGTGCTGTGGAGGTATAGGTATACCACGTTAGGTGTAATTTTGACCTGGTTAAATATGAAATGCCTTTGTGATGGTACACGGGCTAGTTGTATCATGTTTGGGTGTTATTATGACCTGGCTATTGTTTTCATTTGGCAATTAATCATTACATGAGATATGATTGTGCGTGAAGTTGACAAGGAGTGCACTTGTGATAGCTATTCTTAGTAGTCAATTTGGCTACATCTGGAATTAAAACAAAAAGACAGCACAGCTGTGAAGCATTTTTGATTAATTTTAAGTGGAAAGAGCTACTTCTAATCTGGATCTTTGAGGTAGAAAAACACACTTTTAATAGAGATCTTGAGGCAAGAGAACACACCTTTAATTCATATCTAATCTAGGCCACACCTTCTGCTGGAAAGCTATATAAACACGTGGAAGAAGGAAGCCTCTGCTCTTTGTCACGACATTCCAGTCTTTCCCCACCTAGTGTCACCAGGCCTGCAGGCCTGTGTGGAAGCGAAATTGTGAGTTTCTCTTCCTCAGAATGGGGTTTATGAAAGTTGGCAAGAATAAGGGCTACATTAAGAGAAATTACGTGAGATTCAGAAGGCAATGAGAGGGTAAAACTGACTCCTATGCTCACAAACGACTGGTGATCCAGGACAAAAATAAGTACAATTCACTCAAACACAGGGTGAAAGTTTGAGTTAACTAACAGAGATATCATCTGCCAGATGTGTTTGTCTGTAGAAGGGGATATGATAGTCTGCACAGAACGGCCAAAATACAGCGTAAAACTTGGCCTGACAAATTATGCTGCAGTCTATTGTACTGGCCTGAGGCTGTTCAGAAGGCTTCTTAATAGGTTTGACGTGGACAAGATCTATGAAAACCAAATTGAGATGAATACCACGTGGAAAGCATTAATGGTAAGCCTGGTGCCTTCACGTGCTATTCGGATGTAGGTATTGCCTGAACCACAACTGGCAATAAAGTTTTTGTGGCTACCTGTTTTTCACCACTTCCAAATTCTAGAACACAGTCTGCGTCTCCAGAGAGTTAGTTCCCTCCGCCAGCCACACTTTTTTTCCTGAAAACCTGCATTACGTTCTCAGCAACAGCCGGTACACGGTTCCGTCAGTACTCGGTCCTGGGGGCTGCAGCCCCTTTTCTTTCACATGACGGAGGTTCCTCTTCTTCGATTAGACCTGTGGCCTCCTAATGGCGTCTCTTTCGCCCCTGTTTGATGACAATGACTCATTGAATTTGAACAGCGGCTCTAACTACTCTCCCCGCAACCGGGCGGCAACCCAGAAGAGAAGCGAAGGTGGCCGGGAAACCGTTCTCGCGAGAAGACGACCAATTCTCGCGGTATCTCCCGGGTTCCGGACTCCTTAGCGCGAAGCGGAACCTTTCTGCAGCTCAGCCTCCGCGGACGCCGCCGTTTGGACGGAAGCTCCCGCGGGGTGACCCTCATCCGGCCGCTGCTTCGCGGAAGATGGCGGGGCCCGAGCCGCCGCTGCCGCGAGGAGGCCCAGGCTCCGCTTCGCTCTCCCCGCCCCGGGGAGACCGCACCCTCCTCGTCAGGCACCTGCCGGCCGAGCTGACGGCCGAGGAGAAGGAGGACTTGCTGAAGTACTTCGGGGCGCAGTCGGTGCGCGTCCTGTCCGACAAGGGCCGTCTGGTAAGCGGGGGTTGGCAGGGGAGGAGGGCCGGGCCTGGGTGAAGGCGATCTGCGCGTGCGCGGCGTCCCTGGTTGTGCTGTGATCATGGCCTTGGAGCAGACGGCGGCTACTGCCCAGCCGCTGCCCGACCCAGTGCCCCTTTCAGTGCCGTTTGTGCACCCACCCCCAGACGTGAACATATTTCTGTTCGAGGGTTATAGACGTCTGAAAAAGGATTCTTTGAAAACTCGCGTTTGTAGAGCAGGGACTACGATGTTTTCGGAAAAGCGAGTGAGCTAGGTGTCGCATGTTTTTGACAGAAAACATCCCCCAAGGTAACGGTATTTTGAAAGTTGAAAGTCCTTGATTAGGTATTTTTTTTTCTTGATGCGGGTGTTTGATTTTTCTACGTTTTTAAAAGGGCAGTGGTGAACACCTTTAACCCCAGCACTCGGGAGGCTGAGGCAGGAAGATCTATGTGAGTTTGAGGCCAGCCTGGTCTACAAGAGCTAGTTCCAGGACAGGCTTCAAAGTTACAGAGAAACCCTGTCTGGAAAAACCAAATAAACAACAACAACAACAACAACAAAAGATAATAGCCTGTGATGGAGCCAGACAGGTTTTAAAGTTTTAGGAGACTTTGATTGTGTACTCAAAATTGAAAATTGCTGATTTACAAGAAAGACCTCGATATTTGAGCATTTACAGTGTTGTGAATTCTAACAAATGGAAATAAGAATATTCTCTGGCTCAGTCTAAATATACTAAGACCATTTCATTTTATTTCAGAAACATACAGCATTTGCTACTTTCCCTAATGAAAAAGCAGCAGTAAAGGTATGCATTTTTCTTTATTACTAAAGCTTTTGGAGATTTCTTTTCCCTTCTTAGAACAGAGTGGAAGGTAATAGTAAACTGTCATTTTCAGAAGCAAAATCATTTGTGTTCCAAGACTTTCCCCAAAAGGCTACAGTTGACTTGGCAGATGTTAAAGCTTGTCCAGTGATTAGATACTGAGATATAAGAATCATAGATTATTAAGCAAGGTAAGGATAACGTCATGTATAATTTTTTAAAAAATTCGAAAGGATATTAGCTAGATAATTATTTGTAATGTTTATGGTACTTTTTTAATATTAAAAGGTATAAATCTAAGGAATCATTTGTAAAGCTGTCACCTTTGAGCTAGGCCTCGGATGAGTCATTAAATTTCGAGAAGAAAACAAATTGTTATTTCGGGTTTAGAAAATAGTAAAATTGGGCATGGAATGGTATAAGTCAGCCAGGCTCTAAATGCAGTGGCAGAAATAAGAATAAAAAACTGAGTCTTTATATATGTAGAAGAGTGGTAGTAAATTTTGTTTAGGAGGTAACCTAACTGAACTGATTATTTTGAGAAGGCAAAAATATGGTTAGACACATGAAAACTATCTGATTGGGTTGATACACTTAAATAGTGCAGTGGATGTAGAGAAAAATTAGAGCTGGGAAGACTACATGGGATGCTGTTTTAGAGGCCAAGGCAAGAATATGAATCTGAAGAGGGCAATAAGAAAATTAAGGGAGAAAAGTATATGTATACTTTGAAGAGAAATTGTTTGTGGGTCTTAGACTACAGAAGTAATTCAGTAAAGTGTTGCATAAAATACACAGGGCCTGAGTTGAAATCACAGTTCTACAGAAATAAAGTTTGTAGGTCTTAGATATGTAGAATTTGACAACAAAAAGGGTTCTTAGTTTGTTTTACATTTTTATTTATTTATATGTGTGTGCATGCACGTTTATCTGCACATTTGCCACTAGACGCAAGCGGAGGTCAGAGGACAGGAGTTGGTGTGTCCTTCCACAGCATATGTCTCAGGGATAGAACTAAGATTATATCAGTCTTCACAGCAAGCACTTTTACCCATCTGAGCTATCTAACCCTAGTTGAGATCTTTGGATAAACTTATATGACAAAAAAAAAAATGAGGATCTTGACATCGACGTGTAATGAATTCTTATGTTGTCTGTTTATTTTGAGGAATCTTTGGAGTACTTCTGTGAAAATCGTGAACATTTTAAAATATTTTCTTGAGCTGAGCAAGGTTAAGAAAGCTTCTTCAAATATATAAATGGCTATGATGGTCCAAGGGAAGATTAGTCAAGAGATGAAATCAAAACAAAAAAACCTAGAGAAGTGTTGCGTTTTAAAAAAAGAAACAAAGGAAGGAAACTGAAAAACATGGTATATTGATTGAAAAAGAAATTCGGGAGAGAGTTTGTGCTGTGATGAGACAACTGAGAAATGAGCATACTCTACTAATCAGGGTTAATCAGCCTTTTGTTTTTTTCAGAATCTCACAATGTGGTCCTGATTGGCCCAGAGCTCACTGTTTAGACCAGGCTGGCATCCGACTCAGAGATGTACCTTGGCACTCTCTCTACCTCTCGAGTTTTGGGCTTAAAATACACCCTGCCCATACTCTTCAAAAAAACAGGGAAAACTAGAAATAATGTTTGCTTTTTATAAAACAGGGAAAAAGCAGAAATAGCCCAAATCTTCATTAAGGAATAATACTGTATTTTTAAACTTGTTACAAGTGAGAAGATTTAAACCATGTCTCAGTTAACAGGCTACACAACATGAGGAAATGTATTAGAGGGTCTCAGCTTATGAGAACCACTAGTCCAAAGAGTAGCTAAAGAAAGACATGAAATGATAGAGGATGGAATTTTGTCACTAACAGCTGGATTTAGAATATGAACAGTTAATTTGTAGTAACACATGCAAAGTGGAACATGGGGATACAAATGCTAGGGATAGAGAGTTAAAGTTCACAGTTTTCTCATTTGTCTCAAAGAAGGACTCAAGGTGCTATGCTAAGATAGAAGAGACTGAGGTTACATATTAAGAGAAAAAAAAAACGTACAGAAATTTCTCTTAGATATCAGTGCAATTTATGCCAAGATTGTGATATATAATTGTCTGGTGTCAGTAAGGGTCATCTTGAGTTTTTTGTGGTTGAAATTTAGTGTATTTATTATGTTTTTTTAAATCTGTATTGAGCTTAGGTATAAACAGTTAGCAGAATATTGAAGTCAGATTTCATTTTACTAAAGAACAGTAGGTTGAGAAGTAATAGTAGTAAAATAGCCTGAGAAGGAAGTATGTACAATATTAGTAGTAAAAAAAAACTATAAATTTTGTTCAATTAAGATGACTTAAGTAATTTTTCTTTTTTGTTGTTGTTGTTGTATTTTTTTATTGTTGTACCTAAAGGCATTGACAAGACTCCATCAGCTGAAACTTCTAGGTCATACTTTAGTTGTTGAATTTGCAAAAGAGCAAGATCGAGTTCATTCCCCCTGTCCCACTTCAAATACAGAGAAAAAGAAAAGGTTTGTGGATATTCATGTTTTACTCCCATTTTGAAAAGTGCCTTTGTGCATGTTTGTCTAGTCATTTTTATACTTAACTGCATTGTTGATTGACAAAATAAGTGGGAAGGCTTAATAAAATGTAGCTCTAGTAAATCTGTAAAGTAAAGCAGTATTTCTGTTTCTAGTTGTGTTGAGGACTGAGTCTTGAGAGATAATAGATAAAGAAAAAAGGAAGTAGAGTGGATGGCATTCTACTTTAGTGGAAGGGCAACTAAAGGTTAATTATCCATTACCTAAAATGTGTGGGATAAATAGTATTTTATTTCAAATATTTACAAATGCATGATTAATTAGCTTTGAAATGTTAATCCCAACCCTAAACATGGAGTTAATTTTTTTCTAATTTTTTTTATTACTTTAGAAATAATACCATTCAAACTTTCCACTTCCTCCCCTCCTCCCACTTTCCTCATGCTCCCTCATCCATCCCCTTCCCTTCCAGTCCCAAGAGCAGACAGGGGACCCTGCCATGTGGGAAGTCCATGGCCCTCCCCCCTTCATCCAGGCTTAGGAAGGTATGTATCAAAATAGACTAGAATCTCAAAAAGCCAGTACATGCAATAGAGACAAATCCCAGTGCCATTATCATTGGCTTCTCAGTTGGCCCCAATTGTTAGCCACATTCAGAGGGTCCAGTTTGATCCCATGCTCGTTCAGTCCCAGTCCAACTGACTTTGGTGAGCTCCCATTTGGTGTGCTCAGGCACAGTGTCTCAATGGGTGGACCAACCCCTCGTGGTTTTGACTTCCTTGCTCATATTCTCCCTTCTTCTGGTCTTCAACTGGACCTTGAGAGCTCAGTCCAGTGCTTCAATGTAGGTCTCTATTTCTATCTCCATCTGTCACTGGATGAAGCTTCTATGGTGATATTCAAGATAGTCATCAGTCTGACTACAGGACAAGGCCAGTTCAGGCACCCTCTCCTCCACTGCCCAGGATCCTACCTAGCTGGGACATCCCCGTGGACACCTGGGAACCTCTCTAGAGCCAAGCCTCTTGCCAACCCCAAAATGGCTTCCTTAATTAAGATATCTTCTTCCCTGTTCCCATATCCGTCCTTCCTCCATCTCAACCATCCCACTCCCCCAAGCTCTCCTCAACCCTTCCCTTCTCCCTTCTCTCTCCCCTCTCCTCTCCCCCACCCCCATCCCCGTGCTTCCAACTTTTGCTTGGCAATCTTGTCTGCTTCCATTTTCCAGGAGGATCTATATATGTTTTTCTTTGGGTTCATCTTATTACTTAGCTTCTCTAGGATTGCCAACTATCGGCTCAATGTCCTTTGTTTATGGCTAGAATCCACTAATGAGACAGTACATACCATATTCATATCTTTGGGTCTGGGTTATCTCAGGATAGTGTTTTCTATTTCCATCCATTTGCATGCAAAATTTGAGTTCATTTGTTTTATATCTGCCTTGTATATGTTGCCTGAAAGTAATTTATATAATATTTTTAGTGTGTCCCTGTTTTGTGATCTGTTACATGAGGCCACCAGTAGAATTTTCCAATTTGTAACATGTTGCCTCAAACAGTTTCAAATTTCAATAGATTTCAGATTCCAACCTATAGGAATCTCTTTATTAGAGATAACAGGGTATCCTGAATAGGCATGGCTTTTTTTTCCCTTTAGCCTCTCATTTGGATCCTCTCTCTGCAACATGTCTGCCTGTGGATCTTTGCATTTGTTCTCATCTGCTGTTGGAGAAAGTCTCTGATAATGGCTAGATTAGGCACTGATTTATGAATATGGCAAGATATCATCAGGAGTCATTTTATTGACATCTATCTATCTATCTATCTATCTATCTATCTATCTATCAGCTGTTTAATACCAGTAGTGTTTGATTTTACCCTAGATCCCTGGGCTGTCTAGTCTCTGGTTCTTGGTTGCCCAAGTAGTATCAGGCATGGGTTCCCTCTTGGGGAGTGGGCTTTAAGTCAAGTCAGACATGGTTGGCCACTCCCACAGGTTCTGTACCACCGTTGCCCTAGCATCTGTTGCAGGCAGAACAGATTGTAGGTCAAAGGTTTTGTGGCTGGGTTGGTGTCCACGTTTGTCTTTTTGAAGCTTGCAGAGTACCTTAGTGCACCAAAGACATTATAATATAGGGGTGAAGGTTTCATGTAGGTAACAGCTCAATTTCTCCCTCCTTGCTCACTGAGTGTTGTCTTTGACATTGGGACACCACTGTCAGTTTGTGGAAAGTCACCCTTTTTCTTAGCAACAGCCTGGGTTGTTTGGGAATTTCTATGGGACCATGTTGGCCAACAACCAGTTGAGTGTAACCTAGTCCCTCAGCTGGAAGCCTTGTGTGGTGACAAAAGATGGCTAGTTGAGACTCCGTGTCCTCCATTACTGAGGTCTTCATTAAGATCACCTTACATTCCAGGAAGTTTCCACTGCACTAGGTTTCCACACCACCTGCCAATGATCCCCTAGTTCCAGCTGTCTCTTTCCCAACTCTCTCCCTCTACCTCATCTCTTGTAATGTGATTCTTCTACTCTGGTTTCTAGCTGCTCCCAGTACCACCAAATTGCTTCCCTTTAGAGCTCAAGGAATCATGCAAAAAGGTGGAGGAGCCAAGGGAGCTCCTAAAATTTGAAGGACACCACGAGAACACTGCCCACTTAACCAATTAAGCAGGGCCCTTAGGGGCCCACAGAAACTGAAGCAACAATCATGTATCCTGCATGGGTCTGTGCTAGGTCCTTTATATATATGTTGAGGTTGTTAGCTTGTGTTTGTTATACTCCTAACAGTGGGCATGGAGTTGTCTCTGACTCTTTTGCCTGCTCTTGGGACCCTTTTCTTCCTACTGGGTTGCCATGTTCAACTTCAGTATAATGGTTTTTTTCCTTTATCCTTACTATATTTTGTCATATTTGGTTGTTCTCTCTTAGAAGGCTGTTCTTTCCTAATGAGAGGCAGAAAGAGAGCAGATCCAGAGGGAAGGAGCTGGGAGGAGGAGGAGGAGGGGAAACTGTAATCAGGATATATTGTATAAGAAAAAACTCCTACTGATAAAAGCAAATTAAAGAGCAGATTTTAGTTCCAAGACTAGCCTTTGCAGAGTTTCATTACAGTAGTTGACCTCAAAATGGAATATGCAAAAAAAATCTTCATCTTCTAGCAACTTGGCTGAATTGCAGCATCCTAGGCCTTTTAATGTAAAACCTAAATTTATTGGAATCAGAAATTTCAGAGATGAAGGTGAAAGAAGTAAGGCCCTGCAAGTCTCTAATTTTATGCGTAGATGTACATTAAAAAGACTTGAGTTCCCTAATACAGATATATAATATAATGTATGTTTTTGTTTCCTTGGGATCATTTGGAATTGTCCTACCATGTTCATAAACTGACTAAAATCTAAGTGTAGGGATTAAGTAGAGTTTAAGTATGTTCTCCTTTTTTTCTCAGTGGTGCTTGTTTGTGAAGTCTTTTAAAGGTTTTTGTGTTTTTCTTTTTTTTTTTTTAATGAAATTGGTTTTGTAGTTACGTGTTTGACTTGTTTTCTTTTCTATATACAGTTTCGCACTCTTTCCAAAGATAATATCATTTGTGATTCTCTTTGTTCTAGGTCAGATGACATTATGGAAGATGATAAAGAGAAGAAAGAACCTGACTTTTTAACAATAGAAAATGGAATTGCACCAAATCATGGGTTTGCATTTTTGTTATTTTTTATTATTCTGTCTTTGTTGTGTGTATGTGTGTGTACATATATTATACATACATGTTATAAGTAAGATTGTATTTAAAGTCAGCATTTTAGTATGTCATGTATAATTTAATGTTTTCAATTTTGACGTATGAGGTTTTTTTCATTGAATAAGGCATAAGTCTATTAAAGTGTTCAGGTCTGTAAATAAACTCCAATAAATGCTCTGGTAGATGCTGCTATTTTCTTTAAGGTAATAGGTATATTAAGGGAGAAGATAAATACATGACTTTTATCATGTATTGGGCAGTTTTATGGGTTAATAATAGACTATCTAAAGTGAGTTACTGATATGCAATTATTAAAATGTAATAAGCATATTCCTTAATTTATTTTGTTTTTGTAGGCTGACTTTTCCTCTGAATTCATGCCTCAAATATATGTACCCACCACCTTCAAGCACAATCCTTGCAAATATAGTAAATGCTTTGGCAAGTGTGCCCAAATTCTATGTACAGGTATGCAGAATCAACTTAACTTTTGCTTATGAGATAAAGTTTATAACTTGGTACCGTAGATACTGTGCTGATGCTGATACTTATAACATTTTTGTAACATAGGAATCTTACGAATTCCAGAGAGACAGTGTTTTATGTAGTGTTTTTAAATGTAATGGATTGTCACATGCTACTCTCAAGTAGTAACTTCATAAATACAGTGAATGGAGACTGATGCTACATTTGAAGATGTAATTTGTTATAATTGTTACTGAGTATAACATTGGCTTATAGAAATCCTTAAAGAAAAAGTATTGATTCAGTAAATGGTTGAGAACCTTGATAATAATATTACTTCTCAGAATTATAAAATACAGGTGGTATATATTTTCTTTTTTTCTTTGTTTCATAGTCACAGTAAACTGGGCAGTTATATGAGAACATTTTCAATAGATTTTTACACTACAAGACCTTTATATTCTTAGTGTTAGGAATTAAAATCAATGTATTTGTAGAAATGACATATTGTAGGAGGATTAAGGTTCTGAGACACTGGTGCCTTATTTTCTCTTGGTTTAAGAACTGTGAAGGTCAGAGAGTGACTTTGGTTTTTATTGCTTTAATCATGTGTGTTTACATGCTAGGTGTGGTAGTACTTGCCTTAAATTCCAGCACTCAGAGGACAGAGGCAGGAGAATCTCTGTGAGTCTAGATCAGCTTGGTCTCTATAGTGAGACTTTCTCAAAATAAAAGAATGTTTTTCCAGATTTTTTTTCGTATATAAACTATATGAGATTAATCATGACATTAATTCTATGTTACTTAAATATTTTGCTACTTTAAGGTGCTTCATCTTATGAATAAAATGAATTTGCCCACACCATTTGGACCTATTACTGCACGACCCCCTATGGTAAGAAATTCTTAGAAATTTTAGGAACCATGGTTTTCTTTCCTGAGAGGTAAATTTTATCAATTTTGTAATTTCTTCCAGTTTTTTGTTCTTTAATCCCAAGAATCACAAATGATATTATATTAATCTGTAAGTATAAATATAAGATAATTGTATTTAACTGAATTATCTAAAAATTTGTTGTTGTGGTTTTGATCCAAATGCAGGTAGCTTCATTTGGAAATGATAAGTAAGGTTGCTAAAAGTTGTTCAATAATTTACATAGTAGGGTGTCTGTTCTTGAGGTTTTTTCACTGTGATACTGTGTATTTATCAGTAATACTAATGCAATATTATTTTTCTTTTAACATAGAAGTAAACCTGAGTTTTTTTGTAGTTGGCTACTATTCCGTGGACTATTAACTTCCCCTAACTCTATTGTAATACCAACATGTACTCGTTGTTTAGATACTATTACAGTAAGTTATGTCTTGTCATAGCTATTCCATTTCAAATAACAGGGAAGGAGGGGTGTTTGAGTCATTCACAAGACCCAGGTTGTCTTTATTATGTGCCTGTCCATGCTGGTTAGGACATACTGTAGGTCAGAAACAAAGGAAGGGTTACACATCAAGTTCTTATGCTCTTATTCCATGGGGTAATTTACATGGTGAACTATAAGGTATTTTTCCAAGTTTTTGATGGCTAGGGAATAAAAAAAAACATAACTGTTACCATCTAGCAGTCTGCTACCACAGATATTCCCTGAATGTATGTTGAATGTATCAAAGAAGAGAGACTCAAGAATTTATGTTGAATGAGATTCTGTTGATGACGGTTAAGAAGTTATACAAAATAGTTTGTTGTGTAAATATTATTAGTTTACATAGTATCTGTTTTGTTCTTTTAAATAGTATGAGGACTATATGCCATTGCATGCACCCCTTCCACCTACATCGCCTCAACCACCTGAGGAACCTCCCTTGCCAGACGAGGATGAGGATTTATCTAGTAAAGAATCAGAATATGAAAGCAGTGATGAGGAGGACCGGCAGAGGTTTGTGATGTGACATATTTGCTCTAAGAATAAGAATGTGGAAAAGAAAGACATGCTCTTCCTATATTTCATTCACATATACTTATTCAAAATTAGAATGCATTGAATTGTATCCCAAACCTCCCCAAGATCGTGAACATATATATAGTAGTTCAGTGAATACTAGGGTCTTTGGAAAAAGTTTGGATAAAGAATAATTTTTTAGATTTTTTTTTTTGTTTTAGAATTACAGAGTGCAATGGAGCCTCGTTATTTATGGTTCCATATTTATTATTTTGCTTGTTAAATTTTTGTAGCTCTAAAATTACTTTTTCTTTAAAAAAATTGAATTATTTTTCTAACTCATAATTTTTCTTTACAAGGGCTTGTTAATAAGGTGTTTCATAGATATGAGTATAAACAATGCTGAAAAATTTTAGTCACCTGACACATAAGATCCCAAATGAGATATAAAGTAGCCAGTTGCTATTCAACGTATCAGCATTATACTGAAGTACCTGGGAGTTAACATCCAAAAACAAAATTTTGGCTTACAGTTTGGGAGGGTACAGTCCATGACCAGCCATGTTCCCATTTCTTTAGCTCTGTGATTAAACAGTCCATCGTAGCTAAACATAAGACAGCACAGTAGTACTCAGTTTAGAACTCTAAAAACAAAAGAGAAATGAAGAAATCATGGTCCCACAGCCTGTTTCAGAGTATATCCTAAGTAACCCAAGGGTCCTCGGGTTCTACCATATTGGGAAATATTTCATATTCAAATGTTTTAAGCTGCGTCTTTCAGGACAATAAATCACACTTTCTGTTGATGTAGTATTTTATTCACTAATTTAGTGTTTGCCGTGACATCATAGAAGATATCTTCTTAGATAATAAGCATTAATTGGCTTCACATTTTAAACAGCTGAGTGCCCTGTACTCGTCTTCAGAATGATTTCTAGAGGAATCTTACACGTTCTCTACAGAACTTACTTGTTAGTACTGCCAATAAATAACTCCCTTCATTGGTTAGCTTAAGATTCTACATGTTTATTTAAAGATTCTGTAAAAAAAAAAAATTGTGAATTTCTTAGCAATTTCCTGGCATATAATTTAACATTTTCTTAATAAGTCCAAAAGAATCAATGCTTTTTCCTTTGTGAGTGAGGCATGGTGTTGGCCACATGTCACAACTGTAACTCAGTTCTACTCTCCTGTCAGGAAAGCAGCCATGTTTATAGTTGATGAATAGAAGTGGCTGTGTTTCAGCAAAACTTTATGTATATGCAAGAGCAGATAACTAGCTTGATTTGATCCTTGGACCAACACCCACCTTCAGTGAGTAAGTGATGTGAATCTTAACTACACATGAAGTCAGATCTAAAAGGAAGTATTAGTATGAGTCAGGCCTCAAACAGAGATTTTGAAAATATGTAACAATTTTACTAAGCCATTGCCCATCTAAGTAGTGATTTTCCTCTCCATGGAAAAATTAAATTGCAGGTGGGACTCATACTACCAAGTAAGAATAGATAGAATATAGTGGAAGAGAGATATTTAGCAAAGCAGGTAGTGCTTCATAGTAATCTGTTTCACTAAGAGCTAACAGTGCTCTGTTTGGCAGAATATATACAAACACTGGAATACAGAGAATTCCAAGTTGGATACAAAGATTAGTATATGCAAACTGAAGAGTAGTATAAAATATTAATTTTATTAACGATTCCCTTAGATAACTTTAAAAAATTTAGTAAACTTGTAGTGCTATTTAGAAATACTTTAAAAAGTAATTATAGTGATTCTAATTAGAAATGTTGTCATATTCTAGACCAAACTCGATTTAATTTTTATAAGTTTATATTTAGAAATGTCATATGAAATTCTGCCCAAAATTAATCTTGAATCTTAAAAGAGAACAAAACCAGTTTCTAATGCATGTTTTTATTTAATTTTAATAAATAAAGCTTGCCTGGTGATCAGAGTACAGAACTAAGCCACTAGAGGCCAAGGAGTAGTGGTACATACCTTTAATCCCAGGACTCAAGATAGAGGTAGAGGGCTATTGTTTAGTTCAAGGCTACCGTGCACTAAATGAGATTGACTCTGAAGAGAAACAACTCACACAAAGGTGATCCCAGCACTTGGGAATCCACGCCATTTAATCCCATCACTAGGGAGGCGGAGACCAGAGTTATATGGCTGATAGAGCTAAAAGGTCTCTTTGGTGGCTGGCTGCACTGCTTCTCTGCTCCTTCAGCTTTCATGCCCTAATATCTGACTACAGGTTAGTCAGGATTTATTTATTAAAACCAAATAGAATTTGTGCTACGTTTTTATTACTTTCTGGGAACAAAATAATTTTTAAGAAATATATTTAGTTGTCAAATATTTATTAATGTCTTATGTGCCTGGTCTTGCTTTAGGTTAGTGTATTTTTGGTGCATAATTTTGATATTGATGTGTAGTTTAAATATTTAAATGTTTGATTTTTTGGGGAGGGGGGTTTCAAGACAGGGTTTCTCTAGTTTGGGAGCCTGTCCTGGAACTAGCTCTTGTAGACCAGGCTGGTCTCGAACTCACAGAGATCCTCCTGCCTCTGTCTCCCCAGTGCTGGGATTAAAGGCGTGTGCCACCACTGCCTGGCTAAATGTTTGTATTTTTAATAACATTTTTATTGTGTTTGGTTTGGAGACTTCTAGAAAAAGCCCTAGCTGTTTAGCCCTAGCTGCTAGGAATTTGCTATATATACCTGGCTATGTTCTGTTGGTAAATTAAAATAAAAGACAGAAATAATACAATATATTTGTGTATTTATAAGTTTTATGGCATTTTATTTGAATATCTGATATTCATAATGAAAGTTTTTAAATTGGTAATGTAAAATCTGGCCAATATTTTAAAAATAAGATTTAAATGGTACAGGTTAATTTAAGGTGTGAATTTTTGTCAAATCGATTATGTGTGTACTGATGGCTTTAAAGTTAACCTAATTAGTTTTAAATATATTTCTTATTAAAGATAAAAACTATATTCTAGAATACCAACTCTTATTTGCCTCCTCGTTTTCTTAACAGAATGAACAAACTAATGGAGCTAGCAAATCTTCAGCCCAAAAGACCCAAAGCCACAAAGCCACGCCAAGTGAGAAAAAAGCGAAAATTAAAGGACATGTTGAATATACCTTCATCAACTTCACATAGGTAGCTTTATGTATACTTTTGAAATGAAGGTTGTTTGTATGTGCTTTGTGTATTCACTTAACTCAGGTTATTCTTCAGTCTGACAGTTTGTCAATTGATCACTGGTATCATATACAACTTTTCTTCTGTTACAACTCTGGGCAGTTAATGTTTAGTATGGATCTTATTTGGATATTTTGGTATCTATCACAATTAAAAACAGCTCTCAGAAATTTAAGAAACTTGCAGTTAAAATAGACACGCATATAACAAGTTATATCAAAAGGTGGGTGTGGCTAAAAACTAGGCTTTTTTCTAGTAAACAGGTGTAAGTATAAGCATATACTACATAGTATGAAATTTCACAGCAATCAAGTTTTCTAAAGACTTGTATTAAAAAAACTGATCATGGTAGCACACGGTTGGTTGGTTACTGAGTTTCTGTTTGTCAAACTCACAGAGTTTTTAAAATCCATTTGTTTACCAGCAATTGATAATACTCACTATTTATTTCAGATTAGCATCTTTTCTCTTATCAGGCATATTTATTACTTCTTACTAGTGATTGCAGTTTTAACTTCATTTCACTCTTCTGCAAGTTACATTCTAATAGAAATAATCTTATGTATAAATTATGACATCTTAACCTCTTTCTGTGTTGATAGGGCATTTATTTGCTTTTAACTCTTATAGCATTGCGAAATAGCAAAAACACTGTAAGCCACATTTTCTGGTAGCTGTTTTATACAGTAAAAATATGAGCAAATCAGGGCCAATAATAATTACTTAATCCATTATACTCAAGTATTTCATCATACAATCTGTATAAAAAAGTTACTGAGCAGTTAGACATTTTTCTTTACAGAAATCCACTAATTGCATGTAGCTGCTGACTGTTGAGTTGCATACCACATCACTGATTACACAGTGTACAATATATACTGCATTAAAAACACTGCCAGATGATGAGGTATATAGCTGTAATCCTGGCACTTGGGAGAAGGGCGCAGAATGATTAGAAGTCAAAGTAATTCTCTACTATGTAAACCAAGCTTAAGCCTGTCTTAAATTGACTGGCAAAGTAGTTCCCTGGGTAAAGGTTCCTGTGAATAGTGATGATAATTAGGGTTTGATCCTAAATATCCATATGGTGGAAGAAAATAACTCAGTTTGTCTTCTGATGTAAAAATATTCCCTACCACACATGCAAAATACATGTAAAACAAAAAAAAAATCTGCTGTTTAAAATGAATGGTTAATTCCTAACTTTTTCATTTACCAAATGACTTTAAACTTTGAACATCTTTTAATTTTAGTTTCCTCATCTATAAATTAGGTGTTTAATAGTTTCATTACCAACTATTGAGCTTTATTGGACTACTAACTCTAGTCAGTTTGTGTAGTCCCTAAAATGTATAGAATGTTTTATTTGTCATCATGAGCTTCTTAAAGAATATCTGAAGTAATGTTCTTAGAATTTTATTTTAAATTATAATCATATGTTGTGATTGTTTTTTTATTTAAATACCAGTTTGCATCCTGTGCTGTTACCATCAGATGTATTTGACCAACCACAATCTGTAGGTAATAAAAAAATTGAATTTAATATATCTAACAACATGCCAGCGGCATTTAAGAAAGATTTGGAGAAGGAGCAGAATAATGAGGAAAAGAAATCTGGTGAGAGAAATTAGTTATTTCATATACTTTTCAACCTTTTTTAATGTTAAAATAAAATTTTATAGTAGTGTTTGTCAGCTTTACTTAAAGTATGCAGTTGCAGACTGAGATTGTAGCTCATTTGATAGAGAACATACATGGAACTCTGTGTTTAGTCCCCAGTACTTATAAACTGAGCATGGTGATGTAGCTTGTAATTCCAGTGTTTGTGAAACAGAGGCAGGAGACTCAGAAGTTTGGGGACGTCCTTGGCTAATGGTTGGAGGACAATGTGGAATAAATTAGACTTCATCCAAAATGTAAAAAAAAAAAATTATCAAGCATTAACATATATATGGTTAGGTGAGTCTCAATATCATGGACTAACATTTTCAACTCTTACTTCATAAAACTTAAGCTAAGTGGAAAGATTGTTAATGTTGCTTTTTGTTTTCTGGTAATTTGAGATAGGATTCTCTGTGCATACCAAAGCAGGTTAAAACCCATGGAGTTCTCCTTTCCCAAGTGCTAAACATCAAGGCTGTGTTTATTAATTCCTGGCTCTTCTTATTAATTTTTTGCAAGTGATAACATCTCCATGAAAATTAGGGTTTTGCTGATTATCGAGGGGTAGGGAGGTTAATGGAATGTTTGTATCCCCAAATGTATCTTTTGTATTTTTTTTTCCAGACTAACATGTTGACACAAATCTTTTAATTTATGTTGAAAGGAGTGAAGCTGTTTAACAGCATTTTGATGTTGCTTTCTGAAATTCTTATAGCCATTTTAGATTATCTTGAGTCACTCTATTTGGCTAGAATATTATCAGTATTATAATTTAACTAATTGCACATTTAGCTTAACATATAGTTACTACTATTTTAGAGTGAGTAGGATAAACAATCAATTGCTACATACCAATCAATATACACACTCTTATATAATGTTGAGCATTTTCATCAGATTCCCATTTGGTACATCAAACAGAATATGCTAAAGCTTAATTCATTTTCTTTCCTCTTTTTCCCCTAAGAAGCACTGCAAATCAAGCATTTGATTCTTTAGCTGTTGTCTATATCTGCCTTCATGCTACAATAACAGAACTGAAGGGTCAAAACCAAAGTCTTGCCTTGGCCCACAAAACCCTAAAACACTCTTCTTTGACTCTTTATAGGAAAGATTACCCTGCTTCTGTTCTGAAATACTGAGAAACATTAAATTACCAAATGATACTTTTGTAAATTGTAACTAGAAAACAGGAAAAGAAACCTAAAATATGTTTTGAAATATGAAGGGATTTTTGGTTGGATTGTTTTCTTTTTCTTTTTTTTTTTAAGATTTATTTATTTATTATGTATACAGCATTCCTTCCATGTATGCTTGCATGCCAGAAGAGGGCACCAGATCTCATTACAGATGACTGTGAGTCACCATGTGGTTGCTGGGAATTGAACTTAGGACCTCTGGAAGAGCAGTCAGTGCTCTTAACCTCTGAGCCATCCCTCCAGCCCTGGATTGTTTTCTTTTGGTTTTATTTTTATGACTGATATTAATGTTGAACTCTTAGATTCACCAGACACTGAACTTGATGACTCAAATACAGGATTTGGAAAAATCTTCCCCAAACCTAATTTGAACATCACAGAAGAGGTTAAAGACGATTCTGATGAAATGCCTTCAGAATGTATTTCTCGAAAGGAGTTGGAAAAGGGCCGAATTTCTAGAGAAGGTAATATAATGACATAAACCAACTCATAATCCATCTCATATTTTGTATCTCATGTCTTACTGAAATTAGAACTCTACAGGTCATTTACATTCAGATAGACACTTTAGTATCTTTCTAGAATTAGTTTAATGACACTTCTTTCTCTTTTTAAAAACTCACCTCATACTGAGAAGTTCCTTACCATACAGTGTTTGCAGTAAATATTTGGTAATTAGTAAGTCCCACAAGGGTTTAAGTTACATATTGTGTATATAAAAGAGTTGACAAATCATTATCATAGAATATCTAAAGTAGATACAAGGTCATTATTAAAATTCAGTGATTAGAAATCTGAATTTAGGATTTTATATAGCAACATTATTCTTAAAATTGTTTTCATATATTTTAACCATTTTCTATGTGATAAAAACCAGGACTAAGGAAACTACAAAAGAAGCATTTAACTGGGTTATTGTTTTCAGAGCTTTAGACTTCATGATTGTAGAACAAAGACATGGTAGAAGCAACTGAATGTTCATGTTTGTATCCACAAGCTGTAGGAAGAAAGAACACAATAGGAATAATGCAAGTCTTTAGAAATCACAAAGCCTGTTGCCAGTGACACACCTCCTCCTCCAAGGCCACACCTTCTAATTGTTTCTAAACAATTCTGCCAACTGGTGACTTTGTGTTCAAACATAGGAGCTCCTAGCCCCTATTCAAACCAACATACTATGATTTTTTTTTTAATTTTAGTATTTCTTTAATACCTTTCTTCACAATAATAAGGAATTAGCCTTCAATTAATATCTTTGAATATAAAATCTAGTTTTCCAAAGCAGATAAACATGAGGAACCATAAAAAGGTTTGGAGACCTTTGTCTGAAATTTTTGCCTATAAATTTTGAATTCATTATTCCTACATTTGAACATGACAGTGACTAATGATTTGGGAAATGCATTTTAAGCAGAATGGTTAATAAATGGTTTTCATCACATGTTTAGGAGTTTTAGTAAAATGGCTTCTCTTTTATTTTGGTAGAACTCTTCAAATGGACTGTGGATCAAATTTTTATTCTATATAGTTGAGAAATTTTAAGCAAAGGTTCAATTTTTTAAATAATATAATTCATTTTAGATTTTAATATAAATTTATGAAATATTGTTATTACTGTCTGTTAACATTTTCATAAAGCTTATTTTTTGCCGTTTTAGCAGTTACAATTGAATGTTATTTTTAAAATTGCTAAAGGTATTTTAATTTTATATTTTTATTTTGCTTTGTTCTTAAAAAGAAATGGAAACCCTTTCAGTTTTCAGAAGTTACGAACCTGGTGAACCAAACTGCCGAATTTATGTAAAGAATTTAGCTAGACAAGTTCAAGAAAAGGTAAGGTGAAATTTGCAATTTGATTTTGTTGTTTTGCTTTTCCTCCCCTGGTTTTCTTACTTGTCTATGTTCTTCTTACCCTTTTTTATTATTATTAATTTCAAATTCTAGGACCTTAAATTTATCTTTGGAAGATACGTTGACTTTTCTTCAGAAACACAGCGGATAATGTAAGTGGCAGACATAATTGCAAATTGTGTTTTATCTGTTACAAATTCAACATGTTTTGTTATGCTTGTTTTTTTTTTCTTTAGTGCTGAAACTCACATGGTAATTCATTTGTTCTCCTGTGTAAATATCCTTTTATTCGTCTAGAACAGGAATAGATATATTTCTATATAAATGAGCAAATAAAAATTTTTAATATTTTAAATCAGATATTTACTCCAACTGTTCAATTTTTCCTAGTATGAAAGCTTGTATTGACTATATGTAAAGAAATGTTTATTGTTATATTCTGCTAAATAACCTGTATGTACAGGACTTCTGATAAGTTTTATCTGAAACCCTTTGACACTAAAGTATTGTTACTCAGCTTCCTTTTTTTTTTAATTTATTTATTTATTATGTATACAGTGTTCTGTCTGTTTGTATTCTTGCTGGACATGAAGAGGGCACCAGACCTCATTACAGATGGTTGTGAGCTACCATGTGGTTGCTGGGAATTGAACTCAGGACCTCTGGAAGAACAGTCAGTGCTTTTAGCCATCTCTCCAGCCCCATCAGCTTCCTTTTTTTAAATTTATTTATTTATTCATTTATTTATTTTTATGTTGCCTGAGAACTATGAGGAGATCTTGGTTCAATGATTTTATTGGCCCATCTCCAAAAATAGGTTTTCTAGTTTGGTCGGAGCTCTGGATTTGCATTTCTAAAATTGGTTTTAGCTATTTAATTTTATCTTATTTCTAAGTGAAATTAATACTTTTAAAATCTTACCTGCCCTGTATGTCATTTGGATATATTTTATGTTCATATGTATAAGTACATATAAGATATATATTATCAAGATTGTATTTCCAGTATTATCATGCCTATAATTATAATTTGAGGTAAAAGAAAATATGAATTTAGGAAAAGCTATAGATTCCCCCATGACTATTTCTTCTGAGAGAAGTAATGTTGAAAAAAATTTCACTGCAGAAAAATGCAGGTGGATGGTTACACCTGTTTGTGTATGTGTTTGTACACACCCTCCTCTTTATGTGTTTGTGCTTGAGACAAGTATTTTTATTGGCCTGATACTCACCAAGTTGTGAAAATGGGTCGTCTGACTGACCAGTAAATCAGGGGCCATATGTTTTTACCTCCCTGTTTCTGCAATTATAAGCATTACATCACTATGCCCAGTCTTTTCTCTTGTTTCTTTGCTTATTTGTTTGTTCTAATGAGAGTTTATGAGATTGAAGTTGGGCTCTTGTGCGAGCAAAGTAAACACGTTTCTATCTGTACTCTTATGAGGCCTGCCAGTTGATACTGTATGTTTTTTTTTCTTTTGTTTGCTTTTTGAGTTTATAATACTGGATCATGTTTTTGTTGTAGTTTGCAATCTCATTTTTATAAATAGCTTTTTGAAAGAGTTTTATGTCCAAATGTTTATATAATTATACTGTAGAATAATAAGACAGTGGGGGAGTATACTAGGAATAATGTGTAACATTATCCCTATGCTTGGAAGAGTCATTCTTTGTCCATGTACCATTAATAAAATGATAGCTTTGAGTATCTAGCAAATCTTCTATCTACTGTAAAAGTTTGTAAATGTTCATAATAATGTAAATTCAATATTGTAAACCAGTTACTTAATTAAATTAGTTTTTAGCCTTTTACTCTTTTTTTAATCACTTGAGTATATAATATTGAACTCATTGAAAGATGTGTGTAAAAAGATGAATTAAAAATTTTTAGCTTGCTTTGTTGTTAGTATAACTATACTAGAACCCTGGATCATAGTAAAACAAGAAATTAAGAGCTTGCTTTTATCCATGCTAGTGATATAATTTTAAAACAATGAGCATAGCACAATTGTTGCTTGTTAAGAACAATACAAAGGAATATAATTTTGGAATATCTAATTCATATATTTTACTAATAGCTCTGTTGTTACATTGAAATAGTAGATTTTTGAATAGTTAAGACCTTTGACTCATGATTTTAATACTATTTGGTTTTTTTCTTTTACTTCTAGGTTTGATATTCGCTTGATGAAAGAAGGACGCATGAAAGGACAAGCTTTTATTGGACTTCCAAATGAAAAAGCCGCAGCTAAAGCCTTAAAAGAAGCTAATGGCTATGTTCTTTTTGGAAAACCCATGGTGGTTGTATCCTTTTAATCAATCCCTTCTAAAACCCTAGGGTTTTTTATAAGTGGGGTATAAATAATTTCAAGTTGTTATTTATAATAATATCAACATTGTTATTCAAGGTTGAGTTGTTACTTACAGATCAACATGCATTAGCTCAGTCAGGTGACAAATTTCCTTAATCATTATTGGAAAATATTTAACTTTAGCAATTTAAGGGAAAGTTCAGCCAAGTTTATACATTTATTCAGCTCTAAATTATTTTATGTTAAGGTCAAAACATACTATCTAGAAATATACTTGGAGTCACTGAAGGGATTCAGTATAGAGTTACTGTAATTCACATTTCTACTTTGGAATTTCAGTGACCAAAATACATCTATCATTGCACAGCTGTCGTGTAGTAAAATCAAGTTTTAAATTAGTGAGGGTACAGTTAAGAAATGTGACAGTTATAAAGAAGAGCAGATACTTTTTAATTTTTTTCAGGTTGTGAACATTATGCAAGATTTAGGAAAAATTTTAATGCTATTTTCTATTCTGCATTAGATATTAGGACTGTATAGTATATATTTTTATATATTAGATCTTGATAAAAATAGCACTTTCATGTTCACGATGGGGCCCTTAATTTTAATGCATTAGCAGTTTGCTCGATCTGCTAGACCAAAACAAGATTCTAAAGAAGGAAAACGAAAATGATAGGAATGGATAAAGGTAAGTTTGGAGAAAACAGTGAAAGATACGATGGTTACTTGGAGTAAAAGCAAGGAAGCATAAAAGTCTTGTGGATTACTACTATTTAGACATATTATAATTTTTTAATAAAATTTCTGTGTATATAGTCGATTCTCATTAGCTTCAAAATTGTCACTAGTTTGTATGTAACTTTTAGAGAAAATTTTCTGGATGGAATGTATTGGTTTTTACTTTGTATATATTCCTTGCATGATGTTTTTAATTTCTAACCATTGTTGTAATGACTTGGAGAGCTTGATAAAAACAGGTTGCTGGTCCTTCCCTCCAAGATTTTCTGTGTCAGTAGTTCTGAGGTGGGTGACAGGTAGTCCCATTTATCCTATGGTTAAGGAATTTCTCAGCATTTAGTAATTGCAGTACCGAAAGTGACAGTATCTGGGAAGCCAGGACTAATTGGGTATTCTTACTGGCACCGTTCCAGTTGTACAGTCATTGAGTTCGTGAATGACAATGAGGTGATTGCTCTAGGGACCTCACTGAAAACTGAAGGAAAACAGTTACTAAAATGCTTTAGTGCTGTGTATTTAGAATGATCATCAGTTTTTTCAAACATAATTTTGTGGCATAATCTTTTGCAACATAATCTTTTGCAACAGTCACTACTTATGTAAGTGAGTAAATGATTTCAAAGGGTAGAGTTAGAGATTTTAAATTATGTTACTTTGAGAAACGAGTGGAAATAATCCATTCAGGATTTTTTGGGGTGTGAGCTAGAGATATTTTACTTTTAGTTATTGTACTCTTAGAACCTGAAAGAACATGTAAAAATAATTGCTCAAAATTGCTGTAGGGGGGTATCAAAATAGGGAGATTTGCATACTTTTTAATCTCTGTGAGTTTCTTGGAGTATTTAAGCTTACTTTCAAGACAGTCAGATGTCTTAAATACTGTGCAGAAAAAGAATTTTAGTCTGTATTTCAGTAAATCATTTATAAATCTACTGCTACCGATTAGCAAAGAAAATAAACTACATTCTGCTGTTCTTCCTTAGAAGCATTCCTGCGTAAATACTGCTGTAATACTGTCATACAAGTGTATCCTTTCTTGTTGTATCCTTTTTGGGGCAGTGGTTTTGTTTCATTTTGTTTTCTAGAAATGCTTTGTCTACCATCTATCTAGAGTAAGCAATACTTTTTATAATCAAATGAAATATTTCTCAAATTAGTTTTGTAGCTTGAACAAATATTTTACATGTATTTTAGATTGACTGTTTAATTTTCTACATTATCATATAATCAAGGAGTTTGTTCAAGGAAAGTTAGTGAATCAGGTCCCTTACTGTATACATATGCTTTACTACAGAATCTGGTAATATTTCTTCTATATGTGAATTTCCTCAGTCTACTTCAGGAACATGCTTTCTGTTTCATGGTATATCCCATTTAGGTGTTGTTCTAATTTCATTTTGTTGCTATGACAAATACGCTGACAAAAAACAACTTAGGGATGAAGGCATTTATTTGTGTCATAATTCCAAGTTATAGCTCATTGTTGTGGGGAAGGCACGGCATGAACTTAAAGTATAATATCCACAGTCGATCAGAAAGAGAATAAACCCATAGATCCGTTCTTGATTAGTCCTCTCAGGGTCCCCTTTCCTAAGGAACAGTGCTACCCAAAATTGGCTGAGTCTTAACATCTATCAAGACCACGTTATGCCCTCAGGCCAACATAGCCTAGATAGTATTTATTATGACTGTCTTCCCAGGTTATTCGGTGTTGTGTCAAGTTGACAGTTAAAACTATCTAGCACAGTTCTAAATAATATGTTCTAAAATTTGACTGGGAAAGGATATTTTTTCTTTAGTAATAAATATATTGAAAACTAATAAGATTTCTACAAAATTCTCAACAGTAGAGTAACATATCACATTGAAAGTCTAACTGAAATGTCTTTGACAATTGGAAGGATTTTCCTTATTCTTGGTCTTTTCAAAACAAAAGTGAAAAAGTCAAAAACAAAATTTATATATGTGTGTTCAAATTTTGACATACGTATATATAAATTTGAAAAGAATAACAGATAAGACATACTAGACTTCAGATAGCGTAGTCAATTTTTTTCTAGAACTAAGAACAATGATTCCAGGCTGTATGATAACTACTATCTCTCTGAACAATCGGTCTCAAATTTTCCTGCACATTTAAATCCTGAGAACTTTAAATTAGGTAATAATGAATTACCTGCTTTCTAAGAGTTTGATTCTAGTGTATTACTAATGTAGAGAGAACCACCATGGAAGAGTTTCTATGTATAAATATTTCTAGACTCTTTATTATAGAGCTAATAAATAAAAATCACTTGGAATAACTTCCAGTAATATATTTTGAATGGTTCCCTTAGTAATAGAAAGGACCACTGAGAAGTTTAGATGATACTTTGTTAAAGTGATTGACCATTGTATACCAACTTAATAAGGCATACAATGTTATTTTAGTGGTAAAATAAAAATCCTCAACATTTTGTGGGAAATGGTGCTAATATAATTGTGTAAAACTACTCGAAATTCTCTTGTCACCCTAATAGTAGAAGCTTTCCAAAACTGAGATTATAGTCACTTGATATATACAATTTAAATATTTAGATTTAAATATTATAAGTAGCAGTTAATTTTGTTGTATTGACATGATTCACTAATTTTCTCCATATAAGTATTTGGGCTTTTTAAAGTTAATGAATTGAATTATTTTTAATGGATTTTTATGGTGTTTTAGGTTCCTTCTGAATTCTCTGCCTTTCAAGTACTGTGGAACTATGAGAGAAGAAATTCGCCCTCTGGACTATGGAACTGTGCGTAACAACTTTGAAAGCACTCAGAAATCTCATATTTTCACATTAGTGTTTGGAGATACTTTATAATAGTTTATTGCATATATAATAAATTATTTTTCTTCTCAGCAGTGTCCATACTTTTTTATTACTTAACCTATATGGCTAAGGAAGTGTAACTTAGCAATTAATATAAACTAACTAATTATAAAGTAATTATTATAAATTAATTTTTTAGTACTAGCTATACATTTTCCTTTATACTTCCTAATCCTATTTTCCATTCCTACCTATATACAGTGCACTTTTACACATATTTTTTAAAAATATTATTTAGGTAATTATTTTAAGAAGAGTTTCAGTTTTTACTGATACTATTGCCTGCTGTTTTGATAATGGTAGATTTGTCTGTTATAAAGTATTAATATCTGTGATCATTTCTAACCTAGAATTTGAATTTTATATCTTTAAAATTAATTTCTGTAGAAATATTGCTGAAAGTTAAAGATGTTTCTCATAGTTAATTATTTCTTTCACTTGATAAAATTTTTAATAGAAGAATTAGATTTTTTTACAAAGGCTTTTATTTCTCTCTCTCACACACACACACACACACACACACACACACACACACACATATATATATATATATATATATATATATCTGCTCTCCAAAGGCTGGTGCCTTCATTGATATGTCCTTGAGAATTATAATTGTTTCCTTTGTTTTTATGGCATTGCAAAATGGGCAGAATAAAAGAATGCAATATAGGAATTAAGAACCCTGAGACATGCTGATCATGTTTAGCTTGCCATAAACAGAGAACAAAAAGGAAAATCTTGATCTGATGCAGACAGTAGACAAATACAGTAATTCCTCAGTGAGTCACTAACAATGAGTTGTTAAGATTAAGGTTTAGCTGTGCACATGACCTGGATCAGAATGAACTAGTTGGCTGGATGAAATGAGAAATAATATTCAGTCAAATGGAAGAGAAGATTTTAAAAGAAAGTTGAGAGCAATTCATTCAGGTAAATAATCCTTGTATGTTTAGTTGTCTAAAACCTTTTGTTTCAAAATTATATGTGCATATACTGTCTTGCATTATCTCATCCATTCAGCAGATAACTCCTAAAATTTGTCTTTTAAGTGGACAAGAGAAATAAGTCTTTAATGGGTCATTTATTAACAAGTTTTTGTTTTGCTTTTAAGATTGCCAAGGACCAGGATCTATCCCTGGTCCATTCCCTATGGTAGATACCTTGCTTAGCCTTGATGGTGGGGGGAGGGGCTTGGTTCTGCTTTTGTTTAATATGCCAGGCTTTGTTGACTCAGAGGAGAGGCCTTACCCTTTTTGAGGAGGGGATGGAGGTGGGTTAGGGGAGTGAGCAGGAGAAGGGGAGGTAGGGCGAACTATGGTTCATATATCAAATGAATAAAAAATTCAAAGATTGACAAGGAAACTGTGGTAATGGGACTGATTAAAGGAAGAAACATTGTAGAAAGGAAAGAAATATTTCTGAATGAGGAATCTTGCATATTAATAGGATAGTTTTAAAGAGGAAAACAAGTAGCTCATAAAAACTAATACTGTGAAAGGCAAATTTTCAGTCTAGATTTTTTTAGTTTGATAGACCATGTTAAGTTTTTGTTGATATTAATTATGTCAACTTTTATATTTACATGGCAAATGCCTTAGAATATCATCATCCTAAAGGAGGAAAGATTTATTTTGTCTTAAAGTCTCAGAAAGTTGCTGACTCCCATTAATTCTGGGCCTATGGTCAGATAGTACAGCGTGTTTGAAGGCCATTTAGGAACGAATTGCTACATTGCAGCAGACAGAAACCTTAAAGACAAAAACTTGGAAAGACCATGGCAAGAATAATCCACAGTGATCAATTTTTTTTTCATATAGGTCCCCTCTAAAAAATTTATAGTACTTCACAAAATAGTGAACTAAATGTTTAAGTTCTGCCTAAGTGCTGTCCTTGAATACAGGTTCAGGGTATGAGTTTAATCAAAGATGAGATTTTCCTAAATGAGTATAACAAAAGCTGAAAAGGAACAAGGGTCTTGAACTTAAGAAGGATAGTCCAAGGGATAGAGTGAAGTAGAGGTTGAGACACGTTGGGTGATGGCACAGGCCTTTAATCCCAGTACTCCTGAGGCAGGCAGATCTCTTGGGTTTGGAACACCGGTCTACAACTTTAATTCCATGATAGCCAGAGCTATGGTGGTAAACCCTGTCTCAAAAAGCAAAAACAAACAAACAAAAAAGATTGAGACTGTAGAAGTCAAATGATAGTATTAGAAATATCAAATAATTAGCAAAAAATATATCAAGTAGACCCTACAGTGAGAACTATTAAACATTTCAGGAACAAGATGTTTATTAGTTATTCAAATAAAATCAAGGTCTTAATAAGATACTGTACAATGGCATTTTAAAATTCCAAAGACTGGCAAATTAAATATTATGAATAGTATGCAGAAGTGCCACTGCTCTTTGATGACTTCATGTATTAAATGTGGTTTTTTGATATACTATGTACATTAGTCCGAAGACTTTTTTGTTGTTTTTTTCCTGTGATTCATTCTCATTCAAATATTAGTTAGATACTGTGTTTATGCTGACAGAATAACTTAAATAAGTCCAAAAGTCATCCACATGACTTTTTTCAGAATAAAAGATATAAGTAATAAAATTTCAGGAACTTATTTCACATATATTCAGTCAATTGGGACTTTGACACAGTGAGATGCCTATTCAGTAGACATAAAGTTGTGTTTTGGTGTTTTTAAAATACATCTATGCACAAATGGAATATTTGAACACCCATATAAAAAACATATCCCTCACACAAAAACATATTCAAGAGATGGTGCCTATTGTAGAATGGAAAACTAAAACTTAAAAATACGAGATAAAATCACTGACTCCAGTTAAGCAATGGGTCATACAACACCAATTGTTTGATTCATTTAAGATGTGGATTTTAGACAGTAATTTTGCATTGCAAAAGCACTTAATAAGGAAATGTAATTGATATAGAGAAAAAAATTTTTGTAAAGCATACATTTCATGGCAATTTTATTTAAAACATAAAGGAATCAAAATAGGAAAGAACAGAAAATGGGCAACACTTACAAAACTGAGGAACAAAATTGAATAGACACTTAACCCAAGGGCTAATTTCAGCAAGTTAGCACGCAATGTTTCTAAACATCACATGCCTTTGGAAAATGTAACTATAAAGGAAACAAGCTTAAAACTCACAGCATTTTCAAAATTTTTGTGAAGGCTGACTCTAGGATACACAAGTCATAACTACTCAATTGAAATGTAGATGAAAAAGTTGGGTGTAAAATTATTTGAGAGTTTGGGACACTATAACTTTATTCTATATTATAGTTCTCTTTATAAAGGTACTGTATCAAAACTGTAGATCAAACAATATTTTAATATGTATATACATAATAAAGTTCATTTGTCCTGTTCTATGCCTTTTTTGATTTGTGTATATGCTTGTATTAAGTAGTATAGAGTTTCCCATGATAACCTTTGATTTGCCTTGGGTATCTTTATCATGAGATACCAAGCTTATTAAAATAATTTTCTCCGTCATTTAAAGTAATTTTAAGTATACCTTTTAAGGATTTTCTTAATCTGTGATTTATTTTATATATGAAGTATCTTCAGTTTTGGCAGACTGATCACTGATTTTTATTTTTGTAAGCCCATTTGAGGATATTTGTCGTTACTTTGCTATTAATAGGAGCATTTTGCCTGTATCTGCAGATGTCAATGCAATTTTTTTGTTCTTAATTCTTTCCTTTCATACCTCTCTGAACCATGATTTCCATATTAATAGGTGTGAACTGTCCACATAAATTTATAAAACATCTGTTACTACTGCTACTTATTAAATGACATAAATCCACAGTTTCTGTGTGACAAAATTTACAAAGTAATTTCTAATATAGAACATATGTCATTTATGGGAAAAATATAGCAGTGTCCTACTTTTAATTTAGAAAAAGTAAGGAGTTATAGTTTACCAAAAAGAATCACACTTATTGCTCTAATGTTCCCCAACTACTAAATTTCAGAGAGAAATTTATACTTAACCTAAATTTTATAAGGAATGAAAGGAAAATTCATATATCTTCTGTCTACCACTGCTTTAAACATAGGCACTGCCTTAGAGTAAAAGGGTGGATAACGATGGGAGTAGGAAGCATGTAGGTGTTGCTATCCTTTTATCTGACAAATAGACTTCAAACTATAATCAGGAAAGATAAAGAAACTTCATTCTAATTAAGGTCACAGTTAATCAAAAAGATACTACTGTCCGGAACATATTTGCACAAACTCTTTGGTACCTAATTTCATTAAAAACATACAAGTACTGAATTTAAAGACAAAGATTAATACTAACCCATTAATAGGTGATTTCAATTCCCTTCTCCAAATGACAGATCATGTGGAAAAAAATAAGCATATTAGACTTAATTGACAAAAATCAAATGGACTTGACAGATGCCTACAAAATAATTTTACCCAAACACCAAAGAATGTATATTCTTTCCAGCAGCACATAGAAACATTTATAATAGACTACATCCTGGGACAAATTGCTATGAATTCAAAGATAATGAAATGATTTATTTGGCAAAAGTGCAATTAAATTGACAGCAAACATCTGTAATAAATGCATTTTTGGAGATTAAACATTACCAAATGATGAGTGTAAAAAAAGAAATCAAGAAAGCAAAGGTTTCCTGGAACTAAATGAATAGAAGTAGAACCTCAGGGATACATTGAAATCAAACTCATAAGAGAAATTTATAGCTTTACATATTTACATTAATTCTGTATTCAAAATAGCAAATGGAAGCAACTGAAATGTCTTTCAATCAAGGAGTCAATAATAAAAATGTGACTATACAATGTGGAATACTATTCAGTTAAAAAAATGAAACCATGTAATTTACAAGTAATAGAACTAGAAAGGATCATATTGTGTGATGCAACCCTCAGATATATGTCACATGCTCTCTCTCTCGGGAGTCTCCTAGCTCTAAGTCTTTAGATGTGAGTACAAATAATGATAATGAAGTAACTACAGAAACCAGGAAATGAGACCATTGCAATGGTACTTTGTTGTGGGATCAATAGAGAAGAATAGTATGGTACAAATTATCTGATTAGCAAAGTAGGAAAAAGGTTGGGGGGGGTGTTCTCATTAGGAAGAGAGATGGGAGAAAAGTGCGGGACATGGTAGAATAACCATAATGATATCTGCAAAAGTCACATACAGTCATACTACTAACTATATTTTAAAGCCCTATAATACATGTAAGTATGTATAAAACACATACAGAGTTTTAATGAACACTTTTCATTTGTTATGACAATATTCATTCTAAGAACCAAGGACCTGTGGTTGAATGAAAATGTGAGAATGATTCCCATAGAAATGCGTTTGGTTTTAAGTTGTCATAAAAGGATTTTGAAAAGGATTAGAAGGCATATAAAGGCAAGCATATCATAATTACACTCAATTTCTCAACAGAAACTCTACACGCCAGAAGGTTCTGGACAGACATTCTGCAGACACTAAGAGACTGTAAATGCCAGCCCAGACTACTATAGCTAGCAAAGCTTTAAATTGCCATAGACGAAAAAACAAGATGTTCCATGACAAAACCAGATTTAAAAAAAAAAAAATTCAGTCCTACAGAAACTACCAGAAAGAAAACTACAACCCCAAAAGTTAGTTGCACTCATGAAAATACAGGCAATAGATAATCCCACACTAGCGAAACCCGAAGGGAAAGCAATACCACCAACAACAATAAAACAAAAAACCAAAAATAGCATATTAACAATCAATGATCATTAATAATTTCTTAATACCAATGGACTCAATTAACCCTTAAAAAGACACATGTTAACTGAATGGATAGAAAAACAGAGCTAATGGGCCAGGCAGTGTTTAAATTAATATAGTTTCTATGTTGTTATTTTAGCGGCCAAGCTAGCTGGGTGGCAGGAATAAACAAGGAGCAGGCACAGGATAAAGGGTTAAGAAAAAACTTTCCAATCAAATGAACTTAAGAAGCAAACTGGTGTACCTTTCCTAACGTCTAATAAAATAGATTTCAAACTAAAATTGAAAGAGAAGGACATTTCATATTCACAGTGAAAATTTTTCAAGATGAAGTCTCAGTTCTAAACATCTATACCCCAAATACAAGTGCACAAACATTTACAAAAGAAACATTACTAAAATTTCAATCACAAACCCCACATACTAATAGTGGCAGACTTCAATATCCTACTCTCACCATTGGACAGGTCTTCCAGACAGAATCATAGCAGAGAAATGAGGGAATTAATGGATGTCATGATTCAGATGGACTTAAAAGATATCTATAGAACATTTCATTGAAACATAAAAGAATACATTGGAGCACCAGACTGAAATCTCAAGGTCCAAATCAGGAGCAGATGGAGAGAGAGCACGAGCAAGGAACTCAGAACTGCGAGGGGTGTACCCACACACTGTAACAATGGGGATGTTCTATCGGGAACCCACTAAGGCCAGCTGGCCTAGGTCTGAAAAATCATGGGATAAAACCGGACTTGCTGAACATAGCAGACAATGAGGACTACTGAGAACTCAAGAACAATGGCAAGGGGTTTTTGATCCTACTGCACGTACTGGCTTTGTGGGAGCCTAGGCAGTTTGGATGCTCACCTTACTAGACCTGGATGGAGGTGGGTGGTCCTTGGACTTCCCACAGGTCACCCTGATTGCTCTTTGGGCTGACGAGGGAGAGGGACTTGATGGGGGAGGGGGAGGGAAATGGGAGGCCGGTGGCGGGGAGGAGGCAGAAATCTTAAATAAATAAATAAATTAAAAAAAAACAAAAGAATATACCTTCTCATCATCTCATGGAACCTTCTCAAAAATTGACCACATACTCAGTAACAAAGAAAACCACAACAGATATTTTAAAAAATGGAATAACCTCCTGCATCTTATCAGATCACCATGGCATAAACTTAGAATTCAACAACACTAATTGCAGAAAACCTACAAGCTCATGGAAATTGAACAATGCTCAACTGAATCAGCACTGGGTCAAGGAAGAAATAAAGACTTCCTAGAAAACGAAAATAGAAGTACAACATAACCAAACTTATGACATAATGAAAGCAGTGCTAAGAGGGAAGTTGATAGCACTAAGTGCCTACATAAAGAACATGAAGAAATCTCACACTAATGACTTAACAGCATATCTGAAAGCTCTAGAACAAAAAGAAGCAGACTCACCCAAAAGGAGTAGATTCCAGGAAATAATCAATTTGAAGGATGAAATCAAAAACAAAGAATCAATGAAATAAAGTTTTGGTACTTTGGGAAAATCCACAAGATAGATAAACCCTTATCAAAATTAAACAAAAGGCAGAGAGAATACCCAAATTAACAAGATCAGAAATAGGGACATAACAACAGACACTGAAGAAACCCAGAGAACAGTTAGATCATACTTTGAAAACCTGTACTTCACAAAATTGGAAAATTTAAAAGAAACGGGAAATTTTCTGGATTTGATACCACATACCAAAATTAAGGCCAAATAAACAATTTACATAGATCTACAACCCTTGAGGAAATAGAAGTCATCATCAGAATTCTCCCAACAACAATAACTACAACAATAAAAACACCCTAGGGCCAGATGGTTTCCATGCAGAATTTAAAAGAGGACCTAATGCCAATACTCCTCAAGTTGTACCACACAATAGAAAGAGAGGAACACTGCCAAATGCTTTATGATGCTACAGTTACCTGATAACCAAATCACATAAAGATTCAAGAAAAAAGAATAACAGATCAATCTCCTTCATGAACATTGATTTGAAAATATTCAATAAAATACCAGCAAATGAAATTCAAAAACACATAAAAAAAGCATTCACTATGATCAAGTAGGCTTCAGCCCAGAGATACAGAGATGTTCCAACATATAAAATTTTGTCAATATAATCTACCCTATAAATAAACTGAAAGAAATAAAAACATGATCATCTTATCTTAGGTTCTGAAAAAGCCTTTGGCAAAATCCAACACCCTTTCATGATAAAGGTCTTAGAGAGATCACACATACAAGAAACATACCTAAGCATAACAAAGGCAATATACAGCAAGTCAACAGCTAAGATCAAACTAAACGAAGAGAATCTCAACACGATCCCACTAAAATCAAGAACAAGAGAAAGCTTGTTCACTTCATACCCATTTATAATAGTACTCAAAATTCTGACTAGAGCAATAAGACAACAAAGGGAATCAAGGGGATACAGATTGAAAGGGAAGAAGTCAAACTTTCACTATTTGCAGATGATATGATAATATACATAAGTGACCCCAAAAATTCTACCAGAGAACACTCACAGTTGATAAACACCTTCAGTAATGTTCCATGATACAAGATGAACTAAAAAAAATCTGTAGTCCTCCCATACACAAATGATAAGTGGGCTGAAAAAGAAACTAGGGAAACATCACCCTTTACAATAGCCACAAATAACAAAATATCTGGTAATTCTAACAAAACAAATGAAAGATCTGTATCACAAGAACTTTAAGATATCAGACAATGGAAAGATCTCCCATGTTCTTGGATGGGTAGGATTAACATAGTAAAAAAATGCTATTTTACCAGTGCAATCTACAGACTCAATATAATCTCCATCAAAATTCTAACCTAATTATTCACAGACCTTGAAAGAACAATACTCAACTTAATATGAAAAAAATAAAAAAAAAACCCAGGATAAGCAAAACAATTTTGTACAACAGAAGAACTTTTAAAGGCATCACCATTTCTGACTTCAAGCTCTACTGTAGAGCTATAGTAATGAAAACAGCTTGGTATTGACATAAAAACAGACACATGGATCAATGGAATTGAATTAAAGACCCTGATACTAATCCACACACCTATGAACACCTGATTTTTGACAAGTCAAAATTGTACAGTGGTAAAACAAAAGCATTTTCAATAAATGTTTGTGATTTAACTGGATGTTGACATGTAGAAGAATGCAAATATATCCATATCTTTTCCCATGCACAAAACACAGTCCAAGTGGATCAAAGGTTTCAACATAAATCCAGATACACCGAACCTGATAGAAGAGAACATGTGAAATAGCCTTGAATGCATTGGGTGCAGGAGACTGCTTCCTAAATATAACCTTAGTAGCACAGACTATGAGAGCAAAAAACAATGGAACCTCCTGAAACAGAATCTTCAGTAAAGCAAAGGACATTGTCAAAATGACAGCCCACAGAATAAGAGGGATGATCTCTAATATACAACTCAAGAAAGTAGATATCAAAATACCAAATAATCAAATTTTAAAAAATGGCATACTGATCTAAGTAGAATTCTCAACAAAAACTCAAATTGCCGGATGAAATTTAAGGAATTTCTTGACATTCTTAGCTATCAGGGAAATGCAAGTCAAAATGACTTTGTAATACCATCTTATACCTGTCAGAATGGCTAAGATAAACAAAGCATCAATGATAGCTTATGCTTGTGAGAATGTGCAGACAGGGAACACTCCTCCATTACTGGTAGGAGTGCAGACTTGTACAGACATTTTGGAAATCAGTATGATGGTTTCTCAAAAAATTAGTAATCGGTCTACAACAAGACCCAGCAATACTACTCTTGGGAATATACCCAAAGGTTACATTATACCACAAAGACATGCCATGTTCATATCAGTCTTATTTGTAATAGCCAGAACCTATAATGCCCCTCAACCAAAAATAATGGAAAAAGAAAATGAGATACATTTACACAATGGAGTACTACTCAGCAGTAACAATGACATCTTGAAATTGGCAGGAAAATGAATGAACCTAGAAAAAAATCCTAAATGTGGTAACACAGACCCAGAAATGCAAACATGGTACATATTCCCTTAGAAGTACTTATGAGATGTAAAGCAGAGGATAACCAAGCTTCAGTCCACAATCCTAGAGAAGCTAAGTAAAAAGGAGGAGCCTAAGTGGGACATATATGGAGGGCTTCAGGAAGAGAAATTGATAAAATCTTTTGGGTAAACTGGAGTGGTGTAGAAGTGAGAAGATGGGAGATGGGAACATGAGAGACCAAGAAGACCAAGTTGACAGAGGGACAAAATGGGAGAGCGATGAAAGAGGTATCTTGATAAAGGGAGCCATTATGAGTTTAGAGAGAAACCTGGTGTTAGAGAAATTCTCAGGAATCCACAGAATGACGCCAGAGAAGACTCCTAGCAATAGTGGAAGGGACGTTTCCTTTTTAATCAGATTAATGACTACCCTAATTATTATAGAACCTACATCTAGTAACTAATGGAAGATGTGGTGAACCACAGCCAAGAAGCACTGGACTGAGCTCCTGGAGTTCAGGTGAAGAGAGGGAGGAGGGATCATATAAACAAGGTTTAAAAGCATGAAGGACAAAACCAGAAAGACAGCTGACCCAAGCTAGTCGGAGCTCAGGGACTATGGACTGCCACCTGGGCAGCCTGCAAAGGACCAAACCAGATTCTCAGAATGTAGGTGACAGTTATATGACTTGATCTGTGGTGGGAGTTCCTTGGTAGTGGCATCAGGACCTATTCCATGTGTATGAGCAAGCTTTTTGGAGCCCATTCCCTACGGTAGGATACCTTTCTCATCCTTGATACATGAGTGAGGTGCTTGGTTCAAGGTGGTATGCCTGTCTTTGTTGACTCTCAAAGGAAGCCCTTATCAGCTCTGAGGAGTGGCTGGGAGGTGTTAAGGGGTAAGTGAGGGAGTGGAAGAAGGGGAAACTGGGGTTGGTATGTAAACTGAAAAGTAATATTTTAATAAAACATTGACAAGTAACTTTATTTAGACTGAGATGGATGTGTGTGAGTGTACATATATGCATTTAAAAAACAAGCCATGAATTTGAAAAGAAGCAAGCAGCAGTATATAGAAGGGTTGAGTGGATGAAATTGAATAGGTAAATGATGTGATCATTTTATAATTTTAAAATAGAATAGTTTAAAAAACGATTTCTCTTTTTCCTTTGCAAAGGAAAAAGGCCAAGTTACTTATAAAGGTAAACCTATCAGACTTACACCTGATTTCTCTATGGAAACAATGAAAGCCAGAAGGTCCTGGATAGATGTACTACAGAAACTAAGAGACCATGGATGCAAGCCCAGACTACTATACCCAGCCAAGCTTTAATTCACTATAAATGGAGAAAACAAAATTTTCCAGGATAAAAACAAATTTAAACAATACGTAGCCACAAATCCAGCCTTACAGAAAGTAATAGAAGGAAAATCACAAACCAAGGAGTCCAACAACAACCACAATAACTCAAACATCTAGAGACCCTTCACCAGCACAACTCAAAGAAAGGAAACACACAAACTCTACTACTAAAAAAGTGACCAAAATTAACAACCACTGGTCATTAATATCACTTAATGTCAATGGACTCAACTCACCTATAAAAAGGCACAGGCTAAGAGATTGGATACGAAAACAGGATCCAACATTCTGCTGTTTACAAGAAACACACCTTAACCACAAAGACAGGCACCTACTCAGAGTAAAGGGATGGGAAAAGGTTTATCAAGCAAATGGACCTAAGAAACAAGCAGGTGTGGCCATACTAATTTCTAACAAAGTCGACTTCAAACTTAAATCAATCAGAAGAGATGGAGAGGGACATTTTATACTCATAACAGGAACAATTCATCAGGATGAAGTCTCAATCCTGAATATCTATGCCCCTAATATAAAAGCACCCACGTACGTAAAAGGAACATTACTAAAACTCAAGGCTGCCATCAAACCGCACACACTAATAGTAGGAGACTTCAACACTCCTCTCTCACCAAAGGACAGGTCAATCAGACAGAAACCTAACAGAGAAATTAGAGAATTAATGGAGGTAATGAATCAAATGGACTTAACAGACATCTATAGAACATTCCACCCAAATAGGAAAATATATACGTTCTTCTCTGCAGCTCATGGAACCTTCTCGAAAATTGACCACATACTGGGTAACAAAGCAAACTTCCACAGTTACAAAAAAATATTCATAACCTCCTGTGTCTTATCAGATCACCATGGATTAAAGTTAGAATTCAACAACAATGCTACCCCTAGAAAGCCTACAAACTCATGGAAACTGAACAGTCAACTACTGAACCACACCTGGATCAAGGAAGAAATAATGAAAGAAATTAAAGTCTTCCTCGAATTCAATGAAAATAAAGAAACAACCTACTCAAACTTATGGGACAGTATGAAAGCAGTCCTGAGAGGAAAGTTCATAGCACTAAGTGCCCACCTAAAGAAAACAGAGAAAGCACATATTGGAGACTTAACAGCCAACCTGAAAGCTCTAGAAAAAAAGAAGCAGACTCACCTAGACGGAGTAGAAGACTGGAAATAATCAAACTGAGGGCTGAAATCAACAAAATAGAAACACAGAAAACAATCCAAAGAATCAATGAAACAAAAAGCTGGTTCCTGGAGAAAATTAACAAGATTGATAAACCCCTATCCAAACTAATCAAACGGCAGAGAGAGGATATACAAATTAATAGGATCAGAAATGAAAAGGGGGACATAACCACAGACACAGAGGAAATCCAGAGAATCATCAGATCTTATTACAAAAGCCTGTATAACACAACTGGAAAATGTAAAAGAAATGGACACTTTTTTAGATAAATACCATTTACCAAAGTTAAACCAGGACCAGGTGAACAATCTAAACAGACCTGTTGGTCGCGAAGAATTAGAAGCTGTTATCAAAAACCTCCCTACCAAAAAAAGCCCAGGACCAGATGGTTTCAATGCAGAATTCTACCAGAACTTCCAAGAAGAGCTAATACCTATACTCCTTAATGTATTCCACAATATAGAAACAGAAGGGTCATTAACTAATTACTTTTATGAAGCTACAGTTACTCTGATACCAAAACCAAACAAAGACTCAACCAGGAAAGAGAATTACAGGCCAATCTCACTCATGAACATCGACTCAAAAATCCTCAACAAAATACTGGCAAACCGAATCCAAGAACACATCCGAAATATTATCCATTATGATCAAGTAGGCTTCATTCCTGAGATGCAGGGCTGGTTCAACATACGAAAATCTATCAATGTAATCCAGCATATAAATAAACTGAAAGAAAATAAACATATGATCATCTCATTAGATGCTGAAAAAGCATTCAACAAAATTCAACATCCATTTATGTTAAAAGTATTGGAAAGATTAGGGATACAAGGGTCATACCTAAATATGATAAAAGCTATATACAGCAAGCCGACAGCTAACATCAAATTAAACGGAGAGAAACTCAAAGCCATCCCGCTTAACTCAAGAACACGACAAGGCTGTCCACTCTCGCCATACCTCTTCAATATAGTGCTTGAAGTTCTAGCAATAGCAATAAGACAACTTAATGGGATCAAGGGGATTCGAATTGGAAAGGAAGAAGTTAAACTTTCGTTATTCGCAGATGATATGATAGTGTACATAAGCGACCCCCAAAACTCCACCAAAGAACTTTTACAGCTGATAAACAGCTTTAGTAATGTGGCAGGATACAAGATCAACTCCAAAAAATCAGTGGCCTTCCTATACACTAAGGATAAGGAAACAGAGAGGGAAATTAGAGAAGCATCACCTTTCACGATAGCCACAAATAGCATAAAATATCGTGGGGTAACTCTGACCAAGGAAGTGAAAGATCTATTTGACAAGAACTTTAAGGCATTGAAGAAAGAAATTGAAGAGGATACCAAAAAATGGATGGATCTCCCTTGCTCTTGGATTGGGAGGATCAACATAGTAAAAATGGCAATTCTACATAAGGCAATTTATAGATTCAATGCAATCCCCATCAAGATCCCATCAAAATTCTTCACAGATCTTGAGAGGACAATAATCAACTTTATATGGAAAAACAAAAAACCCAGGATAGCCAAAACAATCCTATACAATAAAGGATCTTCTGGAGGCATTATCATCCCTGACTTCAAACTCTATTACAGAGCTCTACAGTAATGAAAACAGTGTGGTACTGGCATAAAAACAGAGAAGTCGACCAATGGAATCGTATAGAAGACCCGGATTTTAACCCACAAACCTATGAACACCTCATTTTTGATAAAGGAGCTAAAAGTATACAATGGAAGAAAGAAAGCATCTTTAACAAATGGTGCTGGCACAACTGGATGTCAACCTGTAGAAGAATGAAAATAGACCCATATCTATCACCATGCTCAAAACTCAAGTCCAAATGGATTAAAGACCTCAATATCAGTCTGAACACACTGAACCTGATAGAAGAGAAAGTGGGAAGTACCCTACAACAGATGGGCACAGGAGATAGCTTCCTATGTATAACCCCAGAAGCACAGACATTAACGGCAACATTGAATAAATGGGACCTACTAAAACTGAGAAGCTTCTGTAAAGCAAAGGAAACTGTCACTAAGACAAAAAGGCAACCTACTGACTGGGAGAAGATCTTCACCAACCTCGCAACAGACAAAGGTCTGATCTCCAAAATATATAAAGAACTCAAGAAACTAGACTTTAAAATGCTAATTAACCCAATTAAAAATGGGGCACTGAACTGAACAGAGAATTCTCAACAGAGGAAGTTCAAATGGCTAAAAGACACTTAAGGTCATGCTCAACCTCCTTAGCAATCAGGGAAGTACAAATCAAAACAACTTTGAGATATCATCTTACACCGTCCAGAATGGCTAAAATCAAAAACACCCATGATAGCCTTTGCTGGAGAGGTTGTGGAGAAAGGGGTACACTTATCCATTGCTGTTGGGAATGCAATCTTATGCAACCACTTTGGAAATCAGTGTTTCGGTTTCTCAGGAAATTCGGGATCAACCTACCCCTGGACCCAGCCATACCACTCTTGGGAATATACGCAAGAGATGCCCGAACCTATGACAAAAGCATTTGTTCAATTATGTTCATAGCAGTATTATTTGTAATAGCCAGATCCTGGAAACAACCTAGATGTCCTTCAATGGAAGAATGGATGAAGAAAGTGTGGAATATATACACAGTAGAGTACTACGCTGCGGTAAAAAACAATGACTTCTCGAATTTTGCATGCAAATGGATGGAAATAGAAAACACTATCCTGAGTGAGGTAACCCAGACCCAAAAAGATGAACATGGGATGTACTCACTCATAATTGGTTTCTAGCCATAAATAAGGGTCACGGAGTCTACAATCGGTGAACCTAAAGAAGCTAAATAAGAAGGTGAACCCAAGGAAAAACATATAGTTATCCTCTTGCCTATGGGAAGTAGACAAAATTGCCGGGGAGAAAAGTGGGAATTTGGGGGTGGGGTGGGTTGGGGGTAAGGGGAGATGGGGAGAGAAAAGTGAGAAGGAGAGGATGGGGGGAACTTGGGGAAACAGGATGACTGGGATAAAGGAATGGTGGATAGGGGAGCACGGAAGCACAATTCTTAGTTAAGGGAGCCACCTTAGGGCTGGCAAGAGACTTGAACCTAGAGTGG